>NC_140619.1:29491307-30196307 GCF_057382275.1 Copadichromis virginalis
TTAATGAATTTATTAAATATTCTTAAACTGGATAAAATGATTTGGTTTCTTTGTGGAATCCTTGATGTTTGTGTGTAAATCCTCACTGTTTGGGTCAAATTTAACACAGGTTGACATTTGACAGCAGTAAATATGACCCAAAAAAAGAAAACAGGTACAGGTGCTACATGGAGGCTGGATTTTAGATGCACAAGAAAAATCTTAGTTTTAGGGAATCTTCAAACTGTGAAACTGTACATATCATATCTGTGTGTATTTTTTGTGGGACAGTAGTGACAGAGTTGAAGAGGGACCTTGAGACTGTCTGTATTTCCACCTAATTTCTTCAGGAAATGAAGAAGCCTCTTGGGTGAAATGTCTTCATGACATGAAGAAGTCAGGTCGCTCCTAAAATGACCATGACTTGGATGACTGAGACACAGACAATGTTACTTGTAGTAAAAAAGTGATTTTTGTGGTCAACAAGACCAGGAACATGTCATAGAAATGTAGGAAATTCTCAAAATAATGAAATACGAATCATTTTTTTTAAAACTCCAATTAAAACAGAGATCAAAAGAGGGATTGTAGGAGTTTCCTACCACTGCTTTGAATGCAGTAACTAGTTTGCAGTAAGCATTTTTTTTAAGTTTTGTGCTTTGTTATAATAATCTAGATATGGATAATTATGCAATCTTATTATAAGGTTGATTTTTATGATGAAAGTGTCTGTCTAAATAGTTATGCATGATTACATAATAAATACCAACACTTTCACAATGTTTTTCCCAGTTTTACCTCAAATAATTTATATTTAAATCATTATGTTTTAATAGGTAAGAGAGGCCATGGCATTGCATCATAATGTAGATTTTACAAACACTAATTTACAAGAAATGAGTGTAAAATTTAAAAAAAACCCACTATCTCTTCTATGAAACCTTTTTTAAGGATTAATCATCCATTTATTAACGTCAGTTAGGCTAGTCATACATTTTGTATAGATTTGTATTTAAAAGGTCAGTATAGACATTCATTATGAGGGAATCGTTGGTTAAAAATTGGCAAAAACAAAAAACAAAAAAAAATTGTTCTCCTCATTGATTCTTAGTTGGTGTTGTCTGAACTCACATCTCATCCTAAAATTGCTTTCCATTTCAAACGAAGTCAGTCAGTCAGGAATCACAAATCAGTTTATTTCCAAAAAATTAAAAGTTACTTTTCTAAAACCTACTCTTTTGACAAAATGGAATTTTTCTTCCATTTTGTCAAAAACCCTCATTATTGGATGAATTACAGAGGAGTGCTGTTGCACCTCTCTAAACCTTTTAATTTAAGAACTGGTACATCTGGTCTTCTCTCATGCAGGTAATCCATGACTGGGTTGTTGTAAGCAAGCTGAGCAAACTCCGTGTGTTTGTTGCAAGAGGTTGTACTTGGAGATATTGGTGCTTCTTCTTCCTCTTGTCTGTCTTCACAAGAGAAGCTGCAGCAGAGAACTGTTTTGGCAATTAGGTGGTCCAGTGGTTTGAGAGAGTGCATCCATTTGGGCAGGAAGTCCCAGTTCTTGAGCTTGTTTGGCAGGTGATGGGGGCTGCGGGACTGCATTACATTCACCATGGTAATGAAGATGGTTACACCCAAGAAAGGAGCCCCAACTCCAGCCATCACCTGCCAACCAGCCAGTGAGAGGCCCAGCACCAGTGATGGAAGCAACAGGAAGCAGAGGAGTAGGTACAAGATTGCAAACCAGCGGTACTTGGCAGTGCGCTCACCGAGAACACGAGCCATCCTTATCGGTAGACGCATGAATGGGAAAGGATACCACAACAGAATGCCAAAAACATTGAAGAAAAGGTGACACAGAGCAATCTAGAAGACAAGAGACCTAATAATTAAGAATTCAAATGCTTAATGTGTATTGATGTCAACTCAAAGTCATACCAGTAGAAAGCGTCTACTGATTTCTTATAATGTCACACTGATATCATAAATATATTCCAATTATGCAACGCAGCTTTCATGAGTAGCTTATTGTAACACTACATTACAAAATACCTCACACTGCGGAGTCTACAGCCTAGCTATAGCTTGCTATGTTTTGGTTACATGTTTCAAACGGCTACCATATGTTAGGCAAAAAGAGGGTTATTTTGGCAGTATATGGCTGATTTTGATTACTTATACAAAGCTCAGATTCAGCAGGTTATGGCCATGAAGTCAAAACACAGCAAATACAAAGCAAAATCAAAGTTTTCAGTTTAAACATGTGATGTTTGTTTTGTTTTAAATTACATTTTCCACAGCAACCCTCTGGAAATTTTTGTTGTTATTATTATTATTATCATTATCATTATCATTATCATTATCATTATCATTATCATTATCATTTTCATTATCATTATCATCATCATTATTATTATTATATGTCCTTTGTATCCAGAAAAACAAACAAAACCTACCTGTATGGCAGCAGCAAGTTTGTTCCCAGGACTGGCCAAAGCTGCCAGCAGGGCTGTGGCAGTTGTGCCAATGTTGGACCCAAGAGTGAGAGGATAGGCTCGCTCCAAACTGATTACACCAATACCTGATGAAGATGACAAAGCCAAATGCTGTAAAGCATATCGTATTGGTTTACCAGAAAATATAATTAGTGTTTTGTTCCTGTTGAAATATTTATAGAGCACCACTAAGCTATACGGAGAGTTCTTAAGATGTTTTGTGACAAATACAAATGCCATCTATGATAGATCTCAGAAATTAGCCCTGTTTATATACTAGCAGTAATAACCCAATAAGTTATGAAAATTGTTCTCCAGGTGGCGTAATACTTATTGAGATAGTCGAAGGGAAACATCGCGGATATAAAGAAAGAAAGATATTTTTGTACGTGCCATTTGAGAACACCAGATAGTATTTTAATTTTTTAAAGAAATCCTTCTCATAAAGGTTAAACTACATCTTTGGCTGATAGGATGATTAGTGACTGCCAAAAGAAGGTCACAACTGAAAGCTGAAGACATTTATATAAGTAAAGCAAGTAAATAAAAATTGTACTCATAAAGCACCAAAATTCCACAACAAAAATGCTAAAAATATAAAGACAAAAAGCTTTAGCTGCCTTTAGAAAGAAACCAGTTGTCAGGCTAAGAGGAAAGCATTCCAGAGTCTATGGAGGCCATTGCCGTGAACTCTCCCATATGGAAAAGAAATAGTAAAAACATATATGATTTACTCAAGAAAGTGGCCACTTTCATGAGTAAATCATATATAAATCATATAAGGCTTACATGATTTACTCATGAAAGTGGCCACTTTCTCATTACTTTCATATATTTTTTTAGTAAGTATACAAAACATACAAGTTTCATTATATAATTTTTCAAGGGATCTTATATGTGTTTTCACTCTTGTATGCTTTTCATACAAGTTTCATACAAGACAGATAAAAACTTTATAAGATTTATATATATCTTTTCCATATGGGCTTTTTTTTATAGTTCTCTGTCTAGTATGATGGACAGCCAGCAGGTCCTCAAGGACCCCCAAGATGTATGGATGTAAATGTTCAGTGATCTATGCTGTCGCTTGTTCATGTAGTGCTCTAAAAGTCAAAAACAAAATCTTGGTAGTCAGTGGACACTGAATTTACTTGAAAGCCGGAAATGAATGAGCATCAGACTGATATGTAAGTCTCATAGTGGCATTCTGAACAATCTGCCAAGAATGCAAAAAAGCTTTGTTAAAGCAAGCAAATAATAAATTAAAATAATCCAGAAGGTATGAATAAGAATTTGGAATTTAGTGCATGAGACAATAGAACTCAACTTCACAACATTTCTTATCTGAAAAAACAAGAGCAAACCAGAGATTTAATGCGACTCAAGGGTTACCAAAGCTTCTCACAGAAGACTTAGCAAAAAGGGAAAAGAACCTAGAATTACCCTTACCCTGACCACAAATCTGTTAGGGCTTCTGTTGTCTCATAAAATTGAAGGAAACAGTCTGCTGTCCAACTTTTAACAGTCTATGGACGAAAACAAGATGCGCAACTAGGTAACTAGGAAATATCTTGGGGCTATATATATGTATATAGATAGATAGGTAGATAGATATAACTGAAACCTTGTGGCATACCACAGGAAAGACAAGTAGAAGATAAATGAATTTAAGCAGCCACAGAGGTAATAACATGGCTAATTAAACAAAATTAAACAAATTAAACAGCAATACAGCAAACCTTTCGTTCCTTTATTAATAGTTTATCAGGATAACCATAAACATGTGGATAGAGGTTGCGGTGTTAGAATTTATATTGTAGAGAAACCACTGGCCTTGGGGGGGAGAGTGCAGTTTATGGCAAGAACACAACAGTAATTCTTATGTGTTGTTATCAGTGGAGTTCTCTCTGTATGTGTCCCCTGTTGTGACAACTGAAAAACAAAGTTGTGTAAAAACTTTACACTGGTACACTGTTCTGGCATATTTGTGGATAAAAAGTAATTTTCAGCAGTTCCTCAATCTTAAAAAAACAAACACTGCTCAGTTTTAACCTCTCCTAAACCTCTCTTGCAACATGTATTTCATGCATACCTTTATTTGTTTATTGGAAAGTTTGTTTCAGTAAGTTTCAGTGGTTAGAGTGTCTTTGGTTGCATCTAATTCAAGCTCCACTGATGGGAGTTCCACTTGGAGGAAATACCACAAATGTGTCGTCTATTAACACCACTGTTAGAAGGTTTATTTTTAAAGGGTTTTTTCTCAGTTGTATGGACAATGTTCTGCTTTTTCACTATTCTGGCCATTCAAAAAGCTTTGGCCACTTTCAAAAACCTCTGAACTGTGATTTTATTCCTCCACACCCACTTAAAAGGAAAGGTATGTAAAAAGTCAGCAATTAACAAGCTGCTTGTTCCTGACCTCCAAATGGTCAAAATGACGGAAGTTAAAGTAATAGGTCTGCCATGAAATGCTGGTATTTTTATAAAATGTTTTAGATTTCCTTCTATACACTTTAATCTATTCACAGTATGGCATAAGCTCTGTGATGTAATTGAAGGCTAAAACATGACAGATATCGAGGTGATTGGTTTCATGAGAAAGACAATTTGATGGGGGGACAGGTGTGGGCAATTGAGGGTGAGGGGGAGACACTAAAAAGAGTTAAAAGTGGGTCATTGGGGAGTTAAAGGCTGTGCTGTGTGGTCCGGAGGGATGGTAGTATCCACTGCTGTTTAGAGTCAGTGGCAATGAAGACAGTTAGTTATTCCACTGTTAGGAAGGGCGATCTGTTGCCTCCTGAAGACATTTAAGACCAGTAAGGTTGCCTGTATTGCTCTCCTGTTGTCTAACACTGTATCTCCATGATACCCAAGCTATATATTATGTGTATGTGCTTTAATATGTGGGAAAGGTCGATAGCCAGGAATGTAATTTAGCAGGAGGGACAACTTTAAAGTTTCTATTATATTGCATGGGTTAATTGCAGGTCTGTTCATGTGGGTGGCTTGGCTTTTGGAGTGATTTGCCATGTGTAAGTATCCTGTATAACTGTTTGTGTGGGTTGCAGCAGCACTAACTTACAGGAAATTATTGATTGTTCTGGAAAATGTTAATATCTTCTCATGGGGAAAAAATGTCTGAGTACTATGAAACATTAATTGTTTATAATAAATAGCATGTTGCCACCCAGACAAAACTTCCACATTATTGCTGCATATGAGGCGTCAAGTCAAAACTGGAGGCAAACAAATCCGTTTTTTCCTGCATCAAAGCCTCAAAGAATGTCTTCAGACTGTTACATCTCCTTTTGTATGATCTGCGAATCTCTGAGCAAAGAGTGGACTGGTGACTCAAGGTTTTTTGTGTCAAGTTAGTGAGGTGAGGATTATTTTATGTGCCATCTATAGGAAATTTAGTGATGATCACTGGAAAACATTCATGTCCCCATTCTAGGATTGATCATTTTCTTTATAGCGTTAGTCATGCCGTTCCTCAGCACTTAATTTAGCAAGCTGCTCCTACAAGGTTAAAGCTGATCACCAACAATAAAGCATTTTTTATATATTTTAAGTATACTCTATTTATAAAGTATGACCAAATACAATTATATCATCCAATTAAACCAAACAAGTGGCTCATTGTAGGTCAGCATGAGTGAGATAAACCTAAACAATCTCTGTAGAAGGAGATAATTTAAGAGTGGCCTGTTCCAACAAATCAAATGGAAGTTTAGAGTTTCATAGGCCAAGCCTCTTATTATAGGAGCTTTGTAAGAGGATTTGTGGGCACTGCTGGCCCTCTCCATTAGCTGGCAGAGTAAAGGAAGCTTTTTCAATAGAATATGGCCTGTAAATTTGCATGGATTTTGACCCTTGAATGACCTTTAACTATCTGCTAAAGCATTTTGTAAACTCTGTTCTCAAAGACAGACAGACAGACAGACAGATAGATAGATAGATAGATAGATAGATAGATAGATAGATAGATAGATAGATAGATAGATAGATAGATAGATAGATAGATAGATAGATAGATAGATAGATACCAATATTGAACAAATTAATTGTGATTTTTGCCTATAATCATGCAGCCCGAATTGATTGAGGCGACTAAAGTTAAAAAAGAATAAACAGATAAAATCCACGAAGCTTGGCAAAGATTTGTGCACATGGTGTGCAGACTTTGACATTCAAAAGACCAAAAACATACATCACTCACCTATAAGAGGAGTCATGGCTGAAGTAAAGACAGAGCTACTCTGCACCACAAATGTCACACCTGCACCCACAAACATGGCGATGTATCCTGCCAGCCACCCAAATGGATAGGGAAGGTCTGCAGTGATGCACAAGAGAAACTTGAATCATTTTTAACTTTAAAGAATAAAGTGCTTACATTTTCCATGTAACCCCCTTCAGTTAAAAATCTATGTTAAAAACTAAAATGTCAGTTCTACACTCATCTGCCCGTTGATGCTAAAACTAAGAAGAATTGCTGATCAAAGGCAGTCATAAACACCTACCAGGACCCTGAAAGCTCATTCTGAGAACTCCCTCTTATGGGTTAACAAGGCAAGGAAACATGCATATTTGGAGCTGGCCAATATGAGCTGGAAGTTTCACTTGAGCTCTGAAGCTTTTCAAATCAAGAAGTCAGGCAGGGCTTCAATAAACTCTCAAATGATTTTTGTGTGAATTTTGTAAGGCTTCACAACATCCCTCACACATATAAAACAAATAATTATAATATACTGACACATAATAAGAATTAAAAAAAATAAAATAAAAAAAAGCTTAAATTCACCATTGTGTTTAGCATTTCAGTACCATGGACAGCTCACAATGCTTGCCCAGATTGCTGATGGTGTTTCTCAAAAATTCATCAGCAATCTGGGCGAAAATTTGCACTTCCAATCTGCACTTCTCTTGATAGAGATTTTGGTCATTACTGAATTGAACACGATCCATGTGCATATGTAAATTTGCCCATTGTTAGTATATCCCTGCAGAGGTTTCCACTCCCATTGCACCTTTTCCAAGTGCCTTCTCACACCAGTTTCTTCCAGCTTAGTTACACTGGCCTTTTCTCCTTTAGTAACTGTAGCAGTTTAACCTGGGTTATTATGAGTGTTGGAAAGTACATCTTCATGCAATCACATTACATTTTTATGTGATGCAATAATGGAATGTATTAGTGTGTTAATTTCAGTAATAACATTGCAGTAACAGTTATATTGGTTCTCACTTTATAAAGAGGTGGGTGGAAAGAGAGAAAAGAGCATTTTTTTCAACTACAGTCAGCTTTTCTGCTGTGAGGGGGAAATGGTGTTGCACCTGCAACCTTTGTCACTAGGAAATATAGATGTAATTTTATTTTTCTTCTAGCTTTTTAGCTTCCATTTCAACCTGTAAATGCTTTTGCAGTACAGTCTCAGTGGTGAGGTCCTCTGTGGCCAAGTTTTCACCTTTCTTTTGATTCAAATTTAAACACTAAAAGAAAGATCTCATCTCATGAGTAGGATAGAGAAGTACTTTCTCCAAATAACATAAGGCATTAGTTTAAAAAATAACAAGTATTGTGTAATACATTACTTTTTTGAGAACTTTAGCAACACTGGTTGATGTTTTGCTGTTTGTTCAGTACAGTGACTTCCTGGAGCTACACATAGCACTAAGTAATACAAATAACACACGATGGGTTATCTGTATTACTTAGTGCTGATGGGTTGATGGGTTTATCCTGGCTCAAGAGTTGGCAGTTCATCTTGTGATCGGAAGGTTGCCGGTTCGAGCCCCGGCTCGGACAGTCTCGGTCGTTGTGTCCTTGGGCAAGACGCTTCACCTACCGCCTGCTGGTGATGGCCAGAGGGGCCGATGGCGCAATATGGCAGCCTTGCTTCTGTCAGTCTGCCTCAGGGCAGCTGTGGCTACAACTGTGGTTTGCCTTCCACCAGTGTGTGAATGAATAGTGGAATCGTAAAGTGCTTTGAGGATCTTGAAAAGCGCTATATAAATGCAATCCATTATTTGTTTCCTAACAAGTCAAGATATTCATTTTTTATTTATTCATTTGGTAGCTCAAATTTAGACTAACCTGTGTTGATGACTTTATGGATGGCCTTTGCTACTTGGCCTTTAAGAAGAGAGTTGAGCAGTTTGACTAGAAGCAGCAAACATGTGCACAGGACAGCCAGCGAGGTGGCGAGTAGGATGAGGCCCACTGTGAGGTCTGACATCTCAGCAGATGCAAACAAATGTCTACCTACAAAGAAAGCCACAATAACAGGATATTTGACTGCATTTATACCTTACCAAATGAGTTGAGACACTATGGAAAGTGACAAAACTTGAAGTTCAATTTACCACCATTTAGTTTGCCATATTTTTTGATAATGTTCTCTTACTGTTTAGTTATACTTGTATCGACTGTTTTGCTATGTAAATAAAAATTTCTTGAGAAGACAAGTTCAGTTTTGGCCTTCTCTTGTTGAAATAAGGGAAGCCTTTTATCCAGAACACACTGCTTGTATTCCAACATTATGGCATTATGTTAACTTCTTTGGATATGAGGTTGTACAGATTGGTTCCGGCTTACTATATGATTGATTCAGATTCAGATAGGACTTTAGGTTAACTTACACTTCACGTGTGTTTGCAAGTCATGGCTGGAGTCACAGCTTTCAGTGCTCACGTTGTGATGAGACTATGGATTTATGGATAGATAAAAGAAAGAAAGAAAGACATTAGCCAGGCCATTTTTACTGGCATCAGTGACAAGCTCCATTTGGCGCCAGTACACAGTGACACAGTATGGTAAATGGCCTGTATTTGTATAGTGCTTTACTAGTCCCTAAGGACCCCAAAGCGCTTTACACAACCAGTCATCCACCCATTCACACACACATTCACACACTGGTGATGGCAAGCTACATTGTAGCCATAGCCACCCTAGGGCGCACTGATAGAGGCGAGGCTGCCTGGCGCCACCGGGCCCTCTGTCACCACCAGTAGGCAAAGAAGTGTCTTGCCCAAGGACACAACGACCGAGACTGTCCAAGCAGGGGCTCGAACCGGCAACCTTCCGATTACAAGGCGAACTCCCAAATCTTGAGCCACGATCGCCCCACGATGTGAAGGAGACAGGGCTAGAGATGAGACATTACCATAACAAGGTTGGTCTGGCACCATTCTTTCACCAAGCTCCTGTTCCTCATGCCCTCCTTCCCCATGGCGATCCCTGTGATCACACACTTGTCCAGCTGAGGGTGAAAGAAGATGTACATTCATTTTTCACCACAATTTTTTTGTTTTGTTTTGTTTTTTTTGCTTGGCAGCTGAATTGCTGATCGAGTTTATCAGTTTTCAGCAGTGACCTCAGCTAACGAGTTAGATGATACATGAGATGGTTTTGAGGTGACATTTTTCACTATTTACTTGAAAACATGTTCCAGATATTTCTAAATATGACGTGCATCATTTATTTTATACTTTACTTTTTCATGATGTTGAAATAACCTTACCATTGTTTTGCTGTGTAGTGTCAAGTTCAGGCATTATAAGTAGAAGAAAAATTGTGATAAGCCAAATTTTAACGGGTTGCTGATGACCCGTCTCTACACCCCTACAAAGCTTAATCAGAATTTATTTGAAGATTTTTGAGTTATGGTGTTTCGACAGAGACACCCATCAATTATGTGCTCAGAATTGCCTTCTACCATGTTGTGTTTAATCTATTTCTTACATTTTGGTTTCTGTGATGTTTGGTTTTGGACAGAAAAAGAAAATAAATATAAATTACAAATAAATCACAACATTGCTGACCTGCTGTGAGTAACATCACAGTTACTAAGCTGAGATCATAGAGGGCTGCAGTCCAATGAAGGGGCTTAGTAAACAGTAAATTAGAAAAAATGGCGTCTGATGGTTTTACCTGTATGATAAGCTTGGTGACTGGCTCCGTGATGACCTTGAGTAGCTCGGGTGCTTCCTCCCCTGGCTCGAGCCTCAGAGTGGTGACCAGCAGGTGAGACAGCCAAGTCATGAACCCGCTCGCCACCTCCAGGGGCAACAGAACCAGGACTGACAGCCAGTTGAAGCAGTCATGGATTGTTGCTCCGGCAAAAGCACTATCGTGGATCACAGTCATTTTCTGTGTTAGCTATCCAGGAGCATCATAAACTACTCAGAGTGATTGCTTGTTAATCTCCTTTTCACATCTCAACTTTTGCTTTTTTGGTCTTTGGCAGTGATGTAATGGGGCACTGGTTACTGGTATAGGATTAGTGTGGACTGGTGCCATTATTATAGTGTGAAGCTGCAGCTACAGCTGTTGATGCTTTCTCATCATCCTCCTCTACTTTCTCCTCTGCTCTCTTAACACTTTTTCCCTCTTCCCTCCATCTAACCACTTATCCACTTCACTTTTCCATTTCAGTGTCTTCTTGCCTCAACCCCCACCCTATTCTACCTCCACTCTCCTCCTCGGTCTTGCTGTGTTTTGTCACTCACCGTTGAAACTCGGTTCGTTCTGCCGCTTGCATCATGGCCACTATGGTGTTTGTAACCGAAGTCCCAATATTGGTCCCCATGATGACTGGAACAGCCGACCTGACTTCTAAAACTATGAGATGAGGCGAAAATGAAGAAGCATGTTACAAAAAAAACTAAACATTGTAAATGCATAAACACCATTGCAAATGGCAAATGGTGTTTATGCATATATATATATATATATATATATATATATATATATATATATATATATATATATATATATATATATATATATATACATAATTACAGAAAATGGCCTTGTACTTTTTTGATGCAACATGTGTTTTAATGGAAATGAGAGGTGATTGTAATTCTAGGCTAAGTGAGACGGCTTTGGAGATGGGTTATTTTTGAATACGCCTTTAATGGCGATGACCCAGAGGGCAGACGTCAGGAAGACAAACATTTATGCCTTTCCATATCTTTCAGTCTCCAGTAATTACCTCTAATCATCCTCATGGCTCTCTTATTTAAAACAAATCTTTGGAAGCAGAGCAGCAACTCCTGCATACTGATATAATTCACTTTAACTACCCAGAGCAAAAGTGGAAGACCTACATGCAAAAGCCTGGACATTTTCTTGTAACCTTACCACATAATGGTCTTACACAAGGCTGACTGAGATGATGAGACATTACCCAGAGTAAGAAAGGTTGGATTTGATTGCCCCTCTAATCTTGCTTCACCCTGTCAGACTACACTTATTTTACATCATTTTTACAAATTGCAACTGCAGTACTGGAATCTCGAAATGGGTCTCAGTTAGCGTCTTGAGCCACCTCTCATTTATTTATATTTTGCAAGGAAAATAGAAAATGGGTGCAGTGTTTAATTGAAACATGCAAATATACACATATAAGGCAAAAACAGAGTTTCTTTCTTTAAGCAGTCTTCAGGAATAGTTCTCTGGGCTCTTGCAGGACATTTAAAGCTCTTCTTTGGATGTTGGTCTGTCATGATGTTCTCAGACTGCTTCAATAATGTTGAGTTGGATCAAAATCAACAATACTTTGTTTATTATTGCATCAGTTTTAAAAAAAAGATCTCCATCAGCCCCAAACCATCACATAGCATTTACTGTGTTTTAATCTCTATCTTTGTGCTTCTCTCCTGACCTCATCTGGATATAATGATGAGGATTTGAACCAAAAATGTCAAATTTGGATTAATTACTCCGTACGAGCTGTTGCCACTCATTTTTAGTCCAGTTCTTGTGTAATCTTGCATACCTCAGCCTTTTCTGCTTGTTTTCCTTTCTTCTGAAATGGCTTCTTGACAGCCACCCTTCCACTGAGACCATTACTGATGAGGCATCATTGAACAGTAGCTGGATCAGGTGACGGGCCAGATGCATCTCTCGGGTCCTGTGTCAGATCTTTGATTGATTACATTCCTATTTCTTAAGGCCATGATTTTCAGATACTGTTTGTCTGCTGTATATAGGGTTTTTTTTTTTTAGGTCTTCCTTCTTCTTTTGTCCTTCACGTGTCCAGGTTACTCAATTTTTAAGGACACACTGAGTTTTCAGCTAACAGCTCTTTGGAAACTACTTTGTTGGCAGAAAACTACTATTTTATCCTGTCCAGCTGTATTATCTTTGGCATTTTTTGTTTTTTGTGGATTCAAAAATGAAAAGAACAAATGTTTTTGCGACAGTCTGTAACAAAGTGCAATTTGTTTCTTTCTATTTGCGTAGACATAACACTGGTTCACCCCTTCAGTTAGGTGGTGTTTTTTAAACTTGAATGATTCATAGGTCAGTGTTCAGTGGTTCAAAAAAATGTCCTTTTGAGAACAGTCAGGTATGGGGACTGACCTGAAAGTAAGTGAAAAGTCAATGAAATGCTTTGAGAGACCTTCAGAAAGCCTGGAGAACTATTGCTCAAGACCACATGTAGATCTTTGGAATCAAAATGTAATGAAATGAGGGGCAACTCAAGACTTGTGTACAGTACTATACATTAATCATTCTTTCATTATACAAGTTTGAAAACTGACATAAACATCTAAATAGTGGAAAGCTAAAAATAAAATAAAATAAAAGCAACAACGGTGCATTAATCTGCAGCCAAAAGTAGCACGCAACAAATAAATCATTTACAATAGACTTTCCTAGCACTTTCAGGAGATTAATAAACCCGTGAATGTGAGTTATGGAGCGAAAAGTTAGCACAATGCTCGTTTTAATATTTTTCAAGGGGTTGTTTAGATGCTAGATGACAGGAAACATCACTCTTAGCTGTTCATCTGCTAGTTTAGTTAGTGGAGAAATGTGTGCAAGCAAATCTTCCTGTTCTCTGAAGAACAATCCTCTGGTATAGTTTGTTAATGTAACCCAAACTTTTTTTGCTAATTTGATCCTTAATGCCAAATAACAAACTGATCATAATGGATTCAACCCTCCACAGGGAATACGGGTTGTTATAGGACTTTGAGGCAGAAAATTTCGATTTGAACTATAGACTGCAAATTGATTTTGCTGCCAATAAGGCGCCATGGGGGTGTTATTTTCTCTGGTTTTATTGCTACGGTAATGGATTTTGTTTTCTGTTTATTAACTTATCTATATATGCAAAATAATAACCTGCAGAGACATAAGCCTACTGTGCAGACAGTACAATAAACACACACGCGCACACACCTGAATTCTGGCACTCACACATTTGCACATGCGTTTATGTGCCTACTCACGTCCGGAGGCCACCAGACTGACTACAATGGAGGTGGAGGTTGATGAGCTCTGAACCAGCACAGTAACCAAGATCCCCACCACGAGCCCTGCCACGGGGTTAGACAGCACTGCATTGTCCTGGAAAATGTCCCCTGCCACTTTACCTGGTTAGATATGCCGCCCACATACACAGAAACACACACATAAAAAAATACCAGTCTTAGGAATCACAAGGTTGCCAAGAGCAATGTTAAACAAAAATCAAACTGTCTGTTTCCCCAATTTCAAGAAGGTCACAGATCAAACTCGGCAGTAAATTATACAGCAGCAGGGCCCAGTAGGATGGTGTGAACTGGTGCTCGGTGACTCACTTATTTGTCAAATATCAACAGACTGAGTCACTATGAACCTGCTGATGGGGCAGTGAGGGTCAGAGCGCTTACCCCCTGCTAACTGGAAGGCAGAGCTCAGAGTGTCCAAGGAGCAAACAAAGAGGAAGAGGAGGAGGAAGAGGAGAGGGATCTTGGATAGATTGATAAGGACCTTCTTGATCTTGTTTGGACTCGCTGCTGAGGTCTGAGGAGATCTGTCTGGAGAAAACAGCAAAGAGACGGTTAGACTGAAATCTTTTTTTAAGGGATTTTATCTGATGAAACAAAACGGCAGCATGTTTTTGGCCACTGCTCGACTGATAGCTGTGTCCTCTCACATGTAGAGATAGAAGCCATCTGACAAAGTACATTCATAACCCATATGCAGCCAAACACTGCTGAGTGAGAGGCCACATGATCCCACTGGCACTGTGTGTCTCCTGAGCATGTCCTTATCTAATGAGCCTGTGACTCGCTTCTGCTGTTGTAATTTACCGCCTCAAAGAGGTTAAACCTGCTGCCAGCGTGGGAGATGTATGTGTCACTCTCCTCTTTATGCCTCTCTTGTACCTTTCTCCCCGGGGAATGTGCCTGCCTCCATCAGTGAGGGTTTGTCGGAGTGGTGATTGGTATGTTGGTTACAGCCCTCAAAGCTGCCAGTGAGGTCAAGGGTGGAGCCGATGCCAGACTCCCTGTCCTCCTCTGCCAGTGGGAGTTTGGGATGTGAGGGGAGCTGAGCCGAGTGTATTCTCACCCCTGGTAGCAGAAGAGGAGTCAGGCAATTCAAAGACATAAAACAAGAATGGTGGGAATTTAAACTAATGAGTTACCACTGAAGCCGAGCTCCGTGCTCCGTCCAGAGGACACTATGGTTATAGATCGAGAGGACATGGCGCTGTGAGTGCTGTGTGGAGATATGCAAGCAATTAAAATCGCAGGATGTTACCACCGTGGAGGGAACAGATCTGATAGTGGATGTATTTATCAGCCACCTGCAGCAGTAAGAAAAAGAAGCCAACAGAGACCAACAAGTGTGTATATGAGCCCATCTCTCACAGAGGTACAGGGATCAACAGACAAGCAATTAGAAGAGAGCGAAGGCAGCCCACGTGGTTATGTAATTGGCAGCCATCCGTGATGTGAGGTCAGGCGTCTCACCTCCCAAACAACTAAACAACCTCATCAGATCATGAAGAACACATTAGGATCCGTGTAGCTTATCCTGTCTTCCATTTCCTACAGCTGCGAGCCAGCTCTTCAAGGGACTCTCCAGCATCTATAGAGCAAGTCTCTTCAAAGGGTTTCATGCTCTTGATTTGAAGAGATCCCCCCCCACCCCACCCCCCCAAACCCCCACCCCCATCCCACCCTTCTTTTTTTTCTGTCTTCCACTTCGGGGACTCCAGTGGAGGAGGGAGTACCAATGTCTCTTAAAAGCAAAGAGGATGGAAGTAATTACAGCAGCCGAAATTACAGTAATTACAGTCACTGCATCATCCTCACCGCGCGTGTCATCCTGCTGCAGGTTTCAGATGCGCGCGGAGGCCTGCGTTAACATATGTACATCTGTCTGTATGTGGGAGAAACAGCCCACTGCAGCAGGATAAACTCTGAATGTATCTGAGCTGATTTTGTGAGTGTGTGTACTGAATGTTATCCTCTAATCTAACTGCCCCGTTCGTCTGTTTGTCAGTCTGCTACCGTTCCCGTCTCAGCTCTTGTGCCGTTACGTGCAAGTTTGTGTTTAAGGCTGTCTCTGTGACTCACATGGATAATTTCTCAATTAGTGTTGCTGCAATTTTGTTTTGCTTTGTAGAAAAATGCAGGCTTTTCTCAAGCATTTAGCCAATGTTGTCAGTGTGAGTCAGCTTACTTGGCAAGATTTTCTAAAAGTATGTATGAGACATCGAAATAAAAGCTGGAATTTAAAAAAAAAAAAAGTGTATATAGTAAAATAGTGTTGCCTCTTACCTTGTCCAAAGGCTTAGGTGTTGCTCATGACCCCGCTAAAGGAAGGTATCAAACTGAAGACTAAAACATCTTTAAATAGACCGAGTGTGGAGGTATCAGGGGGGAAACATCTACGTGATCTCTCGGTTATTAACTTGCTCTCTCATCAGAGACAGCATTGTTAATCAGTTACACAATGTCTTAAGTTAATGATGCATAGGTCTTAAATGCCTGTTGTGTATTAGGTAATAAATGATGTTTGTTCAGCCAGCTATTTTCACCTGATTTGGGCCCCAGATAAAGATTGCAAGATGAAGTGGCCTGTTTGATGTGATTTATCAGCCCTTCTCACTTGAGGTTTTTAGGTAGCAATGCAGGAGAAACCTGACATCTAGTGGCGTGTTTTAGATAAACCTGGGAGATAAGTCCGCTCACATTCTCATGCGGCTGTTTCCATCACATTTCGTAGTCTTGGCAAAGATTAAAGCCGGGGTATTAAATGATCACTTCTTCCACGAGATAAGTCAGTGGAAGTATTTCAGACACGCAAAGCGTAATCTGTTTGACTTGTACAGAATGTTCAAGTACTTAGGTACTTTGCCAGCACTCAGCATCAAGCCTGTTTTGATTGGAAATAGACTATCAAGGAGATTTTCTGAGAGCCTCTTGACACGCATGCACCACTATCCACACGCAGCGCCCGCCTGTGTTGTTGTGGGGGTAATTGTTAATGATTAGTGCAGCCGCGGTTCTGTCATATCAGCAGTGCTCTCAACCAAATCTCCCAAGCCTGCTGACACCAGACTTGCATCTATGAACTTAATAAACCCTTTAGACTAAGTTGTTGCTTTCCAATCTGTTATGAGATCTGGGAGCCTGAGAGAAATAACAGCCTTGTTGTTTTTCAGGGAGCTGGGTTTGCTGCTGTAGGTGGCAACTGGAGGAGAAATCCTTGAGATTTGGAGCAGAATTATACAGAGAGAGAAAAAAAAACGAAGCACAGATGTACCAGCGCACATGGACGCGCGCGCGCGCGCACACACACATGTAATCACGTAAACACACACTGAGCAGCTCTAGAGCTCTTTGGTTAAAAAAGACTCCACGTTGCAGTTAATCCCATCTCCAGATGTGCGAGTCACAGGGTGGCTGCTGCTACTGCACAGCATGCCGAACCAGACGGGGGCTAAATTCTGCCACGCAAGGTGTCCTGCTTGGTTTATCTAATATTAAAAAATAAATAAAGCAAAGCCTCTGGGTTTTTAACAAAGGGGCCCATAACACTATGAACAAAACGTCAGTTAATTATCTCTACACAGGTGTGTGTCTTATTCTAAAGACTCTGTTCTTGTTTTGACTGGCTAGGTGACACTAATCAGCACAAGTCATTCAGATTAATACTAATCTCTTTTACCTTGATCACTGTTGTCATCTACACGAAGGGAGTAATGACGCTTTGAGAAAAAGAAAAAGCACTCTGATATTTTATATAGATCTGTGTGTTTTTCATGTCTGTTGTTAACACAAGAGCTAAAATCTTAACTGGAGCTTCACATTCACAGAACTGAAACAATCAGACTCAAATAATCAACTCGATTTCAGGATTTGAGCACCTAAGCTGCTGGTTTAGGAACAAGCGTCAATCCTGCCACATGTACGGCCTCCGTTTCAGATTATGCGATTCCCAAAGTGGTTGCTGCAGCCCCCTAGTGGGTGCTGAAGTTAGGCCTGCAGGCTTGCTGGCCAAGGAGGCGCATTTTACAATTAAAAACAAAAAGCAATCACAACTATTAAAATAAAACCCATGGAATTTAAATGACTTCTTATCGTAGGTGGCAGACGTAAAGCTCATAAGAGAGAATCGGCTTTAACGAGCAAATCAATCAACAGAACTTCAACAAGCAAATCAAAATAAATCACCGAGAAGAAAACACTCCATCGTAGTTTCATGCAGTAATCAGAGTTATGATTAAAGGATTGCGTGGGTGGCAGAAGGTTGCCAGATTTCAAATTGGGCTTCGGACCTTGCAAGTTTGTAAAAAAAAACAAAAAAAAAACTGCAGGAGACGTTGCAGGGTGAAAAGAACATTTGAAACTAATGATACATATATTTATGTGTGATGAAGCAGCTCTTCCGTCCTTAAACATCAGCACCTTTATTTATTTTTATTTAAAAATACACTGAGACTGCCATTGAATGCATCGATGGGATAATCTTACATATTATTGGGTGATTTCATAAAGATTTCGATTTTAAGCTGTGCTTCTTTCATCCTCTGCTGCACACCATCATCTATCTGTATTGTTTCCGACAGCCTTATTATTTGGCAGTTGGCTTAGTGGAGGTTAGTAAACACAGATTCACTCAGCAACATCACTTTATTGTTACTACACATTCAGGTGGCATGTATACACCACTCACAGTACAATGAAACAATATCATCACAGGTGTCCTTTTGTTCACATACATGTTGTTTCAGCGGTAGGGTGAATTTGTGTGTGTGTGTGTGTGTGTGTGTTTTAGTCCAATTCTCTCCTTTTAATCAATTCACGGCTTGCATTTTTTACATATACTATTCTGCATGTTCCGCTGTGTACATCTGCACATTTTATGTCTCAGGTTTATGATGATGTAGCTTTATGGCATCTTTTTTTGGCTTTGTTCATCATTTCAGTTCTTCGCTGGAGGATGGCGGTGTCTCAGAGCCATCAGGACATTCCTGCAACAAATAAAAATAAAACTCTGGTTTTAAACATAGCTTTAGGCTTTAATGCCAATACAGTAGAACAGTGATACATCTCACCTTCACTCTCTCCAGCTCTGGTCTGCCTGGGAGTGATTTTTGTGAGGAAAAGGCCTGTGAGGAAAGACAGTTAGGTTGACTCATAGGGTGAGGGAAGAAATAGTGTGCTAGGGTGAACATCAGGCTGCTGCAGGCTCACCTTCTTTGACTGCTGTACCTCCTCTGTGGACTTAGACCTATTTTTCATGTGTTTCTGAGGAGAGGTGCTGGTGGGACACTAGGCAGAGGGAAGGGTCGCATTAGACGGCAAATGATTAAAATTTAGTGTATCAGAGTATCGGGTTCTTAAGTACCTCATTTGTCTTCTGCTCCATGGCTGACTTGAAAGTTTTTCCTCAGAAGTTCGGGGCTGTGGGGACTTAGGATGGATCACTCTGTTTTTCTTGCAAACTTTGGCTGTGCAACTAAAAGGTTAGGAGAAAAAACGAGAGAAACTTTCAAAAAGCGTGACTGCACGCAACAACAACAGACAAGGGAAAGTCATTAATATATCCAGTAAAATGCAAACAATTAATCTTGCCCTAAGCGGTCTGATCCACTGCAAGAGATCCAAGTGGAGCAAGAGAGTGTGCAGTTATGAGCTCTTCTCACTAGAGGGTGTCTCTGACTCAGAGATACACTACTGCAGATTTCAGTGTCCTGTTGTTTGTTTTTAGCTTTGGGATTCACTAGAAGCAAAAATTATGACTGATTACAGGTTAGCTTGGCTCAATTTTCTCTACTGGCAAAACAGGCATACTTTAAAAAAAAAAGGAGCGGTGGGGGGGAAGAAGGGGTGGTAATTCTTCTGACCTTGTTTGATTATACATAAATCCACCAAATATTTTTTTTTAAATTGTATTTCAGTATATAAACATTGCTTGTTGGAGCCCTAACGGTTGACATAACAGAAGCTCAACTTTAGCTCAGAGGATGAAAGCAAAACAGCAAGTCACAGCAAATAAAATCGTGAAAAGGACTGCTCTGAACAAGGACACACACAGTTACTCAAACAGTGATTCCTCGAGAACTGAAAGACCACAGAGAACACTAGGCAACAGTCACAGCCAGGGCCACAGCTGGAGTCATGAGCCCTGTTGGCTGAGGGACAAAACACCACTGGGTCTGGTTCAGTGAACAAGAGACTTTTTTTCCCTTTCTTTTTTTAACAGTCCATCAGCCTCCCTTTTGATGTCTGCTTCTCTCTGTCAGGCACAGATTCTAATGGTATGAAGGGGTGGTTCAGTGCTGCTGTTCAAAAAGAAGAAATAAAATATGTCATAGGTATTTCAAACAAAAGACTTGAGCTTAAAAGCTCTTGGTTGAACATGGGAACCAACATTATTGAAAGCGGAAACTTTAAAATTAGGAAGTTATTGTAGTTTTCTGATGCTTTTGTCTACATCCTGCAGAGAATAGCAGAAACACCATCTAAGTGGATCTATCACTTTTGCCAGTATTTTTTTTTCTGGCTCTTTTTCCTATGATTTGCCATTTGTTCTGTCTCTCTGTCCTCTATTCTCCTTCCCCTCCCCCCCAACCAGTCACCGCAGATGGGTGTCCCACCCTGAGCCTGGTTCTGCTGAAGGTCTGTTCCTGTTAATAGGGAGTTTTTCCTTCCCACTGTCACCAGGTGCTTGCTCGGAGGAGGTTGTGTAATTCTTGGGGTTTCTTTAATATTGTAGGGTCTTTACCTTATAATATAAATGAACTTGAGGTGACTGCTGTTGTGAATGAATAGTATAAAAATAACTGTAAATTGAATTAATAATGTAATTTGGCATATTGCAACCTAATAAATATGAAAAATGATGTGATAGTAACAGAAATAACTTCATATCCTTGATGTTTCTACATTAAAAAAATACCTGTTTCTAAATCCTGATTGGTGCAGAGACATATGCAACATTACCATTATGTAACTGAGGCAACTGAGTCATTTCACAAAAAGCTGTGTTTTTTTTCAGAGCCTTTAAAGCGTCAATCATTGCTGAGTTTTCAAAATGTAGCACATCTAACAGACAGCTTATCTCTTTCCAAGATGCATGGAATTACAATTTACTTATTACTTACTGATGAGGCTAGAATGCCAAACACACACACACACACACACACACACACACACATATATATATATACACATATACACACATATATACATACACACTCTGACTGAAGTCAAACAGTCTACTATTCTGGGCTCCAGTTCTGCCTAAGCTTACAGGAAGCATTTAGCCCAGGGCTCATAAAGAATGAATAGGAAATGATCAACGGGAGCGCACTCAATCGCTGTGATGGCTGACATCATGGTGGCATCACTTTTGATGCTGCAGGGAACTCTGGTACAAAGTCCTACCTGAAGTGGAATATATGTGATATTCAGTGAGGCCAGAAATACTCCACTTGGTCAGTACCAGTGGAGTTTCTGCTTTCTTTTATACAAGTTCCATTACCGCAGAACATGTATGTTTGTTCGGTAGGTACAGCCAGGAGGGATGATGAACTCTCTGCACTTACTTTAAAATGTGCATTATAGTCCTTTGAGGGACAGCTGAGGATAATCTGAGGCTTGATGGCAGGGCAGGCATTCAAAGAGTCCTGAGTGCTCTTTCTGACCAACTCGCTGAAGGAAATGACCTAAATGTGAATGATTTGCTTGCTTGCCTCACTCTGTCAACCCCTGCTTTCCTCTGTTACCGTCTTTTCATCTTTGTGTAGAAGAGAAATTCTTCCACTGCAGACGAAGCCAAGAAGTGGAGGATCGTATAGGTTAGACTGAGGCGGGTGGAAGTCCGGCTCCTTTGTAGCAGAGATAAAAACCCCTGTGGCTTTTAGAAACACTTCGCCAACGATTAGTCCACATGAGCAACAATCAAGGTGGCACATCGAAATCATCACGTCTCTTTTTTTGATATAGATAAAAAGAAATGTACATGCATAAAGCTTTTACACGCCCCTACAGACGGGAGCATACACATGCAAAGCAATCTTTACCATTTAAAGCTACTGAATAAGTTTTGTTCTGCAGGGATGAACAAACAGACTCAATTTGAGATGCAGCAGAAGGAAAAAGATAAGGCAGAAAAGTTTAATGACTACGTAGCCTTTACGATCCTTAATAAACGCTGCTGTTCACATCTGCGTTACGTAAGAAGCAAATCTATTCCGGAGGTTTGAATCCATAACCCTGAAAGAACCTCACACAGAGCCTATCTTTGCGTCCGGGTCAACACTAATTAACTCCCTAACTGAGAAACAGAACATGACAAGAGCTCCTTAAGCATAAGTTTCCTGTGGATGTGTGTTCTGCCTCTGCACTGTCACTCCTGCCTTCTTCCTGCTCAACCTAAAGGTCTGCCAAATCACTCCCTCCTGGAAACACAATAAGAAGTCATTAGTTTCATTCGCTGATTTAGTCAAACAGTGATGACACTGGATGCCTGTATCGCTTCAGCCATGTGTTGATGGTTTCAAGTCTTTTGGGAGGAATTCAAACCAGGAGTTAAAAATCAGTGTCTGACATTTCTCAGCCACCACACAAGTGTCTGCAAACATGCTGATCGCAAATCTTCACGTGGCCAGGATTTGTGTAATAAAATGGGCTGTTTTACCACAGACAACACACAGCGAGATGGCTGGAGCACCAAGGTCAGCATGTGAGCAGTGATGGAAGAGAGCACATGAAAATGGCTCAGTGTCAAGGACATTATGCCGTGTAATTGATGATGATGTGCTGTCTGTTTTGTCACACTCAGGTGGGACATGCACACATCCCAACTACACCCAGCTGGATGTATTAAGTCAGTAGCTGACCAGCACAACTGCCCTCTGTCGGAATCACAGCTGAGCCATGTGTATCTCACCTGATACCCGAGTCATGGTTATGACTCCATAATCTTTTCATTCTTAACCCACTGAAGACTGATTGAAGACTGCCCTTCAACTGTGCACAATCTTTCAATCCACATTAATGTGCCTGCATCGATCGGCTGGACAGGTTTTGTTTTACAGCACTTACACATATTTTGCAGGACTCTCTAAGGCGGTGTGAGCTCCCATTAGAAGAACTATTTTAGAAATCCAGAACCTGCTTGTTATTCATCCAGATGTACAATGGACATGAAGCTTAGCTCAAACTGAAAGCTGTAAACAACAAAACAGAGACAAGACAGAGCGCTAGCACAGTCTGAATGAAAACGTGCTTTTCCATGAATGAGGAAATGAAGGAGGCACAGTACTTTTCATCAAGCACAGTAAAGCACTGAGTGACAGAAGGGAGTGGAGGATGAATGATGCGGGTGATGGAAAGAGGAGAAAAAAAGGCACCCACATCTACTGACTGAACGAGCCCTGCAATCATCGCAAATGAGACAAATGAAATGCCTGGGGTTAATTCATACACTCACCTCCTTCCCTCTCTTTTCTCCTCTCAGTACAGTAGGCGTGCAGTGGAGTAAATGACACTCCTCATCTCACTGCTGCTATGGTGTCTGTGAGAGTACACCCCTCTCTGCCCATTCATAGCTCCGCCGACGCACCACTCACGGATGGAGTCAGTAGCCAGCCAGCCAGCTCCCCCCCCTCCCCCCTCACACACGCACATCCAAGACTACCACAAGGTGTGTCACTCAAAGCTCTGTGTGCTAATGTCTCCAGGCTGGCAGTGGGAAGCTGTGGGTGTGACAGACCGGTATTGTACACTGCACATCAATGCTGACGTCCACAGCTCTCATCATTACTTTAGGTTATTTCAATGACAATCACATTATACCAGATGATGATGCATGTAAGATGGCTTGACTGAGATACTTTCAAAACGTACTCTGAAATATGCATAATGCTGACATCATTCATGTTGATGAGACCATCTATGACTCATCCAGATTGTTTTGTAACCCATACAATAGCCAAATACAACAGGAAGCCACCTTCCAGCAACAAGTCTGCAGACAGATTAAGCTGGTCATTGGCCACAGAACCAACTTAAAGAGCCAATCATAGCATTGCAGTGCTGTGATTGGTTCTTTTTAAAAAAAAGAAAAAGGACATCATTATGTGACAGCATTTTCGAAGAGCTTTCCTTTAACCAAGATACACCAGAAGACTCAAGAATGAATAATGTAATCAATGCTAGTTACATGTGTAAAGACTTGCTTTACCCTGTATGAATCACACAGTTGGTCCACAGGGGTTGTGGGGTCTGACTGCACTGCATATAAAACCCAATCACGTAGCATTTCTCAAGCCAGAAACTGACCTCAGTGATTCATCACCCCCCCCAAAAAAAATAAATAAATAAATGCAGACAGACAGGATAACAATTTCTTATAAAACACTTTAATTTTTTTCAATACACCCTGTGGATTATCGTTAGAATCATTGCAACCATTTCATTTTTATTATCACATTACTCATTTAATGAACTAGATCTGTAGTCTGAGATGTAGAGAACAGGAATACAGGACATGACCAGGGCTTTGCAAAGTGCAGTCACAGCAAACATAGGGATAATTTAAAAAAATAAAAATAAAAAAAATAAAAAAAGGGAAGAGAAAAAAAAAAAAAAAAAAAAAAAACACAAAAAAAAAGAAAACACAACACACCTAAAGCATGCAACACACAAATTTAAAAAGAATATATTAAATAATAAATCTGCATCAAATATTCCATGCATGTTGAAGCAAAGAAACCGTGCAAAAACATTGAAACCCATTTTGGACAGTCACTCCTTCCTGTGCTTAGTTTAAAGAAAACATTACTGCAAAGTACGGCTGTGAAAAAACAGAAGAAATGTGAACGATATATCAAAATCTGTACAGTATTACAAATCAGGGGATGAATAAAATGTATACTAAAACATTTAGTTTCAGGGTGACATTCTGACCTATAACTTTTTCATATAAGGTTGAATTAATCATTTCATAGCAAACATTTTCCCCATAAGGATGTGTAGTGTTTTAGAACGACACCATAAATGCTTGCCATGATCTGCCTTATTTACAAATTGGCTTAAAAGAAGGTCATTCAAAAGTATAGAGCAGCGTGTGGTAGCACACCGCTTTCTCAGAGCTTATACTGCGAACAATTAGAAAAAAGTGCTATAGGACAAATTTTTTCTTGCATTAATTTTCTTAAATTAATCATATCACAGTTTTGTGAAATGTTCGTCGTAGTTTTTTTGATCACATCTTCGTTCATCCAACACATGATTGTCTTTCAAACTGTTGTTTCCCTCATGTCTGGGGATTTCGATTTAGCAGAGTCGGGGGCTTCCTTCGCTGCTTCGGCTGAATTTTCAGCTGAATTCTTATCCTCAGATTTTGCTTTGGAGTCAGTAGTGGAAGAGCTGGCTATACTGGGATCCTCTGGTTCCTGCACCTGATCTGTGGGCAGCTGGAGGAAGGAAGGAACCTCCAGCTGCTCTTTGGTGAGAAGACCTCGCTGATCATCCACCCTGGAGTTCTGAGCCCTCGTCAGCATGTCCAGGAACCCTGGCATGGACAAATCATTGTTATTGTTGCCCTCTTGTTCTGATAATCAGATAAATGTAATATAATCTGAATTTCCTGGAGGAACCAACCCAAGGGATTAATAAAGTTTCATCCAATCTAATTTGTAATCTAAATAGTTGATATATTGACAATAATCTTGATATTGAACAGAATTTCAATAATAATATAAAACATCTGAGAAAAAAAAAAAAAAAAAAAAAAAAAAAAGAAAAAAAAAAAAAACCTCAATACTGTCACCTGCCAGTGGTGCTACCTACCCCGCCCAAGCCTCCTGGCAGAAGTACCCATTGCATTCCATTGGTCGAGGTCACCGATTCAAACTCATCCAAGACTTTTAGGGGATGCATCTATGGTATCAGTTATAAAAAAATTCTACAAGGCATTGTTTTCAAGATATCAGATACCCAAACCTGTGTCCATGCCACCCATCCAGCAAGTGACCACAATACCCCATCAGCCTTTTAAAGCTGAGGGGTAAAAAGCTAAAACGCATACGCCTCAAAATGCCCATCCTTTTTAGATGGGTTGGCTAATAAAGATAGTCATACAACTTCACGATGCAACAATCATGTATATTCTAATGAAGTATTACCTACATGTATATATTTTGGCATGCAGATAAAGACTGATATAACAAAATTATTTCCCCACATTGAAAACAACTCAGCTAATTCAATAACCTTAAACCAAACCACACTAGATATTGCCAAGTCATCCTACCGTCCATCTCGCGGTTCTTGGTAGACCTTGGCTGAGCCTTAGCTCTGTCTTGGCTCAGTGATCTGGCTTCTGGACCTGTACTTGCTGCTCCTCCCTGGGACTAAAACAGATTTCAGCATCATCAACAAACCATTTCTCAGCTCACAAGGTTTAAATCTCAGTAACACTTAGTAAGTTTTCATTTCTAGTTTTAATCATTGAATCTGACGGCGTCTTGTGCAGCCATATACCATTTCCAGACTTAGTTTGAGATCGCTCCTCCTTGCAGTACAAACGAACCTCCTTTAGTGTGTCTCACTTCAACTTACATTTTATCTTGAAGAAAAGGTGTATGGCTCACAGTCAGAGACCCAACTCTTATTACTAGGGATGCTCCTCAACATAAGGATTAGATCAGCTGGAGTTTGAGGTATATTTATGGCATATTTGAAGCATACAGGTGGCTAGAAAAAGACATCTAGGGAGCAATTTAAAATTGCAGCAGTGCCAAAAATAATTCAAAAGTGCACAAGACCAACACCTGAAGGGCAGAATGGCAAATAAAAAGACATGTTTTTTGTTTATTGAGACCTCAGCAGCATAGCGCATAGAGGTCACACACCCCTTCTAACTTTTGTACCCTTTAGAGTAGCTCAAGAGTGAGTGTGTAAAGAGCTTCATGGAGTGGTTCCCATGGCAAAGTAGCTGCATTCAACCCTTACATCAACAAGTGCAATTCAAACGCCAGAGTCTTAAAGCACGCTGCCACTGGACTAGAGAAGTGGAAACATGACAAATCGCACTTCTCCATCTGGCAATCTGTTGAACAAGTCTGGGTTTGCTGGTTGCCAGAGGAGTGGTAGTCTGACTGCATTGTACAGTCTGGGGGAGGGGGTTTTGGCATATTGCTTTACAGCACTTGGGCTCAGCCCCTTAGTTCCAGTAAAAGGAACTCTTTATGCTCCAGCATACCAAGACATTTTGGACTATTTCATGCTCCCAACTTTGTAGGAACAGTTTGGGGACGGCCCCTTCTTGTTCCAACATGACTTGCGCACCAGTACACAAATCAAGGTCTATAAAGACAGCGGTTGAGCGTGTTTGGTGTGGAAGAACTTGACTGGCCTGCACAGAGTCCTGACCTCAACCTGATAGAACACCTTTGGGATGAATTAGAGCAGAGACTGTGAGCCAGGCTTTCTCGTCCAATATTACCGTCTGACCTCACAAACGCGCTTCTGGAAGAATGATCAAAAATTCCAATAAACACACTCCTAAAACTTGTAGAAAGCCTTCCCAGAAGGAGTGCGCTGGATAAAAGTTATAAGAATAAATAAATCATTAAAGCAATATAGCCTGAAATGTCTCAGACTTTGCCTTCTGTATTGTTTTTGAACTGGTGAGACCTCATATTGAAAGGATAAAAATGTAGGCTAAGGCCTAAATCATTTTAGCTAACATATTCCTTATAGTCATTTAATTTTGTAAACATTTTGTGATACCAAGTTGGAAAACTATAAACGATCATTTCTGACAATATTCTTATTTTACCTTGAATACAAAGATGTCCGTTAAAATTACCCAAAACCATCTGGTGATCAGGAGGTTTTAAGTCTTCTTTGCAGAGTACCAGCATGTATATGCTTACACTAGTCCATTAAACATTTGTACAGAAAGATTATATAGATTTGACATAATGTAGTTTGTGAATGAGGCCCATTTACACACTGCAACATACCACTTTTCATAGATTTATATAATGCATGTTTATATAGATACTGTTAAAGGGAAATGACTGGTCCCATAAAATAGACAAAAAAGGGCAACATAGGGACTTGTCTAAGAAGGTAATGAAGGTTGTTTAACACTATTCATGTTCAGCCTTGGCTTCATACAAAAATTCTCATTTGAGTTGTTATTTTTCCAAAATAAGTTACCCAAAAGTCACAAAAGAATATTTATGCCTAAGAATCACAAAGCAGCAATTCAAAGTTTCTTCATGATGGTAAAATTATTTTTGTTGCCGTTTTATTGACGCTTCAATAAACACTGCCTCACCTGGTTGGCTGCAGAACTGCCGCCTCTGGAAATGCTGGTCTGCTCTTTGCCTGTATACACACAAAGATGGAAATGAGTTTCTAACAGAACTCTTATTTTCAGTGTACAAGTAGTCAACAAAAAGCTGACGATGCTACAGAACTTTAGCATACCCATTACGTTAAACACTGACATTAGGCAGATAAAACATCTTAAGTATTAAAATGGTCCTCCTGGGATACAACCACTCTAATTGAATCTACTTAGTTCCTCCTGAACAAAATAAAAAGAATCTGAGGCCGAGAGCACTGATCCAAACTGAAGTCAGATCTAGCCTCAGCAGTCAGGAAAAGAGGTGAGTGAACTGAAAGTGTCACAGCATTCAACAAACCAAATGGACT
This sequence comes from Copadichromis virginalis, assembly GCF_057382275.1. Classification (NCBI taxonomy): domain Eukaryota; kingdom Metazoa; phylum Chordata; class Actinopteri; order Cichliformes; family Cichlidae; genus Copadichromis; species Copadichromis virginalis. The sequence continues at coordinate 29,519,765 of NC_140619.1, forward strand.
CAGACATTTTAACTTCAATTTAAAAGAAAAAAAAAAAGCGGCTAAAAGAGAAATGCACAAAGAGGAAAGCAAAGTAAAGAAAGAAACATGCAAACAGTGATGCAGAAAAAACATGACCGCAAAATGGACAGTGAAAAGACTCTTCAGACAGCCTCAAGGGAGAGAGCACCACGAGCTGAAAAACACTTTGTACGAGCCATTAAGAAACGATTAAATCAATAAGGAGCCACAGACAGCACCAGAGAACACACAATAATGGCCAATGTATCGTCAACATAATCAGCTGATGGAAAGATGAAATGTGCTGTTATCTGATTTCACTGAAGACTGTTTTCATTTATTTATCAGCTAAGTAGGTTTGTTTTCATCCTGTGGCTTATTGTGCTCCTCTGGTAGCTGCATGCTGTATTACAATAAATGTTATAAACATTAATCAGCCTGTTTCATATTGAGGTAAATTTATGGGTTTCTAAAAAGGTCAAGTATATTAACCTTTGATTTTGTCAAGTCGGAGCGTCTTATTGGCCAGACTAAACACATTGGTGCTCACATTCAGAGGCTCATCACTTCCAACCTGAAACACAAAGCATACACACATGCAGACATACTTAGCTGAACAGTACTATGAGAATCAATCATCTCTGCAGTAAATGGGTTGTGCATAACTTAGAAAAGACAATGCATTACTAAAATAATCTCATTACTCACTACAAACTAGTGTAACGTTTATTAAAAGTAGAACCAGCATCTTAAGGACACACAGAAGCTGCTTACATTAGTTTCAAAATGATATCTTAATAATCTGAACCATGCATTATTTCTAAAATGAGTAATTTTACTAAAGCAATTTCATTAAAACAATAAGCTAAACTTGTGTCTGTGAAAGTTGACAAATAAAGAAGATGACTCATTAAAATGTAGCAGCTTTGCAAACAGAGGCCTTCTTTCCTGTAATAAGAAATGAAAGAAACCGTGGCTGGAAAATGTTTTCTGTGCAGCTGGCTTCCCATTACTGAGAAAGATAAAGGTTTTAAGTAAAGCAAGTTTTCAAAAAATGTAATGTGAAACTTTGAAACGTGAGAAACATTCAAGTGTGTGACTCATTTCAATGCAGCTACAATGACAATGCCAACAAGGGTGTGCCATTCATTTAGTGACAGATTTTGAAATCCATCCTTAAAAGTGACGCTCATTTCCAGCTTTTTTGCTCTACTGAGTATCTTTGCAAGACCTATAGTTCAAAATAATCCTAGACTATACATGGCTGAAAAATATGTAAAATAGATATTGATATTATAATATTGAAAAGAATCACTGGTGTAACACTTTGAAATTACATGTTTACATAGGTAAACATGCACATTGATTTTTCCTAATAGATTAAAGGTTAAAAGGCATTTCACATATTTTTGTCGGTAGAATTCAACCACAGAAAATCAATCATTCATTTAAAAGTGACAATATTGTTAATCTTTATATGGAAATGACTCAAAGAAAAGGTAACATATTATAATCCTACTCATATGCAACACTCACCATGGTGACCAAGGCCTCTTGTGGCTTAATATTGTGCTTCTGCAGCACCACAGAGAGAGCTTCCTGCAGTGTCTTACTAGACTTCACCATGATCCCCACAGTTTTACCAGTGAAGGCAATCTCCACCCTGAAACACACACTTATTTCTATAACTTTCCTCTCACACTGTGACTCACACTGAATCAAATGCAATGGAACAGAAATACAGAATTACTGTCAGACAATGTCTGTAGTCACGAGGGCAGCTGGCAAGGGATATCTTAGCAGGAAACCCATTTCTGATTACATTTTGAATTTTATTTAGTCAATGTGAAGGAAGAGTACAAAGATTAATGCTCAGAGAGCTAGACTTTGTGTGCATATTACCTCAAGGACTTCCCTCTAATATGGTAAGAAGGGACATGTAGTGGGGGTGTGCAAGCCTGCTATGGTGTCAAAGACAGGAGAAAATAGGAAGTGAAGGAAGTCATTCAGTTGACTCACGCAAACGTCACTCTGAGCTCTAAAGAGACCTGCTGATTTCTCAGTACGGAGCAGTCTTGGTCCAGCGATAATGGTTGCTGTAGAGAGAGAAATTATGTTTCAAACAGAAAGAAACAAGAGGGATTTCTATAGATGTGAACATCAACATGGGTTACTTTGAGGGGGTGAGATAACACAGCACGAAAATGTCAGAACAGGAAGGAGGCAGTCGTCGGTCATGCTCACTGTTGTAAACAAATTTACAGTGTGGCTCAAGTTCCTCAAAAATGCCTCCTGATTTAAAGTTGCAGCTGAAGCACAGCAAACGTGCTCACCTTGTCCTTGCCATGAAGGTAAATGATAACATCTTTCAGTGGGAAGCCTCTTTTCTCACAAAGGCTAGTCAGCAAGTCTTTGATTGGCTGGCCATTAGGCGTGGGTGCCAAGGAGGCACTGCCATCAGGCAAGTAGACACAGCAGTATCCCCCCTCCAACCCTACACGACTCCCACCTCCACCCCCCAGCTCAGGGGAGCGGGGACTCGAGCCACCATTCTACATCACAGACAGAGAAATGAGAAAAGTGTAATCCCAATCACACATTTTCCTCTATACTAATACTTGTCACCTCAAATATTAGTTTTGTTAACTGTATACCTCCAATCATATAAATTGTAAATTAACATTCATTTCCCATAATTCCAACCAACTCTAAATGCTTTATAAATGTACTGACCTCCATATGCCTGCAGATGGAGCCAAGCTCCACACTACTGGTCGACTTGATGGACAAATGGGACTCTTTCCAGGAAACCACGCCATAGGAGTTGGAATCATTGTTATTGATGAGATTTAAAAATAAATAAATAAAGTCAGAAGATGTACATAAGATATCACAGAAGCATGAGATGTGTCATTTGGCACACATTACCTCCCCAGGATCCTCGTTTCTGTCGCTGTTTCTCTGAGGCACTCTTACCACCTAGAAAGCTGTTAGGGTCTGACTTCTTGCTCTGTTGGAGGCAGCGATGAAATAAATGTCAAACGAATAATAAAACAGGTATTCTTCATCTCGACCTTCAGTCCATCTACCGTATTTTTCGGACCATAAGGAACACCGGATTATAAGGTGCACTGTCAATGAATGGGTCTGTTTTCATACATAAGGCACACTGGATTATAAGGCGCATTAAGCGAAACAAAACAGTCCGATAAGTCAAACTTTACTCAACTCATCCTTCTTGATCCTCCACTTCCGTACCATTGATTCATTAATGTTGAATTCTCTTGCAGCTCCTCTATCCCCATGTTGTTGCAGTATACTAATGACTAACCTCGTATTGTGGATGGATTATCTGAGTTGTTCTCCTGACTGAAGTTTGGTCCGTCCTGCCATGCGATTGCATTTGTCCCCAACCACCGAGAACCCTCACATTAACTTTTATCAAGTGGAAAACAGTTAGCGTTCATCCTCCAGCTTCACTGTGTTTATGTTATGCTAACATAGCTGTGTCGCTAGCGATCATGTAGCACAGCATTATATACCAGCTAGCCCAACTTCAGCAACCCTATAAAAGTCACTGCTGTTTAGTTTTGTGTTTTCATTTATGTTAGAAGTGATAGCAGAGCTGTACATTTTATTTTTTCAGAAATCTCTCAGTCAGAACATGCTATATCATGTTTAGGTGGAAACTAGCAAGCTAACTTCCTGCTAACTTCGGTTCGGTAAATTCGGTTCTAGGTCAGTAAACACAACCAGAATTCATACATAAGGCACACCATGATTATAAGGCACACTGTCAATTTTTGAGAAAATTAAAGGATTTTAGGTGCGCCTTATAGTGTGGAAAATACGGTACCTTCTTTTCCCTTAAGGGGACTTTGGAGGCCATATCCTCCCAGGATCCCATGCGCGGAGACTCATTGGAGAGCCGAGGTAGGCCTTTGCCTTCTACTGTTGCCAAAGTGCAGCTCTGATAAAGAGGGGACCGTACAAAGCGCCTGTAGCTGTCCATTTTCATCAGCTTAAATATCTGAAGCAAAGCAACAAGAGGGGGCACCCAGTCATCTGTGTGTCAAAAATGAGTCATAATTACTAAGCAGAAGTAGTAGGGTTGATTCATACCAACCTGCGCTTGAGCTTTGTTAAACATGTCAGGTGTAGGCTGCTGAAGGTCCTTCTCCTCAGTCTTTGCTGTGTCATCAATGTTCACCGAGTAGGGAGCACTCTCAGACAGGTAGGTGCTGTAGATTGAGCGAGCTTCTGCTTTCAGCTGGAAAAAACAGCAAGAGCTCTGTCAGATTGAACTATTCTGAAGGTCAGCAATCAGCTAAACTTTGTTTCTTAATTACAGTTCATGAAGTGCTGAGGCACAAGTAAGATCAGACACTCTGTTAATTTCCCTGTGGATTTCATTTGAATGTTCACCTTCTTAAATCCTCTAGTAAGTCACTTATTGTTTGCAAAGCTCCCAAATTACATGGTGGTATTACTTTAAGCGTTAAGCACACTCTATGTAGCATAAATTAAATTAAAGGAAACCTTTCTGTGGCTCTCTGATGTAAATCATACAGATTTCTAAAGGATAAGGTAAACCTTTCACCTACATAATTATGGCTGATGTATGATCTATTTGGATCCTTTCAATACTTTTTTTTTTTAATTTCCTCAGTCAATCTCCAATGGAAATAATCTCCACAGGAGGTGAAAGAAAGATTCAGGTCAGCCACAGTCAAATGGTAAAAGTTAGTTTACTTGTGTAACACAATACTATATCCCATTGAATACTCTAAATTATGAGCTACTGTGGATATTAACACATTGGTCCTGGTGATGGGGTTTACACAGGTTTTCATTGTAACCACTAAATATAAACTGTTATAGAGGAATACAAATGTCCTCCAAATTATGATGCATTTGCTTGCATTACATAACTTTGCTTTCCAATATATTTGCCAAAAGAAGTTTATAGAGCAAACTGCAACAGCTGGTAACTGTAACAACCATTCTGTAAAATGGAAAATTAAGTAGTTCCCACCAAACCTGTTCTTCATTTTTAATAACTGAATACTTACAATTTCTGCACATTGTTTCACAAAGTAAATCTCCAAAAACAGCCATAAAAATTATCATATGGCAGATCTATTTTTTGCCAACAATGCACAGCTTCTGGCTGTTTGACTGTGGTTGATGCAATTAAAAGTTAGTGTCAGCAGTTAAAGTGCACCAAATGACTTATTGGAGGGATCATCTCAAAATTACAACAGAAAAATGCTTATGTTACTTGAAAAGCAACTAAAATATTACTGAATTACTGACGCACTGCCATCCTCCGATTGCTGGAGACACCCATAGTTACAGCAACAAGGCAACCCTATTCCCACTAAACAGTCCACTTCTTTTCTACAAAACATGTGTTTTAACAAATGTGTGCTATCAGGGTAGTGGTTTACAAATATTTTTCCTGCCATATCCCACTTCAGAAGGCAGGAAAATTCACACTCCACACCCATCAAATATGATCCAAGTTGAAGGCCATCACAACTTCATGATCAAACTCTTGTTAATTTTCCCTTTAAGAATCATATTTACTTCACTCCATACTTTACATCTGGTCCTGCAGTAGTTCTGTCTCCCATAGTACAAGAACTACTGCAATAAAGTATTAATTAAAGATAAATACATAAAAGAAAAGTTTAGAGAGAGTTTGTACCTCATCCAAGGAAGTGGCCGGAATCTTCTTGAACTTTTCACAAGCCTGCCAGAATAAAATGTTCTCCGCACTCACCTCAGACTTTAAGAAGTCCTGCAGACAAACACACACACAGCATTATTAGGTATGGGTAATGATTAGTTAATGTCAACACTTGAACTCTGCCTGAACTTTTTCCTAACTGAAAAATTCCAACATTAGTTTGCCTCACCGTAAAGTAACGGACCCCAAAGGGGTCCTCCAGCAGTTTCTCAAATGACACGGCCCAGCTCATGACACTGTTGGCTGGGCCATGCTCTCCGGCTGGAGTCCCAGGAAGGCTGGTGCTGCTGCCGCCACAGCCGCGTGCGGACATGTTCAAATCTAAAGCATATCCAGGCACAAACACACCCATTTATCAGCACAGAAAAGCATGACCAAGAGTGAGACTGAATCAGATATTTTCATGCACAGACATGTTCACGTTGTAGAACTGAGATATGTACAGGATTAGCAGCATGCAAGTTGGCTGCTCATGCTTACCTCCATCTGACACTGCCTGGCTCTGTGAACAGAGAGAGCAATCTGTCAAAGAACTTTACTTCAACAGTTAAAACTAAAACTGAGAAAAAGCCTAATACTGAATACTCTTTGTTATTGTCTGTATAATACTGATAATATTATTCAAATTTATCCTACGTATATTTTCTTCAGGCTGCACAGTCAAAAGGAAAGAAGAAAGTTTACTTTGGCCCCGTTTACACAGGATTGTGGAGATTCTCACTACAACTCAATATTACTGCAACAACTATACAGCACTACGATAAAAGCCTTTAGGAAGGGAAACACGAACAGCAGCTGCACATTATTTTTCTCTTCTTGTTTTTTTTTTCCAACCTGTAACTCTGTAGCGCAATCAGCCAAGGCTGTTTTTACAGGAAGTGGTTGCAAAACTGGTGACAATAAGCCTCATTCAGCTTTCAGAGCACACAAAATGCACATCTTGTAAATGTTCGCTTCAACCGACACATTTTTTTTTACAGAAACTGAATGAAATCTGCAGACTATTTAAACACCTGTAACCTACAAGCTGTGATCACAAACATGTTTTCAAGTCACCAAGATACTGATCTGACGTATACACAGAAAAGCTTCAGCTTATGGAAATATTGTTTAAACAGCAGCAAATTAGCTCACAGCAGAATTTTTGGTTTTAATCCATAGGAGACCGTCGATGGATACATTTATGAGCTTTGTCAAGGTTTCCTCTTCATGCTCTGGTTTCCTCCCACAGTTCACAGACGTGTGGGCTCTGATTCTAAAATTGCCCAAAGGTGTGAATGTGTGTGTGTCTACATGTCTGTATAGTCTGTGTGGTAGCAACTTGCCCAGAGTGTGTGGAGGATATAGGTCTTATAAATAAAGTACCATTTTCAGAACTGACAGCTGTGAGTGCCATTTTAATCAATGTACTATTAAGTGTACTATTAAGCAACAGTACACGTTGTTTTTAACTGATAATACTAATGTAACGGAATCCTTTACATTACAGAAAAAGGCAAATATCTTCACAACCCTGCACAGTAACTGTTGCTTTTAAAGTAGAGCATTTAACTTTTTATGAATAGATTACTTTCATTTTCATTCTGTGTTTAATATTACCTTTGTGACCTGATATTCTAGCTTTTTAAGTCATTGAGGCAAGCTTCTTAATTATTTGTTTATTTTGTTAATGAAGGCCATGTAAACATCAAGGTTTTGACAACATGGCCAGTTAATCTTGATTTCAGTTCAGAATTTTAGTCAAATGTTAAATCATGAAGTTACATTACTTATAATCTATATAACTGGATATAGACAACTAGATAAAGTTATCTGTCATCCTAAAACTAGCTCTGATTAGGAAGTCCTGCAAGGCACAATTTGCAAAGTAACCCAGCTACATTAGTGCAACACAAACCAAACTGGTCATCTACATTGTATAGTTAAAGTGAAATTCAGATACATAACCAAGGCAACACAGGCTGAGGAAGAGGAGAAAATCATCCACTAATCAAAGGTCAGTTTGCTCAATTCCCAAAACAGAATCAATGGGTTTCGCTGTAGAGCTCCTCATGTGTCGATACAATAAAAAATTAACATTTTATTTTTCCTAATACGTCACTGTATCCTTTTATGCTTGACATTTGCTACAAGCTTACATTTGAGATAAATCTATACATCTATATAGATGTATCTATAAATCGACGCACTCTAAGCAGAGAGTGCGTTGTTGTAACCAAAAATAACTGATCTTGACAACAGCCCCTGTCTATTGTTACATTTTGACCATATACGGTTGAAATGGGCTGTCTATCTCTGCAGGTGTGAGTCTCTCTGACTCCACCTCTTCAGTTATTTGCTCTGCTATGCAAATACTGCTTTCATAGTCAATAGTACATTTTCTAAACACTAATGAAAACAATCGATTCGTCACTGTCTTAGCTGTAAACCTTGCATTCTCGTAAAATGCACTTTTAACTCTCTGAAAAATCTATTAAAGGAGCGATATCAAAATGCAGACATCAAACGCAAGCCACAGAAAGCCCCTTTTTTTAAGACTACGGCAACATCCTGCTCTTGTGACTTAATATCCGTTGATACATTTTCACACCTTTTTTTGGCAGAACTGAACCATTTCAAGAAATGCAATGGTCTCACACCGAGAACACTGAAGCCAACTCAGCCTACACATGACAGATTGGACAACAGGCATGGCTCAGTTTCTCCTTCTGGCTCAGAATGGCCCAGCCTGTTCTCAGTAGCAACCAAGTGTAGCCACACAGGCTGATTCTGGCACTATCAAAGACTGGAGGCAAAACACAAGCCAGCACGAGACAACTGCTCAAACCGTACTCTTGATACTCTGGATTGGAAGTCAGCTTAATAGTAACAGCACCGTTAAAAGCAGATCAAAACAGCATACAGGGAGATTTAGAGTGCCTGCACAGCTACAAGAAGCGTAGTCAACACACTCAACACTAAAATGCCTTGACTAGTCACTGTGGAAGGCCGGTCAAAGCCTCCTATCGTATATGTAACAAGCGTATCAAAGAACTACTACCCAAAGGACGGCCACAGAACCAAGTAAGACCTAACAAGAATGGTGCCAACTCACCATGTGGCCAATAGGGATCTCTAAAGAATTGCTGTTCTTCGCCATGATGGCCCAGACACCAGTTTCAGAGCTGAAGTCCTACGATGTGCACACTGTCAGGGGACGCAGCAGAGTGCTCCACCCAAACTTGATGCACACTCCTTACACACTCACACACAAAACTCATCACTTGGGTCTTCCTGTCACTTCCTGCCTGGAAGGGAAGTCTTACCATAGCAACAAGCCACAAAAGAGGAAGTATGGTTACTATGATCAAACTGCTCTCAGCCTACATCTTGAGAAACACTGTGATGTGGGTACACAGGCAGCCAGACTGTCATTCTGCTTTTTTATGCGCAGTCAATGAAACGCTTGGTTATTTTGGCTTTCTATCTTTATAAATAAACATGACAATTTTGCAGATTTAGTGTTAGACCTTAGTTTCAGAATCTGTCGGTTTTACTTTTAACTCATTGCGGCCTAAAGCACACACATTTCAAGTCTTACCCTTCAAACGGGCCTCGTGAAAGAAGCCTTTCTTTGCTATAAGCCCAATTTTGCTATAGGGTATCATTTAACACGTTTCTGGATCATCTGAAAGCAAAACTCGTTACATGGCTTTGCGCAGATTCAAATGAAATGATAAGAGATAAAAATCATCACAGTACCACTCTCTCGCTATTGCAAACAGATGACTCAAGATAACGCTCAGGCTAAAACTGCACAGTCACACATGCACCGAAAGCTCACACTGTATGTGGCATACCTTCTTGTTGTTGCCCAAGATGTTGCTGGCTATGGCGCACAGTTTGTTATATTTCCGTTGCTGCTTTTGGGCTGCAACTTTTGCCAGGCGAGAAAACCTGTTATACACTCCGCTGAAAGTAACCATGGTTCACGATACTAGAAAATACAGAACAGAACACAGTGTAGACAACATTAGCCAGGCGCTACCGTGACTGTATAAATGTTTTCTACAGCCAATTGGGTGCTACTTAACAACTAATTAAGCCCTGACATGCTCACAAGCAGCCCTGGACAATCAGCGGCCCTCTACCCCGGGATAGTTTTTTGGCAGCTTGGAATTTATATTACTTAGCTATGATATCACATTAGCCATACTAATTGATAGTACTTAGCTATACTAATTATTAGTACTTAGTAGCTAATAGTACATTTGAGTTGTAATGTTTTAGTAGTGCTGTTAAATTAACACATTAAATGCTACAATAACATGAAAAAAACAAGGTTGTTGAGGTCCATGTAGAATGGACTCACTTTGCACAAATAGCAGCCTGAGCACATCTGGGAAAATACCAGTTTGCTCACATTCTCCTACATCGCTTCCTTTTAACAAGTCAGTTTTCTCTTTAATCACTTGGTACAAGGCCAAGAAAATTAGAGTGTGGCTTAATCCGTTTCATTGTTATTTCTTATCAGCAACTATAAAGAGCTTGATGGCAAATGGAATAGCAAAATTGTAGCCTTGTGTCATCATTCCGTGAACTATTGTTTTCTGTTGTTGTGTTTGATGAGTTTAGGTATCTATCGAGACTGGCCACAGTAAGGGAAATTTTTGATTAACGTTAAGCTGACTAAACAAATTGAATGTAAACAGCAACGGGCCACATTACTCAACCATATTCATCTTATTTACCGTCTGGTCACTTTGGTTAAGGTGGCCCAGAGAGAATTTGAATGCAAAGCCAGTCATTCTATTTCTGTGTGGAGTTTGCATGTCCAGCGTGTGTGTGTGGGTTTGTATGCACGCATTTTCCAAAACAGAGGTTTTATTCAATTCAGTCTCTGAATGTGCTGTAAAGCATTTAGCTTTAGCAGTGTGTAACATGTTTTGGCAATGGTAGACCATTTAGCTGCACGGGAGCCCTTCAGAAAAAAATGAATACGATTTTGTGATGAGCAGCACTCTCTAGTGGCCACTGTTTGAATAAGTCACTGTTTAAAGTAATGCATGATTTCAGTAAAAGGCAGTAATGTATTTTTGAGGTGCCTTTTAAACTAAATCATTTTGGATTTATTCTTCCAAATTCTTAGAAAAGTTCATCTTAGTATGTGTCATAATAAACTGTGTGCACAGAGGCAGAGGGTAGTTTGCCTAAGTAAACCAATGTTTCCCTGATAACAGGCTATATTAGAGCACAGCTCCATCTCTCAGCATGTGTCCTTATGTTTTGGGTGTTTTGATCAGAGCTGAAGAAATCTCATCATTTTGACCTAAACGTCACTCAATGTTACATGAAAGCAGCAGCGGCGGCTTTACCGTCATCGTTGTCGTCACATGCACCTTCACAACAAACAGCTGCTTTGTTCATGCTATAATATTCCAGGGATGAATATATTTGCATTGCTATCAGTGTTTAGAATCAGTTTTGCCGTGCCTCTTCTGATGCAAAGACTATTCAGTTAAGCAAAGCAGAGCGGGTCATCACTCTGGTCTGTGTGTCAGAGGCAATCCAGGTAAGAGCATTACGTATTATATGTATAACTTTAAAAATATATTTAATGCTTTGTCTAAAAGTTTTAAAGTATTTCATTGCTATGAAACTTGTTCTTCCTATTTTTCTATATGCTCTTTTTTTTAGATATTAATGACATTAATTTCTCAGACTGTTCTTAACGGTTGTGAATCCAGTCTGTTCTAGTAGAGAATGGTTATCATTTATCTCATGCTTGGTTATCTCCTCTCTGGTAAGCACTCACCTACATTTATGTATATATGTCTATATTTTCTTGTTCTCTGTTTGTATATGTGCCAGTTTAGCTCTAAATAATTCGCTCTATATTCTGATATCGTAGCTGGTACTGACTGCCTGTGTTACTGTTGAGTTTTTGAAATGTACCATCACAGGGTAAACTATGGCAGATGGGGGAAAAGGAAAATTGTACATCTGGAAATGTCATGTCGCAGCTAATGTGCCTGAACATTGCCTGCCAATAAAATGCAAAATGAGATGCATTGGAAAAATGTTCCTGACGTTATTTTTTTTCATCTGTTTTTCTCATAGATACTTATGTGAAATGTGAAAACAGCACTTTGTGTAATGGTTAGTCCTCACTTTGTTTTTATTTGTTTTGTTTGTTTGTTTTTTATAAATCCTGTGAACTTGAATAGACTGCAACTGGTAGAGAGGTGTGATAACAGCCTAAGGTTGTGTCTGACACTAAAATGAAATATAAATTAAATATTGATAAGCTTTTTTTTTCTTTGATAATTGTGTATCTCTAAAATTAAATCTTTAAGAGTAAAGAAAGTCGACCAGATTACGTTTAAATTTCTTTTTTTTAATAATGCTGAATGTGACAGTGTTCATTCTTCTTCGTTTTTTTTCTCTTTAGGAGCAACATTTAAACAATGCACTGAATGTAACATTTGAGAATACCTTTGTCTGAAGCAATGGATTATAACAGAGCACACTCTAATTACCTAACATTATTTATTGCTGCTTTCCTCGCTTTTCATGTTTACTCTGCCCATCAGATGAAGTGTTCATCAGCAGCGAGCCATCCAGCCCAAATGAGGGTGACGACGTCACTCTCACATGCAATGAAAAATGTGAAAATTCAACTGTGACTTTTCAGTGGAAGAAAAATAAGGTGGTCGAACAAGAAGAAAATAATAAGACCTTTCTTATCCAAAGTGCCCTTTCAATTTCTGACATATACATCTGCTCAGTAAACTGCTCCCGTTACTGTTGTAATTCTAAACCATACACACTGTCTGTAAAAAGTAAGTCCATCCATCTGTATACTTCTGTTATATGTTATGATTTTAGAAATGTGTATAATGGCATGCTATCAACAGCCCTTGATACCATGTGTCTTCACTTCCTGTGTATTTGTCTATGTGTGTGTCATTGTCCAGACAACACTGTGATCATCTTGGTGGTCTGTGGTGTTGCAGCTTTGGCCCTTGTTTTGATTATGGGACTGATTATGAAGTGTAAGCTGAAAAGAGACAGTGGTAAGAGCTCATTTTAAGATGTCTGTGGTATTAGACAACAATAAGAAAGAAAGAAAGAAAGAAAGAAAGAAAGAAAGAAAGAAAGAAAGAAAGAAAGAAAGAAAGAAGTTTTTCTAGTTTTAACTAACTTAACTATCATGATATGACTATCAATAAAATACAACAAATTTTGATGCTTATTATGAATGTCTGGGTGAAAACAGGCTGTTTTTGCCGCATTACAAGTAATTGTGCGAGGCTAAGCTAACAGGCTGGTGCCTTCAGTTACAACTTTGAACAATATCGTTGATGATCTTGAATCTATCTACACATCAGAACTCAGAATGACACATCTGACTGATTTGAATGCTCTCTCTCTGCAGATAAACACAGGGAGAGGGTGAGACAGAGACAGGCTGGACAGGCTGCTGGTGGGCCATATCCTGTCACACCCAGAGAGTCCTAAAAAGAAAACATTCTATCATATTTTGATATAATAAATTCTGATCTTATGCAACATAATATATATTTATCTTTTTGATATTTCAGACTTTTGAATGCTCACAAATTGAATAAATACTCTTTAATCTCTGTTTTTGAGTGCATGTGTGCGTGTTTAATCAGTTAAAGTCACACTTTTCCACAATGTAGCGTTGCATTTCTGTTAGTTTGCTCAGTTTAAAAAAAAAAGAACCTAGAAATTTTTAATCCACACACAGGATTGGCATGCTCGCACTAATCCTGCTGAATGCTCCACTCACAGTGGCACACACTGCTCAGCTTTACAGTGGCTTGCATGTAATGGATATATGGGAGTGTAATGCTGTCTACTCCTATCCATGAGAGGGATGAATGTGGGATTTGAAGATTGACTTATGAACATAGTAATAGCGTTAGGTGCCTCGATTCAATGTCAGGATGCAATGATTTGAAGTTTAAGTGTTAAGCTCGGTCTTCATGCTGCCAGAGTGCCTGGCATTAGCAGTGTTTTGGGGGGGTTCCCCTCCCGGCCATATGGCAAAAACTTATTTATCCGCATGTATGAGTGGGTCAGGAAGGACTGTTTATTCAGTTTCCTTCTATAACAGGTGGCTAAGGGATAATCCAGGTAAAGCCACTGCAAAGTGGAGACGGAGGGATGGACAGAGGAAGGGGGAGGAGGGGGATGGGGTTGCCTTTGCATGGATGCCTAGGGCTAATTCTGGCCTCTTAATCCCAGTCCCATACGCCCTGCCTCTCTTCCTTCTTGTAACTCTACAGTTACATTGAGGAGCAGTTCATGTCCAGGTAGACATTACTATCACATAAACGCATCACGTAACCCACCCAGGTTTACTGAGAAGGAAGGGAAAAAGACAGAGGCTGCTGGTCCCTTTCCTGGATAGCTGGGTGACTGGATAGCTAACACACCTGTGTGTGAGCTTCACTGGAGAATGGAGCTGTAGCCCTCCAGCCACGCCACAGGAAACACACCAACATGGGAGAAGCTCAAAAGGTAGGTGACCTGATTTGGAGCAGCAAGACTTACAAACTCAAATGATAATCTTATGAGTCTGCATAAAAAATAGGTTTTACAAGTAGCTGTGACCTGAACAGTGGGCCATGAGACATAAAGTATTTTGCGGTTGTGTTGTGTGTCTTTGCAGCTCACAGACACGATGGATTATCTGAACTCCTTGTGTTAATACAGAACAGTAACTAAGATTTTACTCCTGAATCTCTTGGAATGGAATGGAATCTCTTTATTGTACAGTTAACCAGAAATGCAAATGAAATGTTGAAAACTATGGTGCCTGTAGTCAACAATATGGCAGCCTTGCTGCACTGTCTGCAGTTGTGCAACCCTGCAGACTAATCACATTAATGTACAGCTATATGAATGGAGCTATTTTTTACACCAGTGCTTCTCTAAATAAAGCAACACAGTGATCCTCACAGGGTGTCTGTGGTAGCAATACAGTCTTTTCAAAAACTGAGGAAGAAAAACAAGTAGGCCTCTGTGAGGGGAGCTTTGACCTCAAATCAGAAAGAGGTCAGTGGGATTTTGTTTTGAGAGGCTAAAGCTATTTTTGTCTATTCATGTAATTTTGTTTTTTGGATAGTAATAGTGTGATTAGTGTTGTTGTTTTTTATGAGAGAAACAATGCACCCAAGAAAAAAGGATGCATTGTACATAAGTATTTTCTGTTTGCCTCCAAAGGTTAGGGCTGGGACAAAATAATGTGACGGCTGCCATTTGGTTCCTGTTTTTCAGAAGGATTATGTAAAGACTACAGAGCTGAATTTTCACAAACTTCGTAAAAAAAAAAGAAGAAAAAGGAGAAAAGGAATAAGCCATTAAACTTTAGTCTGGATTACTTTCTTTTAAATTACAAAGCAGTTCATTGGCCCAGGCTAAAGATGCACTCTCAGATTGTGTTTAGTTCTCAATAACCTGACTGTATTAATTACTCACATTTACATACAAAGTTGGCTGGCTTTATGCTTTAATTTAATTATTATTCAGCTCTGAGGGAGTCGATGCTTGACAGTTTCTTTGCCTTATTGCTCTGCCTGCCCCTCCTGCCCCCATGCCTCTCCACAGGGCTTACTCTCTGTCATAGAGAAACTGAAGGGATCCACAGAGCAGGAGGTCAGGATAGTGCTTCTAGGATTGGACAACGCTGGCAAGACCACCCTGCTGAAAAGCCTCGCCTCTGAGGATGTGAACACTATCACGCCAACGCAGGTGAGAGGAAGTTATGTGTTCAAAAAGCAGTGTGCATCCGCTCTATAACATTAGAACACATGCTGATCATTGTGTTTTCATCTCCTTGTTTAAATCAATTCAATTTTAACATAAACAGTCGATGCTCATTATTATATGTATATCAAGTGAAAAAAGGTCCGTCTGTGAGCAGTTTTCCATCAATACTTTGTTAATAAGCAGTTTACCATTAAAGCTCTTCTGAATACTAAATATAATGTAATAAATGTAATAAAATGTAATTAAAAATACAAAACATTGGAAGATGGTTTGTATTTTCATGATACTGTAGCCAAGCATCATAACAGGTGAGAGGATCGTGTCTAACCTTGCAATATCTGCTAAATCAGAGCACATTTGAAGTAATGAGACTCAGATGACCCTTGTTTTGGGGCGATCGTGGCTCAAGAGTTGGGAGTTCGCCTTGTAATCAGAAGGTTGCCGGTTCGAGCCCCGGCTTGGACAGTCTCGGTCGTTGTGTCCTTGGGCAAGACACTTCACCCGTTGCCTACTGGTGGTGGTCAGAGGGCCCGGTGGCGCCAGTGTCTGGCAGCCTCGCCTCTGTCAGTGCGCCCCAGGGTGGCTGTGGCTACAATGTAGCTTGCCATCACCAGTGTGTGAATGTGTGTGTGAATGGGTGGATGACTGGATATGTAAAGCGCTTTGGGGTCCTTAGGGACTAGTAAAAGCGCTATATAAATACAGGCCATTTACCATTTGTTTTCCTGACCCACACAGTAAAATGCAATCATTGGCCTCACACCACACATGCTTTAACCAGATTTGTCAGATCACGCTGTTACACTGTTAAATAACCCTTCATCGCGAGATAAACTGTAGCCCGACATGACCTTGTTGATTTGCATGCTCTCCACACATTTTCTGAGAACATCCTGGTTGGCGTTATGACTGCTTCTCTCTCTCCTTTTCTCTTTTTTTTCTCTCATCTCCCTCTGATGTATTTATCTAAGCTCTAATGTCGTTATCTAATGACCTTGTATTACTCTACCGAGACAAGCCAACACTGAGTTGATGTACTGCCAGGTCCGGTACTGGGCAAGTGTGAAAGCTCATCAGACACCAGGGAGGGAGGACGCAGTCCAGTATGGCAATAGTCGACACAAAGCTAAATCAGACGTGACACATGAACACATACACTTACCTTGATCCTTCGAGTCTTATCCTCAGATTTGCTCCTCGGATGGCCCTCGGGATAAAGTTGTTATACAACTTTGCCAACTGAAACAGAGGTGTTGTGTTATGAAGAGCAACCATATCCTTATAAACAACTGAGTGTAACCACTGATCAAGTACAGTGACACTTCATGAATTACCTTATCAGGTGGAAACAGCTTTTAAATTGAAGGCAGGGCAGTGACTCTAGGTGCTGTGTTTTTTCTTAAGGGCTTCAACATAAAGAGTGTTGCCTCCCATGGGATGAAACTTAACGTTTGGGACATCGGAGGACAAAGAAAGATCAGGCCCTTCTGGAAAAAGTATCTGGAAAACACAGACTTGTTGGTGAGTAGGTCACTTTAAGCCATTTTAAATCAATAACACAGTAAAGTAGAGAAGTTTTATGTTATTTTAATATCTTTTTAACCCTCAGGACACTATCCCACATATAAGCAGAGATTAAACACTTCTTTAAGGATGTTTTGGACATGATGTGACCACATTCTTCTCTAGTATTTTTTAACAATAATTTCTTGCAGATAATAAAATGTAAACTTTCAGAAAATGTGGATGTGATAACACTGTAACATGTCTCTTCTTTTAGATTTATGTTATTGACAGTGCGGACAAGAAGCGTTTTGAAGAGACGGGGCTGGTGAGTGTCTAAACCCTTTTACTAACAGCCTTATTACTAACGGTAATGCTATTGTGCACAAAATAGAATCAAAAGTTGCACCTATGTGTGTATGTGCAGGAGCTGTCCGAGCTGACTGACGAGGAGAATTTGAAGGGCGTTCCGCTGCTCATCTTTGCCAATAAGCAGGATCTGGCCACAGCATCACCGGCCAGCGAGATCGCCGAGGGGCTCAACCTGCACACGTATCGGGACCGCGAGTGGCAGATTCAGGCCTGCTCTGCTGTTTCTGGCGAGGGAGTTCAGGTCAGACCTGACTTTGATTTATTGATTTCTCCCTCATATGGAATCTAATTGGCAACAAATGCTTTGCATGTCCCTCCTTTATTCACTGGGCCCACAATCAATTGAAACAGAGACCCTGTTTCTTTCAGTGAAGTCTTTAACGTGATTAATTTGATGGTTTTGTGTTGTTTTCCATGCTTGGATCGTTTGGATCATTTTCTTTTGTCTTCATTTCTCCATTAGGATGGGATGGACTGGATTTGTAACAACATTGTGAATAAGAAGAAGTGAATCATCATCCCAAGCAAAACCGATCGGAGTGAAACAGTGCAGAGATCACATAAGGGAATTTTTAAAAAATATATATGTTTCATGTAATATCTCCAGACTTCACTTATAACAGATTCAGCTCCCCTTACAGATTTAAAAAACAAGTTTATTTTTACAATTTCTGACATTTTTATGCAAAATTAGCCACTATAAAGACACATTTTAGCCCCAGTAAGTCAATTAGGCATACATTGGTCATTCTTCCGTCCTTAAAAAATATATTTTTGTTCCCTCTTTTATCCTCGTCTCTTCAAACTGTGTGCTTTCTTGGGGGAAGGAAAAGCTGAGTGTGTAGTTATGTAGTGGTCTGTCAGTTACACAAACACCAGCTTAGTGTGAGTGTAATGTATGTGTCATGAGATTTTTAACAAATAAAACAATTAGTCATTTCTGCCATTGTGTTTCCTTGTTTTCAAATCAAATGTAGCCATCAGTAATCAGATTGTCCAAGCACGAATGCATGCATGCACAGACAATAAAGGCATTTACGGGTCAGATAATAGCTGTCAGTGACAGAAACACACAAATGTGACTGTAAATCATCTCCTGAGTGACAAGAGGAACAATAATGAGCTGATCTGCCCCTGCTCAGCTGTCATCTTGCTTTTATTTCCACTCTACGATGACAAGCACTTACACCGTACAGTGAGTGAGGGGCTCATTGAAAAGCGAGAAGTTGGAGGGAAGAGGGTTTACAATTACACACTCACATTGCGTGGCAGAAGAAGATATCAAATCTTTGAGTCACAGCGGAACAACAGAGAGAAGGAAATTACACAGAGAGGGGTTGTCTACATTTTCGGCAGGGATTCTTTTTCTTCAGATGTTTTCTATGTTAATTCCAAGACTTTTGTATTAGCGTGCGACCTGTCTAGCTGCTCTAACGGTGGTGGTTGGTCATATGACACATCTCACATCCAGCTGTGAATGCACGGCATTCAAGCAGAAATGCATATAGTCTCATCTACTATTCAAGTTCTGTCTTGAGATGTGTTAAAAAAAAAAGGTACTTCCTGAATCAGTTAATCTGTCCTGGTACTCGAGCAGTTACCCCTGTGGTCATTCTCCACATATTTGTCCTTTACGCTGACCTTGGTGTAAGCTAAGTCCTCTATTCAGCCATTTTGGCCCTGCTTTTGCTGCAGCTGGATTTAATGGATCTTTTCTTTCTATTGTTTGGAGCTGCAATTAGCCATCTGAAAGCACTCTAAAATCACATCAGCTGGCAGGCTTTACTCCGTGTGTTCTGCTCTGCATTAAATTATGCAAATTAATATCCCCCACCCACCCCTTTTTTTTGTTTTGTTTTTTTTAGTCTGACATTTTTGAGTAGTTCTGAAAAATTAAATGTATGTTTGTTTACTTGGTAAGTGTTAACAAAACGCTAGATGTTGGCTGATTAAGTGAGTCATCTCCATGGTGACTAATACTGGAGCAAGCCTTAAAACATTCAATGTCTTTTGAGGGAGCACAGCAGGGGTGTGTGGGACCAATTACAAGTTGTACTAAAGAACCTTATGGCAGTCTGAAAGGGACCAGACAGTGCAGGGGCTGGGAGGGCGTTGAGTTCTTTTCATGTACAGTCTTTGGTGGAGAAATGAGGTTTGCAATGGACTTTTCAGTGCTGCTTCTTTCGCCCACAGGTGGCAGCATTAGAGGGTCGGATCACTCTTGTGGCAGACGGGGAGTCCTCTATTTGCACATAAGTGATCTGACACTCTCTAATTCCTCTGATTTTGTTTGCTGTTTGAAAGGTCAAGTGTGATTGAGCATATGCTTTTATTGCTTTCTGTAAATACAAAATAAATTATGTATTTCATTCAGGTTACTGGGCAACAATTTAGTGGCTTTACCTCTGGATTGTTTAAAATGTAAAAATCTCCTAATTTCTATACAATAAAACGTGTTTTAATCTTAAAGAGACATGATGTCACTCTCATGCAAGTAGCCCCTTGGCAAGTGTTGCCATAGCAACCATCCCTGTTATCCCTGGTCCAGAAGCAGCTGCCGCTCTTCCTCGGTATAGCCCTTTCTCTCTCTCCCTTCCTTCATTTCTTTCATTTCCCCAAAGCTCGCCTTACCTCCTTTACCAAGGAAATCCTGAATCCTGCACAGAAACTGGACCACAACACTGCAACTACACACTGCAGGTAGGAATCAAAAAACTTTTTCTGTGTTTGGTTGTCTGTGTGTTCATTAACCTGCCAGTTTAAAAATACAGAACAGAAAGCTAATGTTTACATTTGAAAGGGTTAACAATTTACAAAATGTCATTACATTAATAGAGATTCAAAATAACTGTTTCTATTGCCAAATGTTGTCTTTTCAACAGGTTGGCTTATCACTGCATATACTGTATGCTTATCTTGCTTTTAAACTCCACTTGGATTCATTTTACGCTAGTTAAAATGTTTTGTTGTTTGTTTGTTGGTTGGTTTGTTTAAGGCCACAACAAAACCTTCCAAAACCCACTGACGGAACATATCCATCATGCCAGAAGACGCCTACCTGTCTTCCATGAAGCCGCCCTTCCCAACACTCACTCCCCATCCCAGGTTTGACGCGAGCCCGACAGCTTTCAGCCTCCTGACCACCACAGCACTTCTGCCACGTGAGCGCTTTCACATAGAAGGATCCACCCTCCTGATTGTGGTCATTTTTTGCGTGGTCTTTGTCCTGCTCCTTTCAGCCTTTTTCTACGCCTTCTGCTTCCATTGCTCCATCAGTACGTCGCTTAAAGACTCGCATGCAGATAACGGATGCAGCCTAGATCATGAGGACGCCACATATAAGTGCAGCTCATCTGATAACCAGTCAGTAGGGAATGTTGTCTGACTGTGATGCCAGACCAAGATAATTGTCATGTGGTTGTGATTAAGCTTTCTTGGGAATTTCCTGCAGTAGCAGTGCAATGAAAGCATAATTCCAAAACAGTATTGTTAGTAGGATTCCTCCTAAGCTCACATGAGTTTAGGTAAGACGAATCCAAATGCACTTAAATGTCATAGATCCATAGCTATTGTGTCCAATAAAAATCTGTTGAATATATGTATAATATATGTGCACATGAGTCTGAATGCCACTGAATCACAAGAAAAACAATAATAAATGCATTGGCACCCAGCCCAGCAGCCATCGTGCTTTATTTTCACTGAGGTGACAGGTGATTTTATTGTGCCACTGCTGTGTGTTTCTAACAAATGAAAGAGAGAAAGGAGAAGGGACAGGGTGGGGGGAGAGAGGTTGTTTAAAGGGTGAATCAAGACATCACATTTGGATGCAGCAAAAACAAGGAGTGCAGGAAATTACTGAGCTTGTGTCTGGCTGGAAGACACAAGCTTACAGAGCTTTAGTGGCTGAAACTGAGACTTGTCTGTTCAGTCGTGAAGCAAATTACCACTAATAATAAAATCAATTTGTGCACTTTTGGAGCTTAATGAATTATTTCCATATTGGAAATTCAACACCACATGAGGTCACTAGTAATTCTGAGCATTACAGCTTATATACAGACATCAACACAAGATGATCTTCATTATCTGTCATTTATAGGCTAATATTCAGCATTCTGAATTCTACGTGACTGCATTTTAGCTTCGATTGCATTACTATCTTATGATTCATGATAAAGAGCACATGGCACTTTTGGAGCAGCGGGAACCACAGTGTCGTCTCTGTCCTCTGACCCACGCGAGTCCCAATCAAGGTGCGAGTCCTGGAGACCATCATTATAGTAAGACTGGAGAAGGAAGACGTTATTTAATCATCCTAATAACAAAACAGCAAGGTTGACTCAACTGTGTATATATGAAAAGCAAAAGAAAAAAATCTTTTTATTTAATTCAGCAATTTAAAAATTCCTGCACCACAGTTTTTCTCTCAACTCATGAACAGTTATCTCCTCCATCCTGCTTTCCTTCAACGAGTCCCCAGAAAATGGCCTGAAATCTCCATTTTCATACGATGAGAGCGAACATACTTGACATCATCCTTGTCTTCCCCTGGTACCAGTGGGAAAACCTGAGCGCAGAGACAGAAAGAGCCTCGAGGAATCAGAGATAATGACTGTGGCAATAAAGCAAATGAGAGTGCGCACCATTCAAGCGTGTCTCAGCCGAACCTTTACCGGTCCCTGCTCATCCCCTGTGGCCTCAGGGTCCAATATGGTGGCCTTGCTGATGGCTTTACTGATGGTCCTTGTCTCAAACTGAGGACACGCTGCTTGAGCATTACAATGCTTGTCCATTTTGCCTTTCAGCCACTATGTTTCTATTTCAACATTGCCTTGTAAATGTACAAAGGGAAGAAAAAAGAAGAGAAATTTGATGGTTTTTGTTGTTTTTTGGGGGGGGTTTCTACCATAAATGTACCTAACATACAAACTTATATTCAAAGACAGAGATTCACAGGCACAATTTCTGCTTTGGAAGTGAAATGGCAGCTGCCAGATTCTTAGTTCCCTGATGAAAAATGAATTGCTGTTGCTTTCTTGAGATTGGTGTGTGTAATCAGGTGCCTCAGAAACCTCTGGGAGTCACTTTGCCGGTATTATCGCTGAATGTACAGCCTCAAAGTCGGGCTCACTGATAAAGCAGTAAATCAAGAAGCAAACTGCAATTACCAGCTGTGAATACTGAGTGTGCTGACTCCCCAGAGCCAAAACATTGTCAGTTATTATTATTTCATGTGTTTCTGAGGTTCATAAATGTTTATCCTTTCTGTTTGCTGGTAGGCATCCATTAACACAAATGAAACCCTCAGTCTTTGGGTCTCATAAGGCCTGTCCACAATATCCAGGCATGCCCGTTATACTTTTCTAAACATTCAGACTATTTAATACTGTTACGTCGTTGCCTCATCCTCTGTTTTTTGAGACCTGTGTTCTTATTTCTGTCATTTGCTACTTTAAACAATTTCTTGAGGTAAATTGTATTGAATTGATTTAAACTATGATGCGTATTTGTTCCACAGCAATAGATAATTGATTACATGTTTCTGTAATGGCTCGTTATGCGCAACAAATGAAGTAGGTGTCGTTGCTATGGGGAGAGTTTTGATCGCTGACCTTGATGCTAACGATGCCCCTCCTTTCAGACATGAGGTGGCTTCCTTTCACGTGCTTGTAGGAGGCACTGCTTCGCTGAATGTGCAGCTCCTGATTGACAGAGTCATCAGTCCCCAGAAAATCCCCCAAATTACCAACAATAACTAAATAAAGACATTCTGACTATACATACATACTGAGCAAGGAACATTTCCACACTGACAAGTTGTGGGACTGGTACAGTCTAAACCTGATTTGTGTATTTTTTTCAGTTATTATTATCATGCACAGACTTTTATTTTTGTGGATCTTTTTTTTGCAAGAGTTGGCTAGCAACAATCCACCATGACTGAGACACCTGCAGTGATGAATAGCTTCTAGCCAATGACCCATTTCCAGTTGCTTGTCATACATTCATTAAAGCATTCTTTAGAAAGCTGTGCGGTGTATGTAAGAGGGATTCTATCGCCTCTCCCTTAATTTTCCAATAATATTTCCTTTAACTACCCTAAGCTTCCTAAAATTAATAAATAAATATGTCTACTACCATAATTAATATTACAGAATTTCTTTATTTTAAGTTAGCATAACTTGTATTAAATTGTATTTGATTGTTGTCACCGGAGTTTACGCAGCTTCTACCCACCAAGAAAAAATGGTATGTTTTTGTTGTTAGATTGGTCTTTGAGGTGATCTATGGAGTGCATCATGTCTAAGGCCATGTCACAGCAACTACCGTGTCTGCATCTCCACTGTACTCAACCTGCATAATAAAGGACAAGTGTTCTTACCCAAACACACTTGGGTATAAAGTGCTTTACAATAAGAAAGAAAAAAGTTAAAGATGTGTTGTGTCACACTGAGCGTGTCAAATAGGGTGTACATGGTGTTGAGCATGGAGACCACCTGCCTCAGTGTGATGTGGCTACAAATGCGAGTAAATCCCTGCATCACTGAAGAGGAAGGTCACATCACGGAAAACCTGGGAGAAAAGACACAAAGTGTCTGGGAACTCTTCACAATATAAACAGCTCAGTTTATGCTTTAGTAAATGCTAGATTGGAGATGTAATGAAAAAAAAATTTGACTTTTTTAAGTGCTTCATACATGCGTGTGAGTTAGAGTAAGTGCACAGAGCACACATGTCTCGGGGCCTTCTTCACTCCCTAGCGCAGCCACAGCAAATCATGCTGTTATGACAGCTACCCTCAGTACTCCCCTCTTCATTATAGATGGACCATTTTCTTTCATCTCAATTTCTTTTAGAGTTAATTAGAGCCAATTAAAGGCAAGTATTTAAGGGCAGCGTCTGTATCCTAATATTGATGAGGCAAACTGAGTCCGCTGAAGACATTGTAAAATTTATCAAAGTTATGCTGGTAATATATATTCACTTGCCTTTTTCTGTGGAAGAAGAAGAAACATTTCTTTGACATGGAGCCACATTTTTCACCAGAACATTTGTAAACAAATGACCTTTTATTACCTTCAAGGTTTCTTTCCCAGCATGTTGTACAAAGACAGTACCACCTGTGTGCAATAATAGTTAGCTTAGCTTGGTACAGACAGTAGAAAAACAGCATTTTCTAACAGCCGAAGTGTTCACAGCCAGCTCTCCTTTCTGCATCATCCTGTAAAGAAGGTCTTCAGTCTTCTTCATCTCATAGTCCAGCAACTTCACGCTCTCCTCCAGCTTACTCGACTGCCTTTGCTCCTGGTTTTCCCCAGTGAGAAGAAAGAGAGAAAAAGTATTAGTTTGTGCAAAAGGTTGGTAAACTGGTTCTGCTAGACTGAAAGCTGGGCTTTAGAGCAACTTTGCATAATACAGGTTGACAAGCGAGCCGATCACTCATACAGAATACAGCTGCACTTTAGCACCAAGTACCTGTATGAGAGCTCTCTTTAGCTCCTCTCACTGTTGTTGCGTTCCCTCCAGCACCAGGTCTCTGCTCGAGTCGTGCAGCCTCAGGTCGTTGATGTACAAGCCGGTCTTAAACATCACATTGAGGCTCTCCAACCTCCACATGCAGTGAAAGACAGTGGAGGTGGAAAAATACATTAATTAACAATGATAGTGGTAGTTATGTGTAATAAAATCAAATTATACTATCATTACTTATAAAATTATAAAAACTGTGATCATGGGATGCATTATTATTTTTATTTTTTTCAGTTTCCTGCAACATTAATAATGTAAGCAGTGTGGTGTGGCATTTGATATTTCACTAGCTTTGTCAATACAGGGATAAGGGCATTTTGCTTGGAAAACAAAATGTTTTAGAAGAGGAGGGGGGTGTTTTTGTAATGTACTCAGTGGAAAACACTCTCAATTGCAAATGGGTTCCCATTAGGCTCACAAGAGCTGCACTGTCTGATTACAAGCTAATTAGCAGCTCATTTCATGCATGGTAAGTGCTGTTAGAATGGGCCTCTGATTTGATTCACTGCCCAGGCTTTTATTTCTCACTCGTAATTCACTTTAGCTCTTGCTGCTTTTTAGAATGTTTTACTTTTCAACTGCAGCCTTTTAATAAAGTTCTCTTTCTGTGTGTGTGTGTGTGTGTGTGTGTGTGTGTGTGTGTGTGTGTGTGTGTGTGTGTGTGTGTGTGTGTGTGTAGGTGTGTGTGCATGTTTGTGTCTTTGGAGGTGAACGTGAGGCTTTATACAGGGGTTCCCAGGAAGATGATGGACTCCCACTCTGGCATGTATCTCATTTGTCCTTTTAGTTTGAGGCAGCAGCTCCCATCACTCCAGCTCTCCATTGCATTAGCACTGTTACCGCCTAAAAGAGGGGCAATCAAACGGTGAGAAAGCAAACATTCAGAGAGGTGTTTTAGGTTAGATTTTAACTGTAGATACTCAGCAGTACATTTCAGCGGGGGATAATGGTTTGCACACTGTGATAACAATGTCATCTTAATTTAATGGACTTAGCATTTTTTAAAAGAGTAGTTTGACATTTGGGGAAGTAGTTTTATTCATTTTCTTGATGGCAGTTTGATGAAAACAGATAATACCCTCATATCTGTGTGTTCAGAGTGAAGCTGGATACAACAGCTTGGCATAGGAAGCGCTAACTGAGAGAAAGCTTGCCTGACTCTGTCTCAGCTTTTGTTCTGGGCTGCCTTTGGACTTCAGAAACTTTCTACTGGCTCCAGTTTCATGTTGAAAAGAAAAGAAAGAGGTATTGAAAATATATATAAATATTTTGAAGAACCCAACGAGTCTCGCCATACATTTTTGCGAATAACAGAGAGGACTTGACCTTTATAATCATCTCCGATGACAGACTGGTAGGCCATGATCTCCACATGTACATCAGCAGAGCAGCTGACATTTTCATAGTCAGAATCTGCGGATAAACAAGCTGAAGCACTGAGACTCATGAACGTGTTTTACCCGGGCTTGGATCAGGTCAAATAAATTCAGTCAATTGAAAACATCAAAGAGTTGAATTTCTGCAACTGCAGGACCTCAAAAATTTGATTCCACTCTAGGTGAAATATTCATTCCCTTGCACAAGAACAGACAGTTTAACAGTTTAACTGCACACTTCTTTAAAAGAATGAAATTTAAATAGCCAGGCACTACTTTGTGTCTGACTACAGTATATCTGATTAAACCACAAGTCCTCTAAATCAGACACACACCCCTGTGACTGTTTACAAGCTTCGGTCTTGGTTTGATGGTTCCTCTCGCTTAGCTAGCTGCTTGAATATGATCTGAAACAGATTTTTGGGATTGGAGATTATCTGTTTACACAATACTAGATCAGTATTCTGAATAGCTCATATTTTAAAGACTACATTGTAATCTAACTAGTGTCTAGTCTGAACTTTATTTGCTGTTAACAAGAACATTGTTGCCGTCTGAAATTTCTCACCATGTTCCAGGTGAACTCCACAAGGGGGCGAGCCACCAAGAAGGTTTCATTGAACTTCTTTCCATCCAGATCAGGGAAGACTGTAGCCAGGCTCGAGCCAACATTTTGCACCACCATGTCCTAAATCATTTAAAGGATCAGTGAGTGTGTCTTCATTTCATTCCAGACTGCCAGCGGTTATATAAAGAGGGGGCAATTTAAAATAATTACCTGTCTGTTAAAGGGGAAGACCTCAAAGAAGAAGTCAGAAGTAATGGGAAAGGTTTTCTGCTTTTCCTCATCCTCTTTCATGATGTGCCGGTAGGCTGAGTTATCAAAGTTCAGCCTGTGTAGTGAAGCAGATGAGTGCTTCTTTTAAAAGTTTAAAGTTAAGTTTTCAAAAAACTGTGTTGAAAGAAGCATGAAGATCTTAACTTTAGAAAAAGGCAGCGGGGCATGAGGATTTGGTAACCACTGATTTCATGTTTTTATATTATATCTTAACTGTCACTTCCAAAATACATGCAGAAAAAAAAAAGTATCCAGTTGCAATAAATGAAAATAAAGAGTTCTTCCCACCACTTGATCTTCTATGTTTTTCTCTGTTTCCACACCTCATGGTAACATGGGAGTAGTCCCCAGTCATCTGCTCCCAGAGCACCTCCACATGGATGTCAGTGTCATAAAATTGTTTCCACATCTGCCTCAGCTGACCCCTAGCAAAGTGTCCTATCGCTTACTCCTGCAGGGGACAGACAAAGAAAATCTAATGTCTTTCTAAAGAGATTAACCACGCAGCATTTCCTTGTCTCTACTCCAGCTTTTATGTCTGTTATGTCTCCTGTCTGCCCCAGCCCAACGCTGCAGTCAGTCCCCAACCACCTCCCCACCCCTGCTGTAGCAGACCTGTAGTGGAGGGTCACTCCTCCTCCTGGCAGAAGAAGGTCGGCGGCTGCACCTTGGGGTAGCAGGTATTCGTGAAAGTTATCAAGGCCATTGACAAAGTCACGTATGTGTCGGCACAGCACTTGGATGGAGAGAGAATGACTTTGGAAACCCTTTGTAATGTGCCCTGCAACAAAGCGTGTAATCCCTTTGTAAGTAACTGGAAATTCATTGTATTTTATTTGAATTTTAATTTAATTATATTTACCTACAAATACTTTAAGGTAGGTACACTAGAATAAGGGGGTGACAAGTCAGGTTTTTCTGGAAACAAATTAGAGTGTAATTACATTTAAGTACATTCTAGGTTGTTTTAAGTGATGCATAATTTCATGGTAATTTTGCTGAAAAACAAGATTTCCTCATCGTACATCATAAGTAAGCTGTAATTCTCAGAGCACAGGCCGTATTATGGACTGGATTAATTTAGCCTTTTTACATCTTTATTTTTTTAGCTTTATTTAATCCTGACTATGTTGATGTGCATGATGGATTGTCCCTTTATCATATGAATATAAACCCTCTGAGGATTGTTCTCCCTCACCGCCTTACAAGAAAAAACAAATCATCAAAGTTGCATCCCTAAATAACTTTTTTTTCTTCCTTTCACCATCACTGTTCTGAATCCCTACTACATCTCTACCATAAGGTGGGGAAAAATCTAAAGAGCTGATAAAATACAGTGAAATGCAATTTAACTACAGAGAAATTACACCTTTAGTCACATGTTACTCTGACTTTTTTAATAAAGTAATCATACAGGGACAAAGTCATTTAAGATGTTTAATGCAGAATATTTCATCCATTTTAAAAATAATCCAATCTGATGTTATTTCATCTTATCTCTGAATATCTTTCATTTACAGTCCATGTTTTAGTCTGCCAGCTATATCTAAGTGTTATTAGTCCTTTATTGCAGTTACACAAGCTATTCCAAACCCACCGATATCTTCTGGATATGGAAGAAGCTGCATGGTATTACACTCATGTAACACCCACTAGCAGAACAACAGCCGTGACAGTTTTGTCATCTGTATCTTTTCTCACCTCAAGGATCCTGTCATAACCATATTTCTCAACAAAACCCAGGAAGCAGACACCCCAGGAGTTCATCAGCCTCTTGTGGGGTGTTGCTGTCACTCTACATGCTGCCTTTGCAATCCGGGGAATGAAACTCTCAATATAGACCTGCAAATGCAAACGCTCTGACTTAGGTGAAGAAGCTGTTCTGGCCTGTTGACTATGACCTTTCAGACAAAAGTAACAGAGCAATGAGTAAAAGTGCTATCATGTTGACTTGGATGCAGTCACACACTACAGACCTAAAATATATTATTAGTCCATGGATGACTATAAAGCATAAAGCCATGCCAGTGTACCCACCTGACATCTGCTCTCTCTGACCAGCTTCCACACATCGTCTCCGTAAGACTCCTTGATGAAGTCATGACTCTCACACAGAAGCCCATACATTATTTCTCACTGGATTGAAGCTCAGACTGACTAGCACTATATAGCAAGACGCCTCCCCAGCTGACTGACTTGCAACAGTCCTCCCCAAGGCACCTGCAAGCGATAAGAAAAGTTCAGAATGATGACTTTTTCAGGGCTGCAAGCTGAATATTAATGCATTTAGCTTTTAGCGGGAAGCTATAAAAAGACGTGTACTTATACTGCTGCTTTTGCTTTCTCCAGCTCTTCACTCTGCCAATAAGGATTCATCTGAAGGCCAGCGGGGCAAACGATTTTAAAGGCGCCCTAATTGCACAAAACCCTTGAGTCTGAATGGGACTCTTTTGTTCTTGTGTCAGCTGTCAGTGCCTGGTGGCTGTGCACCTCTCGATGTGACACAAACTCCCTGCGGAAGACGCCTCTCGAACACAGATGAGACCAATTTGAGAAACTTCTGCCTTCATTTTTATCATCCTCTTGTTTGCAATAAAATTATCAATGCACAAAATCTGAATGTGTATGTGTGTGTTATTTATTTATTACTTTATCTAGCTCAGAGTAGACTTGAGTTATGAACTGTTTTCACTGTTCCCGACATGTGACTGAACCACACAAAGCAGATTTATTTTTTCTTTTAATGTTTAAACCTTTATGAGGGGGGTTTTCTTTTTAAAAAAAGCAAAATTGCTTTTTCTACTAAACAAACACTCTTAAATAAACCTTTAATGGGCAGAAACTCTTCAGCTTTTATTGTTTGTTTGCAGCTGATTTTCTGTGACTCGGGATGACTTCACATTTTCTTTCAGGCTGGGAGGCTTCCCACTGGGAGATAGTGGTATTGTGGAGCAGGGCAGGTGCAAAATCGATATCCAATCTCAGCAGGGATAAAGAAAATGGTTTTCCCCCCCTCCAGACTCCTGCTGAGCTCAATGAATCAATTTGGGGGGGGGAAGAAAAACTGCATGATAAAATTAACTTTTGTTCAAAAAGGGCATCCAAAAATAAAGTTAAAGGTCATTACGCATTGTGCAAGGCAAAAAGTATTTATGCAGAAGTCACTATTGGAGTTTCTCTGCAGTTGGTAAACCAACAAATAAATTAAATCCAGATAGTAAAAGTATTGCATGGTTGCTTACTGTGATCATTTACACAGCCGAATAACTCAGCTAAAGATCTCCCACCTCTAGAAACTCAAAGAACAACCAAACTAGATTCAGAGCCACAACCTCGGATCAGTCCTGAAGCTCTTTCTCCAAAACCGCGTTCTAGTGTCCAAGTTTGCAACGGGGGAGGCTGGGGGCTTGGCCTCAGTGCGCAAGTGTCTGGACAGCTGCTGTCATCAAACACACACGCTGAAGGGATCCGATTTTTATCATCACAGAAGCTTGAGGTCAGGATGTAAATCTTTGTGCTCGGCCCTTTCCCTAAATCGCTAGTGCCACCCCTCCTCCTCAAATACTCCCTCGATCCATCCTCGCCCTCTTACCCCTCTGCTAAAATAAACTCAGTGAGGTAAGCACTGGAGGCATCTTGGGATGAGTTTTATACAGACTGCTCCCTCTGTGCTGAGGAGTGTCAGAGTGGAGCGTGGAAGCATCCCAGCAACAGTAAAAGAACAAACCACACAAACACCCCAACCAGCTCCAACACCCGGCAAACAGGCAGGCAGCAGAAGCAAGAGAAGCAGGTAAGGACTAAAATAAGGGGAGTGCAAACCTTTGTATCATCCAAATAAGGAGTGACATAAGACACAGGATTCATAAATGACTGTTTATCAGAAGCATGACTGAACAGCTAAGTGAATATTTTTATTTTCATTGTAAAGAAGTAATCTGCCCGTTTTGTTTAGACCCATGACCGGAGTACGTGTGTACCAAAAAAAATCTGCAGAATATACATTTTTTTCAAAGAAAGCTGGGCCACCTTTTAAAAAAGAGTATGGTGATGCAGTGCAAATCATCATTGACTATATGTATGTGAAATGAGTGCAGATTAAATGTAAACACTGACATGATTTTATTAATTTTTAACTTTGTTTTGACAAAAACTGTTTTTTATACTGTTTTTATACAGTTTTTTGTTTTTTTGGTTGGTTGGGGTTTTTTTTAACTTTTCTACAGGCGACAGACAGCCTGTAAGGGTTTGAGGACTTTATTGACCAAGTTTATTATTTTCTTGTACTCACTTGATATACGATTTCAGCTACTTAACGGTTTGCGGTCTCCCTTGTCATAATTTGGGTTTCATGGTGCACCAAACGCTCTCAGTGACTGACAGGCCCGGACTGCAGGCACCCAAGTTTAGAGCCCAGAGTCTTTAACTTTACAGTCATGATCTTATGAATATGGTTTAGTTTTAGTAAAATAATTAAGACCTTCTCTTTTCGTAATTTTGCCTCTGTGCACCACCACAGTGGATTTATGATCAGACAGTCATGTGACTATAGTGTAGCCTTTAGGCTTTAATTTGAGGGGTTTAAAAAAATACATGAACTCTTTGGGAATCACAGGCGTTTTTAAACACAGTCCCGCATTTTCAGAGGATCATAAGTAATTGGATTTTGATTTACAAGCAGGTTCTTGACCAGGTGAGGCCTATCTCTGTTGTTATTCTGTGGCAAATTAAATATTAAAGATCTGAAGTAGCCAAATTAGTACAATTGGTATTTTCTTAAAATAGACAATCCTTATATTTGTATGTATGTTACTTTGCCCAATTATTTTTGAGGACTGTTTATAAAATTGGCTGCGATTCCTTGAAAGTTAATGCCATACTTTTATAGAACCCCTTGAATTAAAGTTGCACTTCAATCACATCTTGACTGTGTGATTTCAAATCTATTTTGGTGTACAGAGACACAGCTACAAGCGTTGTGTGATTGTCCAAATATTTATGAACCCAACTGTATGTTCCGATGCCTGTGTATAACGTTCAGCATCAATAATGCCTCTCCAGATTTGCATAATATGGATAGTCTCTGCAATTTGCAGGTAGGTGCTTTCCACCTCTAAGCTGGATAGTCCCTTTCTTTTTTAACCCACAGGATGCAGAGAATTTGTGCAAGAAGTTGTTTATAATCCATCTGACCAAAAGATAATTCTCTACTTAACATATTCAGTATGAAAAAAAAATTCCGTTTCTCGTTTAAGAAATTGGTTTTCGATCTTTTGTAATTTTTTGTAATCTGTATTTCTTACATTTTACACAGAATCCAAACATTTTTCTTTAAGTACTGGGTTACATTACTAAGGATTTGTGGCATATGGGTGAGGGGTGGCATAGCTAAGTTTTATCAACATCAGTGATATAAAAATATCTAATTATAAAATGTCACTAAATCAGAAAGAAAGAAAGAAAGACAGATTAGAAAGATTCTGTGTTTATGTTATATGGGAGAAATTACACATTAGCCCTTATACTGATGATGAAAATGTATGTGTTCCTTAGAGGAAGCTGTGAATGATGATGCAGTCAGACGTGAATCACATGACTAAGCAGAGGTTGTTGCAGACTAAGGGTCTGTCTAAGGAAGTCAGGGGAGGTAAGTGTATTTTAGATGCTTTGTTTTATTACTGCCTATGTCAGGGCATCAGGAAATAGAACTGACATATGTGTACAAAACATTTGCATATTAGTTTCAATGCTTTTATGCACGTTGGTCTACTTCTTCTTTTAGTTGGTCCCTTTAGATCATCTACCTTTATCCCATTATCTCTCACAGAGGCTCTCTGCATGTCCTCCTTCACTACATCCATCTTCTCTGTGTTTTTTTTTCTCGTGCCTCTATATTCAGCATCATTTCTCCACTATCCCTCTTCTATACGACTCATTCGAATCTTGTACATCCTGGTCACTCCCAATGAAAGTCTTAACATCTTCAGCACCACCTTCTGTCTTTTTGTCAGAGACACCATCTCCAAACCATACCTCATAGCAGGTCTCACTACCATCTTAAAAACCTTCCCTTTCCCTTCTGTCACAAATCCACCCCTAACACTCATCTCCACCCACTCCACCCTGTCTGCACTCTCTTCTTCACCTCTCTTGTGCACTGTCCATTGCTTTGGATCACCCCAGATATTTAAACTCATCCACCTTTACTGCATACACTCCTTGCATCTTCACCTTTCCACCTCTGTCCCTCTCATTCACACTCATGATTTCTGTCTTGCTTCTACTGACTTTCATTCCTCTTCTCTCCAGAGCATACCTCCGCATCTCCAGGCTCTCTCCCATCTGTTTGCTATTCTCACTACAGATATCTTCTGCAAACATCATAGTCCACAAAAACTTTTGTCCGATCTCATTTGTCAGCCCGTCCATTCAATTCAATTCAATAAAACTCTATTGATCCTGAAGGTTGACCCCGAAGGAAATTGGGTTAAGGCTGCCGACCTTTGCCAGCGCCATTTTTTTTTCCATCAATCATTGCAAAAAGGAAGGGGCTGAAAGTAATCCCACTCCCACCTTGAACCCTTCTGTCACTCCTACCACACACTTCACCAATCTCTCACTGTTCTCATGCAGGTCTTGTATCACCCTCACATACCTTCTACTCTTAACTTCCTCATGCAGGATCACAGTTCCTCATATTCCATAAAATAACGTGTGGATATGAGCCCATGTCCCATGTGACATATAGCATATCTGGGACCAACAGATTGAACTGAGCCAAACATCAGCACATGCTGGCCCACTGCCTGGAGAGAAATGAACTGTAGTATACTGAAATCCCCGGAAGGCCAAAGTGCTGTTGAAATTCTCTGCACATTCCAGTGGGGACCATCCCATTTGCACTGTTTGTTTTCCAGTTTTGGCCGCCAGCTACACTTTGAAACTAAGTCTCCTAAACTCAGCAAAATGTGACTCCCACCACTGAATTTTACACAAGCTGATCAAAGACAGCTCCTCCAGGATGGCACATGCCCAAACCTCCCCGAACACTTATCATGTGCAAGTAAGAGAGCCGCTCTTACACAAGTCTTTCATCCAAAGAGCCTATTTATATGCCGGTTACCCATGCAACCTTGGACCACAACAGACATTACACACCTCTTGACATCACCTTGAGGTTATTTGAGACCCTCCACAGTGCCGGGATATCACACAAGAAGAGACCCTGAGCAAAAGCTCTGAGGATACCAACTAAGTGAGGCTTCCCATGCTTTTACTTTTATATATAAGTCCCTCTCAGCTGTTTAATGTTGACAGAAATAAGAGGACCAGAGGGAACTTTATGATTTGCCAAAGGTCCTTAATAGCCTGTTGTTACTGCCCTTCTCCTTCCAAACGTCTGCAAGTTGCTGCCATCATTAATTAGCACCAACAGCTAAAAGTATTTATGGAGGGTCACATCCACGCTGCCTCACTGCACAAAATCTTGAAGCAAATTATTTTCTGTAGTATGAGCTGTAACTTAAAAAATGCCACGTGTAATCAGTTTTTAAAACATGAGTATCTCTTTGTGTATCCTGTTTTGCACAAGGTTTGAACCTGGGGAAGAAGATTAGCGTTCCAAAAGACGTGATGATGGAGGAGCTCAACCTTCTCTCTAATCGGGGTTCTCGCATGTTTCAGGAGAGACAGAAGAGGGCTGAGAGATTCACAGTAGAGAGTGCTGCCAACACCAGTAATGTAAGAAAGTGAGAGATTAGGAAACTGTTTCTCATGTGTATACTCTCTTGTAACAGCTTAGTGTGCTACATGGATCGAACAGTTACGATTAATAGCAAAAAAGCATTTTCTTAGCCCTTGTGCAATTTGTAGTACAGCAAGAGGCCACTTTACCTCACATCATGAAGAATTACTGCCATATCAGCATCACAACAAGGAAACTTGTTAGGAAAGTAATAAGTAAATTAACCCAGTATCTTTCCTAGGTTTATGCGGAGCCCATTCCTACCCAGCAAGTCATCCAAGAGGTGCAGGCAGGAAAAGAGAACCAGGCTTTCTCCATCCCTGGTAAGCATAGCCTGGTCATGAACCTTCAGAAGACTGTAGCAAAGAAGGGCAGTCCTGATGTCCTGGCTCCAGGTAATACACGACAATGAAAGGATTGCCAAGGACTGCCAAAAGCACAAGCCATGAGACTTGCTCGTTGCAATGCCAGTGCCTGGATAGAGGAAACGCTTGAGCAATGCATGGTCATTGTAGCACACTCTGGTTTGCAAGTGCTCACCTTTGTTTTGGAAATGCATCGGGCACATGGATTTGTTTGATGGTTATTGGTGCCAGGAGAGTTGGCAGTTTGTAGAAAGCAATTAAGTGTGAGCATCTTTGCCGAGTGCTGTTGTGTATTTGCCCCAACAGAAGGCACCGCTTACACTCTGACTGACAGTGAGATAAGCACTGTTTATTATCAGGGATTCACACTGAGATCTAATTACTGTAGTTCCTATTTCCTATTGACAGGGGTGATATCAAACACATTCATATTAGATCTGTGTCTGCTTTAATAAGGAGAGCTTTTATGATTTTTATCTAGTGGGTTTTGAGTTTTTTTTAGTTGAGCTCATTTACA
Organism: Copadichromis virginalis; assembly: GCF_057382275.1. Lineage (NCBI taxonomy): Eukaryota > Metazoa > Chordata > Actinopteri > Cichliformes > Cichlidae > Copadichromis > Copadichromis virginalis. The sequence continues at coordinate 29,555,545 of NC_140619.1, forward strand.
TAGAATTTAGCACACACTCACAACTGAAGTCAAACTTTTCTCTTTGCCCAAAGCGGTGTGCTATTTTTAGCCGCTGATACTACATTTTTGCTCATGTCAGGGTATTCCGGACCTCTGAAGGAAATTCCTCGTGAGAAGTTCAACATGACGGTAATCCCCAAATCCTACTGCTCACCATGGATGGAAGCTTTGGGAGACAATGAGGAGCTCCTGAACACCCTCAATACTCAGCTGCCCCAGCCCCCACAAAGACTACAGGCTTCCAACTACAGGTGCTTCAACAGGTAAATCTGCCCTTTCACCCCAAATAAATCAAAAAGTGGTAAATCTTAGTCTGTTAGAAGCCCACAGTTCTACAAATAGTCCCACAGATGACCTCACCACCTTATCCATCACTATCATATCTTCCCGTCGGCTCCGCTCCATGTTTCCATGGTTTGAAAATTAATCCAGTGTCTGGCTTGCACTTCCTTAGGAGTGACGTATCTGTGATGGCTATTTTGAACACTGGCTCTTGAAAAACGATCTACTGAGGGGTTGCAAGCTTTTAAATGGCCCCACAGGACAAACCAGCACACGAAAGAGAATCACGTCTCTCATGGCACACAAGGAATTGCATCACACAAGCGAGGGCAGGACAAAGGTTACGCTTGGGCAGACGGATAAACGGAGAATATATGAAAGACCAACTGGCTTTACTCACTTGAAGCTGTCAGATAAATAAATTCTGACAGCCAGGTTGAAACTGAAGCCAATGTGGAAGGATCTTTTTACACACTTACAGTTATTATGAAGGCTTAATTAAATCTGAACTCTAACAGTGAGAGCAGCAGTGTTAGTAAAGGAGGTCAAGTTCACCCCCAATGCCTGTTAGGGTTTTTTTTTTTTAACCGTTAAAAGAGCCTTCTGTTTAGAGCAGGGACTTCCAAATTCATATTAGGTATCATGTGAAAGACACCCGCTTTAAGGGAAGGAGTGTAAGCTAACACTTCTAGGTAATGTTCCACCATAAAGTGTTTACTTAACCACAAAAGACTCTTCTTTGTTTCTCAGATCTCCAATGCCATTTGGGGGCGCTGTGGCAAGCAAACGGGTGATCCCGGTGATCAGCTTTGAGGCTGTAGAATCCCAGCAACTTCCTGGCATCGCTCTGGACCGCATGTGCCGTCGCCCCAACTTCAACAGAGCACCCAGGGGATGGGGACCCGATTACTGCCCTGAATCTAATGAACTATGAAGAGAAGCTGACAGACTAAAAGAAGCTAAAGACTGAAACTCTGGCCTATGATCGCTCTTCTCCTCCTACAAAGACGAACCCTCTGTTAATCCTAAAGCACCGCAGGGGAGAAGAAGAAGAAAAAAAGTACTCCTGCATGATATACAAAGTGGTTTTCTACTGCCGAGTGGATTGATGAGCTGAGGCGAACTCCCAAGTTCATTACACACTCAGTCAAGTCCAGGACAATGCTGCCACAGGCTGATCAGTCCTACCTATTGTTCCTGTTTGTCACCTCGAGCAGTATCTGATCCCATCAATGTCTCAATGTCTGCCTGCCCTCTCCTTTCCCTTCACTCTGCAGCTTTACATCTTCTCTATTAATCAGAAGCTGCCAGACGCCGTTATACAAGTAATGATGAATAATGCACACAGAGACGATGGATGGAAAAAGTTAGCCGTTTTAATGACAAATGAAAACAATATTCAAAGAAAGCCTTACAATAAAGTAAGTCAGATGATGTCAGATAAAAAAGTCAACTGAAATTAACAGAATCTAACTGCATGTTATACTACACACAATGTGACAAATACAAGTTTAACCTAAGGAAAAACATTTTATATATACACACACAATGGTTCCTACCACAGGAGGCTTTGAAACCCGCTCTTGTTTTTAAAGTCTTTTAAAACGGCATCTGAACACCGGAGTGTTCAGATGCCGTTTTGGCTACTTTTTGACAACTTGCAAGATCCTGGTTGTCGTCTCTCCAGACACAGATGGTGCTTCTTCACATCATTCACTGCTCTGCAGGTGGAGTATTTAAAAAAAAAACATAACAAAAAAACCCGACTGTTTTCTATGCGATGTCCTGCTCCCAGACGTTGCCTTTGGGTTCACCGCCAGTTTGCAATGTGTCCTGACCAGGTTGAATACAAGGAGAAGAGCGACATCTAATAACAGCACGACTTCCCTCTGACTGCTAATCGCCATGACGTGCTCCATGTGCAGCATGGGCACCCATGCGCTGAGGATCCTGAGAGGGGTAGTGGATTTGACCTGGAGGTCTCATGCTCATTGGAGGGGGCATAGGCGGGGCCATGGGACCCATGTGGTGAAACATTGGAGGGCCAAAGCCTAAGGGAGCAAAGGAAATAAACATGCTAAGTATCTACAATTACAAACTGTGTACACCTATGTAAGTGACTAAACCAAGACTGATGCCTTTAAAAAAAAAAAAAAATTCATAAACTATACTATAAAATACACATTAATAAGTCATATTTTTACCTGGAGGAGGTGGATTGATGCCTGGAGGTGGGGGTAATGCAATGTTCATGACAGCAGGAGAGGAGCTGGGGTCAAGGTTGAAGTAGTTGGCAGGAGGCTCTTCATCTAGAGCTGGCGGTGGAGGCAGAGCTAGTGCAAAGAAGAGCAAAGTTTTAGAAACTAAACAGGAAATGGCAACAGGCCAGCAAGATGTTTTTATGTCCGATTTTGCCAAATTAGCCCAATTCTACACGCACAGATTTCATATTAACTCATTCACTGCCATTGACGTCTATAGCCGTCAATGGCAGTGAATGAGTCAATGGGTTTAACTCATTCACTGCCAATGGCTGGCAGTGAATGAGTTAATTGAGAGTTTGTAAAACAACAAATAAGAATTAGATGCAGACATCAAACAGCATGCAACAGCTCGCTTTCTCCTCTGCTCGCTGTGTCTGACAGCTGAACCTGAGCTGCAGTACATACGCAGTCACAGCAGATGAAGTGTCCGTTCCACTTGGATTCACATGAAATCTGCAAATGTGGCAACTTCCTCCAAGGTTGTGTGGAGCTGCACACAATCTTATTTGTGCTCTAAAGTGCAACTACCTTGAAACACTGAAAAAAAGGAACGGCAGACTCTTTGCTTTACTCCAAAAGTCACATTCACTCAGCTTTTTTCCCCCTCTGCAGTGACTCTATTCCCCACCAGTGTCAGTACAGAACTGAAGGTTTAAGGGAGAAAAGCTAAAATGACTGGTGTGGGACAGATGATGAACTGAATAGCTCAGTATAAGATAAATAAGGAACATTTTCAACCCTAAATCAAGCACAGCTGAAATCCTGCCCATACACACCTACCACAAATGCTCAGCGCCGCAAGAACAACTCTAAATGTTCTTCATGCACACACACACACATCCTCACACTCTTCGAGACTCACCTCCAGGCAGTCCAGGCACAGGATCAAGTCTGGTACCCATCTCACTGACACCATCTTTGATTCCCTCCTTTCCTCTTGCTGCCTGGGACCTAAATGGGCACACAGCACAAGTCAAACAATGACTAATGACACTGCAACATTCACCATCCAGGACAAAATCAATTTTAAGCCTCCTGCCTGACATAATTTGATTAAACTCTTTCTACATTTCCACTTTGAGTCAAGCATTATGTCAGGGCATTACCTTTAAACATGGCAAATTATCACTTTTAAAATTGACATCTTTACCTAAATGGCTCTCCTTGGTGGGGGTTTATGGGAGTTAAGCTTATAAATCAGATTGCAAAATGATGTTTTGTAATTTACATTGTTATGAGCCCCCTTTAATGGATTCAGTACCTTCTGGTGTTGCTCTTAATATTCACAAAGCTGGACAATGTTTAACTTTTGATCGGATTCTTACCTTCCCCACTTGACAGTGAGTCTTCGTCCGTTAATAATGAGTTTGTTGAAGGACTTTTCAGCAGCCGTTTCAGCTGACTGCCGCGTGGCAAACTGGATGAAAGCGCACTGCTGCCTTTGGACTATGGTAATGGTTCGGATTTCACCAAACTGGTAGAAGTGACTCCTGCAATGACACAAAATAGTGAAATAAAAATACTTTGTAAATTTTGCTGTGTTGCAGTAAGTAGAAATAACAATATCCGCTTGTGGCTGTAACCCTCTAGCCGGCAACAACAGCTGTCTAGCCTAATAATACATGTAGCGGAAGCTTTAGAAGAGTTTATTAAGCAGGCACGAAAGATAAGTGTTACCAATTTAGAATCTGACCAAACGTGACATATGACCACAATCTCTTCTTCTTTTCCTGACTTATTTCTTTGAGTAAAAGTCAGCAAATTGCTCTCGTAGAACATCCCATCAGCATTTTGTATTACTGCCAAACGCCCTTGCTATGCATCGCGGAGAAGGAACAAATATACATATGCTACGATCATTACAGTGTAATGCTATGATACATTATATTGTGGCAACATTCTATTCTGACACTGCACCGATCAATTGAACTGTCAAATGTACAACAATAAACGACTGTGGGATTTCTATAAAATATTCCTATAGGCCATATAAATGTCGGCACTCACAGGGCCCTAGGCAATGTTTATACAAAGTTTCATCAAGATTAGTGCACTTGTGTTGGAGGCGATAAGGAGCATGCAAAGATACATACGCTATGATCATTTTAGTATAATTAGACATTTGTATTTTGTATTATTCTAACCAGCTCATCTTTGTTTGTGCCTGATTTAAATAGTGATGAGAGAGATAAGATAGGAATGGAACAGATGGATGAATAGACAGCCAAAAACACAATGCCTCCAGCCACAGCTGTCCCGGGCATCGAGGCATAACAATAAATTATCACAGCAAGCTGTAAAAGAGGTCATTATGAAACAGAAATGCTTACTTGAGGTCTCCATCTGTAACAGTGTCTCCCAACCCCCCAATGTAGAGAGTGGTGATGGATTTGTCCTCTGGTGGGTCCAGTCGGGGCATAGTTGAAGCCCGCTTTAGTAATTTGTCAGCCACTGGGTCATTGATGCCATAGTAACGATCCTTTATGTTTTGGTCTGCTAGAGGGTCATCAGGATCTGTGGGCTTCTCATGCCTGTGTAAAGAGGGCAACAGAAAAACAATAAATATGATATGAAACTTCAACTAACCCATAGCGATGTCTTAATATATGTGAGCTGATATCAAAAGAAAGAATCAGCTCCATGGAGACTAGCATCATGGCACTCACCTGTAGGGACATTCCTCCCCTCTCTTACACTCTCCCTTGACCCAGAAGGAGCAGATGTGTGGCCGGTTCCTCTTGTAATATGGTGTGGTCCGAGCCAACTTCAGCAACATATCACTAGAACTTGGAGCCTTACCAAGCTGGCCCACTGGCCGAGTGCCATCGGAATTGGCTATCTGTAAACAAAGAAGTCCAGAGAGGCATGATGGATGGAAAATCTCTCTTATGTTTGCTTGAAAAAAAACCACTGGATCAGACATTGGACCAGTAAAGACTGTTATCACTGTGCAAGCATAACAACTTAAAAAATAAACAAACCCAAACCAAAACAAACAAACAAAAAAATCATACTGCAGTCATGAGAAAGGAGCTTACCTCTCTCTCCATGTTCTGTGTGTAGTACTCTTTATTCACATCTGACCGAGGAACCTCATCTTTAACGGAGAGTCCAGTGTCTCGGACTTGGATAGGCAAACCTGTCAAACACAAGATATGACAGGAGGGTTACGCTCAGAACTATATAAATGAGGAGCTCATGAAATCTGCACAGCGACAAAACCCAGAGGAGACTCACCATACTCCAGGTCCAGCAGACATGTCTGACAAACATTTTTCATTTTACTGCAGGTCTGACAGACTTCTGTCTTTTTGAAACGCATCCGTGTTCCTGGACACCATCGGAACACTGTAAAGGGCCGAGCACAGATCTGATAGGCGGAGAGCGACGTATTAGAATAGAATAGCCCTTTATTGTCATGCATCAAAAAGGCCTGTACAATGTGGGCTAAATATGTACAATTTAAACAGTTAAGGCACCCCCCCCAAACAAAAACAAAAAAAACATACCTTGCATTCTTTCCCATATTTTTCCTTGGTCTGTAAAACAAAGCATGACCATATTTGGACTTGCACATTTGCTGGTATTAACACTACAAGCAAATAGTTTTGAATTTGCTATGAAAGCACAGGGATGCTCACTCACCATACGAATGTAAGGATTTTCTCCTAAACATGTCTGACACAAAATTGGAAAATCCTGAGGAGAAAGAAGAACCGTGAAAATCAAGCACTGTAATCTTCGGTTTATCCAACAATTCCTTGAATTAAGTTATTCAACAGACCGACTTGGCTCCCCATCTCTGCTTCACCTTCTGCTGTGAGCACCTTGGCACACGTACAGGTAAGACTGAATACAAGACATGCTATGGGACCTATTTTGCCATCTGTTAAAGGATGCTGTTTCAGTCCAAGTGCTGGGTGCTGAAAACGGCCTTGCCCTAATCCGTCTCACAGACAGCATCAGCCAAACATCTAAATATAGGCAGATCTTATGGCTGAAGCGACATCTACATAATCTAGGGTTGCAAAGTTTATAGACTAGCATCTTAACAAAACCAACATTGGATAAATGCCCTGTGGTGTCATAGCTCAATAAGGGAAACTGATTTGTTGCCTTATAGGGTAAGTAATGTTTAGGTAGGTCACAAACACGTTTTTTGTTTCCAACTAAGGACTGGTCTGTTTGTGACCTTATATAACAATCAGTCGCTGTTGAATTTACCCAGTAGTGTAAAGACTTTATTTTTAGACTAAATTTTCTCTAATATTTTCGCCGCTGTCAAACCTGCCTAACAAGAAGGTTCGTTTTTTCAGTGTCACTTAGAGCGGTTCCACCCAGGATGATGTGGCTTTTTTCGTTTCCTCATATTCATTTATATAAGCAAATTTTCACCCGCCTACCATCGTTTTAGCATTGTTAGCCTGCTAGTGCTGGCCTTTATAGGTGCAGCCAGTTAACTATCACACAGCGCAGGGTTAGGTTACGTTAGCAATGATAGCTGTAAGCTCAGTCACTGTCGTTTTTACTACACTCTATAATATGGTCTCGTTGGATCCAGTGGAAAAAGGTATGTTCCATGAACTAATGTAAAATATCGAAAGCAATAATGTACACAGGTGAGCTAATGAAGCTAGCAGCCACGCTTCTACAACTAGCTACCGCTAGCTAGCGGAAGGCTAACTATCGAGAAAACTGACTAGTTTAATAAAAAGCTAGCGTGTTTCGCGATTATATTAACTCGTGAAATGAAACGTAACATAATGTGCTTCAATCATTGAAACCACTCGGCAACATATAACCCCAATAAAACGTACCGCGTCTTCCCAGTTCTGTCTGTTGTAAGTGTTGGAGCCTAGGGAAGTCGCCATTTTGCAGACTGTGGATCAACCGGAACGGGTTGCCAGGTCTGTGCGTGAAAAACCACCCCAATAGCCAATCAAAACTGGCGCCCACATCAGCCAACGCTGGTAGCGGTACAGGCAGCGGCTGGCAGAGAGTACCTGTAAGTGGATGACATGTGAACTAGAACCAGTTTGCTGGGATATGTAAACATGTATATAACTGCTTAGTCATGTATGCATTGTTTCATTTCAAAAATGAATTTGCATTTATAGATGTACATGTAAGTTCCTTCGAAATGTGTCTACTTAACCAATAATTTTTACCCTGCAGCATTTTAACTGTAGCCCAGTTCCGGGAAAACTGCAGAACTGGCAACCCTGCAGACCTCGCTCTACACTGGGCGAAAGGCGACACATTTTTAAATTGACTATTGTTTTTACTTTTAAGTCTAGGATGTGTTCTATCAGGAGTCAGTTTGAGGATGTGTTTCGTTTAGCGGGATGTGGGAATCTTGTGTAGTCTGCGAGACTACAAAAGCCCACAATGCACCGCGGGCCAGATAGCCACGTTTCACCTAAGGATGTCGCTCTATTTCAAGAAACTATCAGGTTTACGATAAAATAAAATGGGAACGTAAATATCAGAGAATAACTGTCAGTATAGTAGAAATACTAACCCCGACTCGTCCATCTGCACCTTGGGTGTAAACCTGAGTGTGTTTTTGTTGTGTGCTTTTCCCTTTGGCTCTATGACACGAACTGTTAATTGTGAAGGTGTATAATATTAATTTACCCCAAAAACAGAAAACGCAACTGGTGTTTTTTGAGTATGTCTTAAAAAAAATCAGTGACCTAATATGATATGGCTTACAGCCTGTGGGGAGGTTTAAAATTACTTTAATGCTTTATTTGCTTAACTGAGGTGCTGATACAGAGATATTTGTTGTAAACAAAGGCTGTAAAGCGCTATTTCCGGAGACAGGGAAAAACAGAAGACAGACAGACTGCTTGGTTGATGTGTGAGAGCTCGTGTAGGCCAATTGTGTCCTCGACACACACACACACACACACACACACACACACACACACACACACACACACACACACACACACACACACACACACACACACACAGTTTGTCTATCCACCTGCTCTGATTCAGGTCAGGGTGTCTTTGCGGTGTGAAACTCCAATTAGTGGGCCAAAGGATGTTGAAGATTACAGATGGCAACTAAGTCCCTAATGTTTATTTAAGGTCAGAGAGGTTGTGGAGTCAGAGGGCAGGGATTAGATGGAGGTCTGGAGCACTGGCAGCATGCAGCTGCCCTTTAGCAAGTCAAGATGAAGCGTCTGGGATTCTTTATGATCACCTCCAAGTGGAAAATCCCCATGTTGTCCTTTTTCTTTTGATCTCTTACCTAGATTTAGGATTTCAAGTGTAAACTGGTTGAATTCTATCAGATAGGTGGCTCCATTTGTTAATGATTGAGGGTTTGAGTAATCATATTTACATAATAGGGGAGCAGAAATTTCCACTGGCCTTGTCCTGTTGTTTTTCTTCAAATGGGGTGAACAGACAGTCTCTTGCCCTATAGCACAACAAAGCAAACCTTTTGGGCACAGCCCTTTTGTCCTAATGAGTTTTCTGACCCTTTCTCCTTGATCATGTGAGCCAGTTGTTTTGAAGAACGGCTTTGTCTCGGATTAACCGGCCTGTAATTAAAATCACCAACTGCAAGAGTCACAAGGTCAGAGGACGTGTAGGTGTGCTGCCGCATCTCAGATGCTTCGTGTTACAGAGCTGCTTCAAGAAGTCATCGCCTTGATACTGTGTGAATCTGTTTGGCACATGACACGACAGACAGTTGGTTGTTATTTAGGCTATTATGGACCGTCGTCACCAGTTTTATTGCAGATGATTCAAAGATATTGATGTTTGCTGTGAAATGTTTTGTATTATTAAGCATCACCAAGACTATGGTTGCAAATACAAGTATTCCATTAGACATATCCTTCACAAGATAATGAAAATACCGTAGTGTGAAAGGATAACTGTAGTAATGCAGTGATAAAGCCACTATGACTCAACACTGTGTAAGTGCTTCTTATAAGGAAACAGAGACTGATGCAAAACCGGTTAAATGACCTAAATGTTGGCTCCTTGTGCGCATAGCATTCCTTTCCCTCAACTACCCCTTTTCCTAAAAAAATATATCAAAAACTTTTAAGTGCAATTGTAATAGTTTTCGACAAATGTGGAAGCACAAGAAGACAAATAATCTCCGCATTGTCGATCAGGGACGCTCCCGCAGTAATCTCCTGCAGGAACAAGATCGCACAGTGATTTCTTTGAGGAGTTCTGTAGCTTGCATGCATGCATGCGCATATCAGAAGGAGGAAAAATGCGCCGCGCTGGCGCCTCCTGACGACAGTTATGGGCTACTGCCTGTGCACAGAGCTGCAGGAGACAGGGTCTTTCTCACATTTCCCGATTTCTCCCAGCCGAGTCCGCTCTGCCCGCTTCCACATCACGGCCGACAGCAAACCGAGACGACGTGAGCCCGGCGCGCTTAAATCACCACATTCAACCCGGCCGGCCTCCTGTGCACAACATCCGTGCGTCGTCACATACGGACAAGGTGAGTGAAAATCGACACGACCGCACGGAGCGTCGCGGTGTTTTTGCTATTTGGTAGGCGACCGAAAGCCTCGTCGCTCGGTCTCCCCAGGCCAGGCTAGTTGTCTGGCGCAGACGGAGATGAGGCCAGTTTTTTTCCGGCCTGATCTCCCTCTCTTTCTCTCTCTGCCCACTAGCTGGGAACATAAAGCCCCGGCGTTGTTATTATGGTGGCGGCCCCTCGGCACAGATTTCACGCTCGTCCACGTAGCAGCGGTGATCGAGGGGCTAACGTTATTGTCGTGGAGCGCGTCGGGTGGAAGTTTGTGCTCAGGATAGAACCGCTCCGTGATTTTCACGGGAATTCCTTTATCGAGGGGACCAGACGGCACAGCTCGGCACCGAGCAGAACTGCTTTCTACAACTTTGTGGCTCAGTGTGCACGGTGTTAGGAAATTATCGCCCTCCCATAAGTTTGCGCTATCCGGCCGCAGTGTTAACAGCAGACCTGTTACAGTGCTGTGGTTAAAAAGGCGAATGATAGTGTGCGTAAAATAACAGATTTATGCGAGTGTCTGCTGCGCGTGGCAGAGGTGGACAAAAGATTAGCACGGGAGTGTAACTAGTGCTTTAATATGACTTCATTTGATTTAGGTGATCATATTTTTTTCTTGAAACTTGCTTGTTCAAAGCTGTTATTATGGGATTTATCAGATACCTGTAGGAGTCATCTAAATGCTGGTGTTTGTTTATTGATTTTTCTAATTTACTAACTGTTTACAACTAATAATGTGAAGCTGATTAGGTCAAATTATTAACCAGATGAGGGTTTTTTTGTATTCTGAGAAAGTGGGACATTTTCAAATGCACGAGAAAGGCACCCGGTTCTGATATGTTTACATGTGGCTTGGTGGTTGTTGTAAAAGGGCTCCAGCCATGCACAGAAGGAAGGCTCAGATACGATTTGTGTCTTCTCTCTGTGAGCCTGCTTTGTTGCTCTTGTCTGGCGTAAAATAGAGCAAATGCATGCCTCCACCAAGCACCGCATCCGTTAAAAACTATAAACACTTAAAAAAAAAAAAAGAAAAGAGAGAAAAAAGGGGGGTAGGCAGTCCAGACCTGCCTGAAATCTGTTGCCTTGGGGCGTTGGAGCATGGAAGTGTGCACCTCAAGTGACTAAGAGATTACTAAAGAACAGTGACTCACGCTCAGAATGTATTTGGCAAAGTCACAAGGACTTTCCCTGCATTTTGCCTCAGCTGCAGAGCAAATTTTTGCAAGTGAAAAGCAGTGCCCTGCTGATTTTATGTATCAAGAGATTCATTTGACCATTGCTTAACTTTTTTTTCTTTTGCTTTTTTGCTATTCCCAAGCCATGTGTTGTTTATCAAATGTCCCACCCTGCATCTGTGGAGAGAGAGAGAGAGAGAAAAAAAGTGGGGCTTATTCCATTTTCAGATTATATTTTTTTAAGGAGTGAGGTTGCTGTCATTTGTTTGTCAAAATTTTGTGGAAAGCCAGATCCTAAGTTGTGTTCTATTTATCCGTGCCAACTGTTTGTCTGGTTGTTCTAACCCTCCATCTGACTGCTCCCACTGGCTGCCAACCATGCTGTGATCTAGCGCTTTCAGCTGATGAAGGCTGCCACTGCTGCCGCATCCATTTGATCATATATCAACATCTTTTCACTTAGATATACCTGTGAAACAGCGCAGCAGGGCTACAATGCCTACACGCGCGCACACACACACATACACGCAGGTTGATAAAATAGCGCGGGTATGATGCTGTATGACAGATCGCGTCACCGAGGCGCGTCTTGAGCGTTTATCAGAATGAGGCATGATCACAGGCAGTATGTCATTGTAGATTTTAAGGTTTTAACAGGGAACAGAGGGAGATCGGCTGTCGATCAGAGGCTCCAGCCCTTCGTCGTTGCTTATCTCCTTGTAGAGGTGGATGTAAATTTAATTGTAAGCAGTAACTATCATCACATTTAAAGCTATGTGCAGTAATTGTTGGGAGCTGCAGGGCCCAACAACTTGCCAGCGCTTGTATTTTTCCATGTCACTGCTCCTTGTAGCTCCACTCTGTGTGTGGGGGGCTGACCTCTCTTTAGTGTGAGGCCGAAGCCAGGCATCTTTCCAAACTCAACTCCCCCCCCAACAACCCTCAACCTTCTCTGCTGGTTATAAGCACTGCTTTGTGCCACAGAGCTGCTCCCTATGGTTTTTATTCACATATTACTACAACACCACTAGCTCCACAAGATACTGGAATCTGCAATTCGACGTAAACCCAGCTAGAGCCTGCTGTCTGACAGACAAAGTCAGATGTTCCCTCATTAAAATGAAGCTTTTGGATTAATAAGCCAGAGTTCGAGAGGCAGATTGCGCCACTGTAGCCTCTAAAAAGTAGATTGCGTTTAAGTGTCTTTTCTGTCCCGGAATGTGGAGGTGGCATTTTTGGGCTTAGGCTGGGCTACCATGAGGCGTATTGGAGAACAGGAGAAAAGTAAATACATTTCAGACAGCGCAGCACAACCGAGTATTAGCAAATGATCCGATATCATCTGTAATCCTCGGGAAAACCTGGAGAGTTGTCTTTGAATGGCGCTAGCGTCCATCCAGACAGTTGGCAGGCGGTAGGGGTGTCCACATGTGCGAGTGGCTGGCGAGGCTAGCTGAATGCTACAGTATGCAGGCAGATCAGATTACTGAACGATTAGCCATGGCCTCCCATCCCCGGCCCGGGGAAATGATTTTCCACTGTCATAATTCCCTAGACTGAATTACGCCGGCCAGTGACTCAGAGATACTCCGTACTACCAGCCCAAGTACCGCATGGTATAACTGTTGCTCTCTGGGGAGGGGGAGATATGTTGTGACCCTTGTTGCACCAGAGCACAAAATCGTTTTTTTTTCTATTTGAATTTCATTAAGAGCTCCGGGACCTGCTTTCATGCACAGATGGCAGTGTGACCTGGCTTCAACTTTGGCTGCACAAAAGGTAGAGTTCAGCGTGATGTTTACTCTTTAGCTGGCAGTGTGACGCAAAGGAGGAAAACTGCCCTCAATACAATAAACTGTTCCTCTATTGTGATGCGTGCTAGGCTGATCGGCGATGAGGCAGTGTGAATCAAGCAGGCCTCTAGTGGAATTTTACTGAATGGAAAGCGGAGGGGGTTGGGGGAGGAGGGTGGAAGAGAGTCGCTGGTGGAGGTAGGACCATGTTTCCGAGGTGCATACCCCCTGAGGCAGGAATCCGATACATTCCAGAGGATCCTGTATCCAGACAAATAATGGTAACTGGGGTGTTGTGTTTCATCAAATGACACATGACTGGAGTGTAAGTGCTGGGAAATTAAGACCTATGTCATGGGCTTCGAGGTAGCCGGCTCTAGTTGCCTGAGGGGTCAGAATGAATGCCAGAAAAGCAAGACAGGTCATGAGATATGGCAGGGAACAGGGTTGTTTTTTTTTATCACACCCATTTCCCCTTACCACTGCTAAGATAGAGACCTTTACATCTCTTTAGTTGACATGCTCATCCAGAAAAAGATACAATGAATGAATGACGTAGTAGGAAAAACATCAGTTGTCTTTAGTACATTAAACTCAATTGTGCTCTGATTAGGCCCACAGCGGGAGTTACACTGAACAAAGATTGGCTGTTAAATTGCTTCTAATGAATAACAAAAGAGCCTCGTTTGGCTACCCTCTGTATAAATTTTGATAAGAAGCTGTTTCTCAGGTCCACGGGCTTCTGAATATTGCGTGACCTTGCTCTTCGTACGGGTTTTTACATCTTCACTTTCCTCCAGATCAACAGCACTAAATCAATGGGTTTAATTTTCTACTTCGAGTGGAGAGTTTTCGTGCTCTCCAGCCCCTAAGCTAAAGGCTATTTATACTGCAGACAGAGAAAAAGTATCTTGTTTTATTTAGTGGTCAAAAAACAAGCTGTCGGGTGTTAATGGACTTCACCTCAGCCTTTCCGGTGGACCCTCGGGGTACTGCGCGTTCGTACGCTCGGCGAGGGAGCTCTCGGCACAGGCCTGTTAATGAAGCCATTTTCAGAGATGGAGAGATGCCGTAATGGGAACGCACCACTTCACCGCCGGATATTTTAACCCCCCCATCCTCATCATAAGTGCTATCAGTCATCGGATATGATTAGATTTTTTTCCCTCCTTTGTCCATTTAGATGTTTGGTTTGCTCTTTTTTTTTTCCAACTGAGTTAGAGATCTGTCAGTGATTTGTCTCGGTGTTGCTTTAAGAAATGCTTTTAACGCATCCAGGTATTTTAAATTTTAAGCCCGTCTTACATATTACACTAGAAATCAATGATGATTATATTTTAAACTATAGGTTTGGTGCTTAAAGCTCATTTACATGAACTTTGAGGGAAGATAGGTAACGGTAGTTGGCGTGGTGGTGGAGGCGGGGATGAGGGTGGTTGTGTTTATTCAGTTGCCGTGGCCCCGGCCGTGTGTGACTGCACTACGCATACCACAAACATACTCTCACCTACTGTCGAACTGGCATGTGTGCACGCTCTCACGCATGCATGTCTCAGTCTGTATACAGTTTAGTTGCAAATAGCATCCATCCCTTACTCTAAATAGAAAAGTTCATCTATTTGCATGTATGTCACTGAGGAACAGGCAGTAGGAGAATTTAAGGTTTAAGTGGAATTTTGCAAGATTTGCAAAATTGCATAACTAATAACTAGTAAATTGTTAAGCAGTGCCATATACCAAATATACATTTGACCACTGCTTTTCATGCATGTGAATATAATATGGGGCACCACTTAATAATTACACTTTTTTAAAATTAATCTAATGATTATTTTTTAATAAGTCAATTAATATAACAGTTGTTCCAAAGGTTAATATGTATTTCCCCACCTGAATACTGCATGTCAGTTATTTAATCTTCACCTAATTTCACTACCTGCCCTGTTAGCACATTAATAATAATACTATTATATTAGCCCTAATAAATAGGACGCCTAATTAGAAAAGTACTGGTCCTGAAATTCAAAAGTATTGCTGTGACACATTGATTAATTGAATTACTTTACGTTACAGCAGCCCTCTCCTTGATTTATATTTAAAAAATTTTTTACTCGGATGATTGTTGTCATAACCAAATTGTTATGACATAGATTAATTTCATTAGTCGGAGTAATGTGCAGTTAAAATAATCTGTGGGCAAGGGAAATAACAGAAATGATTTACATCCTCTACCAACAGTCGTTCATTCAGGCCATTTTCTCGAAATCAATTTTAACGCGTCTGCTACTAACAGAAGGGTTTCTCGTGTTTATAATCGTAATGTACCGTGCTTGGATGAGGACACAAAGTAAACAATACTGTGTCTTGCGCTTGCTGCAGTCTTGACAAAGCACTCTTGGATGCTTTTTCTTCAAGTGCCTGCGCGTAGCAGTCGTACTTGTGATAAGCCATTTTCAATTTGCAGTGCTTGTAGAGCGTCACGTTGTTGGGTCTCTGTCTTAGTACTCACTATAAGTGATCATGGGTGAGTTTAAGCTGCAGCTTGTTCTCCACTGGAATGCATTGTCCGGGCTTTGATTGCGTTGATTACTTGCACCACCCCTAATGTAGTCTCATGCTGTCATTATAAAGTACTTCCCTTTTATGTTTGTCTGACTACAGGCCATGGAAACTACTTCAGTCTCTGCACTGCATTGTTTTGGGTCCCAGTAATCCACCCACCAAGTGTGAAACGGACTCAATGAAGTAGCTTTCACAAAAAGCAAAGACCACACGTGTCACACAAGTACAAGCTCCATCATTTTTTTCTTAATCATGAAGTGAGAATAAATTTAGAATAACCTTTCCAAATTCGGGAGCACTACGGACTACAGCTGCTAACATGCGCACAAATTGTGACCTTCACAAAAGGAGGTGTAGCAGGTTGCATTAGATGTACTTAAGTGTACCAATTTACAGATAACTGACAGTGTAATCAGTGTCTGTACTGTATTTTGCAGTGCTCAGGCCTGTGTTCATGCTGTTTGACGGCTCTTCCTCGAGCCTAAACAAGATCACAGCTTTGACCTCACGCTGTCAGGCAACCCGTGTTCTCTGTTTGCCAACTCGAGTTTATGTTTACAGCGCTGTCACGATGAGCCGTGATACTGTGAAAAAAAAAAAAAAAAAAGCAGGCAGTGAACACCTACGCAAAGTCAGGTAGAGGTTTTAGTTTTCCTTTGTTAGCCTGTAATGATAGTTGTTGTTCGTTGGGACGGCAATACAACATAAGAGCAGGCAGATCTGTGGCACGCTCTTTTCTGTTCTCCGTCCAGTTGCTTGAGAGTCGACCGCGCCAGAGTGGTGGCATCCCACCAGGACTGCATTGACTTTTGTAGGGCATCTGGTGCCCAGTGCCCCTGTTCTCTTCTCTTTCCCTCTCTCCCGTCTCTTGGCCCCAAAGCAGACGATTTTACCACATCACAGCAAGTCATCTGGTGTCCAGTCGGCTCCCATCTGCGAGTGTATTTGACTTCAGAGCAAACAAAACATTCTAGCATGCAAACGGCCGCTAATACATCTAAACAGCTCGGTCCCGCTTTCTTCCTCCCCCTTCATCTTTGTTTGGAAACTGTGAGTCATCCTCAGGGTTATGGGTCATCTCCATATCAGTTCATAAAATCATACCGAGACACTGAGAATACAGCGCTACAAAGTGACCGCAGCTGATGACACGCCTCTTTTCCATTTTGAATTGCTGAAGTGGAAAGAATTGTGACGGTGCCGACCCCAGGTTTAGCTTCTGGCAGCTCCGCGCGTACCCCTCCACTGATCCGAGGCGGTGCCACGTCTGCCTAGCCTGCTGTCTCTCATTCATCCTGTGTGGCAGAGAGATATGCCTCTGCCTGTGTGTGTGTAGCTGTCCCTGTCTGTGCAGGACAGGTGTTGGCGGAGGTTGGTCCAGACACAGCTGGGGTACCTAGACAGAAGGACGGCTGGAGACTGCAAATGACAGCAGGATGAATGAGCTTTGTTTTGCCAGGTTTTTGGCCAGTTTTTATTCAAAGGGCGCAGCTTCGAGAGGGGTCAGTTGTGACAGTCAGGCGGCATAACGGCTGGCCGCTCTCAGCGGAAAGCGTACGGCAGCGAGCGTTCGGTCCTTGCAGAGAGGCTGGGAGGCTTGTTTGGGTAAAGAAACCAAACTGAAGGAACTTTAGTGGGGTGTGCGAGCCTGAAAACACAAACACAACCCTACCCCCTCTGTGGAGTGTTAAGTGCCCGGATATGTTTGGTGAATGGGACACAGGTGTCTGGGCCGGGCTGTATGTGCCTGGCCAGAGGTCTGTGTTTGTTTTCTCTTAGTAATGGCCTCCAACTCTCTGCTGCAGCTTGACCGAGCTCATTGGCTCTCAGTGGGCCGAGATGGAACCTCCCCCCTTCCCTTTTCCCCCCCCTAAACTGTAGGACTGAGTAGTGGATGAAATAGAGTCAAGAATCTGATAATGATATTCATGACGGGGATCCTGTGAATATAAATTGAGCAAGCCTGGCACTTTTTTTTTCACCTTTATTCTTTCCTTTATCCCTCCAATGCCTCTGATCTGCCCCAGCAAAGCAGGCATTTGAAGTTGTGAAGGCTCAGGCTTTTGTGTCGAGTCCTCAAAGTGCTTATGTGACAGGTAGAGCAGAGCTGCAGGGGAGTAATGTGACTCCACTATACGGTCCAAAACCTCCCCATTCGCCATCTTCCACACCCTTGTTTCCCATTTTCTTCCCGCACGCTGGCTTCATCCCCGTACTGACGTCACTTTGCTGAGCTTCCCTTTGTTGAGTGCTAGCCCAAAGGTGCAGTTCAGGCTTTGAGGAAAACACACACACACATATACACTGCTGCCACAACTCTATGCTGTGTCTCCCCTGGGAGTGCAACAGGGTGAGGTAATGACTTGTTAACCCCTCAGTCACCTCCGTGTTTAGCCGTGATAGCATCAGGAGTGGCAGCTATCATCACCCTCATCTGATTGTTTGAGTAACCCCTTGGTCTTTAGTTGGCCGCGCCCCAGCGCTGGTTTATGATAACCATAGAGTTCATGTCTGGCCTACATAACAGTCTCCCAGTTTCTTGCCCACCCCTCCACTTTCCTCCAACTCTGCTCTCGTTTCTCCCTGCCACCCTCTGTGCCATTGTTTCTGGTGCCTTCTCCTGAGTGCCCTGTTTTATTTCTTTATTTCACTCATCTTTATAAATTCCAGAATCCATTTCTTTTGCCCCCGGGCACAGTGGGTGATGGCTAGAGAAAGTGTAGCAAATTAAATTTTGTATCCCTATTTTTTTTCTCCCAGGACATTGTTAGGATGGAACAGCAGAAAGAGAAACAACAGCTTAAAAAGCTAGAGGAAAAAGCCCATTTCCCATGCATTACTGTCTCTGTCCTTAGGGTCAAGGATGGAGTAACACCAACACCTCTATCACTTTTTTTTCTTTCTCTCTCTTTAATTTTCCTTTTTTAGTTCGCTCTTACTGCTGGTGTTCGCTCTCATGCGGCCTAACCTGAAGGTCTCTCTGCTCTCGCTACCACCGCTAACACAATCTGACCCAGTTTATTAGTTTGGGTCTAGTAAATCATTAATCGAGGTTATCTAACTGTTCCTGTAATGATTCCGCCTGGACTCGCGTGTCAGAGCCTCTCTGTGTTTGTAACCAATAAAGCTCTACCCTCACGGTTCTTGCTTGCACACATTTGTACTTTATCATAACCATCGAGCAAAAAAAAAAAAAGCATCGTCCCTCAAGCTAGACTATATGTTTAATAGGTGTGCTGTGCACTGTAATATGTCATTGTGTCAGAGCACAATACGAGGACTAAGTGCACTGAATGCAAATTAATCTTGTGGGATGGCAGCAGCTGAATAGAGTGCGGTTTTGGGGAAGGGAGGGACAGAAGAAGGGCTAACAGTGGCGACAGAGAAGAGAGGGAGAGAAGAGAGCATGTGAGAAGGAGGAGGAGGGGAGTGGGATGTAGTCATCGCCAGGCCCATTCATCATGCAGTGCCTGCTGGGATGCGCTGGGGTCAGTCCCGCACAACACAATTACAGCCTGTTCTGGTGTGTTGTGCTCGGCTTCGCTGTGTTCCGACTGAGTTCTGTTGTCTTTTGTTAGATTTCCTCTGTTCCGATGCGCTCGTCTTCCTCCCTTTGCATGTTTTCGCTTCTCTGCTCTTTTCTGTCCCATCCTGTTCAGTGGCAGATTTCGCATTTTCTTTCTTCTTCTGTTACATATTTTTGAACCTGCTGCTCAAGTTGTCACCACAGCAGTTCTTTGAGCTGAACATCTCAATTAGCTACACATTTGTTGTGTTTTGTTTCATTGAGCCTTAAACTCAAATTTGTCTTTCTGTGTCTGTTTTCCTTTTTAAATAAATTGCCATGTTTTTGTTCGTGCGGTGTAGCTCGTGTCTTCCGTGTCTCGGGCTTCCTTTAACCACTTGAATTGCAGCCACTAGCTTGATTCATGTGATTGACAGGCCTGGCTAGCATGGGGGAGTGAGATGCTAGTAACCATGTTGTTTACCCTGCCTGCCTGACAGACTTCTCTGAGCCTACAGATGTTTTCAAAAAGCCCGACATGTGTTCTGTGTACTCTTATGTCAGTTGGAAGCATGTCTGATCATGAGGATGCCTCAGTCTTTTTGTCCTTGACTGTTTTCCATGCAGGGAAAAAGTTTTTCAGAAGGTCCAAGTGTTTCAAAAAAAACATTGTGCAAGGATATTTTTGCTTATTTATGCTCACTGGCCCCTTTATTACCAGGTCGGGACCCCTTTTTTTCTTTTAGAATTGCTTCAGTTCTTCATGACACAGATTCAACAAGGTGCTGGAACTTTCCTCATAGATTTTCCAAATTGGTTTAAAAGGAAAAAGCGGAACATTTATATAGTTAAAAGTTGAACTGTGACTTGTTGGTTTTTGTATTATATGATTTATTTATTACATTTTATGTGGAGTGAATAAATAAAAGTATATTTACGGTGGCCCCTACAGACAAAGCACATACAAACTTCAAATCACGTACGAACTCTGAAGCACGTAAAAACTCCAAAACACGTAAAAACTCCAAAACTTGTAAAAACTCCAAAACACGTAAATACTCCAGAAGCACGTACAAACTCTGAAGCACATACAAAACACAACAGAAATGCTCCAGGATGCTATGGGCAGTGTTGAGCTTTTGTTACCTAGTGGCTACACAAGCCAGGAAGTACCAACGACCGGATTTGGTGTGTGGTAGTAACAGGTAAATGAACATTTTTTTAAATTATTTGAATATATATGAGTGCTTGTGTATAAATACACAAACCATACACATATGCTTTCAATTGTGTAATTTAAGTGATCTAGGTAGCTCTGATTTGGAAGTTCAGTTAACTCTAGGAATGTGTTTTGGAGTTTGTACGTGCTTTGTCTCTAGGGGCCACCACATATAAAACCACTTTATTTTTACATTAGTAATTCCTTTTGTGCATAATTTTATATTATTGTTAATAATAAGTTAATTAAAGCAACAAAACAACCTGAAGAGCCGGTTCGGAGCCGAAAGAGCCGGCTCTTTTTAGTGAGCCGAGCCAAAAGAGCCAGTTCTCTAAAAAGAGCCGGAAATCCCATCACTATTGGCTGCACATCCTTGATGCTAATCTCCTGTTCTGCCACGTCCCAAAGGTGCTCTATTGGATTGAGATCTAGTGACTATAACGCTGTTTGAGTACAGTGAATCCGTTATTGTGTTCAAGAAACCAGTTTGACATGATTTGAGATTTGTAAAGTGGTGCGTTATACTGCTGGAAGCAGTTATTTGAAGATGGGTTATATTTGCGCTCAGCAAACTTCCTGTTTTATACGTTACAACCAATTGTGTTGAGTCCTCTCGATTTGTGGTCATTGACAAAGGCTCATTCAGACCGATTGCAACATGTTGGCAATATGCAACTTTTTGCAGAAAGGTTGCCTCTTATCAGGCGACCTCTGCAATCATTTTGCGATTAAACGTGGCTGTAATTGTGCAGCACCCTTAAGGTCTGGGTAACCGTTCAATCACCACAATTTGCAATCAGTCGGAGAATGTGGGGAAACAATCAATATAATCACCAGACATCCACTTTTTATATTTTTTTAATTATTTTTTTTTAGTGCAAGCAGGTTGCTGTCCCATTTACCCCTCATGCGACTGAGCCATTCACTTGCTCTGAATTAAGAGGCAGCTTAATTGTGTTGGATGGATTTTAATTTAATGTATTTAATCAGTTTGCTCTGCTGATATTCTCTCAGGATGGTGGTGCAGGAGATAAGTATTTTTATTTATTTAATAAAACATTGATGTTTGGTGTATCAATACAACATCAACACGCAAAATATCATGATGCTATGTTGCACCAATTTTTCTTTCGATTTGTTTTGGGGGTGTTTCCCTAACCCTTGTACATCAGAGGTTTCTGAAATGCTTGTGAAATGGCATGGTTGTTGGTGCCAGGTCGTGTGTCCGTAGTCGCTTAAATCACGTTTCATATCTATTCTAATGCTGAGCTTGATCTTCAGCAAGTCGTCTTGACCACGTCTACTTGCCTAAATGTACTGAGCTGCTGTCATGTGACTTTTTGATTAGGCAAGGCAAGTTTATTTATATAGCACAATTCAACAACAAGGTGATTCAAAGTGCTTTATAAAGACATTAAAAAAATAAAAACGTATAAAAAGGATGATTTAAAATAGATGGATAAAATCAGTAGTTAAAATGTAAGTTTTAGAATTTAAACTTAAAAATGAAACATTGCAAATTTGGTGCTTTATTCAAATAAATGAATTCAGCTTCTCCGTGTCTGGTTCTGACTCTGGGAACTGATAAAAAAAAAAAAACAGATCCAGATGACCTGAGTAGGGATGGGTATCGTTTAGGTTTTATCCGACACCAGTACCAAACCGGTACTTTTGAAATGGTGCTGGTGCTTAAACGGTGCTCGAACCGGTGCTTAAAGAATGGAGAACACACAATTTGTCCAAAAACCTCTCATGTTTAGCTGTTTTTTTGTAAAAAAGATAACAATGCTAGCCTTTTCTGCAGCTATAGGGCATATATGGTATCACTCTTGGCTGGAAGCAGTGCTTAAACAATGGAAAAAACACAAACTTTGTCCAAAAACCTCTCATGTTTAGCTGTTTTCCACTTTTTCTTTGGTCATTTTAGGCTTTTTGGCCAGGGTGAAGGGAGTATCTGCCGTCAAACAAGAAGACAGCTGCATGTAACTACGACGGTGTTTGCTAGTTCACCTTACGTGCATTAATTTAATAACGTGGTTAGCCTACTCAACGTAAATTACACACGAACAACATTAAGCCACTCACTCAGAGAAGAACAGCTGCTGCTGCCATCATCATCTGTCATCATTTCTGCTATACTGGCAGGGCTAGGGGCCAGGACTGTACTCCTCGGGTTCTTGGGGGATGTTGCTAACTCCGCGTCCAATAACAGGCAACCCACCCGCAGTAGATGTGCATGGTGTGAGGGCTCGCAGCAAGCTATCAAATACCGTGCATTTTTCGGCTTTTAACAAAATGCTATGCGTCGCCAGGTGTTTCATCAGATTCGAGGTGTTACCTCCTTTGCACAGTATCAGCTTAAAGCACTTGTTGCAGGCTGCTGAGTTTGCATCTTTTGCTGTGAAGTACAGCCAGACTTTTGACCGCTTCGCCTTGGGCATTTTTAATCTGTAGCTCTGCTCTAATAGAACGTACGTACCTGGGCCCGCCTACTACGCTTGCAAAGGTGAAATGATTGGCTAGAATCCAAAGTGTATGACATCTCAGGAAAAAAAAGCACCGAAATAAAGCACCGAAATGTGCGCTGCTTTTCGGTCTGGTTACTACCGTTTATGTCGGAACCGATGCCATTACCGGTACCCATCCCTAGACCTGAGGGATCTGGAAGGTTCAGGTCAGGAGGTCACTGATGTATTTTGGTCCTAAACCATTCAGAGCTTTATAGACCAGCATCAGCAGTCTATCCACTGATTACTGCTGGTAGCAGTTGAGCAGGTGTACCTAACAAAGTGGCTGGTCACTGTATATTGCCATTATACCATGTGCCTGGGTCATTTTGAAATGTGAAAAAAAAAAAAAAGAAAATCCAGCATAAAATCAACCTCTTCATAAATCGTCTTGACTTTAGAGCCCTCAATAAAACAAAAGACTGTTTGTGACTCAAAGGATAATATCACAGCAGTGAGTAACTGTTATTTTCGTTTCATCTTTCTGCTTTTTTCTTACTTGGTGCATAAAGCATTACAAAAGAGTCACAAATGCCTGTTACATAAGGATGGTAATCATTGGCAGTCTACCGATTTGACTCCAATTCAGAATTTATTCTTATTTCAAAACAAATTTTGATTCACTGAAAGAAGGGGTGGCATTTTTATTTTGGCGTCTACCGCGGGCTGTTCATTCTTTGCCAAACCACTGACTCCTATCCTTTGCCCACTGAGCTACAACTGAGGATTTTTGCTTTAACAAAAAAAGCAGTGAAAGGTGTTTGAGGATAACTTGAAGCCATCGTCAAATTGTGAAATAATTGTGGTAGTTAGAGTAATTGCATTAACTTTGAAGAGTACTAAACAATCTTCACCCTGTATGAAATTCAGATTCTGATTCTGTGTGATTTATTAGTGCAGTTCTTCACGGCCAGCCTCTTATCCAGATGGTCTTTTCTTTACTAAAAGGTCAGTGTGTGTTGGCCACCTGGTGTGGATCGGTATTCACAAAATACTTAACCTTGCAATTATGAAGTCAGTACATCTGAAACGTGGTGTTGCACTGCAGCCTCACAGTTCAGAGCTCTTTTCATTGTGTCCCAAACATCTACCACGTGACAAAGAAAAGCAAATCTTTTAGTACACACTGAACGTTGTGAGATTGAATTGCTGCCTTGGATATTTTTGTGTGTCTTGTTAGTTAATGAATTATGGTAGGCTCCCGTTCAGTGTTTTGAGCTTTAATGATGGGCTTGGTTTACATTCGGATGACAAATGGAGCCTTTAATTAATGGTATCATTAGTAGAACTGGCTGCATTTTGTAGTATAGCGTGCTGGCTGTGGAGTAATATTACAAAGGTTAAGTTTATTTTTGATTTGCAGACTTTTGTTTCTAAACCTCATGTTGTTTTGACAGTGAACCTTCCATGAAATGATAAAATAGTCAGTTTCCTCCTAAAAATGTTTTCTTGGTGTTGATAAAGCTGTCTGTTTAACAGCATGTCGACTGTGGGGAACGGGGCATTCCTCTCCTCCTGTTTCAGACTCGCGTTGTTGTGTTCGTTGCATTTAATTGAAACATGTCTCGTTACAAAAGCGAATACAAACGCACCCAAGTGTTCCTGAAGTTCACTTGCTCTCTGCGGATGCTTTGGGTGGTGGCTTGGCTAACAGGAAGCCCCAGCATTGACTGGAAGAATGACAAATCATAGCCTGAAAATGCAACAGTTTAAAGTAAGAGAGCATCTGGAAGCAGTTTGAAACAATGGATTGTCTTTAGGAGGCTCCTTGTCAGACTGAATAAATGCTTCTCTTTCCTGACTTTAGGCCTCTTCAGACAACTATCTTAGTTGATGCCAGTGATTGATTTATTATGCTTCGATTTTATATTCATCGCAAAAATCATCATCCTCATGCATGCCGGAATAGTTTTGGTGGTTTGACAGATAGGAATCTTTCCAGATTTTACCCAAACCTGACAGCGTAAAACCAGATGCACTTTCCAGCCTTGTGCTATTTAAGCGTGCGTTTAAATTGTGCGTTTAAATGATCTGGCAAACTACTAAAAACTACTTCAGCATCTACAAAGCTTCAGATATATATAATATAGGTGCATCCCAGATTGAGACACCCCTGTGAAGGTTATCAGGAAGTACCAGAAGTTGATTTGAAAATATGCATTTATGTGAACTCTCCTCGAGAGAGAGAGAGACATTCTGATTTTCAGTGCAGTTCAATTCAGTTTATTTATATACTGCCAGTTCATAATAACAGTTACCTCAAGGCTCTTTATTATAGGGCAAAGATATCACAGTATTAGAAAGAAATCCCCAATAACCATGAACGAGTACTTGGAGACAGTGTGGAGGAAAAACTCTTAACAGGAAGAAGCCTGCTGAGCCAGGCTTGGGTAGGGACAGCCATCTACTACGATGGCTCGGTATGATCATTTGCTCATACCGAGGCTGCTGGATTGTGGCTGGCTAGCTCTCAGTAGCTTCACCTTTGTCAGCTTCTGTAAAATGGGCATTTTCAGCTTGGTGAGGGTGATTTAAGTGTCTGTCCAGGTTTGTTGTTATTAACGATGCATGGTGGTCTCCCAGTTATTTACTTTGGCGAACTTTGTGCCTTCACTCACAGCGAGGAGCTCCCATGCTAACCACATGCTAGTGTGTGGCTCTGATTGTGTACATGACTGTTTGCCTGTGCCGCCGCACACATGAAATGGACCGGCTTGTAATTGGACATATGTGAGGCTTCCCAGCCGACCACGAGACTCCTGTCCCTGGCCGGTCATCCGATAGACCTCTTGAGGAAATAATACCTTTTTAAGCCCATGGGTAGATTTTAATAATGGGCTGACATCCTGGTACTGCTGAGCTCTAATCAGCTGCAACACAGGTGAAAACTTAAAGCAGCTGACTATAATGTTAAGTGGCCTTTGAGCTCCTGTTATAATCTCTGCTATCAACAATAAATCTGGCCAGTCAAATGTAGGACAAGTTCTAACCGCATCCCATGCCGATATGGTTGCTAAGTATACCTGCTCGAGAGCCTCCCTGGTCTGCAGATGCAGCAGTCTGTCTGTCGTCAAGCTGTCTTTCGTGTGCCCTAATGAAGCTGGGGAAATGTGACGACATGCCTCACATTTCACTCTTCACCTAATTGTGTTGATGTGGAGGCTGATAGGAGTGCTGTGGTGGTTAATCTTCCCAGTGAGAGGAAATGGCGGAGTCATCAAGGGATACGGCTCAGCTAATTAGACTAGTGTACTCTTCCATAAGTGAGGGGAAAGGTGGGGGTGTAGTGAGATCTAGCAAAAACAGAGGGGCGGGGAGGGTTGGTTTTGGAAGTTTTTATTCATTACGTGTGCTTAAAGTTGCTCCAAACTCATGTCTTGAATGTGTGGCACATTCTTTGAATGCCGCTCGGTGATAGAATTCACATCCTGACAAGCAGCAAACCCCAACATTCGTTACAGCTTGACACTTTTACCTCTTGCCACATCACCATTTTGGAGAGCTTGAAACTAAAGTAATTTGAAGTTGCACACACTGGTACGATAATTCCGTGTTTGACTTCATCCTCGCCCAAGAAAAGCTGTTAGTACCTTTGACTGATTAGAGCCTGAAGCCTCTGGCTCTCAATTAGACAGAAGACAAAGCTTCAACCATTGCTGCTGGGAAATCAGAAGCAATGAATTAGTGATAAAGGTTTTAAAGACAACACCGTTAGAGGAGCTCTGAGGAGAAGTTGGACATTTTTTCCCTCTCCTTTCAATTTGCCAAGCAGGTAATTTGAAGTCTGAAGAAATACCAGCAGCATGCTTTGTATTTCCCTTTCTCTGCTTCTTCCCCCTGTCTTTCTCCCTCCAGCTACTAGTGACAGTAATATTAACCTCCTCTCCGCTGCATGGGAATCATGTGACCTGGAAGTCGTCTCTCGTGAGAAGCGGTCAACTGTTCTGCTGCTCAGGGTCTTGAACCTCTGAAGCTCATAATGCATTATGACTGCATCGCTCGGGGGTGGGCGGATCAAATATTATATTAATATTATGTTGCGAGTTGTCACGCCACACTTAGGTTGAGAAGCGCTACGCTGGCAAAAAAATTTCTGTAGTCATGCTCTGATGAGCCCTCATTTCAAAGGCTGCCTTAGGCCCGGTTTGATTTTATTTTAGCTTCCAACCTTTTGCCAGTGTCATCCACACCACTCATCCCCCCCTCCCCCAGTTATTGACCGCCACTAGCGCACACAGCGCCCATATTCATCAGGCTGATAGCGGCAGTGTTTGCCACATTCCCCACCACCCCATCTGTCTGCGCTCCTCTTCGTTTGTGGAGAGAGCTCAGGCCTGTCACCTGAGGGATAAACTGTGTGGTGGAAACTTGTATCCTCTGAGGTATGCGGGGTAGATGCAGACCCTCATTTGGTTCAGCTGTCGTGCCTCGTACAGGCGGGGAAGGCACAGCAGGCCTCCGTCTCTGTTATTGGATGAGTTACGGGGCTGGGCGAGACATTTACTGTTTGCGAGAAGGTTTTCACACCTCTTTAAATCTAAATTCGGGTCATGGCGGTCCTTTTTTTCCCTTTTTTTGTGCAGGGGCGTTTTTATTAACTGTGCATTATTTCATTTGCATTGTTTTTATGCAAAGAAATGTCCAAGTTAAGTTGTCTTTTATTCCCCTGTTAAAAAATTAAAAAGAAATCTGCTAGCGCTAAGCAGCCCAGGCTTTAGTGTCTTATGACTGAGTTTTTTCAAAAAACATTTGTTAGTGGTTAGTTGATGGCTATAGCGGCTGGTCTGAGGTCAGCCTGCTTGTGCTGCTGACGGCAGGGTGACAGTTTTTCCTTCATCTTTTTTTTATTTTTTTTAACTACCTTAAACTGTAGACTTGCTTATATTTTGACCAAAATACCAAGAATATATTTTTAACGCAGATATTACACAGAATGAGCCCCTTATGAGTAGAGATCACACTGATACATTTCGTCCTCTGTGTGACAGTATAAAGTATACAGAGTGAGTTACAGGAATGCAATCTGCGACTTATTGGCACTGCATCCTTTTCTTTTTAAAGTCTGTGAATATTCGAAGGACTTCCAAAGAGGAATGCTTCTCCAGTGCCTTTTTAATTCATTGACCTCAGGACAGAGAAGCAAAATGTTAACATTTAGCTGCCTTTCCTGCCCAAAGCCAGTACACCGTGCGCAGATTTTCATCTTGCCACAGAGGTCACTCGCTTTCAAATAGCACCACCAAAGATCTGGTGCTTTAGTCAGAGCTAATGATGTGGGAGGAAAGTTCAAAACATCACCCAATGCGTTCTTCCCAAAAACCCTTCTATTGTTTTAGAGAAAGCCGCTCTTCCTTTTTGTCGGGAGCAGAAGTGCCAGTGAGCAAAGTGATAGGATGTTAGAGGTCCTGTCAGTGCTTTCTCCGTCTCTCTCCCA
This sequence comes from Copadichromis virginalis, assembly GCF_057382275.1. Taxonomy (NCBI): domain Eukaryota; kingdom Metazoa; phylum Chordata; class Actinopteri; order Cichliformes; family Cichlidae; genus Copadichromis; species Copadichromis virginalis. The sequence continues at coordinate 29,583,823 of NC_140619.1, forward strand.
GCCATCACTTTACCTTTCCCCCAGCCTCACCCTTTCGATTGATGGTGAGATCACCCTTTGCATAATGGAATCCAGTCTTCCTTCCAGTCCCTCTTCACTCTCATCAGCTGCTCGCTCTAATTAGATGAGGGTGATTTCAATAAAGTTACCGTCGTCCTCACTCCATTAGTTATATTAACACTCGGATTCCTGCCCCGGAGTTGTCTGTCTATCCTCCGCCTTTCACCGAGGGGGGGGCAGTCCTCTTCTTTTCATGGATCTGTGTAACCTAGTTACTGAGGGCCCAGCAGGGGAGGCCAATCAATTAATGAACAAAGGAGACCGCTCACTGAGCAGCAGCGCAAGTCTGGGACTATAAACAGGGCGCTCCCAAAACATGGTCACTGTCAGTTCAGTGCTCAACTGATGGATGTTGTTTTGCTTTGTTGCTTTGCGCGTGTGTAAGTGCGCGTCTGAGAGGACTATTTCAGAGCAGTCCAAAGCAAATGGATACTGTTATCTGTTTGAACACACTGCCAGCCAGACAAAACTCTGCTGTCTATTATTGAGAATGAGAAGTGAAAGATGGGGAAGAATTTGGAACATTTTTGTTTTTTTTGTCAGGAAAACCCGGAATGCCTTCATCACCATTATGTTTCACCGTATTTGAGACGTGCATAAATGGACGTTGAGCACAAAGCTAACAAATTCTGGGCAAAGGTTAAAAATCCATATTCAGGAGTTCTCCCCCTGGCAACCTTGTGAGCACTGGCAGGTCATCCACCTGTGCTCACAATCTTTCACCACTTTCTCATCCTTCCCCTTTTCTCAATACCTCTTTTCATCCTAGTAAGTCCTCCTTTTTTCACCGCAGCTCACCCTTTTAAAAAAAACATCCCTGAGGTCCACCCCTCTTTCTATTCTTTCTTCTCTCCAGCCTCGCAGTCTCTCTGTCATCCCTTTTTTGTTAAATCTGGCTGTTCGTCCCCAGTGTTCCCCTCCCTGGAGTTTCCAGCTCTATCTCCCTGTGTGTGAGATCAGTGAACAGGCTGTTGTAACAAACTGTTGAATAATGTAAGCACAGGGCTATAGGCCAGAGTTTCATTTAACCCTTTGATCTCTGATCACACAGTGGGTGAGGTGGACACATCGTAAATGACAGCTCGACAGCAGGGAAAAGCATCCTGGAGGCCGTTTTGCTTCTGTCTTCCTTCAGCCCTTAACTGAAGGCTAAAGTTTCCCCATCCGGGTTTCATTGGCAGTGTCTTTGTAAGCAGAAACACAGTGAGCGTCCTTAGCCTTAGTTATCTTAACATTGATGTATAATTAAAGGGTTAGAAAAGGCAATGCTGAATAATTGATATTGGAGCAAAGATGTCGTGGCATCCTGAACCTCATTGTGCTCAGTGTTTTAACTTGCAGTGCAGATAAAAGATTTACCAGTTTGCTTTCTGGTCAACGATACACAAAATTCACGGTTCGGTTCGGTTCGATACTTTGGTGTCACGGTTCGATATTTTTTCGATACAAAAAATGTTCATGCATTTTTAATTTGTCATTTATTAAAATTATAAATATATATTTTAACTCAAAAGTACAGTTTTTAAATTTAACCCTAACCCTTGTGCGTGTTTTTTATTTTGACAGCGAATGCGCACCTGCGGACCACTTATGTGCAGCCCTGGTTATTTAGCTCGTCATATTGCAGCCACAGAAATTCTTTTGTCCATGAAACCATAAAGCTGCACTTTCTTTTTGCCTTATAGTCTGATTTGTCATAACTTCTCCGTTTTGTGGTAAGCTTTTCTTTGGCTGTCACTTCTTCACCCTGACCTGTCTTATTTGGCTCAGCAGAACTAAAATATATATACTGCTGCTTTTACACACGCACTCACATAAGCTCAGCGATTCTCTGCGCGATCAACCTCTCACATGTGTAAGCTGCGGGAGATTTCACTTGTCATCTTTGCATAGTAAGCTAACGATTAATAAGACGATGTCAGAGGAATTGGTGCACAAATTATCATCACTCACAGATCAGTGCTGTCGCTCTCTATACACAGTTCGCACGATTGCAAAGTGAAAGCAAAAAAACAAGCCCAAATTCAAACGCGACTTCAATATGTCACATATTGACAGTGGCTCACCGATGCCAATGACATAATTACCCAGCTACATTTCTGAAAGAATGCAAAAGCATTGATATATATTTTTCCTACAATAGCCCGACGGGCAGGGAAGAGATAGATTTTGGTAGCCCGACTGAAAAAATCGCTAGCTTCGGGACGTCGGGCTAGCGATATTGCAAGCCCTGTATCTGATTGAGGAATCACTCATCTTTGGAAAAGAGAGTTTATTACAGAGAAATGTCTCTTTCCAAAATAAAAGCTATACTATCCGCTTCTTCTGGGCTATATTCTCAGCAGCATAAGGAGAATCATGTGCTAACAGCTGTCTAAATGACTCGGCTAAAGTTAGTAGCATGCTTGCTTTTTTTTGTCTGCTTCCACTTGTCTTTGCACTAGGATGATGTCGGCGTAAATGTGCAGTCATATTCGTTGTGTTCCCACTAGTGCTTTCAGGTTAATCTCGTTGAAATGACCTTAACGCCACAACACGGCAAATCTCCGTTAACGAGCTACCGCCGATCGCTCCGTGCATGGGGCTAGACGGCCAACACGTTAACGAGCTAACTGCGCTAACACACTAGTTCACACCAATGTAATTGAGCATTGCATGGCACATCCAACATACTGTTTTACTTTAGTCCATGACTCGCTTACCTTCAGGGTCATACGTCACATGAAAACCAAAATAATTCCAAACGCCAGATCTGAATGAGGTTCAATTTGCCTGTTGCAAGGAGAGCTTAACTTCTGTCTCGCTAGCTTGCCCTGCGCTCTTCCTTCTGACTATGCTGTCTGTGTTGAGCGCTCAGTGGATCTGCGCTGGACAGTGCAGCCTAGGCGGAGTAGTCAAACACAGATTCACTGAGCGCTCAACACAGACAGCATCGTCAGAAGGAAAATTGATAAAATAAATTACAAATGTTGTATTGTTCGATACATATGCGTACCGAACCGAAAGCACTGTATCGAACGGTTCAATATCGATACGAATATCGTTGCACCCCTAATATATATATATACCTACCACAAGTGTACCCTGCCTCTCGACCTATGACAGCTGAATGCATGGCTGGCTGTAGATGGATGGATGTACTTTTAGGTTTCAAAACAAGGCCACGGAGTGAAAAGTAAAGCATTACCAATTTTTATCAATCAGCTGACCAAGTCATACGTTTCTAATTCAGAAAGAGAAAGTATTAAGAACATATGGTCACGTTAACCCTTTGTAATCAATACGATTCCTCTCACCTTAAGTGCTTCTACTTAGCTTTTGAGCACCATATCTTGAAGCTTGGGTGTATTGATCTGCCCAGCTGATTGGAAGTTTTCCTTTAGGAGCTATAGTATAGCAGTGGGACTACAAGTGGATGGATCAGTTTACTCCTTCTTACCCCCACTTCCGTCACCACACCTGCCACAGCTAACAAGAACACACACAAACGGCCCATCTGCGCGTGCAAATCCTCGTGTGTCAGTGCAAGAGGCTGCTTGTGTGCTCAGGAGAGCACACGTCTGAGAGGCGTATTAAATGAGAAATGTGTTACATAGGGTTTATGGTGGCGGCGTGTGCTTGAACCGCATTGACTTGAGCAGCTGCTGGGCCTTATTATGGATCCGTGGCAGGAGACAGATTTTAGATTTTTACAGGGCTAACACACTATATGACAGTCTGCTTTTCCGATTGAGTGCTAGAACCCATAACCCACTGCCGATTAACATCCACGCACTCGTGCAGAAACGTGCACACTTTTACACCCATAAACAACAACAGCAATATACACTCCATTAAATGGTCAAACAGTAGATATGCATGTCTATATAGGATGCTGTTTATCCACAGGTCTGGCAGTGTCTCTCTTCCCACTTACATATGTCTACTTTTCTCTGATTCTCTTCTTTTATCTAACAGATGCTAAAATATAGTTTGGATTTTTAAAGGTGTTCTGGGATTGACCTCGTGCGTAGCCTCAAGCCTCCCCCTTTTGTAAACTGATATACCTCATGTGTGCGTGCGCGTGCAGGCGTGGTGTCACAGTCGGATACACAGCAGCTGTGGAGGAGGCGGTGAAGAGGGGAAATGGGAATAGCCAGCACAGTAGACAGAGCCCAGATAGACCTGTCAGCTCTGTGACACCCACACATGGCTCAGGCTCTCCTCTGGGATGAGACCAGAGCAAGGGAAAGGAAGCGTGACAGGGTGCAGGTAGAGCCGTAAAGCCACGGCAGAGGTGTGGTACGCGCTGCGTAAATTCTTGCTCCCTTTTGTTCACACAGATCAACAGATTCACAAAAATAAGAAGGGTTTAACTACATGAGTGCTAAATATTTTTAACTTAAGTCTGCAGTCAGTGGTTACAAGCTAATGTTGGGACTGCACATATAGCTGTGAACAGTAAGTTGCACAGCTACCGCAAGTTTGGAGTCCTGCAACTAATTCTGCGTTGCACAGAGGTCTGGAAGCTGGCTTAGCCACTTTAATAAAATAACATAGCTGTGTTAAAGCCACTCCTGTGTAGCTGTTGGCCTGTGTTTGGGATTTATGTCTTGCTGAAATCAAAACCTTCTCTTTATAGTTTCATAACAGAGATTCCCATAGTTCGTTTTTCCCCTTCTTTTGTTGTTGAATTTATTTTACCTTTACCAAATTATGCTGCAAGGAAGCCCCTCCAAGCATGATTCTGCAGGAACCAGGCTTTGTGGATGAAGGATGAGTTATGATGACATCACACTGTTTGGTTTACACCAAACATAGCATTTAGTGTGATAGAAGGGGGGGGGAAGCAAAGCTCATTTTTCTCCTTATTCCAAAAACTATTTCAGCTTTGTTCCAAATTCTCCCACATGCCTTCTGGCAAACGCTAGCTGAGATGGCATCAGTTTTTTTAACAGTGATTTCTCTCTTTTTCAGTCTACCAGAAAACTAGCTGGTAAATCACCCGGGCAACTGTACATTGTCTCTCATCTCTCAGCCATGGAGGCTTGTAGGTTCTTCAAAGTTGCTGCAGACCTCTCGCTTGGCTTCAAAGTAGTGTCCTCCAATGCAGAGATGCTCAGTTTTTGAAGATGGCCATGAATTAAAGTTTTTCAATCACTGGATGGCTTATATAGACGTGTTTAGTATTTCCACTGCTGCTTACCATTTAGTATGTAACACTGCCGGGATTTTTTCTCCCCGGTCCAAAACATGTAACCATTGTGAGAGCTTTTACATTAATATTGACATATGGAGCTAATGCAAAAAAAAGGTCGTGGAATTGCATTCAAATGAACTGCTCACATTTGGTCCTTTTTTCTTCTTCTTTCAATTAAGAAACAAGCAGAGACACTCGTGCTGCCACGTTGGAAAAGCTGGAAGTATCGCTGAGCTTGACTGCGGTCGTGTTTTTTCAAACCGCGGCTGTGGAAGAAAGAATTAGAGAGAAAGAGAGAGGAGAGGAAAAAAAAGTCTCAGGCTCAGTTTCAAGCAACACATAGGATTTGTAATAAGATTCACGACTGGGCCTACAATCCGGTGTGTAGTTATTGTTACTGCGATAAGCCAATCACGAGGCTGAGTGTTTCTCTGCAGTTGGATGTGTCAAGTGTGCGCTGTTTGTTTATGTAAAACATACTGTAGACAAATTTCCACTTCCTTCCATTTATCTGCTGTTCTTGATTGTGCGCTGAAAGCAAGCTGATGATTATGAGTGTGTTTTCTTACGGGGGCGTGGGTGGGATCATATCTGTTTGATCTCGCAGGCAAAAATATGGGCAGCACAACAGAATCTCATCTCTTGTGTCAGCTATTCTTCCGCGCTGCGATATTCTCATGGGAACGCGTTTCTGCTGCGCGAATCACAGACAGATCAGTGCGGGCCGGTTCTTATCTGGACATGAAGGACGGGAAGATGGAAGAGGGAAGGTGTAAAAGTGAGGGAGAGGAAAGGAGACGAGAGAGAGGAAGAGATCCTCTGGGAATCATAATACCTGAAATTTGGGTGGGAGGGCGGCGGCTCTTGAATCTAGCCCATCATCATTTCATAAGCAGGTATTTTACTTGCCCCCCTTTTTTTTGCAGGCCGGGATGCAAGCTCACCTCGGCTGCGTTCCCTCTGTTTCCCCTCAGATTGAGCAGATTAGACAGTTATATTGTTTATGCGAGTGCCACGACTCGTGTAACAGCCTGCCTGGAGATTTTGTTATTAGTTTGATCGCTTTCTTTTCTATTCGTCTGCGGCCATCATGCGCGTTGTTGCCGTTTGATAGCATCTCTGGTTCATGTCAGGTCAGCAGATCTCTTATTGCTGTTCTGCTGCAGGTGGGGAGGTCCTAATAAAACCGTTGTGCTTCAGTCAGACATTCTGCGGGGCACTACGTAGGGTTTTCTCAGCTGAATGGGCATTTGATCAGCAGACCCTGCAGCATCAAACCACGCTGACACTTAAGTGCTGTTGTCTCTACGTTCCCCTTCCACTCAGGAACCCTCGACTCCCACACTCACATTCACGGAGACGTGCGTTATTCGCGAACAGTGCGACTTTCACCTCTGAGTGATGTGTATTGTCTGCATAAAGAGAGACCCGTCAGGGATCTTCAGTTCCCGATGGAGACATCAGGCTGCCCGCCATGCTCTCTTGTCCTTCACTAGCATCCTGAGATGACAGTAGATAAACAATGGGAACAAACAGGCACTCCCACCAGCATTGATCTGGCTGGCTCACCCCTCCCTGCTTTCACCAACAACGCCACATTGATTCCACCTACACTCAATTTATATGAAAGCCCCCCCCCCCCCCCCCCCCCTCCCAGCCCACCTCCCTTTTCTACCAGGACTGACAAAAATGATAAATGACCAACCCCTTCCTCCCTCTTCCGCCACCTCCCTCTGCCTCACGTTGGCTGTCCGAGGCTCTACAAACCTATTTTCTACCCTCAGAAATCCAATAGAGTGTGCTTGCCTTTTTTCCCCTTTCTCTGAAGTGTAGTTTTTGCCGGTGTGCGGGTTGTTCACCACCTTTGCAGTAATTTCCACACATAAACATGTCACTGGGTATAATTTCAACCCTGCAGGACGCCCATATCCGTGATGTCAGAGCATTAAGGAAGACAAATGAAGGAAATTAATATGCATTTTCAATGGCAGACGCCGTAGGATCGCTTTACCCTGCAGCTAATGCCTCTGATAGTCTGCTGTGTCACTTAAAGAAGTAATCATATGCACAGTTTCCAAAATGATGTCAATTATTTTCTTCTCTTTGGCTTAATCAGACCGTCGTCTCATTATGTAATTATTATCTGGTTAATTTGTCCCCTGTGTAAATCGCACGATCGAGTTTGTGGTTCGACTGTCCATCTTAATACACATTCAGCTTTTTATACATATTCTTTTTCTGATCCAGTGTCCCCCTATGCCTGTAAATGGGACACGGAGCGTCTATAAATAGATATACTGTGGCACCGAGCTGCTGGTGTGTGCGCGTGTGTGTACTGCTTTTCACATGTTCCGTGGAAGTGATCGAGGCCATTGATGAGGATGCCGGTTCCACTCTCGGCCCCTCCATCCTGCTGCCCAGGGGTGCAATACCATTTCACATCTCACTTAGACCCTTCCCTAATGATCCTTCTCCGCTCAGCCACAGTTTTCCCATGGCTCCCAACTCCGCACTGCTTTTCCCACTGTGAGGTGATCCATTTTACACTTCCCTCTGCTCTCAGATACCCACTGGAAAACTAAAGGAAGGTGGCAGCCAGGTTTGTGAGCCTCCAAGATGAAAATGACTCACGAGTGCCATGTATAATTTATTCCCTGCTCCTCCTGTTTCTTATTCATTTCGGTCTTAATCATTCTCACATATTATAAATGTGTAATCATGCCATTATGCCAACGCCTACTTAGGTTGTCTCCCTTGACGATGATGTTTGTGTTGATGGGATCTGATGTGATCTCTTAAATATAGAAGTCTGAGGGCAGGGTTACCGTCTTCCCATTCTCTCGATAATTGCTCCTAGGTAAAGATTCCACTACCTCGTGCGCATTTGAAGATAATTCCCTCCTTGTCCCGTTACTATGTCAAAGAATAGCATTGCAATCATTTCAATTATGACAGCGCTGGGATCGAGGTCATCGAGTGGGGCCTTGAGAAGTAATTGGAAGGGCATGGGCGAACCGAGGAAAGGCATTTTTCTTCTGCGAAATTGCCTCAGTCTTGGGGACAGTAAATTGAGGTGCTGAAAAATGATGTGATAATTCAGCCACATGGTTTGGTAAGGGGAAATTGTCTGAAAGGCACTTTCTGGAGAATTAGAAGGCAAAACTACATTTCCCTCCCGAGTCCTCTGTCCTTCACGCAGTGGCATGAAATGAATTGATGAGACGGAGGGAGAGGGAAGTGTCGGTGTAAATGTTTGCAGCTAAAATGAAGCTGCCTGCTCGCGCATTCAGATTGGCTGAAGGGTGAGAGGCGGTAGCCCGAGCGAGGATACGGTACTCCGCTCCACACTATTTCACGGCCTAAGCCTTTAATCGCAGCAGCTACAATGAATGCATAAAATGGAATTCAAATTTCAGATTGATTGATTTTATATTGATGAATGCCAAGGCTGGCTTAAGGGGGAAAAGAACTGTGACTGTGGCTTTTTTTAAACGTAACCTCTTTAAGAAGGCGAGTCCTTGCTGCTCTCATGTGCCCGTTTGTTGCTTTTAGATGTGCTTCAAAAGAAATATGAAAAATTCTTGCTTTTTGAAGTTTAATCTCTCTTAAGAAAGGGTAGGAGGCAGAATGCAAATGTGGAAATTTGCTCCGGCTTTGCTATTTACTGCTTGAGACTTGGGCATCTTGTAGCCGCGGACAGTCAGCATTTCGAAAATGTCAGGCTTTTGAGTGAGCCTTCTGAGCGAGCGTCGTGGACATCTCAGTTCTCAAATCAAAAACATGGCTGCCATCCCAGCCTCCCTCCCAATGTACTGTCAAAACTTCACCATAGTGGCTCTATTGTGTCTCATTTCTTAATCCCTTAAAGGTATCTCACACAGTAACAGAGCTGCCATAAGCACATTTGGTGCTGTTTGCAGATTAACAGGATTACAGATTATGGATTACACTAGCGTCATTCTTACCCATTTAACCTTGACGCATGCCCCGCTGAAAAATTTCAGGCCTTTGCAAACACAAGACCAAGTTCAGTGTTAGTGTTTGAACACGATACTTGGCAGTGTTGTCCAGGACTGAACGCAAACAAGCCTATCTACTATTGGAGTGTCTTGTGTGTGTTTGCGTATGTGGTCACACCAGCAGCCCTTCGATGAGGGTCCTATGGATTAGCGCCCTCACTGTTTTTCCTTCGCCACAGCTTCCATGCCTTTGAACGCAACCCAACTCCAGCGTTTCCATGGGAAACGTGCAGTTGCCAAGTCCTGTGGCGATTGAGCGCTGAGGGTCATCGTTTATTTCTGTCTGACAGGAGCAAAGGGGACAGATTGGAGAGGGGACAGCAGGGGGGGGGAGAAGAGGGGGAACTGTTGGGTCCTGAGGGGATGTGGAGGGCCTAAATCTCCTTTAAAAGTTTATTTGTCCAAGGGATCGCCTACGGCGGAGTCTGACACTGGTTTGTTGGTGTTAATGTACCGACTGTCCTCGCAAATCCCTCAGACACTTAGTTGTATTCACACTTTAAAAGAAGTGCAGCAGCAGTGTCGGGGAGGGAGGGGAGGGGGCAAAAAAGGGGGGGAGACGTGTGAAGCCGCATATGGTCGACCGTAGCGTTGTTTTTCCAGAGAGTTGTTACAGCTGAGGACTAGCCTCCATCCCCCTGCTCCTCTTTGTCTCTCATTAATCTAGCACTATGGCTCTGGCTTGTTTCCAGCGATGTAGAGCGAGCAGGTTTAAGTGACCACCCACCCTGAGGAAAAGCATCAGTCTGCCCCCGGTGTCACCTGCTAGTGTTTCTGCCTACATTTCACTCTGTCGCCTCGTGTCTATCAGCCGCTCTAAAATAATGAGCAAAGTGCTTTAATTGTAGTTTTCGAAGCGTCGGGATTGATGGTTATACTTTGGGATGAATCTCTCGCTAATTTCTCTTGTCTTGTACGAGTTGATCAACTTGTCCTTTCATTTGCTATTGTCTTTCATTTTTTCCTTTCTTACTACTCTGGTCTGCCACCTCTATTTAGGGAGGCTTTAGTCCACATGTGCAATTACAGAGTTCATATTTGGTCTGAGCTCTTTCCATCACCAAGAATGAAAAGGTTGGCTATGGGATCTGCGTTAGTCTCCTACTGCCGCTCCTTTATGCATGAGTTAGGACTCTGGCAGACTGGAACACCGTGGTGTCTGTTAACCCTTTTGGCTTCTCTTCACCTTACCCAATATGTCTGCTGGCTATACCTCTCATCAGCTTCTGCAAAGCATGAAATATTCATGTCCCCCTTGCTTTCTCCCTCTGCATTTTTGAATCTATTATTTTGAAGAAAGGAGCACAGGCACGTTTCCAGCTCTATCTCGGCCTCTTCCAAGGTATACGTAGCACATTAGGTGAGATGGGCATGCAGACATTTTGAGATCCATTAGCCATTATTCGGTTTAGGTGCTTTATCTTCAGCCCCATCATGGTCTAATGTATTGTACTCTCTATTTAACGGGTCTGACCTCACTGCTTCGCACTCAAGGCCTTGAGATTTCCCTTTATTTGTGTCTGCTTCTCTCACTCCGCCTCTCAGGCCTTCTCTTTCTCTCTGCCTTCTTCCTTTCTTCAGCTGTAGCTCACTGCATCGCAGTGTGAAGGTCAACATTGGGAGGCGGTCATCTCTACTGTGATTTGGGCAAGAAATGTGGTTTCCTGTGAGTCTGCTCAGTCTTTCCGCGCTGCCATTAGATCTGCTTCCAAGCCATGTTAACAGTGTCATTAAAGTCACAGCAGTGCTTATTGTCTCCCTGCAGACACGGCCAAAGATAGCATGTCTTCAGTCTGATTACACATTAACAGGAATTGACTTTAATATAGCTCTGATCGGGGCAGGCCACTATGGCTGGAAATGGAGAAATCTGAAAATATATACATCATTAGAAGGTTTATCATTTGGGGAGGAAACATTTTACTAATTAGCGTTCAACCAAACCGGTTAGGATTAATTTGTTTCTCTTTTTTGTTTCTTCCTGTTTTAAAAACAAATCTTTTGGCATTTGACTATTCGTCAGAACAAAATAAATCTTTAGTGTCCATGTTCTTAATAGACCACTATAAATGTGTTACTTTGTTGTTAAATCTACATTGTTGTTTCTCTTATCACAAATATTCTTGTGTATTTCAATGTTTCTTCCTGCATATCTGCTGACATACGCTCACCGGCCAGTTCATTAGGTACACGTTGGACCCCCTTTTGCCTTTAAAACTGGAAGCACTCCTCAGAGATTTTGGTCCATATTGACATGACAGCATCACACAGCTGCTGCTGAATTGTCAGCTGCACGTCCGCGATATAAATCTTGTAATGTAGATTCCTCCACATCCCAGAGGTGCTTTATTGGATTGACAATCTGGTGATTGTAGGGGTCATTTGAGTACAGTGAACTCATTGTCATGTTCAAGAAAGCAGTTTGAGATGATTTGAACTTTGTGAAATGGTGTCTTATCTTGCTTAAAGCAGCCATAAGTAGACTGCTTCACTATGCATAAAGGGATGGACATGGTTGGCAACAATACTGCCAAGAAAATAATCCCACACTTTTACTGCAATCAGCAGCCTGAACCAATACAAGGCATATATCCGTGCTTTTATGTTGTTTATCCCAAATTCTGACCCCACAATCTGAATGCTGCTGCAGAAATCAAGACTCATTTTTTTCTGTTCTTGTCTGATATGATTGATACCCGTTGTGGTCTTCTGCTGCTGTCGCCCATCTGCTTCCAGGTTGGATGTGTTGTGTATTCATCGATCTTCCTCTGCATACCTTTGTTGTAACAAGCAGTTATTTAAGTTGCTGTTCCCATCTTATCAGCTCACAGCAGCCTGGCCATTCTCCTCTGACCTCTGGCATCATGGCATTTTTCTCCCAGAGAGCTGCCACTCACTGGATATATTCTCTGTAAACTCTAGCGATGGTTGTGCGGGAAATTTCCAGTAGATCAGCAGTTTCTGAAATACTCAGACCAGCCCATCTGGCACCAACAACCATACCACATTTAAAGTAACTTAAATCACCTTTCTTCTCCATTTCAATAGTAAGTTTGAACTTCAGCCGGTATTCGCAATCATGCCTCTATGCTCATTGAACAAAACAACTTAGAGCTAGCTGCTTATTTAGTTTAATGTCCAATAGTACATTAAACTAAATAAGGTGAGCATATGCCAAAAGGCATATGCTCACATATTTAAAAGGAGGAAAACTATAAACTTACTATAATTTAAAACTAGGAACTCACTGTGGTGAGGTGAAAAGATACTACAACAGAGGACAAGGGGGGACAGCAAGTATATCTACACAGGAGGGTGATGGGGGGAGTGGAAACAGCTGCGGAGAATGAGACACCGTTAAACCAAATCACAGTGAACAAGACAAAGGAAGCAAAAGTAAAAACAAAGCACCAGGACTACAAACTCTCAAAGTAAAACAGGAACTGATGACTTAATGAGGAAAACATCATACACGAGACATGAATAAACTAAATGCAAGAGGCTTGACACGGGAGGGAGGAAAAGAGAACTAGACTAAATTCGCTAGGAGAAGGAATACAAGACATAATCTAAACCTCACACAACCCTGAGATCTCAATATATATCGAGTAAATAAACAAAACTAGAAAGTCCAAAAACTCAAATGCTGGGAAAACAAACCCATGACCATAAAACCATAACACATCATCGTGATACAATTTTAAGATCAAGTGAATAAGGTTTGTTGATTAATATTCTGGTCCTCATTATTGGAGCCATGTAGATTTCTGAAGCATCTTGACGCTGAGAAATCTAAAAAGAAAACTGTGCTTCTTTACAGTGGTAATAGTTGTCACCCTGGTCATGTCCTCTGCTTCACTGTTTCCATCAGGAGTCACTTCCTGTGACTAATCATACTTTGATATGCTGTGGCACGAACCCTGGCTCCATAAGAAAGGAACAAACAAGGTACCCGGGGATCTTCAAGCAACCAGCTCTGTTGGTTTTTGTCTGCACCGCTGTGATATATTCTCTGAACACCCACTGTTTTTTTTCACTGCCTCTCTTTACATTAGTCTCTGCATCCCCATGAAGGGAGAAGTTGGACACGACTCAGAGAAAAAAGACGTGCAATTTCTTCCACAGATCTTGCAGGAGGCAGATTTAAGGCATCCTGTTAAGCTTAGCTGGAAGGATAGCCGGGGCAGAGACACTTGCCAGACCTTGATTCTCATTAAAAGGACACCGGATGCACTTGATTTTCTCCACTTTGGAATTCCGTTTGAGCCGAGCTCAGCGCGGCCACTTGTGTATTTTTGACGTTACTGCTTACTTTTAATTAAACCTAGGTTTATCGGGTTACCAATAAACCCTTTAATGGCATTATTACATCTACTTTATGTCCCCTTTGTGTCTTGCTGGGTTTCGTGGTCACTGTTTAATGTCTTCGGGTTGAGGGGTATGTGTCTCTAATGCAGCATCTATGGTTTTTACACAGGGATGTGTGCACGCTGCAATAGCTCTCCCGCTTAATGGTCAGACCATTTTCCATGCAAAGGTAATGATGCTCCATCTCATTTCTCCACCAGGAGACTTAATGGAGAAATGATGTTTTTGTAAGTGACTCGCTCATACCATTCTCATGCTGGATGCTTTACTTTTCACACTTGGCTTGATGGAGGTTGCCTAAAGGGCTGGTATATTATGTTAGGTCTGCTGAGGGTATGGAAATGTATATAGAGTGTGATAAGGGATTTTTTTCCAAGAGTAAAGGATCCTTTTGTTGCCAGGTCTGTCTGTCACTCCCATCCACTCCTCTGCTCTTGGATCGCTTCCCTTCCATCGGCTTGTTTTTCCTTTCTTATCTCCGTTTTGGTTCCGATACTGTGCGGATTTGAGAGAAATAGAAGGCGAATGTCCCCATGGGCGATGGCTTCACTTGCACGCAGTCACACAATTCTGAGCTGAACTGGGAATTGGCTCACCCTGAAGCTTTGTCACTCAAATTTTGCCTATTGATTGTGTGGAGGCTGCGTGAGCGGGTGATTTGTGTGTGTGTGTGTGTGTGTGTGTGTGTGTGTGTGTTATGTTTGCACACACAGGGGTTAGGCGTGTGTGTGCGTGTGTGTAGGGGAAAACTGGCAGCTCTTACTTTGTGTAGGTGAATGCAAGGACTACTTTGGAGCGAACTTTTGGAGTGCTGGCACTGCCAGTATGCAACATCTCCCACACACGGCTAATCCCACTCAACAAAAGAACGTGATATGCTGTTTGTTCTATAGGAGCTGATGCTTGTGCTGTTAGATTTTAACGCTATTTCCTTCTGTCTTGCCGTTTTTCTAGGTCAGAAGATTTAATCCTGGGGGAATGCTGTTGAGATGACCTGCGTGGCCTTTGTTTCCTCAAGAGATTATTCTCCAATCAAAAGAGTGGAGCAAAATCGAGCCAGGACATGCTTGACAGGTTTACATGATGGACAGGTGATGGAGTCTTCCATCATCTTTCTCCACCAGTGACTCGGCCTGCCAGCTCTCCCCGCGAGGCATAAGTGTGTACCAGCAGTCCAAGGCCCCTTATTTGTTTGCCATGGTGACATAAGCAGTGCTGCAATATGAGGGAGAACCAAAACCGCCTCATTTCTTTCTCCAGTAGCTCCTGCAGCTGCTATCTTAATGCTTCTTATATTTAGCTCCATAACAAGGCTGACCTTGCTCTGAGAATCCCCTGCTCGCTGTCCTCTATCCACACCGAGAGAGAGACTGTCCCCCAAGGTGTGCTGCTGAGCCGGCGCGGCAGAGCGGTGTGGCGTGAGACGATGCTGGGATGTGTGACCCGCCTCCGTCGGCAGGTCCGTCTCCTCCCCCTGCAGACCTCGCTGATACTTCTCTTCCTCTTCTGCACCGTCAGCGTCTTCATCTCAGCCTACTTCCTATATGGCGTCAAGCGGGAGCTGGAGCCATCAGGAGGGGGTGTATCCGGAGCCGAGGGAGCATCCGCCGACACCGATGACCCAAGGGTCACTCCATCCCGACTGCTGCCTTTGCGGCCTGTCTCAGGGGGCCCTGGGGCAGATCCCGGAGGGACAAGGACAGAACCTGTTGTCCTGGTGTTTGTGGAAAGCCAATATTCTCAACTGGGGCAGGAGATTGTGGCCATTTTGGAGTCTGGCCGATTCAGGTACCGGACTGAAATCTCTCCTGGCAAAGGGGACATGCCCACATTGACGGACAAAGAAAAGGGGCGTTTTACACTTGTTATTTATGAGAACATTCTCAAGTATGTCAACTTGGACGCCTGGAACCGAGAGCTGCTGGACAAATACTGTGTGGAATATGGAGTAGGCATCATTGGCTTCTTCAAGGTTAGGACAACACCACACTCCTTCTGCCTCCCCCTTTCTCTCCCCTCTCTCACTCACACCTTCTGCCCTGTCCATCTGGCTCCACCGTCTCTAAGGAGATGGGATTCACAGAGTTGGAAAGACCTGCCTGGTTCAATATCACTCTGTCCCACGGCAGTGTCTTCTGTCTCTCTTATGTTCTCTGTATCAATGTTTTTCTTTATTCTGCAATCTGGCCTTCTTCTCTTTTCTTCCTCAGTGTCTTATTTCTCTGCTTTGTTTTAACCTACACATGCATTCCCCAGCCTCCTTCTCCCTCTGTGTTTCTCTCATGCTCTCTCCTTTTTCCTCTAGATCAGTAAATCCGTAGATGCTTATGTTTGCCCAAGGCCAGCTTTTTTTTTCTTTCTTCTAAGGTGTTATGGTTTTAATCACCATTTCTGAGCCATGTACAGAAGATCTAGAGATGTAGAAGAAATTTTAGGCAGGTCATGGTTTCCTGGCAGAATTTACCACAAGGAGAAAGAGAAAGCAACCAGTACACTTACACATCTGCATGATTGATGTCGTTGTCCCGTTTTGGCCTTTCCTTGATGGATATCAGCGAGTTTGTTACATACACATGAAGTCCACTACAGACGCAGATGCATTGCTTCTAATTAGACTCCAGCTGTACAACAGTGGACTTGCATCTGCTCTGCATCTGTAATTAGCTTTGGCTACTTTTTTCATGTAGCCCTACAAAGTTTATTTGGATTATTTGTGATTTACAACTCTGTGTTGTTTACAGTTAAAACTCTACAGGGTTCACATGACCGTGAACACGAGTAGCATGTCTCCAGAGTTTTGCACACTGTAGAATTTCCCGTATAGCAAACATGATATGGTATGTTTTTGGTCATGTGTAGTCTGTGCAGAATAAAATAGTTGTTTTTTTAAATGAAATAAAATATTTCGACTGATATAGTGGCTGATATTAGCCATTTGCCAATATATCGATATTGTTTTCTCATATTAATAAAGACTCATAAATAACTACATCTAACAACTGTTAGGGAAATCATAAAAATTCTGTGTATTAGTGAGGCTTCATCTCCTTCATAAAGCACGCCTGATATATGGAAAAGGAAATTGAAGTTGCATGTGTGCTTGTTTATTTTTCTACATATTAGGTGCTGATAAGATAAAATACAAAGAAAAATAAATACAATTAGATAGTTAAGCATTGCAATAGTTGTTATCTACAGCCTCGGGGTAATTTAACTCCAAATGATGCGGGGCAAAAGAAGCCAGAATGAACGAATGGTTAAAGAAAATCAGCTGATTTGTTTTTTATTAGATTTTTAAAACTACTAAATATGATCAGAGATGTAACGTATAGTTTGCACACATGAATGGGAAAAACGGTGACGTGACACCACGCAGTTTGTGTTAGTGTCAACTTTTCTCGCTAACACCCACGCGCTGTTTTGTATTTCTAAAGGAAGACTTAAGTTGTGCAACATGAAGTGACTGTAAGTAATCATACAGCAAATCAAGCGAATACACTTTTTGTCACGTGTAGTCTGCGGAGAATAAAATGCTCCTTTTCAATGAAATTCGAGCTTGACTGAAATGTTGGCCAAGTTTTCTGCCCTGTCGGCATCGGCCACGAACACAACGGCAAACGGCTGATTGGAGCAGAGTCGGGCGGAGCGTAAACGAGTAATCCACGACATAAACAAGATTATATTTAAATGGTTTCCTTATGGTTTGTTAATAGGGACTCATAAATGACTGCACATACCAAACGTTAGGGAAAGGCGTTTATATTTTGTGCATCTAAAAGAAAAAAAAATCTGACTTTTAAATCACCAAATATTTGTAATTTTGTCAATCTCAAAAATCTAATGTCAGACAGGCTCTAAATGCAGTCTACCTCACAGAGCAGGCCTAATTTGTAATTAGTATTTGTATCACTTTCTTCATATTAGTTTCTGATAAGATGTGATGAAAAGAAAAATCAATTAGATGACATGGGTAATCACTTTATTTACATCCACAGCCTCGAGGTAAATGAGTGTAACAAATGAACGTTTCTTTAGATATAATCACCATCATGTGGACACTGCACAGTGTATATTAGTGTTAATGTTTCTAACTAACACCCAAACACTGTGTTGAAATTCTAAGGAAGAGTTATGTTGAAGTGCAAGATGAAGTAAGAGAGAATCAGGGAATGGCAAGTTTTGGCGGGGAAATTTCATTAAGCCTTTGCTGAAGTCTCAGTCTCAGAGTCTTTGAGAACACAGCAGGAGGTTATTCATTTTGACTGCAATCTCAGGGCATAGCAGATTGAGCATAGCAGGTAGAAGCTGCCTCATGCCTTCACGTTTGAGCAGGCCTGACATTCCTTATTTCACACATGACTGGAGAAATTGGGGAATTATTTCCAATGCATTTCTGTCTTCATCACTCCAGTGTATGATGAATCTGTGTGATTTCTCTCTCGTCTCTGTCTCTCTGTGTTGATCAGGCCAATGAAAACAGCCTGCTCAGTGCACAGCTGAAAGGCTTCCCCCTCTTTCTTCACTCTAACCTGGGTCTGAAGGACTGCACGGTCAACCCCAAGTCCCCGCTTCTCTTTATCACTCGATCTGGGCAGCCGCTGCCAGGTCCTCTCCCCGGAGATGACTGGACCGTCTTTCAGTCCAACCACTCGACATACGAACCCGTGTTACTGGCCAAGACCCAATCAGCTGAGAGCGTCGCGTCGATGGGGCAGAATGCTGCTCTGTTGCCATCAGTGGTGCAGGACCTGGGGCTTCACGACGGCATCCAGAGGGTCTTGTTCGGCAACAATCTGGCTTTCTGGCTGCACAAGCTGGTGTTTGTGGACGCTGTGGCCTTTTTGACAGGGAAGCGACTCTCGCTTTCTCTGGAGCGCTACATCCTTGTGGATATAGATGACATCTTTGTGGGCAGAGAGGGTACCCGCATGAAGGTGCCTGACGTAAAGGTGAGTTTGTGTTTCAAAGTACTAAAAAAAGAAAAACATCTTCTCAGAATAGTAACTGAACCCACTTATCTATTCATCAGCCGCTGTTTTTCAACAGCCCTTTGCTGGAAAATAAAAAATTGCCTCACACATAGCATGTTCTACCCTCTGCCAGTCATACAGAAACCCCTTCTTCTCACTCCTCTACTCCTTTTGAATGCATTCGTCCCAGTAGGCTGCTCAAAGCTGACAGGCCCCACTGCTCACACTGTCACAGAAGCTCCACAGCAATGAATATTTCAGGGGCCCAGAGACATACAAAGAATGTTGAAAAGCTCCTTGCTTGCGTCCCCTCAGAGCAGAACAGGCTCGCCTCACATGTGGAGGCAGAGGGTATGAGAAAAAGTTATGGAAGAGGCATCAAGGCCCCCCTCACTGGCAGCGCAGCAGCTAGCTTTTAGAGACGCATCACACCCTGACATGATGGAGAAATCTGAGCGAGAGAGAGGGGGTGTGCACTGGGAGCCTCATCCAGCACGGAGATCAAATGAAACAAACACCCGAATCAGAGGAGAGCAAAATATCAAACAGAATGGAGGAGAGGAGTGAGGCAACTGGGAGTGGATGCTGGATGTTTACCGAAAGAAACTTTCAGAATAAAATATGCATGTGGGCACAAGACCGAACGGGTGTTCGCGCTTTCTCATTAATGCGCTCGTGCACCGGTTTCAGCGCATCGTGTATTGACTCACCCTCCTCTCCTCCTACTGTTTCAGGCCCTGCTGGAGACACAGAGGGAGCTGCGCACCCATGTGCCCAACTTCACCTTCAATCTGGGCTTCTCAGGGAAATTCTTTCACGCTGGTGAGATGCAACCCGACGAGAACTTTTGCCAGTTGCTGAGATAAACTAAAATAAATAAAACTTCAAGCTGGTGAAGTCGTGATTCATATTCTTTAATTTTGCTTCTCCTCTCTGTCCTCTCTGTCATGCCCTGACTTTGTCCATTTCCTGCTTCTCATTTCTCAAATGCTTCCTTCTAATATTTGAACTCTGTCTCTCCCTTTGCCTTGCTGACTTTCATTTCCTCTACTTTCATTTCCTCTCCCTGTCATCACTCGCTCCATTTTACCTTTGCCTCTTCTTTGTCATCTCCCATTTTTATATCTTCAATTTCCTCATAACCCACCGCCCCTCATTTTTGCGCTAACCCCGTTCATCTCCCTCCATCTCCCCCTCTTCCTTTCCCATGCTATTCTCTCTTACGTCCAGGATCTGATGAGGAGGACCTGGGAGATGACCTGCTGCTTTCCTATGTGAAGGATTTCTGGTGGTTTCCTCACATGTGGAGCCACATGCAGCCCCATCTATTTCATAACCAGTCCGTGCTGGCCGAGCAGATGTTGCTCAACAAGAAATTTGCCATGGTGAGTCAGCTTGGGGGTAAAGGTCACATCGCTGTTTTGAGTAAACACAGTGATCGGCCTTATCTTTTGCATATCCTGCTGTTTTGATTTAAATAGGCAGTCTCGGACGAGCTGGTGACGTTTTTGCAAGTAAAAAAACCCAAAAACAATAAAGATTGAAGCTCACTTCAGTTAGCGGCACACGTGCCTCGAGCAGCTGTTTTGTCTGTAATACAAAAGGGCATCTGGTGCATCTGTGCCTGTAGCCAAAAAAAAGTCTTGCGTTGTTTTGATTAAGAATGCAAAACTAGTGCAATTTTAATCAGATGTGAAGATTCGGACCTGCATGTCTTCTGTGCAAGAAGACGCTGTGGAAGTAGGCTTGCTGAGGCGTCGTTCGGCTCTTATCTAATATCTCGCTGTGGCTGCTCTTTCCTTCCTCACTGCTCGCTCACTCACTCCTCAAACAGAGACGCATAAAAATGAACTTGTTCAAAAAGAATGATTTCCATCTCCACTAACAATGTTAGCACGTGCGACGCATCTTCTATGACCCCTTTAACAGTTAAAAAACAAGTCTAAGATTTAACTGCACAGCAGCAACGGGAAATTATAGGTTTGGTAGAGCTCTTAAATGGTGTAATATGAGCAACAGAACAGCGAGCCCGTTATTAGTTGCATAAATTTGCACACGCTGCATTGTTTTCCTGTGAATTCCTTCTGCTTATACAGTCAGTGTGAATACAGCAAAGAAAACGCAGACACCCTTTTCAAATTCAGACAATTCTCAATATCCCCAGAGCTTGACGGGTGTCGTTAAACCTCGCCTCGTTTTCTTTTTCATCCCCAGGAGCAGGGGATCCCCACTAACATGGGCTACGCGGTGGCTCCTCACCACTCGGGCGTTTACCCTGTGCACATACAGCTGTACGACGCCTGGAAGAAGGTGTGGGGCATCAAGGTGACCAGCACAGAAGAGTACCCGCATCTAAAGCCTGCTCGCTTCCGGCGAGGTTTCATCCATAGCGGCATCAGTGTAAGGCAACTTTTCATACACCCAGGCATTCGAAAAAGCCTCGTTATCTTCTTACCTCTGGCTTGTTAGCTTTCTCTCCACTTGGCTTCTCAACATCCATTACCTTCTGAGCCAATAATCCCTTTCAGGGGGCTCTTCTACTATTTATCTTCTACTATTTACATATTTTATCACTCCCCCCTCCTCCTTCAGTTCTTTTATATTTATTCCTCTCTTATGACCAACTCTCTTTTCAACCTGTTCTTTTGCCCCTCATCTACTGCTCTCAGCGTGCCCGCTTTTCCTAGATGATAATTGTGATGACAGTGTTATTATTTTCCATCTTTGGAATCAGGAGTCCTGCAAAAGGCCAGTCCTGCTTGGTTGTATTTCCTATCGAGTGCCAAATGATAATGTAGTCAAGTGAACCAGTCTTGCATGAGACACCTGTCTAGGTTGCGCTGCCTAGGAGGCCTCAGCAGCATAATGGAGACTGACATCCTTGGCAACAGCATAGCGAGTGTCTGCATACAGCAATCATTGAAATGTCAGCACTCCCTCCTCAAAAAAAAAAACCAGAAAGAAAAATACACTTGACTTTATTCAGCTTCGGATCCGAGTTGGTGCTGAAGAGAGCAAAATTAAAGATGAATAGAATACATTCAGGAGGTTTTAAAAGGTGGGTGGGTGAAGGGGGGATCTTATCCATTTCTTTCCCAGGTTGACCTTCACTGCTGATAAGAGGCAGTGCAGCCTCAGTCCAGTTGCTTTGTAGTGCTGGCATTCAGTCAGCCTGTGTGGTCCCACAGTTCTGTTCCTGTCCTTGAGATAGAGCAGTCTGAATGGACAGTCTCCACTGCTTACTGATGATTGATATTCAGTTCCCCTGACACTCCAAACTGTAAACGCATTTCCATGAATTTCCATATAGACTCGGAGTGAATAAGAGGTTTGCCTTGGCTAGATGAGCTGCATAATATGAATGTTATTGGAAGCAAACAATGTGTGGGGTAACTGCTTGGAGTACTGACAGCTTCGCTCTGCTCTCAGCGGAGGGCTGATGGTGTGTATTTATTTGTGACAATGCACTTCTCATGATCCTTTTTTTTTTTTTAACGTGAGTGTGTAACTTCATTCCCTTTTTGTTTCCTCGCTCTTGGTTTGGTGACTTTGTGTTTTTGTTCGTGTCGCAGGTGCTGCCCAGACAGACCTGTGGTCTTTTCACGCACACTATCTTCTACAAAGACTACCCGGGCAGTCCGAATGAGCTGGACAAGCTCATCAATGGTGGAGAGCTCTTCCTCACTGTTCTTCTGAACCCCGTGAGTCAATTACACATCCGCACAGCACCTCGATAGTCTTGCGAGCTTGGAAAAACCGTTTTACTGATGAAATTTAAACGAGGGATGGGACAATGACTAGTCGGTGAGTCACACAGGGATGTCTGCATCAAGCGCACTCTTTTTTTTTTACTCTGCTGCGAAAGCTTCTGTCGCTGGAGCAAAAACAGTGTTGAGAATTCGTTGTGTTTGTCAGCATGTTTTGTTTGAGATGATATAAATGGGTTAGTCTGGTCTGAAGATAATTTTTGCAAGGCTTTACTTTTTAAGTGAGACTTGTTTGTGTCACATAATTATAAAGTGTTGATTCAACAGTTTTTTTTTCTTTTTTTAAACTGCCACTTCCTCTTTTGCTCGAAACCTTTTCCCTCATACTGCGTATAATTAACTGTGATCCAGGAAAAGTTCATCTGAAGGTTTTAGTGGCTTATTGAGAACTGGGGCAGCATGCTCTAATATTTAAAGTCTATTATACTGTATAGTGATAGTAATGAATGTCAGAGTCATTCATCTGTGATTAATATGTTTATTTTTATTTTTTTAATAATGTAGTGCAAAAGTCTCGAACCACCCCTCATTTCTTTATATTTTGCTAGGAAAATGCAGTAAAGCATAAATGGAAAATAGTGCGGAGGTCAAATTTTAGACTGACCACATCAGGCAAAACATTGTTAGGCAAGCTCTGTTGTCATCTTTTTTTATGTAGTTTTCAGGAAAAGCTCTCCAGGCTTCTCGAAAGACATTCAAAGCTCATTTTGGGGTGTTGGCTGTGTTTTGCTATGTCCTTTGTTAAGATGTTCCCACACTGTTTCAATAATATTGAGGTCTGGACCAATCCATGACTGATAGTGCTGCATTTTTTGTTTTTGTTTTTCTGACCGTTTACTGCATTGGTCCATTCGTTTGCGTTTCTTGTCATGCTGAAAAGGGAAGCTGTTGCCAATCAGATGCTTTCTGGATGCTATCACATGGTGGATCCAAATCTGTCGATACATTTCTGTGTTCATAGTTCACTTTTGACAAGAGCCCAGCCCCTCGAACCATGACAGAGTCTCCATTGTGTTGGGCTCCTGACCCCCTCCGTACGTCTCAAGAGTGATTTGAAATTAAAAAAAATTATGTTTCAGTTCATCACCCTGTAAGACCTTTTGTCACCTTTTTTCAGTTCAGTTCTTGGGTAATTTTGCTTACCATTTTTGCTTACCACTTCTTCTTTTGTCTTTCAGTTATCTAGTTTCCTTAAACTGTTTTGTTATGTTTTGCTTTGGGGTTTTCAAAGAACACACTGTACACTGTGGTGAGGTATGCCGATAGCTCTTTGGAAATCACATTTGTGTTGCAAGAATACTATTTTACATGTGTAAAACTCTTTTATCTTGCACATTTTTGCACAAAGTAACAAAGTGCCTGAAGATGCACTTCAAAACTGCTAAGTTGCCTTATGTTATGTGTAGGCTCGACTGGTTCATCACTTGAGTTCGGGGCCTTTTTGTGCTTGAATGATTCATAGGTCAGTGTTTAGTGTCATTCCTCTGAGAACATTCCTCTGATAATGGTAAGAAAAAGTGAAAGACCTTCATAAAACCTTGCAATGAAATCTGGCTACTTGGAAGCAAAATATTTTTCTAAAAGACAGGTGGCTCAAGACTTATTCACAGTACTGTAGTACTGTTGGCAAAGTGTGCTCATAATAATGTACCAGAGTTAGGATTTGCTTTTGTTTGACATAGGCAGACATTTCTCACTTGAAAAGCTGGACTCACTAAATGTTTGTCATTTTCTGTTCATGAACTAATCAATTAATCAACTAATTGTTTTATTTCCTGTCAAATTCACATAATCACAGACAGTTACATAATGTACACAGTTTACCACGTTTTCAGTTCAGACCATATTTTGTTTGTCTTCTTCCCCTTTTATAACTCTCTCTCCACGTTTCCCTCTCCGTTCGCAGATCAGCATCTTCATGACCCATTTGTCCAACTATGGGAACGACCGCCTCGGCCTATACACCTTCAAAAGCCTGGTCATGTTTGTCAAAACATGGACCAACCTGAAAATGCAGACCCTGCCGCCTGTCCAGCTGGCTCAGAAGTACTTCAGCCTGTTCCCATCTGAGAGAGATCCCCTCTGGCAGGTGAAAAGAACATACTGAGTGTAATATTCCTTATTTTTTATATTTTACTGAAACTCACAAAGGAGGGACGATTCCAGAACCTGCTCCAAGTCTGCGCACGTATTCTTAGAGCTATGAAAATGAGAAAAACAGCATATGTTCACAGTGGCAGCTATTGCATAGCTTAATGAGCAGGCTAGATACAATTACAGCCCATTACGGGGGTATCATCCTTGCTGTAGTCAGTATACACCATATATCACCACCGCACAGGCCTATCGCAATTGTTGAGATTTGCAACACTGCAACGTGTAGTTAGATTTTCCCAAGTTAGGCCGTGTCATAAATCAAGCAAAGCCTGTGCGTAATACCTTAATGATGGCCACTTCACCATTTGGTTGCTCTCATATCTGTTAAAAATTTGTAACACTGGATGTTTTTTCAATGTGTTTTCTGTTGGCTACAGGATCCTTGCGAGGACAAAAGGCACAAGGACATCTGGTCCAAAGAGAAAACATGTGACCGCTTCCCCAAACTGCTCGTCATTGGTCCTCAGAAGACAGGTGAGAAGCAGTACTTCAACACCCTCTACAGGACATAGCTAGAAGTGATTAAATGTGACGATTGCCATTGTTATTGTATCTTTATTTCAGACATATACAGAAAAAACAATATATACATGTTTAGCTTTACTCAGTACATTCAGCCATTCAGTTCAAAAGCAGAAGTTATCTTATGAGAGGTTGTCACCGTGGTTGACTGTAGATGTCTGTTACATTACACTTAAATCTGCTTTCTAATTATATTGTTAGAGACTTCCTCTTTCTTCCTCTCACCATCTTCATCATGTCAGTGACGCTTGCTGTGCTGTTCTTCACTCAGGGACAACAGCACTCTACCTGTTTCTTGGCATGCACCCTGATCTGACCAGTAACTACCCCAGCAAGGAGACTTTTGAGGAGATCCAGTTCTTCAATGGGCATAACTACCACAGAGGCATTGACTGGTATGTATTTTTACACTCGCCTCTTTTTTGTGCAGTGGGAAGTAACACTTCACCAGTCAGAAATATCCCCATAATATAATTAATGTTCACATTTTTTCACCCCACCCCCCCCTTGTCTGGTGTGATGCTGCAGCATCGAAGCAACTGACAGCAACTGTTCACAGTGCTCTTAATTTAACATCCCTCTTCGGCGTGTTGGCATATACGCTGGACTGTGAGTGGAAAAAGGCAGTTTTCACTTGTAATTATAGTCACAGTTGCTTCACAACTTTGCTGCACCTGCATCTGGAGTTACGTTCTCCCATATGTGTAGGTACGAGCACAGGTTAGATCATTTGCAGTTAAATCAAAAGAAAAAAAAACACAAAGTGGCAACGGCAGTGAACAATTTATTTTCACTTTGTTAGTAAAAAGCAAAAAAAAAAAAAAAAAAAAAGCAAACGACGCCACCTCACAACAACAAATCCACTCATTTGTGACATTGCCGAGAGCAAGACCAGCAACGCAATTAACACCCATTCATCTAAAAAAAAGTCACTGTTTTGAGTTTCCTGCAGGTTTAATTGACTTCGAGCAGCATTAAAGTGAAGCTTCACGCGCCACTGCAGACAATCTGAAAACAATCCAACACAAAATTTACTTGGCAGGCTGGAAATTTCTATGAGTGGGCTGCCCAAATATTAACATTGTATAACACTATAGAGTGTTAGATGGGTTTTTTGTACTCGGGGTGCCAAGCTGTTGTGCATGGTCAATCACCCACACAGTGAACAGAGAAATAATCCTTATCTGCAGGTTGCAAATTGGACCAGATCAACTCTGGCTGCTTGTAATTTTTTTGCTGTGTTTTTGTGTGTTTTTTTAATGCATTAGGTATATGGAATACTTCCCTCTGCCTTCCAATACTAGCTCAGACTACTACTTTGAGAAGAGTGCTAACTACTTTGACTCTGAGGTGGCAGCTCAGAGGGCTGCAGCTCTCCTACCCAAAGCCAAGATCATCACCATCCTCATCAGCCCAGCAGACAGAGCTTACTCGTGGTACCAGGTTGGTGACCTGCTACTCCACTAATCTCCAAACTTTTGAATAAACGCTGCTGTATTATAGTTAGAGAATTATTTCATCCCAATTAAAATACTCTCTTCACCTTTTGTGTCTGTATGCAGCACCAAAGAGCCCACGATGACCCAGTGGCATTGAAATATTCTTTCCACGACGTCATCACTGCAGGGCGTGATGCTCCTGTCAAACTACGGGTCCTCCAGAATCGCTGTCTGGTGCCAGGCTGGTATGCCATCCATCTGGAGCGCTGGCTTAATTTCTACCACTCCAGCCAGGTACCGAGGGGAGGATGCTTTGTTTAGTGGGGGGGAAATGTGCAGATGCACCCAAAGTCATTATAACAAACTAAAACAATGCTAGATGTGAAAAAACTTTACCACTACTATGAAAAAATAAAGATAACTACCTGAAAAGGTTTTGTGGACTTTGAACACTAACAAAAATAAAATAAGAATACAGAAGAATTGAATATTTCTGTCCTTCTATTATTTATTAATTTGGCAAAACTTTAAACTAAAACAAGCAAACACACTTAAACTAAACTGAAATAAAATCAAAGAATAAAAATGCTAAACTAATTACAAAGTATACAACTAATTTAATAGTTGAATTTAAATGAATTTAACACTCAGGTTGTATAAATGTAGGTATGGTAAATCACTTGTGGTAAGGGTGGCTTGTTCTCTCTTTGGTATTCCTCATAGTCAGTGTTTCAAATGCGGGTGACCTTGAAGAAAGAGAGCTGCTCTTTGGGGACACTCAACAGCAAAGTGAACACTTGTTGCTCAAAATCTCTAAGCTGCACAATGAGTCGGGATTAACTGTGAGCGTCATTACTGAACAAGAACGTCCATAAGAGTCAGCTCTGGTGGATTCTGGCTAACAGATCATTATATTCAGACTTGCAGGTCTAAAATATGATCATTTATAATAAATAATACTTCTAAAGCTTGACTAATATATTGGCCAATATGTTAGTCCTATTGAGAAATTAGAATTTAAAAAATAAAGAAGTGGCTGGAGGATCTCTCTTCAACCATGTTTATAGTGTTCGTGTTCATAGTTTGCTCACTAGAGGGAACTACACAACTTTCCTGTCCGTGACACGTTTCCACACGCCAAACAACCAGCTGGTCCAAGCAGAGTTGGGCAGATCGTAAAGCACAATTTCATGTGAAGTTTAAATAAGATATGTTTTTTATTTCATTGCCATATTATCCTAGTAAAGACTCATAATTAACTACGCATATCAAACTTTATGGAAATCTGTTTATGCGTCATATGAAAGGAAATATCGGCCGATAAACCTGATTCTTAAATGAGCAAATAAACTGGTATCAGTCTTAAAACTCCTTTATCAGCTCTGCTCATTATTAATTTGAGAGTGTCTTATAGCTTTCTGCATACCCAACTATCCTCTTCCTGTTCACATACTGTTTCCCAGGTGTTAGTTTTGGATGGACAGATGCTGAAAACCGAGCCTGCTTCAGTCATGGACAAAATCCAGAAGTTTCTTGGCCTCACTAACATTATCAACTATCACAAGATCTTAGCGTAAGTATCTTCATCCCAGCATGTTGCTTTCAGCTGCCAAGTTTACAAATGAACTTGCAGCTGCATTAATAGCTTTCCTGCCTTCAAATGTAAATACAAAGATGGGATTTGAGTCATTAGCTTATTAAAAAACCTTAGCTATCAACAGCTCCCGCTAGTAAAGAATTAAGACATTTAAAAAATCATTACATTAAAAAAAATCTAAATCACTTGGCTTTTAAAAATGTGTTTGTCTCATGGTTAATTTGAAGGTTTGTCAGCTCAAAAAAAGATTTCTCCCACCCTCCTAAAATACATGCTGAAAGTTCTAAGTGTGAACATCACACTTCTTTAAGTTGCTTATTGGAATGGGATTATTTGTGGAGCCGTCAAACATGCTCATATGTCCACGCGCTAGAAAACAGCACGTGGACATATGAGCAAAGAAAATATGACGGAAACACAGTAACTGGGGGGAGATTTTAGATTTTCAATATTAGAATTGAAATTCTAAATAGTCGTTTCTTATTTCTCAGTGTATTCTTGTGTTTTTTACGTCCAGGTTCGACCCTAAAAAAGGTTTTTGGTGTCAGCTGCTGGAGGGGGGGAAGACAAAGTGTTTAGGAAAGAGTAAAGGACGCAGGTACCCTGATATGGACCCTGAGGTAGGACGAATTATCACATTATAGTATGATCTTTTTTTAATTGCTATATTTTAGTTTAATATTTGCTCTATTTTTGCGTTCTCCAGTCCCAGGCGTTCCTCAGGGAGTACTATAGGGATCATAACATTGAGCTGTCTAAGCTGCTCTACAGGATGGGACAGCCTCTACCAAGCTGGCTCCGAGAAGAGCTGGTCCACACCAGGTAGCAGCACCACAGGGGAAAACCCCACCTCCTCATACTGAACCACTAATATTCCCTGCTGGGGCTCACTGGCCTCATGGCTTGAAATGTTGAAGATCCCAATTTGTTTTGACTGAGATTTGAGGATGAGACATCCGCATACAACTCAAGACTCAACTGTGATCTTCCTAAATAGGGCAACAGTGGGCAAACCAGGAACATGGAAGCCTTAACGGTGTGCACTGAAGAAGAGACCGGGGAAGACTCAAGAGGACGCACACGAGGAATTGTCGGTGTTTGATAATCACATGGCCGTTCTCCTCAATCAAACTTATCATCACTTGAACTTCTTCCTGGAAATCAGAGGAAGGGAATAAAGTCTGAAATTTCAGTTGTGGGACACAGGTGATGGAGAGCATCACCTGTGTCCCCGCCAATGAATTTTCACGTAAGGAGCACATTAAAGCAGGCTTAATGGATGATATCCCGATCGCCTGAGAGACATTGGTTCCAAATGCCTTTGATGCACGTGTTTGTATGAAGGGAGAATGGGACGTCTGAAGTCTTGACTTAGGCTGCATGTTGTAGCCTTATTTGATAGGCCTTGGTAGAATCTAGTTATCACGTTACAAGTGCCAGGACAAGAATCTTCCTTAAACTATTACCACATGGACTTTTCATGGCTCTTTTTTTTAAAGTGTTTTTTTTCCTTTACTTTGATTTTAACGTCTCTGTAATGCGGATGGCAATGCATTGCTGTAGAATGTACCAAAATTAAACACTTTAGCGCCATTGGTTTCATATGGGCCAGATGTACAGTACAGTTGCGTACACTGTTTTCAGCTTAGCATGCTCTGTAGCCAGTTTTACAACCATTTGATTGGCTACAGCAGGAACATAGGACGGGTGATGAAAGCACATTGTTTGAAGATAAAAGGTTACTGGAAAGCACACTCACGAAATTGTTCCTACTACAATCTGTGAAGAAGAAGATCATAAGCTAGCTACTGTATGTTAACGCCACACTCTGGTCCCACAAGATTCAGAAGATTGTGCATCTCAAAATCTGGTGTCAGCATTGTTGTTGTTTTTTGTTTGTTTGTTTTGTTTTGTTTTTTAATCACAGCTGTTTATGTTTTCTTATGTTCTGTTTCATGTCACTCAATAGAAAAGGTTTCGTTTGGGAGATTAAAAGCTGACTCTGCTTATTTAAAAACAGAACAAACACTTAAAGTCACCCGGCAAACCAACAGTTCGCCCAGAGAGACCGCTCAGACATTTTGGTTGTCGGTCAAGGTGTTACCACTGCAACTAGATGTCAAACGTAGGTAACAAAAAGCTGCTCTTCTTGCAATAGTTTTGTACGATGTTCTGATGTTATAACAATGCACATGACGGTGACTTTATAATGTAAATAATGCGAAAACCCTCTGTAGACCTAAATTATTGAATGTGTTTGGGTTTACACTCTCCATCAGCCCATTGTGTGAAATGTCAGTGCTCTACTGAGGGGGAGTGTGGAAATTTTTATTTTATTTTATTTTATTTTTCTCCTCACTGTGCAGAGGTGTGTCGCTGAGATTCTTTCCTCTCATGTCCTCTCACTGCCAACTGTTGTACAAAGGTACTGAGTCTCTCCATATAAAGTATTAAATGATAACACATAACAGCAACGATGGTACTAATCTCCTGGACTGTATGATAAAGATTTGTAATTGTTGTCAATAATTTTTACAGTGTAACTAATATTGTCGGTGCTTTTTAATTTGCAAATAAAACACCACTGTATTTTTCAGTAGTTGGATCTTTTTTCCTCTCCTTTCTCTGCTGTTTGGCTTCCAGCTGTTTTTGTTTGTTTGTTTTACATAAACAGCTCTTTCATTTAATAAAGTCATGCAAAAGCCTACCTCATGCTATGATTATATAAGAATATGGAAACAAGATTAAACAGTGGCGGATCTAGAAAACTCTACATTTGGGTGGGGGCAAGAGGTCTAGGCAGGGTGGCACATACCTCTTCAGTGAAGGTTGTGAAAATCCCTTATCAGAATCAGAATACTTTATTGATCCCTGGGGGAAATTATTTATATGAATATGTCAACAAAATATCCACAAAACACTTTAAATTATTAAGTGCATGATCTCTTCTAAGAAAACAAAGACAATTAGGTTGAGAAAATTAGTTGGGGACAGAAAATTGGGGTGGGGGGAGCACGGATCTACAGCATTGGGTCAGTTGCCCCCCTTTGCCTCCCTGTAGATCCACCCCTGAGATTAGAAGATGAGCCTAGTGTCAAAATGCTCACAGAGTCTTGTGAAAAGGGAAGTTTCTTCCAGGGTTGGATGCAGTCCTGTGAAGTCCATCCATAGGAATTAAGGAGTGTAAGCAACTTTGTGTTGCTGCTAGCTAAAAGCTAATTGCTTGAAAACAGTCTGATCACCTCTAGAACAGCAGTTTTGGTGGTTTGATGGTTTTATAGCATTCGTTTGTGTCTTGTAACACAATACTACAAATTTCCCAGGTGTGAAAGTCCCGTCAAAGACACCCTAAAGGTCAGTCAGTACAATGCTCAGATACTGCACACAACAAAAGGCCAACAGCTACATGTCAGACTCTTCAGGCCTCTGTTAGCATGTTAAATGTTCATGACGGTATAATTGGAAAAAGACTGAACAAGTATGGCTTGTTTAAGGTTTTGCCAGCCAAAAGCCTCTTCTTTCTAAAATGAACATGTCACCACAGCTTAAGTTTGGAAAGTTGAACAAACCACAAGATTGTTTTGAACGGTCTTGTCTGTCTAAAGGACAAAGTAGAAATGTTTCACCAGAGTCACATTTGGTGAAAAGCAAACGTAGCATATTAGCACAAACACCTCATAGCAGCTGTCAAGCATAGTTGGCAAGAGGATTTGGGCTTGGTTTGGAGCCACAATACCTGGTCACCTACAGTTACTGAGTCAACCATAAACTCCTCTGTATACTGAAGTATTCCAGTCAAATGAGAGGCCATCTGTCCGGCAGCTAAAGCTCGGACAAAACTAGGTCATGCAACATCGCAGTGATCCCAAGCACAGCAGCAAATCTACAACAGAATGGCAAAAAAGAAATGTCCTAATCAAAGTTCAGATCTCAATCTGATTGAATTGCTGGGGTGGGACCTCAAGAGAGCTGTGCATAAACTAACACCTGCAAACATCAACGGACGGTTAGTGCTACCAAAGGTGGCCTGTACTCTGTACTTTCTTTTTTGCATTACTATAAAAGGACACCTTTCTGATGCTGGCTTGTTTTAACTAGCCACTCACTTCCACTCTACTTCCACTCCACTAACTCTTTCTTAACCAAAATGTACATTTGAAAGTATTTTTTTCCAGTGAATTATAAAGACTTGAGTATTAAATTGTGACACGAAGTGCATGCAGTTTTTAACAGAGCGTAAATATGTTTTTCAGCCCTGAAAATATCATTATGGGTATAAGAAGCCTAAAAATATTTTGGTTATAATTAGTTGGCTTAAAGACCTCCTAATTTTGACCCAGCCTTATAAGCACCAAGGTCATGTGACTGTAAAAATGTTAACGTGTGGTAGTAAATTTTGCAGTCCTAAATAAGTCCTTAAATATATTACAGTCCACAGGTGGGAGTTTGTATGAACTATTATTTTAGGGGTAGCTGTAAATTAAAAGCATTCAACGTGATGATGACCATTATGCAGAGATTTCTAGAAGCTTCCCAGTCTCCTGGTTTGGATTGAAAAACAAACTGTTTTTCTTTTTGTTTCACTTTATGGAGACGTGAAGCAGACAAACCAAATCCCTTGATAGCACATTCAGCACTAACTTTTATTAAGTAAAAACTTTTACTTACTTACATAAGTCTTTTACTCTAAAGTCCACCAGATTTACAAGTAATTCATATTTCTTCTTTTCGTTTCCTCATTGGGGAAAACACCTTAAAGTGTACAAAGAAGTCTCATCTTATTCCTAAAAAGGCCAACATAAAAAGTAGACAAATGTACTCACCACATTTCCCTTAACATTGTTGTAATTGTAATGTCTAAAACTTTGTTTTAAAAGAACACTGCATATTACTATGATTTGATTCACTGTTTCTTTATTCTTTAAGCTATAATAGTAATATTAGCCTTTATTTGTAATTATGGGAATATTATTATATTATTTTCAATTATATAACATGTACTTTATCTACTAATACAACTACCTAAATGTCATAATGTGCAGTATTTAGTAATGAAACCTAAAGTATGTATTTTCACTGATGTAGTAATTCAGTCATCTAATAAACTACTGTAGTATTATTACTAGCAGCATTATCTATATTTACAAATAATTAATGTTTACTTGCTAGAATTAGCAGAGGCAACTGAAAATACTATACTATCAAACAATAATGGTAAATTCTAGATCTTAAACCGTCGCTTATGTCGCTGCTGTCTGCCTCTGTCAACAGATGATGCTATTAAATCAGCCAATCAGAGTGGCGCTAGTGATCCGTCCCACAACTTCTTGTTCTTTTTTTTTTTAAATAGAGAGGCTTTCTGTGGAACCCGTCTGGTTTTCTTTTCCTCATTTTGTAGGCAATTTATGCTCTAGACGTGTTGCTCTTTGTTCAGTTTGTTGCTTGAAGGAACGGAAAGAACTCCTAACACAGATGGCCCACTCTCCAGACGATGCACCCCTGGCCAGGGGAAACCTGGCAGACAGTGAGGAGACGCTTCTTCCCCTTGCAGCACCAAGAGGGTGAGAAGAGTGTACTTTATCCATAGCAGCTGTTTGTGCTGTATCTTTAAAAATTATTATTATTTTCAATAAAGTGCACCTTTTTAAATTGGCTCACACAGATAGAGCAGAATAAATTTAAAAAACTGAAGTTTTTCACCAAAGGTTAGTTGCTTACATGCAGCAGTATCACATTTCCTTTAATTTCATTTAGCAATAGCAAAGATACATTTTATGACATTTAACTTTGAAGGTAGGCCTATCTGTTTCAGATTTGCACTTATTCCTTTTTAGTTAAAAGAGCAGTAAAATTATTTCGTTTTTATCTTTTATAATTATATATTATAATATTATTTATGTATGTATTCATGTTTACAACAAATAATGCTTTTAAAACATTTCGTTTTACTTCTTAATTTCACTGAACCGCACTTCCCCTTTCAGCCAGGACAAGGCGTCTGCCTAGTAACTGGTGACGCAGCAGTTGTTATTGGCTAATAGAGAAAAGAAAATGCCTTTTTTTTGGGAACAATTCAAGTTAGAAATAAATCCAGTCTACAAGAATTACAACTTAATAATCGATTAGAATCTGATTTATGAATAAACGTTTTGTGTGGACTGTTGATTGGAAATAATAGATAAACAAACTTTATATTTTCCTTTACGACACAGATTATATTGGCGGTATACATGAATTTATGATAAACAAATAAAAAAATAAATTGCATCGAACAGACTAATGTCGCAATTTAAAAAGCGGATATGTAAACATATGACTTTCTGACTTTCACTATTAATGTTTTCCAGCAATAATGAAAAAGTAACATTGTCCTTATACGTTTGCATTTGAGAAAAATCATTTTACACCTATCTACCTTTGTTTAATTTGCAAGTTGAACTTGAATCATAGTTGAATATGACTTCCTGCTGAAGCCAGAAGAATGTATCTGCCTAGTAACTAGTGATACTCACATTCTATTGGCTGAAATAAAAGAAGGAGCAGTAATTAGATCTGAGATCACTCTTTTTTATCTAATCTAATTTTTTTTTTTAATTATATATTTTCCAGATTTGCTGCTCTTTACATGATGGAAAATAATTGTTTTTTTATGGTTTACTGATTTGATTCCCAGACAGCTGGATCGCAGCTGTGTGTTATATCTCTCCTCCCCAACATATCCTACCCATTTTCAACTCCTGCCCCCCACACTGAAAAACCAAACAAATATCTTTAAAGATTCAAATTTAAAAAAGGAACAAAAGAAAATAAATTTTAAAGGAAATTCAAAGGCAAACAAAGGAGAGACAAAGGCCAATCCCCCCCTCCCCCTCCTTGTTTTCTTCACAGATTTGTCCCTTCCTTTACATCACGTAATGTGCGGTAAATTAACATTTTACACACTAATCATGATCATTTTTCATCATCTACAGGTTTGACTAAAGGAAACTGTGGCTTTCCTTTTTTTTGTTATTGTATTTTTGTGTGTGGACTGTCCAAAATCCAAATGACTCACCCAGGCCTTAAAAATGTCACACACTTATAGAAATCCCCTCACGTCACTTTCATACCAAGAATTTTTTTATTGGAATCCCATGTTTTGTTTTACCGTTTTTTATGTCCTTCATTTCTTCCACCAAACCTCCTGATTTACCTCCAACCTTTTAGTGACACATACTTTTCTATTTCTCACAGAGGCTCCAACAGTCGTGCCTTGAAAATTGCGGGTCTGACAACCTTGGCTTGCCTGCTGGTGGCCAGCCAGGTCTTCACTGCCTACACGGTGTTTAGCCAAAAGCAGCAGATCCACACTCTACAGAAGAACTCGGACAGAATTAACAAACAGCTGACCCGCTCATCTCACGGTAAAGTCGAGCGCTAAAACCTTAATGGCCACACAGAGCCCTAAGGGGATGTGTCATTTTGAGTGATAGTTTTAATTAGACAGGCGGACGCGGGCTGGAACGCTGAGGAGGGAAGTGAGAGTTTACTTTACAGAAGCTGAGTTTGAAGGTGGATGGAGAAATGGAAAGTTTATTGTGACTCATGGGGAGAAAAAGGTTAACTGTGTGATATTTTTATGTTAATAGCATTAAAACAAGATTTCAAACAGAGGCGTCTCGAGAGATACTGTTAAACAAAGAAACAAAAACACATTCCTTTTTTAATTCTCTATTTATTATGTAGTCCAACTTTTCAATTTGTTTCTGCTGAGCATTAATAATTTAGACATAAAAAGAGCTACTTTTTCTTGTACTTGCATTTATTTAAGTTTTTTGTTGTTGTCGCTGATTTTTTTTCTTCTTTTTAATTTTTTTTTTCAGCTGTGGCTCCAGTGAGGATGGCCATGCCCATGAACAGCCTGCCCCTCCTCATGGACTTCACCGAGGACTCCACAGCACCCAAGACCCCCTTGACTGTAAGTGCACACCATCTTCTGGGAAAAAGTTCATATTTGTGTGCAGCTGGGATTCATTTAAGGCTTCAAATTAATTGCTAATGCTTGGATTTAAAAGTTGAATAATTAATTTCAACTTGAATGCTCCCTTCCTCCAGAAACTGCAGAACACTGCCATTGTCAGTGTGGAGAAACAGCTGATGGATCTCATGCAGGTAGGTTGCAAACACTGTCTAGCCTCACATTCCTTACCTGCGTGTTGATGTGTTGCTGACGGTAAGCTCTCGAACGTGCTCTGAACAGGACTCCGAGCTGCCTCAGTTCAACGAGACCTTCCTGGCCAACCTGCAAACCCTGAAGCAGCAGATGAACGATAGCGAGTGGAAGGTGAAGCGTCACACGCAGTGATCACATTGCTAACGTAGCTAAAATAGAAATGAAAAATGGCGACTGTCCTTTTAGCCATGCTTATCTAACACTTTCTGTATTGTAGAGCTTTGAGACCTGGATGCGCTACTGGCTTATCTTCAACATGGCCCAGCAGCAGCCTGCAACCCCCACACCTCAGTCAGGTTAGCTCAACTTTTCTTTCCTTCACTTTTAAGTGTTTTATTACCCAAATAGTTGCTATAACAGCAAATACAGATTTTCCTGTTTTACTAGTATGCACTAGTTTGGCATTTAAGTCATTTTTTTTAGAGATTTATATATAAAAAAAGAAAGAAATACAAAATGTTGAAAAATTATTGGATGTTGTTCATGCGTGTTTCATGTTTGTGAGCTGTGCTAAGCTATCTGAGATCTGTATTCCCATTAAACTCTCAACAAAATGTCTTTTTTTTTACAGTCTTTATTAACGACTTTTTAATTTTTAACTGGTAAATAAAACCAAAATGAATGTCTGAATATTCTCCGCTCAGCCACTACCATCAAGACCAAATGCCAGGTGGAGGCAGCACCCGGACCCAGCAAGATTGGTTCATACAAGCCCCAGTGTGACGAGCAGGGCCGCTACAAGCCAATGCAGTGCTGGCACGCCACCGGCTACTGCTGGTGCGTGGATAGCGAGGGCCATCCCATCGAGGGAACCACCATGCGTGGCCGTCCCGAGTGCCAGAGAGGTAGAGGACACGGATTAAAGGATCTTTTCTTACATGTGTAGTTTTGGTGAGGCTGTTGTGAATGACACCAGATGGGTTTTTTTCCTGTTAACTTTAGCTGCATTTCCTCGTCGCATGATGGTTGCACCCAGGCTGATGCAGAAGACATACGACATGGATGGTGAGCGCTTCAGATTAGTTTCTTTGTTTTTGATGATTTTTCATTTGTGAGATTTTTCACTGGCATCATCATCATGATCACTTTGTTGTTTGCTGTTTTCATCTCTTTTTCCAGATGAAAAACAAAAGTGAAGCAAATCTTGAAGAAAGATTTCATCCAGCAATCTCTGCAAATGACAGACGTCATGCCGCACTTCAATTATTAACGCTTCTATCCCTGATGAGCTCGTTTTGCGTGGAATCTCGTGATTTTAACCATTTTTTTGTGGCTGCTTGAAATCGGATCAATAGAGGCCTGTTACACCTTAGTGCATTTAATTTTGAAAAAAAAATTGCCTTTACGTCAGATTTGTTTTGGGGTATATTTGTATAATCTACAATAAGTACATTAAACTATGTGAGTGTTTAATATGTTTGGTTCTGATGAATGCTTAAAGGGTAGGTTTACCGCATCTCCTTCTCTTAAACTCAATGCAGGAAAATGGAAGCTTGGTTGTGATGCTCTGAACATTGAAAAATTGCATTTATTAATGTAAACCAGCCTAATTTCTTCCCGTGCTGGTCTGATAATCCAAACCTCACAGAGGGCAGTTTAAATAGGTTCTAATATTTTGCTAGAAAGTAGTGTCAGGAAAAAAACCCAAAGCAACTAGGAACAATCTGGAAAGAGATGTTGCTATTTTACATATAAATAAATGAATAATTTGCATTTCCAACTAGAAATCTAGCTAGTATAAATCTACATACCATAAATACATACCATAAACTGTGGGCTAACCTATCCTTCACAGGATGTGAATATGATAAAGTTACTCTTTTATGACATGTTTGTTTTAATAAGGTTGATGAATAAAGTTTTCCTATTAACACCACTTGCATTACATCTTTCACATTATCTACAGTTAAGAGAAATCATTGCTTAAGCTGTAATCAAAATAAGGTCTGAATAAACTTTAACCTGATTAGATGCAGTGACGCTGCTCACTCAGTCCTGGATTTTGTGGCATTTTTTTAAAAATTAGACACTTTGACACTCAATACATTTGCCGTTAAAGAACCTGAAATGTGCATGAGTGCACCGACTCATCCTTTTAGTTCTTTTAGAAATTGAGTTCTCTCACATTTTCTTAAAAAAAAAGAGTGCCCCCATCTTTTTTTAAGCACCACTCTCACTATCAGTCATCAAATTAACACGATCTAACAGGCAAAGGTGAAAACCACGGTGCTCGCTTCTGTCCCTTCTGTTTTGACAGTTACCCAAGATCATGTTAAGAGTGCAAATTTGCCCACTTGAGGCTCGCATATCTGGGACGACGGGTGCAAAAGTGTGAATTTATTTTCTTCGTCATTAGTGGTGAAGATGTACAAAACATTAGGTTTTTTCTCAGTGAGTCCTCTTTTAAAAAAAAAAAAAAAAAGATGTGAAGAAAAGGAAAATAACTGATGGATTAAGCCAGTTGCACATACCTGCTCCAACTTGGTGAACAGCTCACACAAAAAATACTCATCCATGTCTAAACTGGCTGGACATGAAAACACATAAGATCCACGTTTAGCTACAGATTTGTTCTCCCATATCCATCCATCCACTATCTTAACCACTGGCTGGAGCCTGTCCCAGCTGGCATGCAGTGAGACGCAGGATATACCCGGACACGGCGCCAGTCTATTACAGAGATATTCTTCTGGCAACCAAAAGGTCTCAAGCTGTAAAAAGTGGATGTTAAGAGTTTATAACTCTGCTTGGCTTCACTGTACGACAAGGAAACCCTTAAAAAATATGAATAAAAAACAAAAATGTGTACTTAAAGAACCATTTCAAACTGTCAAATAAAGCAAACACGTATTATAATGAAATTTTATGTGGATTCTCTGAGATTAAAGTTTCTCTTAGTTCCAGTTCCTTTTTTAATATTAACAGGAATTCTTTTCCTTTATTAAAACATTTTTTGTTGTATTTGAAGCCGTAAATTTAAACGCTGAAACCATGACATATTATCTTCTCTAGATCTGATACTTTTTATCTTCTGCTGACTCACTGAGTCATCCGTTTCATTTGAGGCTTATTACCACTTTAAGAGCAGCCACTTCAGTTTGCTTTTTAAGCAAGGATAAGATTTGCTTTAAGTTTAATCGTGAAACCCACAAAGTGTATTTATTACCAGGCTTTTCAGCTTTGCGCAAACTGGAGCAGAATGATATTCTTTATGCCAGCAGTAGCCCCATTAGTGGGATGCCATCATCTTCCTGGATAACACAGACAAGTGTGTAGTGGAGGACTTGCCTGAGAACTTGTATGCGACACACCAGTAGCCCAGCGGGAGACTCTGATAATGAATTTGTGTCTTGAAGCATGTGAAGCCGAGCAGCGGGATGCAACATCACACTTGATTTTTGACATTATTTATTTTTGCCCACATTTACAGCATCCATCTTTGTTGGGTTCTACTTTCAACTTTTATAAAGGGTCTAATTAGAGGTTTCATAATAATAATAATAATCTATAACAAAAAGTTTCAGGGCTGTGAGGAAGTCTTTTGAATCCATCCAGAGTAGAGGAGAAGTCTATTGACAACTTATTAACTATTTATTAAAAGAGTTTGTGGATCTTTTTTGCTCTCCCAATTGAGTCTTAAATTATTAAGTGAACGTCTTTGGGAGGAAGCCAGAATACCTGGAAGAAACCCTCAAAGGCACGGGGAAACTCATGGTCTGGATTCCCAGATGGAGTCCAGACCAGGAGCCTTCTTGCTATTGTCAGGGCTCTGTGTGCAGGCAGGTGGAAATGTGGATCCAAATGCAGGACTCCGAGACGAAATGTAACTAAAACCACAGCTTTTATTGCTGGCATGAAACAAAAACCAAACCAAACCAACCATGAAACCAAGCAGGAACACACAGGCAGGGTCTGAGGGTACGACACAACACTGAGCACAGGAAAACACAGGGCTAATATACACAGGGTGGTAATCAGGAAATGGCCAACAGGAGGGAGACACAGCTGGGAGAGATCAGGGTTAACGAGACGGGGGGAACCAAGCTGCACACACTAACATAAGACAAGACTTTCACAATAAAACAGGAAACATGAATTACTAAACAAGCACGCAGACTTTACACTGAGAGACAGACAGACAGAGAATGACACATGGAACCTGAACTAAACTAAACGTGAGATATAACCGAGAACAAATCCTTAAGCACGGATAAACAGAAACAAGAAACTAATAATAATCATCATCACTACGAGAAAAAGAAAACAATCCATGAAGCAGAATTAAACCGAAATATAATAAACTCTACATACTGGGTCCAATGGATATTATATATATGGCCAATTTTTCAAATAAATAATGGCTATCACCCTTATGTTTCCTACAAGGTTAAGTCAGTAGAACACAAGCAGCATGTTCTTGCAATTAATAATTAACCATGGTATAACCATTGTATAGCCATTATTTAACTTACAACCCTTGTATAAAGTGTGCCTTCTCATAAAAAGGGCAATAGAAGACAAATGAGTTTTTAATTATACTGTCACAGCTGTTGTATTTCTCTAGTGTGTACAAACTGTATATGTGATCATGGAGCGAGTCTTCATAAATCCTATTTTATTTTTCCCTGCCTAAAAAGATAGTACTGCTGATCAGTGACCCCATTTCTGACCGCTCTGTCCGTCTTGGTAACAGAACCCTGCTCACTTTCACCAGTGGAAGTAGCCTCTGGATCATTAATAATTTATCCATCTGAAATGAAATCCAGGTGCGCCAGTGGCTGTCAGACGCAGGATGGCCACTGTTAACATGGATGCACCTGTGAGTATTCATATTCTACACAGTATATAAATAGCATCTTTTTAAAGCAGGGGTATATTTACATCAGAATAATGCAGAATTTAAAGGCACTCTTGTTGGAGTCTCTGTCATTGATCTTTAATGTTTTAGGGAGCTGACGCAGTGAGAGTGGGAGTTGTACTTACAACAAAACCAGGTAAGGCTGGGACAGTGACAGTATACCTGTATATTTGCTATACTGTCACTGGAGAATGACTGTAACTCGGTTTTGAATGCACAGAGAGTAAAGAATCTGTTGTTATTGATGAAGAAGGACATAGTGTTTACTACAAATCATCAAATAATGAGGTAAGTCATTTGACTTCACACACATGCTTCAGAAAGTATTTGTTAATTTGCTTTCAAGCTTGCTTACATTCTTTCAAACAGGCAGCCAAGGCCTTCTCTTTCGACCAAGTCGTGACTGTTGACAGCATAAAGGTACAAAACAGCTCCTGACCTCTTATTTTAACCCTTTTCTGCTCCACTGCACATATTTTCACTACCTGATATTTTGATGGCTGGAAACTGAAAGACTTGAGTGTAAATCTGCAGAGTTTTCACCCTGAGCTCCTGCAGCCTCTCACCGAGTACATGTCCAGTGGGTGTAACGCAGCACTGCTGATATGTGGAGCCTCCACAGAGACGACGAGAGCTCTTATTGACAGCAGTGTCATCAGACAGGTGGAGCTCTAAACAAAACTGCATTTAATATTTGCAGATTTTATGTGTTTATATTTTCAATCATACCCTTGATTTGCTTGTAGGTCGTGGCTAACCTGTTCAGCTGTATGGAGTCAAGAGTGAAAGGCGAGTTATTCATCTCTGTGTCATCCCTTCAGGTTTGTCCTTGTATTCAGTAGCAGAGCCCCAAAGGATAATAGATGCAATAAAACACATGATGACAGCTAATGTTTTTCAATGTCAGTTTTATCCAGACGGCAGTGCAGTGGATCTCTTGAGCCTCAACAGACAGACTCTACAACATGTAACACATCCAGCGCTTGGAAGGTGTGTCACAATTTTGCATTTTAATGATAAACAAAGACCTCATATAAAACATATACACACTGAAGCTGTATTATATATGCTCATGCCTGCTTTTCTCTCTCAGTCTCATAGGAGGATTATGTGAGGTGTGTGTGCGTTCAGCTGAAGACGCTTATAACCTGTACGAAACATGCAGGGAAACACTGAAGGCGAACACAGGCTCCATTTCCAGCCGGTAGGTCATACAAAGCACAACTTTTATGAACTCTAATCCATTTACAAAATCACTTTGGATCCATTCATTAAATTGGTTAATTGCAATAAATCCAAGTGCCTGAGCGATAAAAAATTTACTTCTGGCTTTTATGATTGAGTTGTTCTGCACGGTGTCAGTCAGCTTGCCCTTTTTTTCATAAATTTCCATATGAACTTGTCAAATGTTTATGCTGTGTTTCTCTCAGATGTAGCTCCCTGTTCATGGTGACTGTTGAGTGGAAACTCCATCCAGAGGAGGTGGAGTCAGATGTCTGCCGCAGCAGATTTCAGCTGTTCAGCCTGGCAGGAGGAGCCAGTAGGACTGACCTCAGAGGGTCAGTGACATAGCCAGTGAGATCTCTATTACATGGGCAAGTGGAACTTGAAATGATCTACCACAAACTGATAAAGCATTATTCTGATTGTGGTCATCATCTGGAGGGAGATGTGCTATATTTATTTATTTATTTTACCTCTGGCTGTAGGCATAGATTATAGGAGATAAGTAGTATATATTGCTATTCCTGAACAAAATCCTCTTGTAGGAACAACTGCTTTTCTTGATGGATTCTTGTAGTTGAGGAATGTACCTCTTGTGACTTTCTGAGTAGGCGTTTTTGTAATAGAGTGATGTTGGGGCCAAATCTACACCAGTCAAAAGTGATTCTATATCTGTCCTATAAACAACTTTAAGGTAGCCAAAGTGTATCATCTGCCCCCCGTCTCACACTATCCCTTGGATTGTAATCTTATCTAAGGTCTTCCTCTTTCCCTCCCATCTGGGAGCTCAATGTTCAACATCCTTTGTCCAATTTATGCAGAATCCCTCCTCTGCACATATTGAAACCCTCTCAGCCTTGCCTCATTAACTTTGTCTCCAAACCACTCAACCTGAGCTGTCCCTCTGATGTTCTCATTTCTAATCCTGTCCGTTCTGGTCACTTCTATTGAAAATCTGAGACTCTCCACCTCTGCTTCCTGTCTTTTTTATGTCAGTGTCAGCAACTCCAAACCATACATCACAGCAGGTCTCATTACCATCTTGTAAACCTTCCCTTTCACTTCTTTACCACCCCTGAACCTTGTCTCCGCTCACTCCACTTGCCTCTTCTTCACCTCTTTGGATGGTTGAAACAAACCAAGTTTTTTTTTTTTTTTAACTCATCTGCTTTCACCACCTCTGCTCCTTACAGCTTCACCTTTCCACCGGTGTCCCTCTTATTCACACACATGTATTCTGTCTTGCTTCTAACCCTACCTCATCCAGCGTGCTCTCTACTCTCACTAAAGACCACAATGTTGCCTACAAACACTATAGTCCAAGGACACTCCTGCCTGACCTCATCTGTCAGCCTGTCCATCATCATTGCAAACAAAAATCTATATGACACTAATGTTATTTCACTCAGCAAACCAGCTTCAGATCTTCATCTCTACAAGAAAACATATCCAACTCAACAGGGAGTGAATTTGACTCAGAGCCTACAGGTAGATGCTGGGGTGGGGGATGGCCTTTTGAAATATGTTCAGTAACAATGGAAGGAAGTAGCGGCATAGCTTTTGGGGAAAGCAGTGTTCACAGGCAGGCAGTGAAAGAATGAGCAGGGAACTGACAGCTTATACCAGCATGATTAAAAGGGTGTTGGGTATGTGAGGGGAGTATGCCAATGCGAGTGCCGCAGTACACTAGAGTGATTGCCTGAAGTATCTTGCAGCCTTCACCTCATTAGTAAAACCTGTACTTTTCTGGCTGCGATGAGTCAAAAATGTCTGCAGTTATATGGTCCTGTTAATTAGGTCAGATCAACAGGGAGGACAGCATTTGCCTCAGAAATGTAATTTTTTGATATCAGTTCTCTTTATGAGTAGAAGCTTTATTCAAGCTAAAAATTATTAATTCTACATTTTACAGCATGGTTTCTTATGTCGGTGTGCTAGAGCATGAACACAACACAAACCGCCTTTTCAATCTCAGCAGGTCATTTGGAATTGGCTTTTAGCATGGCTGCTCTCTCCCTTAGAGGTAAGGTGCAGAGTTCAGTCATTTGGGAGGGGCTCAGAGTAGAGCCGCTACTCCTCCACATCAAAGAGAGCTGGCTGAGGTTAGTCAGGTATCTGACTAAGAGGCCTCCTGGATGCCTCCCAGGTGAGATGCTTCAGGCATGTCCTACCAGGGGAAGGCCCCGGGGCAGACCAGGACATGCCAGAGAGATGATGTCTCTCTGTTGGCTCAGTGTTCTTTCAGATAAGCTGGGGAGAGGGAGGTGTGGGCTTCTCTGCTAAGTCTTCTCCCCCTGCAACATGAAGATGGGTGGATGGTGTACTTAGTTTTTCAGATACTTCCTTTGCATTTTGCCTTAGTTTTTTGATAAAATAATAATAATACGATGTAATTTGTCATGTGTTGTAATTCAGCTCAAGTTGTTTTTACCTCATTTTAAAAGACCTGTAAAGGCCTAGATATCTTTATGTATTGATTTTATACCCAGATTAATTTCTGATATGATATTATATGCTATTACTATATTATATTATGTCCTGATA
The DNA here is from genome assembly GCF_057382275.1 of Copadichromis virginalis. Taxonomy (NCBI): domain Eukaryota; kingdom Metazoa; phylum Chordata; class Actinopteri; order Cichliformes; family Cichlidae; genus Copadichromis; species Copadichromis virginalis. The sequence goes on from NC_140619.1 coordinate 29,628,739, forward strand.
TCTTAGAGACAGGGTGAAGAGCTCCGAGTAGAGCTGCTAATCCTTCATATCAAAAAGAGCCAGCTAAGGTTGTTTAGGTTTCTGACTAGGATCCCTTCTGAATGAGGTGTTTCAGGCATGTCCTACCAGGAGAAGACCCAGATCCAGGCCCATTATGTGTCTCAGCTGGCTTGGGAATGTATTGGTGTTCCCCTGAAGGAAGTGGAGGAAGTGGATGGGGAGAGGGAGGTCTGGGCATCTTTGGGACCTGAACCCAGATTAACGGCAAAAAAAAAATATATATATAAATAACTGGATGGTTGGATAGCATATCCACTTTGTGATATTTGATATATATTTTCAGAGTGAACCCACTGCTGAAGGTCCTGGACCAAATCCCAAATCCTGCTGCTAATATCAGTGTGAGCCTCCTGCCTCATTTGCTTAATGATGCCTTAAAAGGAAATAGCAGGACTGTCCTCATTTACTGCATTAACCCTCAAGGTACTGAGCTACACCACATCAACATACAAAGAAATAAATATGCATGTGTGATTTACAAAACAAAAATAACCCTCCTTCTTTCAGGTCTTCTAGATAACGAGACACCTTCTGCTTTAAATCTGGCCCAGAAAGTGAGAGGTTTTGCAACTAAGCCCACCACTGGTTGCTGGAGTCCAAGGGCAACTGAGCAAAAGATTCGTGACAGCATCACTGATCTAAGAAGCGTGATAATGTCACAGGGGGACAGTGAAGTTCACAGCATCTACGAGCTGGCCGAGCTCACGCAAAACCTGCAGGTAATTCATAAAATCAGCCTCATGGAAAATAATGCTTCCCAAATAATGAGTTTGAGTCTGTGCTGTGATCACCACAACAGATGGTGAAAAATCAATCATGGGAGAAGAGACGGGAAGAATCAGAAAAGATAAAAGTCAAAATAAAGGTTTATATCCGAATTATTACATTTATTCACAAGTGTAGCAAAAACTAGAACACAAAGTGTCTTCAACACAATAAAATGAGCTCCATGTTTTATATTACTTGGCAGACTTGCAAGACCTCAAATAGCAATCTGCTGTTTTCTGGAGATCATCACCCCAACAGCAGGCAGGGTACAGATACAATGAAATGTCTACAGGACCAGCTGAGGCAGGAAATGGAAGAACATATTACAGGTAAAATACTCAGATTCAAAAGTCACGGTTCCATATGGCTAACCACAGCCGGCGTATTCTGTTTGTTTCTCATATTCCCAGAAGGTAAAGAGAATGCAGAAAAGGTCCAGGAGAGAGTAGCGAGAATCCAGCAGCTGAAGGAGGCTCTCAGGGAGGAGACACTCAAGAGTGGAGCTGCTACTGGGAATTCCCCTGCCTGTCAACAAGTAAAGCACATCATCTGGCATTACAAACTCTAATTTATTACAGATCATTTAGAAAATACTCAGACCCCTTCACTACTTGAATACCCTATGATGTAGATGGGGAATATAGTCCCACATATGCTGCAGTGAAGCATATGCATAGCACGATTCTGCCACTGAAATGCTTTTCCTTGGGGATGAGATGAGCAGTGTTACTCTTTTTTTTTGAAACATCTGAACTTAGTCCTTTCAGTGAGCTCCAAGCAAGTAGGTGTTTGTCTTTTATGCACGACCAGCTTCCATCTAGCCTCTCTATAGGCATGATGTTGGAGTAATGCTGACCTTCAGCTCACTTCGGTTGAAACACCAACTCATCAAAGTTTTAAGCTTCCACTTCAATTTGGCTCCTGGTAACAGTTGAAATGTTGGAAGATGTTCAACACTCCTGCCCTGATCGACGCAAGTCTACAGCGAATTTCTTGGACTTCTAGGTTTTAACCTGACGTCCAGATTTGGTTTTCCGACAACATGTTAAAATGTGCAAGAACAAAAGGGGTTTGGGCATTTTCCAAAACCATGCATGTGGTTGGATAATGCAGTAACAAGGCTGAATCAATAATCTTTTCACCATCTAAAAATTATTTATGTGCACAAGAGTGGGCAGCCCACACAACGGCATTTGTTTTGCCAATTTAATGATTAGTCTCAGTTGGAATACAACAAAGCAGAGGAACGGAGGAGGCAACTTAAGGAGGATCATGGGAGATTAATTCAGCAGGAGGTGGAGAAGATGGAGAGAGACTTGGCACAGGAAAACCTACCGGTGAGATAATGAGATACACTAACACTATTCTGTTTGTGATCCATCTTAACTGAGGTTGCTGAGTCAGTTTGAATTAATGCAAGGCTGGATTTATGGCAGGCAGTGGAATTCACTGTATAATTATGTTATTTTCTTGAATAATTTTATGGTTTGTGCATTCCTGTATTAGAAAGAAGGTCCTCAGAGGGACTTGCTGGTACTGACCAGAGAGAGACATGTCCTAGTACTGCAGATAGAGGCCTTGCGTGCCGAGGCCCAGCAAGCTGAAAAAGAGCTACAGGATCAATATGACAGACACCGAGCAGAGCTGCACTGTCTCAGGGAGGAGAGCCTGCAGGTGGGAGAAATAACCATGATTCAAATAACAGGACTTATTCACATTTAATCAGTTTGTTACTTTCAGCAAACTCATGTCTGCCTGAACTGCCTCTGAAATTAAAAACACCAAAGTTACATTTCTATCTTCATAAGGACGATCAGAATTTGTGACTCAGTCTTGGAAATCAATACCATGTGTAAATTTTTAGCTGTCATCAATTCGTCTGGATTTCCAGATTATTTAAGAGAGGTCGTAGCTATGCATGTAAATATTGTTCTTCTCGATAACTACAATTGCGTAAAACACAAGCTGACATTTAACTCTTTGATTTAAAAATGTGCAACAAGTTTTATAGTAGCTGAGCTATCAAATACAAGATTTCCCTTTAGCTCAAAAGACAGTATCTATATCCTAGCGCCTGTTAGCTAACTTTTGATGAAAGGTGGGGGATACACTCAGGACAGGCAGCCAGGTCATCACAGGGCATAACAACACATAGTGATGACAAGTTATTGTAAACATGCGTATGAACTTGCCTGTAAATGTTTTATGGAAAGTTAATCAAATTAACAGCAATTAAATTTACTGTATAACTTTATTAAAAATATGTATCTTTGTATGGTTGATTACTATATTCCTGTATCCGTTAGGATTTATGTACAGTAAACATCACATATTTATATTTGGAAGCACTGCCATAGACCGTAATGCTCTGATGATGGATAATGCAGCGCTGACACATCCCCCCCGAGTGATGATATTTGCTGATTCAGCTGTATGAGGAGGGAGGAGTCACGTATATAAAGTTCATATTTTGCATCTTTTCCTGCTCTTAGTACTTCAGACTTACATTAAAATTATTAAGCATTTCGCCTAGTGTTGCTGTGTGTTGCTATAAACATGGCAATTAAGAATGCAAGCGAGACAGACCATCGTGACATTTAAAAGAGTAGGTTATTCCTACAGAGAAATCCACAGAAAGAAAGCCACACATACTCAGAAGATGAGTTTTTGAAGTTAACAGCTTGTAAGGCAGCTTACAAGACCACAGTTTGACAGTTTTGACTTTAAAGAGAAGACTATGCTCTATATAAAATGACTTTGTTAGCTGCTTCATAAAAATACTTGTATAAAGCTTTACTAAATGATATCCTTTCTACATTGCCCCCCTGCTGTTATCTCCCTAGGTGTTCAGAGTGTTTCGTCAGGTAGGCGAAGAGCAGAGAAAGATTTCAGAGGGCAGATACAGAAGTGTGCTGCTGGAAGCGGTGCAGGATGCCATCTACTTGTCTGCACAGAACCAGCAGCTGCAGGCAGAGAATAAGCAACTCCGTAAATGTCAGTTTGAAATTATGTAACCTTTGCTAGATGTGTGGTTGTATAACTAAATGCTTAAAAAAATGTTTTTTTTTATTTAAACAGCAGCAGCAGAACTGAAGGATATGCTAGCTGCACAAGGTGATCCCATGGCTGATCCCCCGTCAACACTGAATGTGTGACTTGAATGTCTTTACGCAGCAGTGTGCGGACTGTAAATCATGAGAAATAAATGTCAAATAAAAAAACTATTTTTTGACAGTTTATTGGTTATTAAAACACTGCATAACACTTTATCTCTGATGTTGTTCTTGGCAGAGAAGGTGATAAAAAATGAAAAAAAAAAAAAAAATAGCAGCAGTCATCGGAAATAATTCACTCCATATAACATTTGTTTACTGTCTGATCTGAATTTACTGCAGTGTAACTCAATCGTAAAGTCAAATTAGGCAACATGACTTAACAGGTATGAGCAATATGGTCACAAACACGTGTTGAATCCAAATAAAAAAAAAGAAGAGTTTCAAGTTTCAGATGGAAGATAAGGCATTAAAAAACCCTAAAAAACAAAAGTTTAGGTAGCCTCCACTGAGAGCTTTTGTGGGGTCAAACTGTGCTGGTGGTTCTTTTATTAAAGACTGCACTATCTGTAGTAAAGGTAAGCTGCCAATCCAATCATAGCAACAGGTACTGGGAATAAAGCAGTCAGCTGCAAACCTAAGGTGGACCAAGACAACAGAGCATTAACCAGCATGGAGCAGGAAATGACAAACAGTCTGGTGATCCCACTGCCATGTTTGAGAACCACAGACATCAGGAGTCCATTTGCTGCTTGTCCTGCAATGATAACCCAAACCACCCACGAGTAGCCTTCCAGAAAGCCTTTGTCACTTGCCGCAGAGGAAAAAGATGACAGTCCATTGATTACCACACCAAATATATAGAGGTAGAGGTTCTGTAGGCTCAGGGGAAGCTGCTGGCTCTTCAGTATCCCCTCTGTGTAAACTGCTGCCAGCCCTGAAACACAGCAGTACACCAGCACAAGGAAAAGCCCCCAGGCTGTGATATGAAGCCTTTCAACTTCCTCAGCTTCACCCTTTTCAGGTTCCTCCAAATCCAGGTTACTGTAACTGTGGAACACGCCTGCAAACATGAGGAGCCCCAGGCCTAACCACTGAGCAGGCCGGAAGCTCTTGCCCAAACAGAGGGAGTAAAGCAGGGCAGTGGAGGCAATTTTAAGATTTGACAGTACCTGGAATGAACTTGGGTCCATGTAGGCCTGCATCAGAACAACCAGGTTGTTGTTGAGGGCGTAAAGTATAGCAGGGACTGCATAGGGTGCCACGAAGGCAAGGCGTGGAAAAGCACACAAGTTTGATGTACCACCAGTGAGAACAAGAGTCATCAGAGAGATGAGCAGTTTAGCTAACTCAATCATTACAACACACGAGGAAGGGTTAAAAGGGACTTTACCATCTACCTTAGTGAGAGTGATGAGTGGTGCATGAGAACCATAGATGAGAACCATAAGCCCCAGGAGAAACCCCCACCTAATTCTTTTCACCAACTGCCTCTTAATCCTTGCTGGGGGACTGGGCCCCACATTATCAATCACAATCATAATCGATGACACACAATAAATACTTATTTTCCAACAATCTGAACCTCAAGCTTTGCTAAAGTGCATCAACCCCCCCACTTAAGGTTACTTTGAAATGACAAGCAGCAAATTACAGCCATTTAAATGGTAATTGCACAATAGATAGATATTTCTCTATGTAGCATGTTTTAGCTGAACAATAAAGATGTAGGAAATATTTTCAATTGTTTTTATATGACTACTTCAAAATCTGACAGGTGTAAACAGCTGGACCAAAACTAAGACAGGTCATGAAATATAAAGGCTCAAGGTCAGGGTTAACATTGGACAGATGCAAGTGGAACAGTAGCATGTAACTTCCCTCACAACAAAAATGCAAGAAAAAAAAGAAGAAGCAAGAATTCAGCCCCCAGTAAAATTTGAGTTAAATGTTTACATCCATAATTCAGTCTACGCAAAAGTCCTGATCTATCACGAGCCGGGAACTCCAAGAGTAGTACTTCTGTAAAGTCACTGGAAAGACAAACAGTCATCCCAGATTACTTTGGTCCTTTCTTCAAGTTGTTCATGTACTCCTTAAAGGTCCTTTCAATGTTGGGCACTTGATAATTCTGCGCTGCATACATGCCAGTGACTGTTCCCAGCAGTACTCCCAGGAAGGCAGATGAACGTAGTCTGGCCACCACATAACCGGCCAAAAAGCCTTTCAAAAATGGCGATCCCAACACTGAACCACCCTACAAGGCAAAACAATATACACAAATGAAGATATTTCATTAAGGGTAAATATATATTCTGCATAGACCACAATCACAATTTAGCTTCCGTTAGTCTGAATGAGTGACCAGTATTCACTTTTATTCATCAGTTGTAATACAACTGCTAACGGAAATGCTTTACATTTACAATGATATACACTCTCCGGTCACTTTATTAGGTATACCCACTCAACTGCTCATGAACACAAATATCCAGTCAGCCAGTCACATGGCAGCAACTCAGTGCATTTAGCCATATAGACGTCGTGAAGACAAGACGCTGAAGTTCAAACAAAGCATCAGGGTAAGGAAGAAAGGTGATTTTAAGTGACTTTGAATGTGGCATGATTGTTGGTGCTAGGTGAGCTTGTCTTGGAGATTAAGTATCGGAATTTCAGAAGCGGGACCACGCCTCTATACACGCTCCTTTCGGTTCTCACCTATTTAGGTTTCCCCAGTCCGACAAGCTGTTTGTTCTCAAAATTATTGTCAGTTTTGTTTTCGGTATTTTGAACTATACTTATCTGTTGTGTCTCTGATGAAAATGTGGGGAATGGATGACTTATTACAGACAAAATCTACCTACAGGTAGACAAAGTATCTCAAACCTGATGTCACAAAGCTCAAATCATGTCAAACTGGTTTCTTGAAAGCCACAATGAGTTCATGCCACTTAAATGTCAGCTGATCTCAATGGAATAGAGCACCTTTGGGACGTGGTGTGACATTTGATCAACAAATCTGATGCTTACATGTCAAGATGGGGGGGAAAAAAAAGCTGTCAGTAATGTTTCCAGTAGCTTGTTTAATCTGTGCCATAAAGAATGGAGACAGAAAAGATCCAACTCGGTAATAGCATCATATACCTTATAAAGTGGCCACCGACTGTATATTCCTACAGCAAGATTAGACAAGGAGAACGTGCTTCAAGGTACTGACCACTTATCTGGGACACTTGTAATAACTTACCTGGGGAATTCCTGCAGATACTTCGTGCTCTACTCGCCTCTGGATCTCATCCAGCTGATTTTTGAGCTGTGTTAGATCTCTTAACTGTTTCAGAGGATCCTGTAATAAAAGCAGTTAATCAAATTCCCATTAGAAATGATATGATAGTTCGAAATTAATCTACCCGAGGACAGGTGTCAGCCTAAACTTGTCTCCAGCGGTTTTACGAAGAGCACATTTGTTTTTTTCCAACAAACTCCACACTTCTGTCGAAGTTATCACAGCTACAAGCGGTAATACTAAAGCCGAACAATTTCATGTAAAAGTGATCCCTACCCTGTTAAAATAAACGCCAAAATAAACGCTGTTAACAGAAAAATATATTTTATTGTTCTAGCAGTCGCTAACATACGATGAAGCGCACAACATAAACATTTTAAGCCTGACCACACTCTCACTAACCTTGTCATCCGCCATTTTTGCTCGGTGCGTTAATCGGCATTCGGCTCATAAGTCTGTGCTGCAGCTGTTTGTCCGCTCGATTGGTATAGCCTGGAAATCAATGCTTTGCAATACGTTAGTTATACAAATGGAAATTTGGTGCTGTTGGCAGGCGTATGAGAAAGTACGGTTAGAAAAAGTTTGGAGTTTCCCTTCCATATCGCTGTCGTGCAAAGTTATGAAAATCATTGTCAGGATGCACGTCATTTAAACTTTTCAAATGCATTTCTTTGGCTTTGGGATTTATGGGGAATATTTAATTTTTAAATGCGTCCGATTTATGTATCCCACTCAAAGCCACTCTCTACCCTGTTATTCTACTGTAGCCCCTCTAGAGGCATTTAACCGGAAAACAATTGCGCTTGCTTGTGTCCACAAGCACTACTCCGTAGGACGCACACTGCACTTTCACGTGGCAAAAACGTCTTACGTGATTGGTTTAATGTATACATTCTGGCATGTGATTGGTTAATGACAATGGCAACAAACCGCCATCTTTTTTCATGAGACGACTAGCAACGAGGCTACTTTACACCTTTACTAGCGTCGTGAAATTCTTTATCTAATGTAAAGAACAGGCAACACGTAGCATTACTTAGCATAATAACACAATGCATGGACATTTTCGGCGACTTCTAAACGTTGTTCAGAGTAGTTTGTAGTACCTTGGGCCGTCGTAGGTAAGACTTCAATAAGAAGGCATTTCATTGGATAACTGACTGACCGTGCGGGCAGTATTAACACACGCCATTAAACCTACCTTTAAAACGAGGAAGGAGCGGTGGTTTTTACATGTTTGTTTGGTTTAGTATCTCTCTCCTTGAGCAATGTGGATAAAAGTGCATGGCATTTTTGCAGCGATATATTCAAATAATAACCTTTAGTCACACTCCAGTACTTTTATTAGTATTATTTTTCATTAGTTATAGCCTTTATGAGCACCTCTGCTTGCCTCTCATCACCCGAGGAAAGGAGGTGAAATAAACTTTATGTCAACAGCACTGCAGTTACTATGTAAAATCACCCTTGTCATACTGTTCAAACATTGTGCCCGCTAATGATTTGTGCCTTAGTTGCATGTTATTGTGTTATTAGGCATAAAATAGCTAAGATGTGCAAACATGGAATTTCATAAAAACAAATTTGCAAGTTGTTTCCAATTTGAGCTTTAGAATTTACTGCATGTGAACGAGATATTGTATTCACTCGTCTAATGTGTGTTTTTGTCTGTTCTTATCGTTTGTGTTTTTATTTACAACTATTTTACTGCTCTCTTGGCAAGTTAACTGCCGAATAAGAGATCTTTATTCTCCCTGAGACTTTTACTTGGTTAAATAAAGCCTAAATGCTTCTATTTATGGTGCTTCCCTTTTTGAAGTGAAGTGGAGATGGGTACGCTTTGACACAACACCCCTGCAATAAATTCCATCTTCTTGACAGTTCAAACATGGATCCCCTGCTGTGTGTCATTTTTGTCCTAGATCTTTGGAAACATGGACAAAGTGGAGCTTTTTGAGGTTGTTAAAGTGACAGAAGAGGTGGAGAGTGCCTATAGCCAAATGGAGGTGACATCCTTTAAAAAGAGGAAGAGCAAACCTCAAGATGACAGTGTGGAGAAACCTAAGAAGCCTAGGTAACATGAATAAAATGGTTTTCAACCCTTCTTTCATCACTGGCTGAGCTTCAAAGGCATTAAAAATGTCTTAAAAATGTCATGTTCTAATTGTAGACTTGGAATGTGTTGTCTGCCTTAGGTCTGCCTATCTGCTATACTACTTTGATGTTCACCAGATTATGCAACTCGGAGTCTCTAATATGCCACAGTCTGAGATCAACAAGCGTATCAGTGAGAGCTGGAAACGACTCAGCGTAGCTGAGAAAAGCTACTACCTGGAAAAAGCCAAGTTGGAGAAGGAGGGCATAGATACAGTAAGCTGCAGTCTCAACTTTTTTTTAAAAAATGTAAACAAACCAGCGTATCGGATTAGCTGAGAAGACCATATTATTTAAATCCATTAATCTGTAGACTAAACCTTCTTAAACACTTATGCTAGAATTCAAAACTGGCGCACTTTCACCTGGCAATATGAGTCTGTTACAAATAAATTAGAAAAATACTTAGTTCAATATATGGGAAAAAAGATTTAATTTACATTTAAGACCTTCCTCAATAGTGTTTGACTATCTTTCAAAATATGTATATATTCCTACATAGTGAACAATAGTGTCAGAACGTTGAAAAATGTCTGCAGCCTTCATAAACGCAGGTACATAACCTTACTTTTGCTATATGTGAACATGCAGTCATCCTTTGAAGTATACAAGTCATTTCCAAGGGACGACTTACTATGATCGTAGAATATGATTTTATAAATATAATAGGAGGGCCCCATCACTGCAGCCAATCACATCATGAAAAACAATCACTTTTTATAACTTCTAAACAGTGAGTGATGTTAACATTTTCAGTGAAGATCTGAGAATAAATCTAGCATGTCCACAGATATGCTAGATCTCTTTCTCTTACAAGGATAACAGCTTGTTAAGGCAGTCGTCAACTAATATTTATTAGTTGGCTGGAGTGCCACAAGAGGGCAGCAGCATCAATTCATATTTACCTGGAACATCAAAGTCCCAGGTAAATATGAATTGAATACCTAAACTTTAGCAAATAAATGCATTCCATTATCTTCTTCGTGGGTTCTCTCCGGGTACTCCGGCTTCCTCCCACCGTCCAAAGACATGCAGCTTGTGGGGATAGGTTAATTGAATAATCCAAATTGCCACTAGGTGTGAATGTGCGAGTGAATGTGAGTGTGAATGGTTGTCTGTCCTTGTGTGTTAGCCCTGCGACAGACTGGCGACCTGTCCAGGGTGTACCCTGCCTCTCGCCCTATGACAGCTGGGATAGGCTCCAGCGCCCCCTGCGACCCTGAAAAGGATAAGCGGAAGCCAATGGATGGATGGATGGATATCTTCTTTGAAATATCAGCTATGAATCAACAAAAGAAACCATGTAACCGTGTTTAGCTGGACGTGAAGAGTCAGAATTTGTTACTATGGTAACTGATTCAGATTTTAAATTACTCCTGTTTTCTGAACAAAACATCCAGATTTTCCCTCATCTGAGTTAAAAAGTTCAGTAAAAACTTAACAGTAAAAAGTATTTTTATTATAATAAATACTGTACTAGTAGACACTCTAGTAGTAAATTAATCATTATTCCACAAAGTCAACCTGTCTTTTTAAAAACATTGCCACTGGTAGACAGCTGATTAAAAAGCCCTTCCTCCAGTGAGATTCATTTATTTCCTTTATCATGAATTCTTTTGGCCATAAAAAAATGTCTCGATTGTGCTTTTTCCTCAGTCATCTGTTAGTCTCTCCAAAGATCTGCCAGGCTTCCGCAAAATCCTACCAAGAACCAGTTACTTTGTATTGTCCAAAGGCTGCTCTTCAAGTCTCCAGCCGGGAAGCTCTCAATCAGAGCTCAGCATTGAGTCTACGGAGAATCCACCTGAAAATGGCTTGCCCTCAGTCTCCCTTATTCAGGAACCCCGGTTGACACCTTTAGGGTTGGCTGGTAAGGTTGAACTCTCTGAACACCCCATTGTTGTTGATGAAATAACAGGGGAAACAGCAGTAGTGTCACCTGCCCTCCAAGGAATTCCACCCACCTCTTCCTCCTCCTCTGTCTCACCGAAAGCAACAGCTTCTGGAGACTCCAGTGTCTCACAGAGCTCTGGTGACTGTATGGCAAATCGGGTCATACTGAAAGGAAATGAGGCAAAAGCTGGCAGTAGTAGTTACAGTGCATCGATGGTGCAGCAAACACAGGGGGAAACCACACAGGTGGTGGCCATCATACCCACCCAGGTACAACCTAAATGTCCTCCATCTTCTGCCAGGTTGTAGACTGATATTCATTAACTTATATAATCACCTAATTTTAATAACAGCACATGTATTTTGCTTACTTCTTGCCTTACCCTAGAACCTACTGGAGCCCAAGTCTTTGGCAACTGTGAGCTCTGTGGGCCCGGTGGTGATGGTCCCTGTTAGAGCAAGCATAGAGCAAAGTGTCAAACCTTCATATAAAATGGTAAGCATGCATATTAGTCAAATAAAGAAAAATCTTGTATCTGGAAGAGTACACATTTAATTTTTAGGACTTGAAAGACCTGAAGTTACATATTTTCTTCTTCTCATCAGTCTGTGAAGACATACACTCGGAGAGGTCGAGGGAGGTGTCTGAATCCTGGCTGTTCATTTGTCTACGTTACCCGCCACAAGCCACCAACATGCCCCGAGTGTGGGAGCCACTTGGGTGGTAAATGGATACCCGCTGTAAGTGTTAATGAAACCTAAGAAAAAAATATTCACTATTTACTTGTGATTCTAATCAGTTTTGGCTGCCATTTTCTTAATAGGCAAAAAAGTCACACGAGAAGCAAGCTGCTTCAAGGCAAAAAGCTAAAAAAAAAGCTAATAAAAGCTGTCAAACCACACAACCAACAACTCAGAAGGCAGGTGCTGCTGTCAGCAAAATAAATACTACTGGAGTCAACAAAGAAGGACAAGTTGTGAGGCGCGCCAGAAAGCAGCCTGTTCGTTCAGCTGGATTGCCACAAGAGGGCAGCAGCACCAAACAACCGGCTCAAACAAGGTGCGTGTCATTTCTGCAGATTATTACTGTCTGAGAGTTCACAAGGCCATTAAATCAGATATTAAGTGTGTTCGTTCTTTTAAAGAAGCAAGTTGATTACATCAGCGGTCCCCAACCTTTTTTGCGCCATGGACCGGTTTATGCCCGACAATATTTTCACGGGCCGGCCTTTAAGGTGTCGTGGAAAAATACAACAAAATAAAACTAGTACCGGTACCGAAAAAAGAAGACTTATTCATAACACATGTGAAAAGACGCAGGAAAACCGAGTTAACGATAAAAACTATAACAAAATAACGCTGAAAAACGATAAAAACCCTGAAAACCATACATTTCACACTGAGCCTCAACTCTCGCGGCCCGGTACCAAACGACTCACGGGCCGGTACCGGTCCGAGGCCCGGGGGTTGGGGACCGCTGGATTATGGCTTTTATGCTTTAGCTGCAGAAGGCATGCAGTATGAAAAGTACAATGCAAAAGTCTCAAGATTGCTTCTTGTAGTCTGTCATTTATATTTACATTTTTCTTCAATACTTTCTTTTAATGTTCAAAGTCATTTTGAGTATTAATTCTCAGGGCTTTCTGAAGGACTATCAACATTTTTCGTTAACTCATTTTAATCTTGTACTTGAATTTTTTTTAATATTTGTTAAGCCATGTAACAATAATATCAGAATAACTGAAGCATAAAAAGGCACTAAAATCAATGGCATGTACCTGTATTTGTAGATTTGTATCTGTATGCCCGTATTTGTCATTTTCCTACCAAATGTCAGAAAAATTAAAGGTGGCTCAATGCTTTTTCACAGCACTGTATGTGCATTAGTGGATTTGTTTATTTTTAAAAATGCACACTTATCTTGTTTTTTCTCTTTTAACTTACTGTACCTTCCTTAATAACAAGAACTGCCAAAAATGTGTGGAAAAAAGGGCCATTTTGAAAATGTGGATGAAGTTGAATTATACTCATTTCCTCTTTGTGCTGTTAAAACAGCTGCCTGCTGCCCTCTGTGTTTTGACACTAGACTGTATCTGACTTGACATACTTACTCTTTTATTTCTAGACAAGTGAAAGACAATCCTAAAAGTGCCTCAATCCAAGGCCAGGAAAAGAGCAGTACCACTGTGCAGAAGAGGCCTGTGAGGCCCATCCTTCCTGCCTGCTACAACACAGGTGAAATGAAACAGAGCCAGCAGTAATGTTTTGGTGCATATGCTTAATTGGGCTCTTACAGCGTCAACATATGTGTTTGTGTTTTAGGTCGTGCTGTGTTTCAGATCATAACTGTTCCACCTGACAAAGAGAAATGTCAGTATTCACACAACAATAATTCACCGAATGGTAATGATCATTTGACTGTATTTCTAATTATTCTTCATTCTGTGCAATTTCCACATTTGTGGCTTCTGTCTGGTTTTATTACATGTCTGCTCTGTACTTGTTCTTGACACATGCAGACCAGTTTTATCATGAAGTGTCTCGATGTGACTGTATTTTCTGAGGTTTTAGCTCTCAGTTGATCTGGTTCTTTTTTAACCACAGTGCCACCAGAGAGTTTCTCAGGTCTCAAACCCAGCACTTTAAAGCAGCTCGGCCACGCTGTCCCAACGACCACAGCTAACCAGGTTAACACATACATATGGTTACACACACAGAGAAAAACCTCACACAGAACTGCAAAACAGCAGAGTTAATTCTTCTTTCTAACTGTCTGCATGCATTTGCATAGGATTTTCCGGGCGCAGCTGACAGAGGCCAGCCCACGTCTTCTCTGACTGACAGGAGAGTGAATATCCTGTCAGTTGTGCCTTTCAAACAGCAAACAGTTTCCAGTTTTGTGAGTATCTTCTTTGCAGTTTATTTTGCTGTAATTGTGTACAAACCTGTACTTTTGTCCCTCTATATTGCTTGTTTGTTGATATTTAGGTAATTTACTTCTTTATTCTTTAAGGATTTGGGACTGTCCACAGCACGAGGCAGGGGTCGGTGTAAGAACCCATCTTGCGACTATATTTATAAGAACAGGCACAAACCTGCAGTGTGCCCGAAATGTGGCTGCGAGCTGACCCAGAAGAATGCCAAGGCAACAAAGGTACACAAAACCTTCCTTCCTCCAATTTTTCTCCAAAGTGCAGGTGCTGTAAGGTGCTGTTACAGCTGTAACACTTTCGTTTACTTGTCTTCACTATAATTATTGCAGAAACCTTTAGCAACTTCTGAACACAAATGTATTAAATGCTTTACTTTTACTTTAAAACCAACATTTTTGTATTTTTCAATACGGATCCATTTGTCTCCATTGATTTCTTAATTTCCCCTTTTCAGTCTGAGACTCTGCTGTGTCCATACAATCCCCTTAGTCCTGCCCAAAAAGACATCCAGCGTCAAAATACGGTGCAGCTGCTGCGCAGCTCTTTGCAGATTCCTGAGAATGAGGCTGAGCTTCAGGAAACATTAACCCTCATCCAGGAGCTCAACACTTTCCAGGTTGTCTTTGTTCAAGTGGCTGATCAGGAGCAGGAAAACAGCGCCGAGGCAGAGACCATGCTTCAGTCTAGGTGGCCTCAGTACTACGAGTCAGCAGCTACTCACTGTGGCCTGTGTAACTACCCTCTCTTCAAAGGTGATCAGAGGTAAGAAGATGCATGACAAGATTAGTTTTAATATCTTTAGTATTCTCCCACCTTGATTATTGTAGTTCACTTTTCACGTGTGTCTCCCAGTCCTCCATATCTAACCCCCAGTTACAGCAGGACAGCAGCAAGGCTGCTTACAAAAACTAGTCAGCAGTCACATATTACACCTATTCTCTGATTCCTTCACTGGCTTTCAGTGAATTTGAGAATCCACTTTAAAATTCTGACCTCTGCTTAAATAGCAGAGCTTCTGAAACCTCGTCACTGCAGCCGGCCTCTCCGATCCTTAAACCAGGGTTTTAAAAATAGAGGTGATTGTGCATTTGAGGTTGTTGCACCTAAACTGTGGATTAGCCTTCCACACTCATCAGGTCAACTTCACTGTTACTGGTTTTAACTGCTGAAAAGTCATTTTTATAGGTTAGCTTTCCCTTAATATTTTCCCCCTTGACTTTGACCGTAATTTGCAACTATTTGCTTGTATGTTGGAATGAGTGTCTGACCGTATATGGTTGATTTTGTTTCTGTGTGGTTATCATCACTCTGTGGCTTTTATTCAAACTGTTAAGCACTTTGTAACTCTGTGTTTTGAAAAATGCTAAAAAAGTTATTATTGTAATATCTGGTATCTTACATTATCTGTATCTGTACATTTTAGCACTGTTGCAGGACAGGAGAACTGCTGGCTGCTCACTGAAACTCTAATGCAGACAGTCTCTCTGCAGCTCAAGGTTTGTCTCAATGTTCAGTGTCTGGCCCTGCACAGCTTCACTGACCTTCATCCAGGTAAGCAGAGCCAATTGAAGGTATATTGCACATATAATTATGGGATTTGTTTGAATTAAATAAAGATTCTTCAGGAGACTGGCTACCTTTTGTCTGCAGAAGCTCTCAGTAGGCACAAGCTGGCACATATGTAGTAATGACCAGAAATTTACATTCAGTTATCATAGGCATGAATGCCATGGTAATTTTAATTATTTATTTGAACTGTTCTTTTTCAAAGAAGTATTGGTTCTGAATTTATTCTGGATTTTCTCTAATCCAGACAGGGTCAAAAACATACACAGACTCATCTAAATCTTTCAATAAGTGGTGCTGAGGTTCTACTGTGTTTTTTAACGTGATGAGGCCAAAGCCTATTAAATTCTCGCTGGTGATCCCAAACAACATCAAAACTGGTTTTGAAAGGATAAAACAAGCTGACATTAGACTTCTGGAATGGTCTTCCTAAAGCCCCAGCTTAAACGTTTTTAAAAATGAATGAACTAACCTTATGCTTAAAATGCATAAAACCTTTGACTCTATGTGGATTAGAGAAAATTTAAAATAAATTCAATCCTATGCACCAGTTCTTGTTTTCTAAAGTTGTTAAAGATGTATGCTTCACAATCATTACACCCTGAAAAACAGCTAAAAAATCAACAATACCCCAAAATACCACGACATTTATGCTGTATGTAAACTTCTGACAACATCTGTACATTTATAGGCTCATGCTCCCAATTTGACTTATCCAGTTTTTAGTACACTGTGCTTCTGTGATCCACTGGACAGAAAAGAAGTTGGCAAAGTCTTCAGTCGTGATGGAAATTCCAGTGTTACCAAAACAGCAATGCTATTATGAGTAACGGTGGCTCTGTGAGACCAAAACAGTAAAACTAAGAAGGGTGCTGCAATTCTGTTTGCTTAAAATGTTAGAAAAGACAGCAGTCCACTACTTTTAGCCTTGCTACTCATCAGTCGCTCCTTTTTCAAAAAAGAAATTGGTGCTTGTTCAAATGTTAACTCCATCAGTACCTGCCCTGGGATAGCTCTTCTTCAAAAAGTGCCCTTAAAGGTCAGCTTCTGCAGTAAAATGTTGCATTTACCAGTTGCAGTAATTATTTCACTGATTGGTTAAAAGCCTAGCATATAAGACTCCAGTGAATGCAAATCTATCAGTATTTTCAAAAACTGTTGTCATCGTCTTTCAACTCCATACTAACCTTTAATAATATAAGGACAGGTTAACGTTTCAACCTGCCTCAATATGGTCAAAGTATCAGATGGGGTTGTTGATGATGTTGATGACTTTTGGCTGACCATGGAGAAACAATATTTTCCTTGTGTATTCATACCAAAAGCATTGAGTGGATATAAACAGCTCTTACTGAGGAAGCTTTTTTATAAGGTGTGGTTTAGCCTGTAGCCATATTCTCTGGCGTCGAGTGGATGAACATTATTGCTAAGGATTGTCTTATTGCATTGGAGTCACACTGGGTTAAATATGTACACTTGGGTTTTAAGGGGTATTTATTATTTTCTTCTTTTTTTTGGGTTGTATGGAAGCCCCAAACGCAATTTCATTGTTCTTGACAATGACAATAAATAAATAAATACTAATACTAATAAATACTAAATGAATCTTTCTTTATTCTAACAGGTCTGTTCAACATTGGGAACAGACTGCTGGTGAGCATTGACCTCTTTCTGAAGATCAGGGCCAGCATCAAACTAGGCCAGTCACCCTATCAGGCAGCCAAGACTATAGTGGACCACGTCCCCAGTCATCCTGGTAAAATCCTCTATTACACTCAGCATTTATTGCTTCTACTTTGTAAGGGTCTACATTTTTAAAAATGGCTTTGACAGTCTGTTTTCTCCTTTGGTTTTGGCCCCCAGTCCATTCTCTTAATCCAGATGAATCATCTCAAATTCAAGAGCTTCTCCTGAGTGGCTACTGGGCCTTTGAGTGCCTCACCATCCGAGATTACAACGATATGATCTGTGGCATTTGCGGCGTTGCTCCAAAGATAGAAATTGCACAGAGACACACAAACAATGTCCTGGAGCTCAAGAATGTAGAAGTGAGAGTTTGGTGATAACAACTGTAATTAATGCCACATAACTTTTGTTTTGGCAATGGCTGCTTTGTTTAGATATGTGTTTGACTGTGTGCTCTTTTGTTGTGTCCTCTTGTGACCTTTCTGCAGTTTACCTGGCCTGAGTTTTCAGTGTCAGATGAGGTACATGTGGATGACTTCTGGCTGACCATGGAGAGTGAGGCTATTGAGCAAGCAGCTTTCCCCACAGACATCCCTATCACACGGGTAGATGCTTCCATAATTGCTCCCTTCATTCCACCTTTGATGAGGAGCCCCACTGTTATCAACACAGAGAAGGACAAGGTCTTGCCACACCCTGAGCAGTCCTCGGGTATGTTCTTCCTGTAAATTACTGCTGATTTTAATCTCCACATGCATAAATCATTTTTATTAAGGGGTGTCCGATGTTCCAGTGATTAAATTCTAGTGCAATAAGTACTATATTCAAGCAAATATAATGGAGATTTTTAAGGCTAAAAGAACATAAATACGTAATAGTGTTTAAAAAAAAAACAGTTTTGTAGTAAACACTAGGGGTGCAACGATATTCGTATCGATATTGAACCGTTCGATACAGTGCTTTCGGTTCGGTACGCATATGTATCGAACAATACAATTTTTTTCAATTTTTTTTTTTTTCAATTTTTTTTTTTCAATTTTTTTTTTGTGTCCCGTTTGGATCTATAGCCATCAGAATTGTTGTCTTGAGGCCAAGAAAGATGCCAAGAGGATTTATTTTAAGTGGATCATCATATTGGTCCATTTGATTGACCTTTATTATAATTATGAATTTATTTTATTTTCAGTTGCAAACGGGACAGACATGACTGTGGGATAGGACAGGGGGAAAGAATGAAAGAAAGAGGGGGAGAGAAAGAAAGAAAACCAAAGGGGAGAAAAAAAAAGAACAATACAAAATTTGTAATTTATTTTATCAACTTTCCTTCTGACGATGCTGTCTGTGTTGAGCGCTCAGTGAATCTGCATTTGACTACTCCGCCTAGGCTCGAGAGTGCAGCCTAGGCGGAGTAGTCGAACGCAGATTTACTGAGCGCTCAACACAGACAGGATGGTCAGAAGGAAGAGCGCAGGGCAAGCTAGCGAGACAGAAGTGGACCTCCCCACCCTCATTCAGATCTGGCGTTTGGAATTATTTTGGTTTTCATGTGACGTATGACCCTGAAGGTAAGCGAGTCATGGACTAAAGTAAAACAGTATGTTGGATGTGCCATGCAATGCTCAATTACATGGGTGGGAGCTAGTGTGTTAGCGCAGTTAGCTCGTTAACGTGTTGGCCGTCTAGCCCCTCTGTATAGGGTAGCTCGTTAACGGAGATTTGCCGTGTTGTGGCGTTAAGGTTATTTCAACGAGATTAACCTGAAAGCACTAGTGGGAACACAACGAATATGACTGCACATTTACACCGACATCATCCTAGTGCAAAGACAAAAACAAGCATGCATGCTACAAACTTTAGCCGAGTCATTTAGACAGCTGTTAGCACAGGATTCTCCTTATGGAGACCTGATATGTTTAATATGCTGCTGAGAATATAGCCCAGAAGAAACGGATAGTATAGCTTTTATTTTGGAAAGAGACATTTCTCTGTAATAAACTCTCTTTTCCAAAGATGAGTGATTCCTCAATCAGATACAGGGCTCGCAATATCGCTAGCCCGACGTCCCGGGGCTATCTCTTCCCTGCCTGTCGGGCTATTGTAGGAAGGAAAAATATATGTCAATGCTTTTGCATTCTTTCAGAAATGTAGCTGGGTAATTATGTCATTGGGTGAGCCACTGTCAATATGTGACATATTGAAATCGTGTTTGAATTTGCGCTTGTTTTTTTGCTTTCACTTTGCAATCGCGCGAACTGTGTATAGAGAGCGACAGCACTGATCTGTGAGTAGGGATGGGTATTGATACGATTTTAACGATTCCGATTCCATTTTCGATTCTGTTTAACGATTCGATTCCTTATCGATTCTCTTATCGATTCTTTTTTTTTAAAAAGGAGAACACTAAAGTCGATTAGCTTAGAACTGTGTTTTATATCTTCTCTTTGAACAAGATAGAAATTTAGGAGTAACATGGCCTTACAAACCCAACAGTGAGATCTTAAGAGATCCAGCCTACGGCTCTTCAATGGGGTGTCACAGGGTCCCCAGGAAAAAAAATGTATATGTAAAATAATAAAATAAATATTCTCCTGTAGCAATAACAAAGTTTAACATAAATTATTCTGTAGCAATTACACAAGAATATCCAGTAATGTCCCTGCCTACAATTAAACACATTCACTTACACAGGCCCGATGGCGCCTGTGTCCGGCAGCCTCGCCTCTGTCAGTGTGCCCCAGGGCAGCTGTGGCTACAATGTAGCTTGCTATCGCCAGTGTGTGAATGTGTGTGTGAATGGGTGGATGACTGAATGTAGTGTAAAGCGCTTTGGGGTCCTATGGACTAGAAAAGCGCTATACAAATGCAGGCCATTTACCATTACCAAAGTGAAATCGGGGGCATCTGCTGTGGCAAATGGGTGCAAGCCTTTGACCACAAACTTAGACACTGCTGGGTGACATTCGTCTATCCTGGCCTGAAAGGAGACGCTACCGGTAGACTGCAGCGAGAACTGCCAGCATCTGAGCCAGCCAGACTCTGTCTCTCTCATCATGGTTAACTAAATGCAACGCACAGTAATAGCAGGTTTTGTAATAAGGTAAATCGTGCTAACATAATATGCAATGCTAATTGATTAGTTACCTGCAGTATTAACGGGAGAGGACGTGGAAACGCTACCGCTGCTGCTGGGTTGAGCTTCGCTAGTCCGGAGCGGATCAAAAACACGACATTCGTTGAAAGCAATCGCGTGTTTTTTGAGCAAATGCTTTTGCATATTCGTAGTGTTTCCTCCCTTTGATGAAATCTCTACTTTGCAAGTATTGCACGTTGCCCTGTTGTCATCCTTTCTCATAAAGTGTAACCAAACTTTTGAGCGTTTGTGCCGCTCAGGCGCCGTGTTTCCTACTGGGTAAAAGACGCTACTCAACGTGATGACGTCATTCGGGGCGACTGGAATCGATAAGGGAATCGTTTTTAAAAGTGGCAAACGATTCCAAGGAATTGAAACAGTGGGAACCGGTTCTCAACAAGAACCGGTTTTCGATACCCATCCCTATCTGTGAGTGATGATAATTTGTGCACCAATTCCTCTTTTGTGTTAAAATATATATTTATAATTTTAATAAATGACAAATTAAAAAGGCATGAAAATTTTTTTGTATCGAAAAAATATCGAACCGTGACACCAAAGTATCGAACCGAACCGAACCGTGAATTTTGTGTATCGTTGCACCCCTATGTAACCCAGTTCCTAAAATCATCTCAAACAGAAAGAGAAGAAAAATTAAAACATTTAATGTTCATTGTTCTGTTCTTACTGTCCCGGTTAATGAAAGTGAAATGAGATCAAAATAATTATTTAAACATAGAAGGGATGCAGATTATATATGATATGCTCTGGTCAAACAAGGGTTAAGTTTCTCAGAGGGTTGATGAGCTCTGATGAGAGCCTATTGTTTTACTCCACTCCTCACATGTCAGCCAATCGGTGAAGCTCTAGGCAGCTCTTGTCCCTCCTTAGTACCAGCTCCCAAGTTTTCAGTCTCTTGCTTCTACAGCCGAACAGAGCAGACGGACTAAAACTTTTGTTATCGAGCGAAACCGGAGGGTTTACTGAGCTGTGGCTCCATGTAAATGCTGAGCATCCACTCGACGGCGGTCAGGTTTTTATATGGGACGAATCCAAAGACCAGGTCAGCGATTCCAGAACCCAGAGTGTTCCAGTGTTCACTGGATGGCGAGCCAACCCAAGATCCTAGGAGACGATATACATGTACTCATTTGCACATTGATGGACTACAATCCTCTACTGTACAAGTAGTACGGTAGGACAGACAATCACACACACACTCCTTGTCAGACGAATTCTATGGGCCCCACCGGTACCATTTGGACTTAAAAAAGACTAATTCTTTTACTTGTGCACAATTTTATTTAATTCTATTTTTTTTTGCTACTTTGGGGGAAATTTTTATACTTGACATTCTGTTAAAACCTGTTGTAATACTGTGTTGTTTACAAATTTCTTTTACAAGGCTTAACATCACTAAAGTACTTTTAAAGCCACATAACTGTGTTTGTCTGGTTTCTCTGCCATTCGTGTACCAGAGCTCTAAGAGTCGTTCTCAGTCTTCTGACACTAGCCCAAATTGCTTATTACTTTAGTAATTATCCATTGGTACTTTATGTAACTCCACATAAGTGCTACAAAAGTGGCGAGCCAGCCAGGAGCTCTTTGGTGCATGAATATCAGCAGTGAAACCTCCTTAAAGTGTGTATTGTCATTGAAACATCTTTTGCTATTGCCACAAGATGGATTTTGTATTGAGCTCAGGTATCAAAGTCCCCAATGCAGTAATTGTTAGTGGTGCACTCAATTCATCGGATGATGAAGGGGTTCTTGACTTTTTGAAGCAGTATGGTACCTTTAGAGCCATCCCAGTTGTAGATCCAAACTCAGAATTTTTCAAAAACCTGATTGTCGAGTACCGAAGTGGTAACGCCATTGATGCCTTAACTGATCTTTTGCCATACACATATGAAGTTGAAGGGAAGCCCGGTGTAAAATACCATGTAAGAGCTCTCTCCAGCGTTTACACTGCCAAGGTGGGTGGCAGTGCTACTAAGTCCTACTTAGATGAAATAAAGCAGGTGGCAAAACTGAGTGGCAAAAGTTTTGAAGAGGTACTGAAGTCGATGATGACAGAGATCAGTGAAATCATTGGGAGTTCAGAGACCGATGATGAATGTATGCTCTCCTCCATGCAAGTTGATGATCCAGACAGGGAGAACCAGCTTCACCCCTCTCTTGAAACTTCTGAGATTGCACGCCAGCAGTTTTCTGAAGATCCACCCCAGGTAGGATTGATTCAAGGTGGTGCGGAGCCACACCTACCTGTTGATTTCAAAAAGAGCCCATTTAGTGCGGCAAACAGTTTCAACCCACCTGAAATTCAGAAAGTCATTGTGGAACACATCGTGAAGAAAGATGACTTGATTGCACATTCATATTCTCCAATGAGACTCCGGTCATTCTCTGGCAGGATCCCCAGACCCAGCGGTGAGACAGATTATGACACATGGCGTTCACATGTCGAACTTCTCAGGAAAGACCCTGCCATGTCTGAACTTCAAAAATCTAGAAAGATCTTTGAGAGCTTGTTGTCCCCTGCAGCTGACATTGTCAACAGACTGAGCCCAGAAGCTACACCTGAGACTTACCTTCAGTTGTTGGATGCAGCTTTTGGAACAGTGGAAGATGGAGAGGAGCTTTTCGCCCAATTCATGAACACTCTTCAGGATCCTGGTGAAAAGGCCTCTGCGTACCTCTGCCGTCTTCAGGGCGCATTGAACCTTACTCTGAAGAGGGGAGGAGTCTCTGCTGGGGATGCCGATAAACACATTCTCAAGCAGTTTTGTCGTGGATGTTGGGACCACACCTTGCTCTCAGATCTTAATCTTGAAAACAAGAAAAGCCAACCCCCAACATTCTCAGAACTTCTATTAATGCTCCGGACAGAAGAAGATAGACTGGCAGCTAAAGCTACACGGATGAAGAAACACCTTGGCTCAACCCGGCAGCGGGTTGTGGCGCACTGTCAAAAGACTTGCACCTGTAGTGAGCTACAGGCAGTGACTCAATCTGATTCTGACCCGTTGACAGATCTGAGGAAGCAAGTTGCATCCCTACAGAGTCAGCTTACTAATTTGATGGCAAAGAAACAGAAGAAAAGCTCGAAGCCTAAGGACAAGGCCGAGTGTGATTTATGTGAGATGGCTATGGCAACACCTAGCATCAAGGTCACAAGTGCGAAGCCTGCCAACTTGCGGCAGAGCACCCAGCCAAAACCATGGTACTGCTTCAAGTGTGGTCAGGATGGCCACATCTCAGCAAGTTGCAGTAATGACCCAGACCCCACTCTTGTCGCTGATAAGAGGAAGCAATTGAGAGAGAAGCGTCGCATTTGGGAGATGCAAAACACTCCATCTGCTGACCAGGATTTTTAGACGCAGTCTCAGTTGTGGGGCAAACTGGGACTGAAGCAGGTCAACATCGTCCCGCTAAATCTGGAAGTCAAGCTAAACCAAGAGCACAGGCCACTTTGAGTCAATCCCATGTTGGAGAACAACCTTTCAGACTACCTAAGAGGCTCATAGGCACAAAGAGTACAGGTCAAGTCACGATCAAAGGTAAGGTGTGCAGTTGTCTCCTTGACACAGGTTCTCAAGTGACCACTGTCACCAAGTCCTACTATGACCAGTATTTGTCTGAGCAACAGATAGAGCCACTACATGACCTTCTGGAGGTTGAAGGGGCCAATGGGCAGCTTGTACCTTACCTGGGTTATGTTGAGATTGGAATCACCTTTCCTAAAGACTTTCTTGGTGCTGAACTAGAAGTCAAAACGCTAGCTCTAGTAGTCCCAGACACCGGGACATTAACGAAGTCTTGTGTATTGATAGGAACAAACACTCTTGATGTAGTGTATGAAATGTACAGAGAGGCAAACCCAGAGGGCTACCATCCCATTCCTCATGGGTACAGAACCGTACTCAAAGTACTGGAGTTGCGGCAAAAGCAAGGTTCAGATGAAAACGTTGGATTAGTGAGGATGCGTGGCAAGGATGAAGTGAACGTCCCAGCTGGGAAAACAGTCGTTCTGGAGGGGACAGTATCAATCAAGGAATTTTACACTGAGAGATCTGCCCTGTTGGAATATCCTTCAGTATCTTCCCTGCCTGGAGGGCTTTTGGTGCAAACCTGTCTCCTTGACTTGCCAAATAACCAGTTGTGCAAGCTACCTGTAGTAGTTTCCAATGAGTCAGAGCATGACATTACCATCCCAGCAAAGAGTGTGATTGCAGAACTCAGTGCAATACAGACTGTCCTATCTCACAAACAAATTGTGAGTGAGCCATCAGAGTGTGAACCATCCAGGACCTCTAGTGTGACATTTGACTTTGCCGACTCTCCCATCCCTTCTGACTGGAAAGACCGCATTACTCAAAAGCTGAGCAGTATGCCAGAGGTCTTCGCCCAGACTGATCTGGATTTTGGAAGGACGGACAAGGTCAAACACCACATTAAGCTATCAGATGAGACACCATTCAAACACAGAGCCCGACCGATTCACCCGCACGACATAGAGGCTGTTCGAAAGCATTTGCAAGAGCTTCTCGCAACTGGAGTAATCCGCGAGAGCGAGTCCCCATTCTCTTCGCCAATTGTTGTGGTCAGGAAGAAGAACGGTCAGGTACGTCTGTGTGTTGACTACCGTAAGTTAAACTTACAAACAGTGAAAGATGCATACGCCCTCCCAAGACTGGATGACACCTTCACCGCACTCTCAGGTTCCAAGTGGTTCAGTACACTCGATCTTAAATCCGGCTATTATCAGATCGAAGTTGCAGAGAGTGACAAGCCCAAGACTGCCTTTGTCTGTCCACTAGGTTTCTGGGAGTTCAACCGTATGCCACAGGGAGTGACAAACGCGCCAAGTACTTTTCAGAGGCTTATGGAGAGATGCATGGGAGACATAAATCTGAAGGAAGTTGTTGTTTTCCTGGATGATCTCATAGTTTTCTCGAAAACCCTTGAGGAGCATGAAGCCAGACTCATGAAAGTCCTGGAACGCTTAAAGGAGTATGGCTTAAAGCTGTCCCCCGAGAAGTGCAAGTTCTTCCAGTCCTCAGTTCGGTACTTGGGGCATGTTGTTTCTCAACACGGAGTAGAAACTGACCCAGAAAAGACAGCCACACTTAAAACTTGGCCAGTCCCTCAGAACCTTAAGGAGCTGAGATCCTTCCTTGGGTTCTGTGGATATTACAGACGGTTTGTTAAAGGCTACTCAAGTATTGTGAAACCGCTGAACGATCTAACGTCCGGTTATCCACCACTGAGGAAGCATTGCAAATCAAAAGGGAGGAGTAATCAGTATCATGATCCAAAGGAGCCGTTTTATGGACGGTGGACCCCTGCATGCCAGAAAGCATTTGAGACTATCATTGACAAGCTAACGTCGCCTCCAGTCCTGGCCTTTGCTGACCCAAAGCTGCCTTACATCCTTCATACGGATGCGAGCACTACGGGCCTTGGAGCAGCCTTATACCAGGAGCAGGAGGGACAGCTGCGGGTTATCGCCTATGCGAGTAGAGGTTTGTCAAGTAGTGAGTCCCGCTATCCAGCACATAAGCTCGAGTTTTTGGCTTTAAAGTGGGCTGTAACAGAGAAGCTGAGTGACTACCTCTATGGCAATCAGTTCACCGTTGTCACAGACTCAAACCCTCTGACCTACATCCTCACCTCAGCAAAACTCGATGCAACCAGTTACAGGTGGTTGGCGTCCCTCTCTACCTTCAATTTCAGACTCCAGTATCGTTCTGGAAAACAAAATGGAGATGCCGATGGACTCTCGCGTCGTCCTCATGGCAGGCTACCTGATGACCTTACATCTCAAAAAGAGAGAGACCGGATATGCCAGTTCGCAAAACAACATCTGTCAGATCCAGACAATATTGACTCAGTCGATCAGGACGTTGTTCATGCTATCTGTGAGAGACAGTTTGTTTATCATTCAACCACCTCTGAAGCTTTGGGTGATGATGCAGGTATAACCCTTGTCGAAAGTCTTGCCATTTCTGGAGATGCTATACCTGACAGCTTTGAGCAGGAAGAAACATTGGGAGGCTTACACATCATTCCCCACCTGTCACCGGCAGATCTCAGAGACAGCCAGAGATCTGATCGGTGCATCAGACATGTTATTACCCAGATGGAGAGTGGGGAGAAACCCCCTCCCACATTGAGGAAAGAACTTCCAGACGTAGTCCTGTTGCTGAGAGAGTTGAACAGGTTCGAGCTGTGCAATGACATTCTCTACAGAACACGAAGAGAAGGCGGTAATAAACATTACCAGTTGGTCTTACCTGAAGACCTGCGAGAGTCTGTGTTGACAAGCCTACATGACAATATGGGTCATATGGGAATAGAGCGCACACTCGATCTGGTCAGAGCCAGGTTCTATTGGCCAAGAATGTCCTCAGATGTGGAGAAAAAGATAAAGACCTGCCACAGGTGTGTGCGCAGGAAAACGTTACCTGAGAAGGCTGCACCTTTGGTGAATATCATGACGACAAGACCCCTCGAGCTAGTCTGCATGGATTTCCTATCCATTGAACCAGACAGCAGTAATGTGAAAGATGTTCTTGTCATCACAGATCATTTTACTAAATATGCAGTCGCTATCCCAACATCGAACCAAAAAGCTTGGACTGTCGCAAAGTGTCTGTGGGACCATTTCATAGTACACTATGGCATTCCTGAAAAATTACACAGTGATCAAGGGCCTGATTTTGAGTCTCAGTTGATCAAGGGGCTGTGTGAAGTAGCAGGCATACAGAAGATTCGGACTACGCCGTACCACCCCAGGGGCAACCCGGTGGAGCGTTTTAACCGAACACTCTTAAGTATGCTTGGAACTCTGGAGAACAAAGACAAGTCACATTGGAAGGATTTTGTAAAGCCTTTAGTTCATGCGTACAACTGTACCAAGAACGAGGTAACTGGATTCACACCGTATGAGCTGATGTTTGGGCGTCAGCCACGGTTGCCTGTCGATTTGGCTTTCGGTTTACCTGTGAGAGAACAACAAAACAAGTCACACTCCCAATATGTTAAGAACCTCAAATCCCATCTTGAGGAGAGCTATAGAATAGCTACACGGAGTGCTGCAAAGGTAGCCGAAAGGAACAAAACCAGATTTGACAAACATGTGACCACATCTACCTTGGAAATCGGGGACCGAGTGCTGGTCAGGAACATACGCATTCGAGGAAAACACAAACTCGCCGATAAATGGGAGCAGACCGTCCATGTGGTGGTGAAACGAGCTGGAGACCTCCCTGTCTACACCGTTAAACCAGAGGGCGGGGATGGCCCCATACGCACCCTACACAGAGACCTCTTACTCCCTTGTGGGTTCCTCTCTGCAGCCAAGGAAGTGAAACCTGAACAACCAGAACCCAAGAAAAGGCCCAGAACGCGACGGACCACTCAGAAAGACAATGAAAGAGCAGATCACCCCTCGGACGAGGATGATATTGTTTCAGTCCACTGGTTTACAGATAGATCAGTGCCAAATGACTCGGCGTACATTGTCAAGCGAGATCTTCTGCTGACCCATAAATCAAGTCTTGGTCAAGATGATGTGACTGCAGATCAAGACAAGTTGGCTGGTAATGCTCCAGCTTGTGCAGACACCATCTCCGATGTTGTTCCAGCCAGTCATGCTGACCATAACCAACCTTATGACAATCAGATTGCGAGTTATGGAGAAGCCTTGTATGGGGAAGACTTAGCCGGAAATGACGAACCTGAAAAGGAAAGAGACTTACCCGGAAATGACGAACCTGAAAAGGAAAGAGACTTACCCGGAAATGACGAACCTGAAAAGGAAAGAGACTTACCTTCTACGGATCGCCCTGACATGAGGGATGAACAAATCCTACTTCTTTCGGACATGTTAGGGAGTGATGAGGAAGGAGAGGACTTGATATTTGACAGGGAAACAGTAAACAAAGAGAGAGATGAACAAACAAGCAAAGAAATTCCTGTTCGAAGATCAGAAAGAAGTCGCCAGCCACCAAAAAGGCTAGACTATGCTGAATTGGGAAATCCCCTTGTCACTGTGGTCAAATCATTATTTCAGGGTTTAACCACAGCTTTCATTGACTCTTTAAATTCTAAAGCTGAATTATTGTTCTTAGATGATGCAGTTCACAGTAGACATGCAAAGGGACTTGCATGAATTCAAGAGGGGAGGGTGTAACCCAGTTCCTAAAATCATCTCAAACAGAAAGAGAAGAAAAATTAAAACATTTAATGTTCATTGTTCTGTTCTTACTGTCCCGGTTAATGAAAGTGAAATGAGATCAAAATAATTATTTAAACATAGAAGGGATGCAGATTATATATGATATGCTCTGGTCAAACAAGGGTTAAGTTTCTCAGAGGGTTGATGAGCTCTGATGAGAGCCTATTGTTTTACTCCACTCACAATAATTCAGCTTTAGAATTTAAAGAGTCAATGAAAGCTGTGGTTAAACCCTGAAATAATGATTTGACCACAGTGACAAGGGGATTTCCCAATTCAGCATAGTCTAGCCTTTTTGGTGGCTGGCGACTTCTTTCTGATCTTCGAACAGGAATTTCTTTGCTTGTTTGTTCATCTCTCTCTTTGTTTACTGTTTCCCTGTCAAATATCAAGTCCTCTCCTTCCTCATCACTCCCTAACATGTCCGAAAGAAGTAGGATAAACACATCTCACATGACCATTCATGTGCACTGTATGTGCGTAAGATGCTGTAAACAGGAAACGGAGGATTAAAAACATACTAAAAGTGAGATCAAGGATTTCTTTACTTGGACTGCCGATAACATGGAAATGTTACAGAACCACAGGAGCGGCGGGAGAACATAGATTAGGGGATTGTTGCACCAATATGGTGATTTAGTAACGGGTATTAGATCGGTATCCACTGCTAGAAGAAGTCATTGCAATGAAAAAGCAAAACTATGAAATCTCACAGGTAGCCTAGCCATAATATTTGAGCTTAATATACCCTCACTGGCCACTTTATTAGATATACTGGTTCAACAGGTCATTAATACATGTGTAAACCAATCATCTGACAGCAACTCGATGCATTTAAGCATGTAGACGTGGCCAAGACAACCTGCTGAAGATCAAACACATCATTAGAATTATGATTTAAATGACTTTGACTGGGGCATTGTTGCCACGTGGGGTGGTAATTTGCAAACTGCTAATGTACTGGAATTTTCCTAAACAACAGCATCTCACAGAGATGGTTTACAGAGAATAATTTGAAGAAGAGGAAAAATCCATCATCATCATCAGCATCTTGCCGCACAGCAAGAAGGTGCTGTTCAATTCCACCATCAGGCTGGGGTCTTTCTGTGTGAAGTTTGCAGGTTCTCCCCGTGTTTGCGTGGGTTCCCTCCGGGTACTCCGGCTTCCTCCCACAGTCCAAAGACATGCAGTTAGTGGGGATAGGTTAATTGGTTAATCCAAATTGCCCATAGGTGTGAATGCAGGAGTGAATGTGAGCAGATGGGCCACTTTAGTAGGAGAGCACATGGTTTTCACGCCTGTTAGTTAACAACAGGAAACCAAGGCTACAATAAGACCACAGAAGACTGGTCTGAGGAGTCTGGACTTTTGCTGCCACGTTTAGATTTTAGGGTGAGAATCTGGCATAAACAACATGGAAGCATGGATCCATCCAGTGTACCCATCTTCTAATGTATAATACACCATGTCACAAAGCTCAAATCATCTTAAACATCTTTATTGAACATGACAGTGAGTTCACTGCACTCAAATGGTCTTAGCAGTAAAAAATCTCGTTGTGATAGAGCACCTCTGGGATGTGGTTGAACCGGAGAGTCACATCATTCATGTCAGTATGGACTAAAATCCCTGAGGAATGTTTCCAGCACTTTGTTGTATCTGTCACCATTTGGACAATAAAGTGCAACCCAGTACTGGGAAAATGTATCTAATAATGTTACTAGTGACTTTAAGATGATGGAGTAGGGATGTAGCCATTTTTTAAGACAGCATTGTTCATCATGTGCTTCAGGAGATCCATCAGTTTTGGTACGCCTCATTCACGACAGTCAGCTGAGACTCGACAAGATTGAAGATCACACTGAGGACGAGTTGAGAAAAGTCCTGGACTGCTGTGGGGCAAACATCGCCCCAGGTTCCACTAAGGTACGTGTGTGTGTGTGTGTGTGTCACTTTTTTCCTACTAAATAACTGGAACTGGAACTAAATTTACTACTTATGAAGCAAAATCTTCAAAAATCTGTTTTCTTGATCATTAATTTGCTTTGTTAATTCGTTCATTTTCTCATATTTGTGTGAGAGTTTGTAATAATAAAACCCTGCTTTCTGTCTCCATTTGAATGAATTAGAATGAGCTGCTGGCCTCTCTGATCTCCTTATACGCAGTCGTTCATAGCGGCCTCTCCACTGCCACACAACCCCCTGCACACCTCACTGCTGGCAAGCTGTCCAAAGTCTGCCCCCACAAGGTAAAAACAGCAGCCAGATGTTATCCAGATGTGTCAAAACAAATGAATTAAATGGATCAACTTGTATCACATGCATCCATCTGCAAGTGTCATTTGGCGCAAACACACCAAAGTATTTTAAAGAAGTAACAAACAAAAGTGATTTTACACACTTTAAAAAGTATAATTGTTTTCTCTGTGATGCCTGTGCCCAGGTCATGTGCGCGTCTAAGTACTTGGTGAAAGGAGAGACGGCTCGTGACCATGTTGATCTGCTGCTGTCATCTCGCTACTGGCCTCCAGTCTATGTTTGTGACAGTGCTCGTCAGGTGGCCCTTTGCACTGACCTGCAGTACCCACAGCTGGCGAAACAAATGTGGGGCAGAAATCAAGGCTGCTTCTCTGACCCTTTTGAAAAACCAGTGGTGTGTGATTCCAGTGTTTAGTGTGATCGAAATAAGCTGTTATTATAGTAGTTTGCATTCAAAAGTTACGAGGTAAACACTCTGTGTGGTGCCTTCCTCAGACAAACTGTCCTTTGTCTTCTTTAGCTCGTGTCATGTCCGGAGCTCCAGGACCAGCTGTACAGTGCTGACCTGTCCTCCGGAGCAGAGAACCAGCAGGTCCACCCCATCACCAAGTCCTCTTCCTGCTGGCTGGTTCATCCTCCACAGGAAACCCAGAAGCCTGCTGCTCCAGAACATCATTCTATGGTCGTCTGCAAAGACCTCGAGCCCTATGTTAGCCTGGTAGCTGAGATAGAGATGGAGAAGGGCGAGGAAGATGACAAGAGTGCTCCGGATAAAGAACAGTCAGATACACTGAAGAGTGACTCCACAGAAAGTTCTTCTAGCGTTCCTTCTGTGAGCCGTGCGCTGAAACAACCTATTGTTTTCAACAACACTGCTTATTATTACCTGTACAACCGTCTGGTGGATTTTCTCACCAGCAGAGACATCGTGAGCCAGCAGATCAGTCAAGTTGTAAAGGCCTGCCAGCCTGGAGAGGTCGTGATCAGGGATTCTCTGTACCGACTGGGAGTGGCGCAGATAAAAACGGATGGCGAGGAAGATGAAGGAAGTGGGGTGGAGGGACAGGCACAGGAGGAAGTAATAGAGACGTTTGAGGTTGTTCTGGATGAATAAGCTAATTTGGCTTAGAAAGCGAGATATGTGAGCAAGCAGGCAGGGAGGTGGACTGAATGTATAATGGCTGCAAAAATTTAGAAACATGCAAGTTCTACTAGTGATTGTAGTGATTGTAGGGTTAACCCTGACAATAGTAGTATTTTTAAGATGGTGATCTTGTATCAAGTTGTTGAAACAGTTTTAGAGATGTTTAAGTGTGAGAACAAGTAGATCAGATTGATGGTAATGAAATGTCAAAGCTGTCCTTCTCAGTTGACTAAATGAATGTAACCTATGTATATATATGTTTTTTTAGCAACAGGAAATAAAGATTGAAAAAAGAACAGAACATATATGTAATGTATGTAAGTAACCTTGAGTCCTGCTCGTAAATGAGTGCTTTCCTCTGACTGAAAGAATGTAAGCAGGGTTTTATTCACTCAGCTACGACTTCAAACATGAAAGTAAATATTTAGCTTTGAATTATTTGGTATATTTTTAACCTTTGGCGTTCCTGCTTTACATTTTTACACTCTTACCTCTCAACTGCCACCCGCTGCCTTTTGGACTGATGTTTATTTTGGGAAGCGATTATAAAATGTTAATTGTAATATATGATAATGTGGTGATAGACCCTTGTTGGTAGTTTTTGCTTTAATATGTGCCACACTGAATGAGTTGGGTTGACTCAAGTGAAGTAGCCAACCTTTAAAGAAACAGCTGCATAAAAGATATGTAATATATCTGTCTATGTGAAGTATTCGTGTTTTTTTTTTTTCATTTTTTCTGGTGTTGATAAAGATAACGTATACTTTGCCTGGCAGTTAAAATGAACAATGGATGAACAGAATCTCTATGGAAGTATTGGGGCTGCAGAGTTGTTAGTAGGGACACCTGTTGATCAAGTGGCACCGAAGCAGCCGTGTATAGTGGTAATATGCAAAAGTAGTCTGTAAATTAAACTGCTTCTGTCACAAATAAATATAAAGAAATTAATGGCTTTGCAGCTTTATTTAAATGTATAAATAACATGTGTATAAACTGATAAACTTAGACTTGACAACAGGAAATCTGAAACTTTGTAACGGTTTAATGTCTGCTATTGTAAATCTGTTGTCTGTGAAGTTTCCTTACTCAGTTCTACATCAAAGCCACCCACAAGCAACACTGACATTCAGAATTACAAGAAGTCATCACATGAAAGAGGCTGCAAACATCAGGATGGTTTTTGAAGTCCCACAAAGGTAAAAGAAGTGAAACAGCTCCAGGATACAGTTTCTGACATCATTCATTGCTTGAGGAAATGAAGAGAGGTTTACAAGTAAGCAAATTACTAATTATGTTATTAATTCAGTCAATGTTGGGTGTACTTTGGGGATTAATTAATTAATATATAATTAGATGATTAGAATAGAATAGATGTGAAGGGAAAAAAAGCAAGTTTCTGTTGTTTTTTTGCAACACTGGATTTTTAATCAAATATTAAGTAAACAATTAGACGGCAAGCATTCAGTGTCGCGCTGACCTAGTAGGTGTGGCTGTTATTCCTCTCTTCCTCCTCCTGCCCACTACCTGTTCGGTGCTGCTGTTTGTGCATGGCCGCTGATTAGACCTTGGGTGCAATCAACAACCAAGCACGGCCTGGTGTGCGCCGCCCTGCCAGGTGAGCCACATTAGAGCAATCAAGGGTGGGCGTGCCTAGTAGACCTTAAAATGCATGCAGCAGTCATTTGACCCGTGTGCGACATACTGAGAGGACAGCAAACAAAGTACGATCCACTTTTCCACTGTGAGGAAGACTTTGAACAAGACGGGCTATCGGTAAGCTCTTGAGCTCACATTTGCTGCACATATATTTGGAACTATGGAAGCTCAGTTGTGCAAATGTTTTACGCTTAGGGAAATAGTTGCTGCATTTAAGTTTAAAAAATTATATTGACAAAAAAGAATGTTTAAGTTTGAATAAATTGTTTGTGCAGTTAGTGTTCCCACATATTTATGTTACTTAATATTAAAAATAGTTACCCCAAATCCTTGGGTGGATCGTAAAACTAGTGAATAAATGTTTGGTTTTGATTTAAAGAAAATAATTCTTTGTAAGGAAAATCCTTAGTTAAAGTCTCTATTAAAATGTTTGTGAACTCTAAAATGTATACTTTAAAATACAATTGTTTATAAAAAAGTGTTAAATGCAAAGAAGACACATTGTGTATATTTATTTAAGAACCACAGTTAAATTAACACAGTTAACCACATGGTAAATGGCTTTACTGAAGTGTATTTTGTTATTTCATCTGTCTTTTGTGTAATGCATGTAATTTATCTGAATGGTTAATGAAATGTTCTTTATTTTTGTGTTGAAAGGTTTTTTTACCTGCTGCTACCTACCAGCTATCAAACTAGTTGGTCTAAATAAAGTTGAGTGAAATTCAAAGTCTGGTCTTTTTCAAGTGTGGACACCTCACAGTCAAAGGAACACTTGACATTCAGCTTTAATTGAAGGGGTTTATAAAAGTTGTGAATTTACTTGAAAATCCTTTGTAGTGAATAACTACCTTAAGTCTAGAATCCATGGACATCAACAAATTCTGCCTTGAGATGATTTGCCTTCAGTAACTGAATAGATGCTCCGTACTAACCCAAACGTTACAACAATTCTGTCACTAATTAGCTAAAATGAACTAATTTAAATGTATTAGCGGCAACAACCAACAGACCATCCCAGTGACATAATGTTTTATACAGGCATAAGAAGGTGCTACACATGCTCAGTCTCAAATCTTACACTTTAACCACTTAAGCATTTCTTCAATCCAGTGTCACAGACAGCGTTACAACTTTTTATATGCTTCCTTTAGCTGGTATCATTCAATCTTTTAGCGACCTGTCTTATCATTTTTATGCTGATGACATTCAGCTCCATATGTCCTTTAAGCCTCATCTGGATAGGCTGTCCACCCTAGTCCAGTGCTTAACCCAGGTTTCTGATTGGCTTTCAAGCAACTACCTCGTTCTAAATACTAACAAGACCGAGACCATGATCATAGCTCCTCCTGAGCTACATTCTAAAATCAGTCAGGTTCTTGCCTCTTTCTGTCCATCTGTCAAGTCAAATATTTGAAATCTTGGAGTAATATTTGACTCTTCTCTGAGCCTTGACTCTCATGTAAAATCTTTGTCTCGTTCCTGTTTCTATCATTTAAGAAACATATCTAAACTGCGACATATGGTTTCCTCAGCTGAACTGGAAAAGCTCATTCATGCATTTGTGTCATCACGCTTAGATTACTGTAATTCCCTGTTTACTAGCTTGGATAAATCATCTCTCTCCCGCCTCCAGACAATACAAAACGCAGCAGCCAGATTACTAACTCGCTCTACTAAGCGTGTTCACATCACTCCCATCTTATATTCTTTACATTGGCTCCCAATAGAGTTTAGAATTCGCTTTAAAATTCTTGTTTTAACATACAGAGCACTAAATGGCCAGATTACTTATACAAGCTTCTTATAAAATACACTGCTGCTCGTCATCTCCGCTCACAGACTCAGTCTCTTAGTTGTTCCCCGTACACGACTAATGACAAAAGGGGACAGAGCCTTTCAGTCTGTTGCACCAAGGCTGTGGAACAGTTTACCACTATTACGTTTGCTTGACTCTGTGGATTCTTTTAAAAAACAGTTAAAAACTCCTCTGTTCAAACAAGCCTTTTGTTTATCTACATATTTTATATTTTTTACATTATTTACATTTGATCTTTTACATTGTATATAATGTATATTGATTTTATTGTTTATTTTAATATTTGTGTACAGTGCTTTGTGATTGTCTGTCTGTGAAAAGCGCTTAATAAATAAAGTTTACTTACTTACAACTATTTCAGTTTTTGAGAGCAGCGCTCCACAATGTGTGTTAGCCTTGATATGTGTAGTGTTTCATGTCCTCTTTAACATTAGAAAAAGAAGTGCAAGTTCAACCATATATATTTTTCTGCATGATAAAGAAATGCTGCTGAAGTAAATGAACTCCATCTGCATGACTCTTTGGAGTTAAATTGCAAGAAATAAATGTATAAAATTACAGAAAAAAGTTGTGCTAGCTTATTTTCAAGAATGCCCAGAAACTATAAAATTGAAAGATTTTGTTAATTCACAGATAATGTGAATTAATTTTTTAGTATTATTATTATGGATTCATTAAAAAACACACATTTTGGTAGATTTTTGGGGGAAAAATGAACTTTTTTGTGATTTCCTTTTTTATCTATTACAAAATGACTTTAATGTAATTTGAGGAAGCCATGAGGAAGTTTGTTTGTTTTTTAATAAATATCCAATGCTGTATAAGATATTACATATACATAAATGTAGTTAGAAGTCCAAAATTAAAGCCTTCCCTCACATTTTCCAAAGTTATCCAGGGGACTAGATCGGAGCCTTTGCCGGGCCCCAGGAACTTGTGTTTGAAAAAATTTACATTCATTTAATTTATTTTTTATTTATTTATTTTTTAGCAGCAAGGTGCTGATGATCAGATGCACCTGATTCACCTCATTAGCATTAATGTGAGCACTTCTATAAAAGTATTGGCTTGGTTGACACATTCAAGTGTTAACGCAATGCCATTAAGGACATCAG
The DNA here is from genome assembly GCF_057382275.1 of Copadichromis virginalis. NCBI lineage: Eukaryota > Metazoa > Chordata > Actinopteri > Cichliformes > Cichlidae > Copadichromis > Copadichromis virginalis. The sequence continues at coordinate 29,665,503 of NC_140619.1, forward strand.
GCTTTAGACTTCAGCAATGATGTTAAAGGAACAGCTGTTGCTATTCATCAGAGAATGATTATAATTGTAATCTGGGACCAATTTGAAGTTCATCATTCTACAGTGAGAAAGATTATGAAAAAAGAAGAAGCTTTAAAACAGTTGGCAGTATTCCCAAGAGTCAATTCACCCCAAGGTCAGAGAAACTGCAAGAATAAAAAGCGTGACATGTCAAACTCTACAGGCACAGTTAACACATTAGACGTTAAAGTTCATGAAAGTGCAATTATAAAATGAACGAACAAATATATCTCGACCTTAAACTTTTTTAAGTATACTGTATGTTGGTGTAAAACCTCTATTTCCACTCATAATTGCAGAGCTTGAAAACAATGTGACTTCTTCTGACTCAGGACTTCCTTTAGTTAGATGTTGTGAAGATCTTCATGCACTTGAGTTGTCCTCTGAGGTCTTTCAGGCCTGTTGGTGTTGCTGAGCTGGTCATTGCATTCATTCCTGTTGCTTTGGACACTCCTAAACCTTTTACTCTTTCTCTTCATTTTTTTTTCCAGTATAATGATGTCGTTCTTCACACTGAGATCTCTTTGAGTATCACATTTAAAATTACAATGAAAAACTATAAAATTCAAATTTGACACTTGGAATCAACAGATATTAAGTCTGCTTCGTTTTTTTTTTTTAAATAACACCCTGTCAAATTGTCCAGTTAATTCTGAGAAAATGGGTGACTGTGTAGAAAAATTGCCGCAATTTCTTCCAGCAAATTATGAACCTCATTACGCACATGAACTTCCTCTTGTAATCAAGGCATGAAGAGAAGCATCTATGAAGTCCCAGCAAATGCTTAAAAGCTAAAATGTAAACAGAAGTACTGTTATTTACTCCACGACTTTCACGTTTTTCATGAGAAATAAGATTCAAATCTGAACCAGCTTCTTGATAAAACATTTATATTCATTTAAAATAAAGTAGGAACAATTTGAGTGGACAAAACAGATACTTTACAGTTTGTCATATGTTTCAAGCCACAGTAAGAACGCACGTCACATATATGAGAGTAGATTCTTTTAAAGTTTTACACACAGCAGCTGACAAAAAGAGTACAACCCAGTGACGATAGTGATGATGATCATGCTTTGCTCAAAATCAGTAATATCTCAGCTTCTTGATAGAGCAAATTTCAGCACCTGATAAAGTAGAGCAAGATAGTTCCTGAAAAGTGTCTGAAACTGATAGAGAATGAAATAGGTTTCTAACTGAACCCACACGGAGAAGGAAAAGAGTCCAGACTGACATAGAAACTGAAGCCGGGTTATTACTTCCCTATAAAGATTTTAGAGTTGCGCAATTGTTGACAGACACTGTGGGAAATGTGGACTGGATGTTATCCAATAAAAACAGGAAGCGAGGAGAGAAGAACACGAAGGAAACAGTTTCTGTCGGCACAGTTAGGAACAACAAAGGAAAAAAATGGTGTGAAATACAACATTTCAGTTGGATAATATAAAACTTTACATTGAAACACAGAGTTTCGGTGATAAATCTTTTAATGAACGCCTCTGCAGTTATGCAACAACTTAATTTGCAGCTTTTTTGTTGATTGTCTCATTTGCACAAAAGAAAAAAACGAGACATAACACATCTATGAAATATTCATGTTTCTCTTCTAAGTGAAAATAAAGATCATTCTTGATTCATGTGTTATATGTACATTATTCGACATCTCACTTCTGTTTCATTCAGATACAAGCACATTTAAAGTAGCCAAAGTCACAGAAATTGGCAGTCTCTGTCTCTCGTATAGCTTATATATATATATATTTATATGATCATATAATCTTCATACATTTGGCAGTGTAGGCTGACTGCTACATACACATGTGCATGAAACTTATCATGTAACGCTACAGGAAAGTACAAGATTCAGCTGCACCCTGCTAACCCCATCAACCCCAAACACCAAACATTGTTCTTTTGCTCCATAAGACATCTACCGATTTCCCTGCTCAGCTCAGTCGTACTCCTTGTTCTAAAATCACGCTGACTAATTAGATTGAAGTTGAACAATCACATGCTGCAACCCACTAACAGCTACTGCAAGTGTGTCACAAGAAATACAGCTGTGACCAAAGCCCAGCGAGGAAAACACTGCACTCATTATCTGCCTCCTCTTTGGCTCCTTTAGCATGTTTTAATCAAGGGAAAAACTTGAGCGCTTTATATTTTTTGATTGTAATTAATATAACACAAGTTGTCTGGAGAGAAGAAAGGCTCTCATTGTTTTAATTCAGTGTTTCCGACTGTTGTACCCCCAAAATAATGAAAGACAGTGATCCTGATGGAAGAACACATAATTCTGAGTCTCCTTTGGCGGTAATAAAAAGTATAATAAACATGGTGTGCAATAGATAATTAAGAGCACACTCACAAGTATAAAACAAAAGAATCAGGCGGATTCTTGCTTGGAAAAACTGACAGATTTGACCTCAAATAGAGAACAGAAGAAGGGCTAATAAACAGTCTGCCATGGAGCAATCTTTAGAATAAACTACCCTTTGATACCTTGTGTGACTTGTTGACATTGTTTCCTCCTTTCATTTTAGACGTGGCAATTTCTAGTCATGGATCGCATGCAAAAGAGGCAGGTCACATGCTTGCCGCAGCTGCTCGTCTGTCTGGAGAGCAGGCACGACAGGCAAAAAATAGCTGATAAGACGACTCTCCGGCAATTGAAACAAGCTGCAAACTAGAGATCATGCCAGTTTTCTGATGCTTGTTGAAGAGTGATTGGTTTGCTGATTGATTTGAGCGTAAGGCCTTTCAACAAAACTGGTAGTTGTTGGTCTTCATCAGAGGCTGCTCTTCTTCTTGGTGGTCACAAGACTGGTCACAGGGGCTGTCGAAGCACTCGTCACACCCTTCACCCTCCGTGACCTGCTCCTGCACATTCTGGTACATTAACTGCGGAAGAGGTATCATCAAGATGGTGAGAGTTATACAAAACATGATTACAGAGTTTATATTTTAGACTGACATAAATAGTGGCATTGTGAGTATCTTCAGTTGGAACAACACCCAAACAGACATTATCGCAAAGAATCTAAATCGTGTAATTGGTCTTGGACTTCACAACTAAATTTGCTGTCTCTTAAGGAGCATTAAAAGAAACAGGGTTTCCCGAGGTCATCTTGGCCGGGCCGCCACATGTTTTTCTCCCTGGGTGCTTTCTCCCACACTGCACATGCAGACTAACTCACCTGTCCCTGCTCAGGTTGGTCCCCAAGTAGCCTTTGAATCATGTGACAGATTTTGCTGAAGGTGGGACGCTCTGTCGGCTCCAGATTCCAGCACATCTTCATGATACCGTAGCTGAAATCAAAAAGAGTTCTTTCAGAGAAACAATTCATGGTGTACATTAAAGGGGTTTTGCACTCTTATTTTCACTCCTCAGACTGTGTGGTGTAAAGCCGAGTTAGATGAATAAGGAGAGGCTTATGGAGGCGGTGACGCAGTTAAAAAAAAAAGACAGACTTGTTTATAAGGACCCCTGCCCCTCCAGTTCCATTTAGTTGCCATGAAATAGCAGTTACATGGCTCTCTAGCTTTGAGATCATGTGGCTAACAGGCAGAACTGAGGCCTGACTCACAGCAGAACAAGAAATGAATTGGCCCTGACTCAGATTCAGTCTATTTCCACAGCACATTTATTCCTGGCTAGTGTGACATGCCATGGCAAATCAGCACACACAGATGTTAGGGCTGTATCGCAAAAAAATAAAATCTTTTTTTTTTTAAATTTCGATGGCTTGCAAAGTTTGGAGTTTGGACTTATTTAGTTTTAGGTTTGAGGTCAAGGGAGAACCCAAAAGCAAATGAAATTCATGAATAATGGAAGTGCATTATGAGGTTATCTCATCTGTCGGTTATTTCAGATGTCAGATAGCCCGCGAGACTGCAGGAAGGGGAAAAAATAGGATCTTTGTTCATTCATAAAGACCATTTAGAAAGCAGACTGTTTGAACTTTGGGAGGCTAGCGCCTATTCACAATCAGCTACATTAATAAGTCTGTTATATTAAATTAACCTATTACTAGTCAAAAGTCACCGCATGTTATCAGCTGATCTCACTGGTTAGTAAGCATAACCATAGTATTACTCCTACTATTGCTTAACTACGTGTCAGGAGCTGATACGAAGGCCTTTAATTGGATTATTTGTCATTGTATCAGTCGTAAAAACTCTGCTGATAGTCACTTGATACGCCCGTAAAACTCAACTGATAATCAGGTGATGGTTAGCAGGATAAGAGCCTCAGACAAAATAAAGTGTTTGAGAAAAAGGGGAAGCAGTGACTCATCCCTGAATGAGCCATGCTGCTGAAGTGTCAAACTTACATTTCAGGTGGAGCAAAGTCTGGTTGGGACATCTGGTAGCCACGCTTCACCATCTTGTAGAACCTAGTGTCCACAGCCATGCTGGGGTAGGGGCTTTTGCCTAGTAGTGAATAACATGTGATTTTCAGCACCAACCCATGAAATAAATACAAGCACAGATCACATGTTTACGCATTCTTACCTAAAGAGAAGATCTCCCACAAGAGGATGCCATAGGACCAGACGTCACTCTGAACGGTGTACACGCAGTCAAAGATGCTCTCGGGAGCCATCCACTTCACTGGCAGACGTGCCTTTGCACAAAACAACACACAAACAAATTAAGTGATTTGCAGTGGATACCATGTAAGCAATATTTAGCTCTTATCAGATCAAATGCTTACATTGCCTTTCACCACATAGTTGGAGTCATTCATGATGTCCCGTGCCAGACCGAAGTCACAGATCTTTGCCTCTCTGCGACTGGTCAGGAGCACATTCCTCGCAGCCACATCTCTGTGAATACACTGCACACACGCATTTCACACAGTTTGTTTCTGCTTGTAGAGCTTTGCCCAGTGAAAGACAATAAGATCAGTGGAAGGCTTAATTTAGAAAGAAAGGTCTCCATTAAGAAATGTACAACGTCAAACTATGACTAAATATGTGATGGGAAATACCCATCATAAGCCCAGAGGAGTGGTTTAACACACAGGGACGCTGTGTAAAAACAAATGAAAGCTGAAAGCAATGTTTTTGTAAGACATTAAGACCCCTTTTTTTTTAAACAGCAAAAAGGAAATAAAAAAGATTTTAAAACTGAAAGAAATATATGATTTTGATATCAGCTTTAAAAACATGGAAAGGGGACTGGTCACAGCAGGTTGTCTCACCTTATGAGATAAAAGATTTCAAATGCATTCTTTGTCACATTTTTTTTTTAAATCAGATAATGCCTCATATTCATAATTCTTGCTATGGAGCCACACTCCAGCAATACATGCATAATGTGGGTTTGCATTTTTATGTCCATTTAAAGCTCCCCCTGTTCCCATAAAGATTTTTAAATTAGCCAAACCACAGTTCCTCTTCGTTGTCTATTTTTATTGGAATGTCACTTACGGATTAAAGATCAGCCATTGCTCCTTGTATGATTTTTATAATGACATTATGTATCTTAGTGTCACGGTCCCCGTGCCTGCTCGGCTGGCCCTGTGTGGCTACATGTTATGTTTTGTCTTTTCTCTCTCTCCTCTCTCTCTGCTCGCTGCCTGGGCGGAGCTCATTGTGAGCTCCCGGCCTCCACCACCTGTAGGCAATCACCTGTGGCTCCTCACCCTGTTTGCTCCCGCTACTTAAGGCAGTGACTGAGAGCACCTCGCCGCTGGACTATTGAATAACGCTCGTCAGTGCTACTTTAGCCTCAGCCAGTTTTGAGCTCTGTCCGTAAAAGTTCCGTGCTAACCCTTGTTCTCTGTATGCAGATTTCTCGTGTTTTGGTTTGGAGACTCTGGACGCTTTTCCCGACCCCACTCTGCACCCCTGGGAACCCTGGCCCCCTTCTCCCTCACCTGAATATAGTGCACCTGGAGTGTGTAAATAAACCTGTTTTTCTGAGACTTCAGTCTGCGCCGAGTCCTCCCTGCTCCTCCGTGACACTTAGATAATCTACTATCTACATCATCTGCAATATTAAACAGAGAAACATTATCCTAAACTGTTTGGTGACGCTCTCCACATTGTTACTTCTAAAAGTCTGAGCCTTTCCTGGAAGCTTCTTAATGAAATCATGTTACACCTGCGGTCAGTTAAATGGCCTGTATTTATATAGCGCTTTACTAGTCCCTAAGGACCCCAAAGCGCTTTACATATCCAGTCATCCACCCATTCACACACACATTCACACACTGGTGATGGCAAGCTACATTGTAGCCAGCGCGACCCTGGGGCGCACTGACAGAGGCGAGGCTGCCGGACACTGGCGCCACCGGGCCCTCTGACCAGTTAACCTCACATCCATCCTGCTTTCCAATGCATGATTTTTTTGTCTCTGGTATGAAATTGAAATCATGAAATAATTTGTCATATAAAAAAACAACAAAGTTTCAGCATTGTTGTGTTGTACTATTTCAAATTAAATGCGGTGCTGTAACAATTTGTGAATCACATTCTGTTCTTATTCACAAACCAGAAAGCGTCAAATTTCTAATTTGTTAATGGAGTGTTAAACTCACATTTTTCCTGGCCAAAAAGTCGAGGCCCTGAGCTACTTGGAAGGAAAATCTGAGCAGGTCATCAATATCCAGCGGCCAGTCACCACTCTCCTCACAGACAAGGTCTAGAAAAGAATCAGATAGGAATAAAATCCTGCAATCAGCACACTGATCTGATCATTTTCAACAATTTAAACCTCAGGCTGATGACGAGCTTACCTTCAGATGATTCCACAGTTGGCAACTCTGCTAAGCGGCTGGGTCTCATCTCCAAGTAGGTGCTCGAGGTTTCACTGGAGATCCCGCTATCGCTGTTAAAAGTAAACAGAGATATCAGTGCTTGGATACATTTCACATGTCCTCTTTCATTAAGTGTGTTTGCTGATGTACCTTCGAATGAACTGCTTCTGATTGCAGATGTTCTTGTAGTCGGTAGAATTTTCCATGATGTCGGGAATATTCATGACAAAGTTCACAAATGTCTCTGCCTTCTGGCGAAGGAAGTTCAGGAGGTCGCCGAGGCTGCAGTACTCAGTGATCACAAGCACTGGACCTGATGAGGAAACCCGCTATCTTATGACGCTTGCATGCTTAGTTAAACAGGATTTTCCATGATATGGATGACTTCTAATTTTAACACAAGTTTTTGCAGTATTTCCGTTTCATCTGCGTTCTCTGACCTCCATAGGTGCAGGCTCCAAGTAGGTTGACGATGTTCTGGTGGTGACCCAGGTGACTCAAGATCTTCAGTTCAGACATTAGAGCCTCCCTCTCATCTGAATGGGCACGGGCTGCAGAAACAGGTTTTTTTTCAGAGGTCTAAATATGTCTTTTACACAGAGTCAGTCTGACTTGCTCATGTGGACAATAACCTCTCAGTTAGGTCCTATTTTCCATGAAAGATCTGTCACGCTCAACTCAAAAAAACTCACAGTGCAACAGTGGATCCAAACCTTTTAACATTTTCACAGCTACGCGCATCACATTGTCTTCCTTTCCCATTCCATAAGCAGTGGCCTCAACAACTTTTCCAAATGCGCCTGCACCCAGGATCTTCCCTGTTTGTAGAGAAAATACACAGAGGAGCATTTTGACTTCAACCTAGTCTGCAATTTACAATCAAATATTCAATTATTATTATTTTGATGTAATATAATGAGAATTTAGTCAATTTGACAAACACGTTGCACACCTAATTTGAGCTTGTCTCTAGGGAACTCCCACTTTTCATTGTAGGGCAGCTGCGTGGGGTCAATGAAGGTGTAATTGTTCCCATCTCTCGCCTCAATGATCTTCCAGCGGATCTCATACCTCGGTTTCTTAAAAATAAAGTCAGTAAAGAATGGAGTAACTGCTTTCATAAATGTTTTTGGGCGTCATATTTGGATGTTGGAGATGCTTCTTACAGTTTATTTTGCGATGTTATTTTTTAAGAATTGACTCAACCTACCTGCTTGTATTTGTAAAACAGGAAAATGAGGAGCACAAGAAGGATGGTCAAAATCGCTGCCGCTCCAATCAGAAGGGAAGTAAAGGGCCAGTCTGTTCATAGAGAGAGATTTCAATGTGAGTTAACCTCATTAAGACTGGCTGTGTGACATACAAGCTGATGTCCTTAAACAGAATTTATCTAGCACTTGCATATTTATTGAGGATAATTAATAAACATGCTCAGAAAAGAAGAGAAATAACATTTTTTTTCTTTCCATGAAAGAAACATTAGATTAGATCTGAACCACATCCAGTAATGGTACTCTAGAGAAATTAGAAATTTAGAGAGCAGCCTTAAAATGGACATATGATCGAGTGCTCACCGTTAACGTTCACAGCAAGAGTGTCACTGCTGACGCCAGCGAGGTTGAAAGCCACACACTCAACCGTCATCCTCCTGTTGGAAAACGCCACAGTGAGGACGCTTTCCACTTCCACAGCCCCGTACTCCTCCCTCTGGACCTCCACTGTAGGAGCTCGGAGAGGGATTGCCAGCTGCAGTCCAGTATTGTTTTCATTGCACCTGCACAGATAGAGAAAGGCAATAAACTGACAGAAACGTCAGTGCTTAACCTTATCTCAGAGAGAAATCACTAAAATCACTACAGTTCGTGTTCATTCACAGGGTCAGAGACTGGGTGAGGTCTTTTATGCGCAGTTATACTTACGTGGGTCGGATTCCAAAACACTGATACCAGAGGATTCTGGGAGGAGGATAGCCATGCGAAGTGCAAGTAAGTGTGGTTACATTTTCCCATTTCACGACAGCAATTGGTCTCTCTGCCAGTGGGAAGAAATGAGGGGGAAAAACAATAATTAGTCAACAGTGAATGATCGAGATATACGACCAGTTGACAAAGAAAAAAATTAAACGATGTTAGTTTGTGTTTCTGTCACGTACGATACATCTGGACTTGAAATGTGATGGATGCGTTGGTCATTTCACTCTGAGCATAGAAGGTGTACTGGCCCTGCTCCTGTATATTCATTCTTTTCAGCTGCAGAATAGCATGGTATCTAAAACAAAAATAAATAAATGGTGAAAAAGAGGAATATCTACAGAACCAGAAGTGACTAATTTGGTGTCTTGAATTCAGACAGCTCCTATGCATCATTGGTGAAATAAAAAGAGAACAGCACTCTTCCCTCTTTGAGTTTCATGACCTGAGGAAATATAATGACCTGGTCAGATTTACACAGAATGCAAGGACAGCAAATCTCAAATTTAGTAAAACTTCCTCTTCCTGTAGTACACTTGATTTTCGCACTTTTCTAACTGTACTGCTGAGATACCAGAATGATGAGTAGGGGTATTGCACGTTTCTTTCCCATGAAGCTATTTTAGTCCACCTGTTGTTGTATCGGATGAGCTTGTTCTCCTGTGTGGCTGTGTTGAGAGATGTCGGCGTGTCCCATCTGTGCTTTGTGATGTGGGGGTATGCTTCGATGAGCACGCTGAGCTCCAGATCGTCTCCCTCGTTCACCTCGACCGAGAGGCCCTTGTGGGCCAGCTTAGGCGACAGCTGGGGTGATAGTCTGATGTAAGGCTTGTCTGCTCAAACAATGAAGAGACAAACATTTTAGTTTATTGAAATCATTAAACAGTTTATAAAGTGAATACTTTAGGCTCTTCTTTATAAATTCCAAGAGGTTTTAGCTGTTGGGTGTTTTTTTGTGGCTTACCCACAACCAGCAGGTATGTGGTCGAAGTGTTCACCCCTGCTTCGTTAGAACCGATGCAGGAGATGTTTCCTGTGTCTGCCAGGTTCACAGCAGCGATAGTCAGTGTGCTCTCTATGTCCAGGCGATTTTCACCATTGGAGCGAACTATCTCAGTGATTTTTGGGACCTGAAGACAAATACATAAAGATGTTTAAAGAAGAAAAAGAAAAAATTAAAATTTTGATTAGTATCACTGTAAAACGTAGAAATATCTTGTACTGACTGATTTGGTTGTGTATTTCCAGGTGACGTTGTAGTAGAAGTTGGGATTGTGTGTTGTGCATGGGATCTTGAGTTCTTCCCCAACTATGCGTACATATTCCTCTGTCTCCAAGAAGACGTATGGAGGGAAACGGAGCTCTAGAAAAAGAGAAAAATCATACCCAAATGTCAAAATAGACACAAGTGGTAATGGGCTGATTCTTATATTTGTGTTTTGAGTGCCTACTTGAGCACTCAAAGCACATTTTTCTACACCTAAGTGCTTTCTATCTAATATTCACACATATTCAAATCCTATAAACGCATCAGAGAGCAACTTGGGTTGAGCATCTTGCCCAAGGATACTTAGGCATGCAGACCAGAGACAGAAGCAGCCAGTGACTGAACCACCTGCTCTACCTCCTGAGTTACAGCCACCCCAGACAAGTTTCAGTTTAGAGGAATTCTAAAAAAAAAAAAAAAAAAAGCTTTGGGAAATTATTTTTCTCACTCTGAATGACATTGATGGAAAAGGCCTTAGAAGTCATCTCCACTCCGTTGACCCTGGCCGTGCAGATGTAGTCAGCATTAAAGCTGGGGTGAAGGCTGTGGATGAGAATGCCACGGTCTCTGAAGATGGTAAAGTTCATTCCTGGTGGCACAGAAGTGCCATTGTTCATGCGCAGGCTTATGTCTGTAGCTTCTGGGTTGGTCAGTAGGCAGGGCAGCAGGTAGCTCTCACCCTCCTTCGCTACCACCTGCAGGGATGTGCTGCTGGTCCAGAAAACATGACTTGGATCTGGAAGAAGGATTTTCAAACAATTAACTAATGCGAAACTTAGCCTGAACACTAATAAACATCCAGCTAAGCACAAACTTCAGGAAGCTTGCAGCAGAACAACAGAAGCTCACCTTTTACATACACATACACCGAGGAGTCACGATGGGACCCGCTGGTGTAATAACACTTGTACGTTCCAGTGAATTCTGCGGTGGGACGTTCGACTTTAAAAGTACGGACACTCCCATTGCCCCTGGATATGTAGCGTCTGTGTTTGGGTAGTCTGGTTTGCCAGATTACAGGTGCTTCACCCTCACACCTCAGATCCAGAGGTCTTCCAGCTCTGACCACCACCTCAGCGCTCTTAACCACCTTGGAGTTTAACTTGATCACTGGACGCCTCCACTCAGCTAAAAATAAGAAAATGGCACAAATTAAAATGACATAGAAAAATAGGGTAAAACGATTTAATGAACTGAATTTGTTCCTGATGGTCTCTGAGGGTTTTTATTTATTTATTTTTTTTTGTGTTGCATATTATTTTTGTTCTCGCCATTTCATTATCTCATCTGCTCTGTGACTCAGAATTATTTTAAGAGTATGATTCAGGAAACAGATTGAAGACTCTTGGCTCCATCTATACTTGATACTTCTGCTTTTCACATTGTTGTTATATCTCAACAGTGGGGGTAAAAAAAACAGTTACTATGGGAAACTTCAAATATTACTGCTGTAATTTTTGCTTAGACCCTTTGCCTTTGACATCAAAAATAAAACTAGAGACACATTTAAGAATTTTAAACACATGAGAGCGGAGAAATATTTATTAGCCATTTCTGAGGAAGGGATTTCGTGTAATGGGCCAAACCCTGAGGGGTTAATAAAGCATATTTTTTTGCAACAAAGAACACTGATTTCTTTGATTACTTTGGTGAGAATCTGGACGTTTTTAAAAACTGGATAGTGCATTACGCCAAATTACCGACACTGGAGAAGCTGAGACGTCTTTCCAGTTAGAGGTCATAAAATTTTCCATTCGGCCTTTCTTACAGTGCGTGTTGAATCTTGAAGCAGAACTGAGATTCCACGTTCAGCATTTTGTATTCGCCACATAGCACAATGTAAGACACTGAAAATTAAATGTCATGTGAAGCCAGCATTTTATTTCTGATGTCCTGCTCAGCAGTGTAAACAGCTACCTTTGCCCCAAAGTCCTTCAGCTGTTTAAAAGAGCTATTCATGCAACCTCAATATGACCCATTATAAACGTTATACAATAATCAACCAGAAAGCAAAGCTAATTCATTCAGACCTAACTCAGCGAAACAAGAGATGCTTTTATCTATTAAAATGCAAATAAATGAAATTGCAATTGGATGGCTGTCGGGTGATACTTATATTTGTGATGTTAAATATTATCACAAGAACAACCCTAAACCCCCAAAACTGAAGACAATCAACAGCTGAGAAGGCTGTCAGCTCTTCTCTGCTGTGAGTACAAGTGCATCACTCCAAATATGATGAGTATGTTGTTGACATGTTTACATCTCACATTTAAAAACATAAACAGATGAATGCTATTTTCTGTAAGCACATTTAATTTGATTTCACTAACTTAATCTTTTAGTGTTACACAAACTTTACTCACACAGTACTTTTCATTCTTTAAGTCTATCGGGGAATGTGACAGTTACGTGCTTTACCCAGTCATCTTTCACATCTAACAAATTGTGGTTTTAACATGTAAGTCCACATTAGTTTTCAAAAACAAGACAAAAATGAAAAGCAAACATCTGATATAAGGGGGCAAAATCACAGCAATTGAAATTGTTGCTTTTCAGAGCTTACCTGAAGCAGTGGAGGCCACAAGCCACAGCATAAGGTAGGACAACATCCTTGATCAACTCAGACCTGGAGTTTAAACATTGTTACTTATTAGCGCAGGAAGAAAAAACCTGATTTGTAGTGATGGGTGCGAGCTTAAAAACAAAACCCCCCAAAGAAGCAACTGTTGCTATCACTGAATTTCATCTTTTACTTCTTTCTGAATGATCAAGAAAAACACTGAACAAACTGTTTCCATTATTATTACCAGTGTAATAAAACCAGAATTGAAATATTAAAACTTGAGATCATAAAAACAATTAAAGAATGACATACCCCGAGAAAGAATTTCATTGGTGCATGTATTAAAAGTAAAGAGTCACTCTAACTTGAAACACAGAATTATGAATTATAGAAGCAGCCCATATTTCTTTCCAGTGTTTTCACCTGCAGATGTCTTCAGCTTGGATCTAATAACTTCCCTGAGTCAGAAGTTTCCAGCATCCAGAGCTGACACAGCTGAGTTCCTCGTTCCCTTTCTGTGCGTCTCCGCGCTCCTTCTTCTTTCTTGTTTACAGGCTTTTTGCCACAAGTCACACAGCAAACAGAAAGTTGTTTTGAGAGCAAGTGGTAGAGGGGTGGAGGAACAATGTGTGTGTGTGTGTGTGTGAGAGAGAGGCGACGTGTTGGGGGTGGGGGGGCAGTCAGCATATCATGCTCAACAAATTAATGAGGCAGTGTCAATTGGCCTCTGAAAGGCACAATAATATCGAAACATCCGCAGAGGTGAGACCAATCATCTTCATTTCCGCTGAACTTTGGACATGCGTCAGGCTTAGAAATGCAGCTCGGTAATAAACTGTGAAAATGGAGAGTGAGAAAATTAAATCACAGAAATATTACAGAAAGTTTTCCTTTTTTTAATGTGCTTGAGTTTCATTAACAGCAGAAATGACAGTGAGAGACACCAAAGAAAACACCAGTTATCCAAGCAATACTACGATTATACACTTTATTGTCACATTTACAACATAGAAAATGACACATATAAAAAATACATTTGTAAACGTTAAGAAGAGCTTTGGTACCATAGCTTGTGATAACAGTGATCTTGTGCATTTTACATAGAGTAAGAAAGGCTACAGGACATAAAAAGACGTGTTCTTCCTTTAAGTGGTGAATTACGTTGAAACACAGTTAGTGTTATCCAAAGCAACAGAAGACTACAGGTATTTTTTTTTTTTAGATTTTTTTCATGTGTACATATTTATGGCTATCTATTTCTTGAGCAGCAGCCCTTCATATGCAAGCAACAACAGCCCGAGACAACAATCAGTCTATACAAAGGCACTCATCTGTGCCATCTTGTGCTAAGGCAGTGATATGCTGTATTTATTGTTTTCACTTGAGAGTCACAGAAACTGCATATCATAATCACTCTAACATTAGATCCCCAGTTGCTGCGATGTAACTTTCACATAATTGAAATTATTTTTTTGTTATGAATATCCACATTTTCTACATAAAGTGCAAATCTGGCACAGAACTATGAGTTAAGCATACAGGACAAAAAGTTTTCATACACACACATCACATACAAGATAATATTCAAAATACACAAATAAAAACACAGACGCTGTGGCATATTAAACTAAAAAATAAAGTATATCTCACATTAAAACAGTGCATGTGGAACCTGTTTGTATTTACTACGATTAGTCCTCTTGACTGTACCCAAGGTAAGGTTTTCATTTATATATCGCCATTTCACATCTGATCATGCTTTAGGACAAAATGTTGTCATGTTGTCGAACTTGTCATTTAAAGGCAAATTAACTTCTTTTCAGGTTCTTGAGGATGTTTAACCTCTTACCTGAAAAGCCTCTTTAGCTCTAAAAACCCTGATGTGGGCTAGCAGGTCTTTAACCTCACGCCTGATTGTCATCTGTAGGTGGTCCTCATCATGTGAGTCATTAGGGAAACATGGGTGAAACTCACACTTTGACCCATGCCTTGGGTCTGGTGATCCTAAGAACTCACATGATAACAGGGTGGGTGAGCAACTCTTAGGACTACCTCCAAGGAGCCTTTCAGATGAGAGGTGAAATGTCTTCAGAAACCTAAATAGAAGTCTAGTTGGCTTCAATCGGCCACTTAAGCCTGTTGCAACGTGGACGAATTCTACACAGAAAAATGGATTCGAGGTTTTCTCACAACATTGTGTCAATGATTTCGTACTTTTTAAAAAAAGGAAATGCAGCCTACTTTTGAACAGTGAATATGGGGAACAGTTGTTGATTAGTTATCTAAAAGATAAAGCACTTATTTAATAAGGCCTCATAAGCCTCACTACACGTTGTAAACTAAGTGTAAATTGTGAGGAGGGTACCGCATTAATTTGTAGCAAATTTCCTAATACAACCGAATGACAGAAGACAATTTTGTCGTTAACTACTTGTAGTTAAAAAACAAAAGAAGAAACTTTCTGTGTGCTTAGTGAAAATACAGAGATTTCCATCTCAGTCTCTATGCTACATTTTAGTTTATTCACGTTCCCTTTTCAGCCCCAGAAAGGAAATCTGTTTCCTCTGGGCTCCTACATCTGGCTACAGGAAGCTGTCTTCTACCTCAGGTGTCCCGGAGGAGCCCAACAGAGCGTCTCTCTCGCTGGTCTCTTCCAGCCGGTCCTCCTCTGGAAGGGTGTCAGCAGTGTCCTGAGACATGGAGTCAGTCTCCTCCCCCACAACTACAGAGCTGAAGGTGAAAAAAACCATTCACAAGTTCACACAGTGCATTTAATCACAAAGTCGTACACAGACGGCTCTTTTTGAGGTGTTGTTCTAGATGAAGTATTTCAACATGAACTTGTTCATAAAAAGGTTCATAAAAACCACCAAAACATATATTGGTGGTATAAAAGCCCAAGGTGCTAGCTGTCTTATTATATCCGTATATATTATTTTCATATGCCAGCTAAATGGTGGATGTTTATTTGGTTTTTATTACCAAATATGATCTAAAAAAAATCAGTGATCTGTGTCAGTGATCTTGGACAAAGGTTACAAGGTAAGACTTCAAATATAAAACAAAAACATTTCCATCACTGGTTTGGATCACTCCCAAACTGGGAAAAAAAATCTATGTTCAAGTTAAATGTGACTAAAACTAAAACTTTGATGGTTCAAACATTCATTTTCTCATTAATGCTGAGTGTGTGATTATCTAAGCAGTAAAAACACTTCTCCATAATACGGCTATTGTTTCAGCTCAACATCTGGATGAGTGGGTGTTTGGATGAAAAAACTGCTTGGGTTAAGCAAACACAAATTCATCTTTGTTTCAATCCCTGCTCTTGGCACACATTTGCAGCATCCTTTCAGTGACTCTGTACCTTCCAGGACTTTCCGATGGCACGTCAGTGAAAGCGTCTTCTGGCTTCGGGTCCGGAATGGGAATGATGTACTCGTTGTATGACGGTATGACTTCCTGTGCCTCTTGTCTGAAGTCTTGTCTAGGCCTTGAGTTTTGGTTGTAGGCATCCAGTGGAGATTGGAGTGTGACAGGAGATGGGGTGCCAAATGCTGGGTTGGTGATTGGAAAGGGTGAGGTCAGCCGAGGTTTGGTGCGGGCGACTGCCGGGTGGTCACTCTTCGTGAAGTTTTCGTTGGCTTGGTTGTATCTCTGTTGTCAGGAGAGAGAGTTTGATTACCTTAACAGCGTAGGAGCAGTCTGATGAGCTTGTAAGAAGAATGATGATGAGCATTTTAGTGAAATTACTTGTGTTTTTTATTGACTGTGACAAACCTAAACTCAGGAAGGGGTAATTTCTTTAACCTCTGATGATGATTTAATATATTCAAAAGAGAGCTACATCAATAGTCTCCAAGTCACTAGTTGCACTCCATTTGACAGGAAGAGCTGTCATATGGAGTGCAACTACTGCGCTATGATGCTCCTGCTTTTGGCACCTTGCTTCACACTTCAAGGTAGGTAGTGTGGCATTGGTGACATTAGCTCATTATAATAATGAATGCAATAAAAACATGGAAAATGTCATTCATTTACTTATTATTACTTACTGGAATAAATAAAATATTACTAAATAAATCATTCAGTATTTCTATTCTGTTTTCTGTTTGTCAAAAATATCAAAATTGTTAGAAAGATTTTTAAATATTGTGATTTCATTTTGAGGTTATATTGCCAACACTTTCTGAAAACACTTGCAACATATGTAATATGTGTTACTTATAAAATATGTATTAATGGTAAATGACTGTAAAAGAGTTTAAAAATATATTTAAATCACTGTATTGGTGGGAGGTAATACAAATACTGAATAAAAGAAGGGGTTAGGGTTTAGTGTGGAACTGCTTTATTTTAAAGAATAAAAAACAAGTAACTATTATTGCTAATGTCATAAGGTGACTGAAAAAGAACTTAAAAAACACCAGATTTCCATCTGAGTTTGGCTGAAGCAGAAGCATAAAAATATAACCATAAAACTGAAGTACAATTTGTTTTTGTTTTTTTACAAATTTTTTACAGTTCAATTTTAAGGTTAAAGTGAAATTACTGTGAAATTGCACCAATGTAAAGTACTTGAATGCTTGCCAATATCTCATCCAGCTACTAGGAAGTGTTATTATGTACCTTTTTATAGCTGTCTGTCAGCATATTCCCCACGCTGTGGACCAGAAATGAGAACTCGGGCCTTTTCTCATACTTTTCATCCCAGCATTTCTTCATAATCTCATAACTGCAACATGAGCAACATGAAATAAGGAAATAAGTGTGTTTCTTTTCAAAAGTTGTTGAAAAGGCAAGAAAATGTCACGGTGAAAGTGAGACTCACACGTCATCGGAGGCATGGGTGGGTTTGGCCATTCGGTAGCCTCTCTTCAAAGCACTGTAGAATAATTCATTCATGGGCAAATCAGGGTAGGGGGTCCCTCCTGCAGAGAACATTTGAGATCATTCAAAAGCTGACTTAGAAATCAGAAGCAAAGGCTAGGAATCTAATTGAGATCTGTATCCAACATAATGCAACCTTGCACACAGAATTACATTGTTTCAGCCTATGAGACACTGAGACATTGAGTGAATTTAATGGGTTTTCCAAGAAGCAGAACACTGACTTATTATTTCAACTTCAGTAAAGTAAAGTATTTATTCTGACCCAGATCTGTGAGAAAAATTGACCCATAAAGTCCAGTTAATTTCACATTTAGACAAGGAAATACAGAGAATTTCGTAAGTGTCTCACTTACAAAAGTGGATTGTATGTTTTCACCACTCTTGCTTACAAGTGCATATCCCACAAACTGTCAACTTTGTTTTTATGGTACTTTCAAAAAAATGGTGAAAGGATGCTTAAAAACAAACAACAAAAAACTCACAATACTCTGAGTAAGGAAATGCTGATTTCAAAGCTTGACTGTGCCTAATTGGAAGACTGACCTCATATGAAGCTTCAAAGAAACTGGTACGTACTTGCAATTAGACATAGAACAGAAGATTTGCCATGGCCTCCTATACTCTCCTTTACTGTCACATGGAAATTGTATGTCTCTTTATTGGTTACACTTTAGGATAGAGAAGTTTGTAAAGAGTCCAGGAGAGTTCTAACCTGAATTGAAATTAAGATTAATACACTAACAATTCTGTTTTGCAGTGTTAGTCAGTAAGTGACTGGCTGCTCCCGTATGGGATTAGAACGATGCCCCCTTATCCCATAGTCCAGCCTATAATGCAATTCACACTTGTATATACGCAGCTAATCAACGTCGTTGACAGGCTATGACAGCGTCCTTATGTGCCGACACCTGTGTTTTAGCTAGCAAAGCGGCGTGGCTGATGTGGAGTGAAGCCACGTTAATGACAACGTGTACAATCATCTCCGATGATTGTACACGTTGTGTGGACTTTATACTAGTTTTGGACTTTATACTAGAGTGTGGACTTTATACTAGTTTTTAAATTGTGTCGATAGGCCACGTAAAACCAGAGTTATGATAAAAATATCTGCAATGTTTGGTTTTCTTCCTGAATATTATCATTGTTTATATTTACTGCAGGAAGAAACGGTAAAAACAGCGTTTTATTAGGAAAACGCTCGAAAGCACTCTCCGCCTGTGAGCAAAAACAACACCAAAAAACCCCACCCTTTCCTATTGGTGGAAAAATGTACCATGTCGACAAATCAAAAAATGATATGGCAACATGGTATTTAGATGTTTAGGAAGAGGGAAGTTTTAGGAGTGACGGAGGTGTTTTGAGATGTGAGAGATTTGCAATGTTTAGCGCAAATCTTGTGTAGTTAGTGTGTAGTGTAGTCAATAGTTTTGTTGTGTGTCAGAACAATGAGGCGAATACTGAATGCTACAGGTGTTACAGGAGTGATACAGCTCCTGTTGTCAGGCCTGCAGGTATCAGGCTGTTGTTCTCCTTTATCTCATAGTGGACAGAAATTATTTTTTGGAGTGGCACAAATAATTTGTGTGGCATCAAATTTCATGCAGAAGAGCTGATTGTTCTGTAAATAGTTTGAAATGTATATTTAAAAAAACACCTTGGCTGCATTTTTAAGTAAATAGCTGCAAAAAACTTTTCTGTTTGCATAACTCAGTTACTTTTTTGAAGAAGTAACTATATAATTAATTGCCCAACATTGGTCATTATACACTGTACAAAAAGAAAAAAAAAGTTTTGTTTTCAAAATTGGAGTTCAAGTTATTTTTACGTCCAATAGTGTTAACATACTACACAGGACATGAACAAGATTTTTTTTAATTTTCATTGTAAGTGGGTTAAAGCAGTTAATTAAAAGTAGTCTAACAAAAATGTAAATGCTGTAATTTGATTATTTTAATAATAAATAATAAATATAATAATAAACCATGTAACTTGGATGCTGGCATGACCACAGTGCACACGTCTGCTGTTGCTCACAGTTGTCCAAGGGATCGCTCAGGGAGTTTGTGTGTTCGCTCAGACACATGAAAAATTAGTGGGAACATTGGAACAAAGTGTCCTATATTATCACTTACAAATAAGGTGATTCTCTTCTACAATATGAATACAGCACTTCATTAGTAGGACTAAAAGCTTTTTGTGTGTTGATGTGAGTGTGCCTGAACTGACCCAGTGTGAAAATCTCCCAAAGAAGAATGCCATATGACCACACATCGCTTAGGGTGGTATACAAATTATGGAAAATGCTTTCAGGTGCCATCCACTTCAAGGGAAGGAACGTCTGAATGAAAGAAGAAACACATCTTATTAAAGAACCACTGTTCCTAATTTGAAACATGCAACAGTCAGGAGGGCTAAAAGAGTCCAGCTAGAATTTATTTGCTGCTATTAAATTTCTGTTATACGCGGATAAAAAGCCAAAACAGGTGAAAACTTGTCAGAACAGAATAGAATAACTTTCCATAAGTTTTTCCATAAACCACTGGTTTTTTTTTATACTTACGTTGCCTTTAGAGATGTAGTTGGAGTCATGCATGATGTCTCTGGCCAGGCCGAAGTCACAAATCTTCACCAGCTTGCCCTCACAGATCAGGACGTTCCTGGCAGCCAGGTCACGATGGACACACTGCGGAAGAGGAAAACGAATATACCTGTTGTAATCATCATGAGGTTGCCACATAAGCACAATTTTTCCTTTTACATATTGCTGCAAATTTGGATGCTGATTAGCTGATCTCTATTTCTTCTGTCTTCTTTTGACACAGTCAGGCTACCTGCTTTCTCCAGTTTCTTTTCTCTGTTTCAAAATTTTTTTATGCTAAACTAAGCTTCCAATTCTTCTCTACATAATCGGAAAATTAAGACTAATTTTCTAATTTCATCTTTGTTTAAATGGGCACAAAATGGCAGTTATCTAGAAGGTTGAGATGAGTATTTTATAAAATATCATACGTTCTTAGAGGCAAGGAACTCCATCCCCTTCGCCACTTGGTAGCTGAATCCTAAAAGATCTTCGTAGGTGAGACTGGGAGAGTCGCTGATCACCAGGTCTAATCTGTTGACTCCTGAACACAGTGACAAGGTGAAAGGATCATCAGGAGAAAAAAGAAAGGAAGGTGATGAACATGAATGAAAACATTGTCTTTTGTGATGGGGGAACTCTGGCTGTCCTGTGACTGCCTGGATAAAAAGAGATCAGGCTCTTTATATGTTGCCACATTTGTCTGTACATTATCTCCAGCATTTGATCAGTTAAGAAAACAAGTATTCATTAGTCTATTATATGTAAAGCACTGTGCTTTTCAACCAGAAGTACAGCTTATAGTGGCAGAGTTCATCATCCATCATGGTTAAAGTGATTTTAAAACAGTGGTAAACTGGCTCAAATCAAACCTTGTTCCTGGTAGAAGCCGTGTTGGTAGAGAGCCTCGTACGGAGAAGGCTGGATATCTGCATATTTGATGGAATCTATCTGCTCTTGCATGGGAACGTAGACTGAGGGCTCATCTTTGCTCATGTCCATGTATCCTCCATCACTCTCACTTCCGAAAGACACATAGCTGGAGGGATGGAGATATATATATATTTATTGTGTCTGAAAAGTGCACTAAACTGACCTTAAAGGCATATTTGTTTATTTATGCTCCTTCATCATCTGAAACTTTACAACAGAAAAATATCCCCTTAGGAATCAATAAAGTATATTTACCTAATGTTTCAAAGTACATAAGAGGAGGTTTTAATAAAAAGAACCTCCCACATCATACAAAAACGCCCTTTGTGCAGCTCTGAAAGCTCCAGTCTGCTTCGCTCACCCTTTCCTCTGGCTGAGAGGGGTGCTTCCTCTGGAGATGAGACAACTGTAGTCCTGGTTTTTCTCAGCATAGTACTGCAGGAACGTGTGCTTGTTCCTGTGCAGGTAGTCCACCAGGTCGCCATAGCGACAGTACTCAGTCACCAGGTACAAAGGGCCTGTGATCAGGGAACAAGAAGTAAAACAATAACAATATTAATACAATATGTTCTTTATACTTGTATGTATTATGTATGCCTCATAAAATCAACTATAACTTTCAAAAATATAGAGCTTTTATACAGTACTTTTTTCACTGTGTGGCTGACTCTATGCTTTGAGCATATTTAACTGAGGGACTCTCTTTTGCTGCTTCTCTTTGCAAAAGCAGCTGTTCTAGATGTAAAAAAACCCCCACTTGTAAGCTCTGATGTGTTACAGTTAATGCACTTGGCTGTTTTCTTTCATTCAGCATTCTTTAAAGAAATTCCACAGCTATTTAAAGTGCAAGACATGCCAACACTCATTAACTCATTATCCAAAGTGCAATGTAATGTGAATTATATAATCTAGAGCAGGAGTTCTCACATCGTTACCCAAAAAAAGTGGGGTGGGAGTAGAATAATGGATACTTTTTTCTGTTGTAGAGTCAGTAGAGTCAGTAGTCAGTAGTGATGTGAGTATATTCACTATTAGATGTAGCAAACTTTTACATTTCCAAGGGTATTATTCTGAGAACCCTTTTGCTATGAATGGTAGAGTCACACTCAGAAGCATTGCATGCCATTTTAGGGTAAATCAAAGCACTGTTTTAAGAAGTTAGACAAGGGTTTAGGAAGTCTGATGAGGTAGTATAAAGAGCCATTTAGAAAGGTCCATTTAAAAAGCATGCTATGGTAAATGGGTTACATCAAATTTCTAACAAACAGGCTGGTTCAAAACCTTATTTTTACTTGGTTGACTAATTTTGTCCATTTTATTATGCTTTCAGTTTCCATTAGTTTTGTTTTTAATCATGTGTAAGAAAGCCAAGAATGCTTTTCTATTCCTTTGACCAGTGAAATAAACTTGTTTCTGTGCAAGAAAAGCAAACTTCCAAAATGATAAATTGTACTTTTCTATATTTAAAAAATCATTTTCTATTAGTCACATTTTCTTACTTGTAACCTTTTGTACTGATTATTTTGATGGTAAATGTATTGTGACTTTAATGTTAAAAAAATATAGGCCAATCCAGCACCAAATGCCACTGAACTTCCCGCCTTTGACTTAAACAAATCTTCACCACTATTATCCGGTACCTTTTGCATTAAACAAAGCTAAAATGAGCAGACAGACATGTGTATCAAAGCAGTTTTCCACAGTTTGTCATTGTGATGCATGCTCACCATGTTTGGTACAAGCCCCTAGCAAGTTTACGATGTTGAGGTGAGGACCCAGATGACTCATGATCTTTAATTCTGACATCAGGGCCTGAGTTTCACTCCTTCTGGCTGTAGCTGGATGTCAGAAGATGGAAAAAGAAGGGAAGAAAAAGCTGGAAAAATTAGATGCATAAACTTAGGGTAGTTGGAAATAGATACCCTGAGAGCAGGACACACTGTGCCTTTGCCAAACTGCTCAATGACCTGTGAGCTATGACTTGAATCAGGCTGGCAAGCAAACTAAAGCTCAGCAGGCTGCTGCTCTCTATGAGCCCAAAGGAATATGGCACTGGTGTCACAACATCTGACAGCTATGCGGGGGTTCATATAAGATAAGATAGAACTTTATTAATCCCTCGGGTGGGTTCCTCTGGGAAATTCGACAATATACTGTTCACACAAATTACGCACATGGCTTTCTGCTTTGTTTTTATATTGTAGGGCTTACATTTCAGCATTTTCACTGCCACCTTTGTGCTGGACTGCGAATGCGTGAGACCATACGCAGTTGCCTCGACCACCCTGCCAAACGCTCCTGATCCAAGAGTGCGACCTGAAACACAAAGAGGAGCTCAGAAGGACAGAGTCTGAATGGGGCCCACATTGGACCTGCAAAAGTAAGGGAGACCATTTTTAACTAAAATATTGGTGTCAGCAAATGTATGTTATTTTCTGAAGAAGGGAAGATTATTGCAGATAAATAGTATTTATTAAGAGCATATGATGTTTTTCTCGATGTTGAGATGTGTCCTGTTTGTAGGTGAGCAGCTGACTATGAACATGTCAGTCATTAGACATGAAGGTTTAAAAGCTCTCTGTGAATAGGGCTTTAAAAATGAAGTGCCACTGGAGCTGATAAGAGACGTTTAACAAGGTTTGTTTAGTATTCCAGTGTCGACTGTGCCCAGACAACACAAACCACCCACAGCACTAGAGCTACCGGGCAAAAGCTCCAGTTTAAAATGTCTGGAAGCAAATGCGTCTATTAAGACAAATAAAAAGTGACAAGCTGAAAATTTAGCTGCAGCTAACAACGAATTAGTGTCCTCAGTTGACTAGGCTAATTTTAATGCCTAAGATAATAAATATTTGTTCAATCCTCAGTGTGTTGATGCTTTAATAGATTTAAAACTGTTTTTTGTGCCACATAATTTTTTTCATATTTTTTTAACCACACATAATATTTTACCATTTATGGAAAACCTCTATTAAAAAGATTTAATGTAGTGGGAGAAAATTACAAAGACATTTTCTGTTCTGTTTCTTTTTTTCCCTTTTTTTTTTTTAAAATTATTTTTTAATAGTTTAAGCTAATTTAATTTGGTTATGCCATTTAAATTTGTTATTATGCTTCACAACATAAAAATATGATTCATATTTTTATGTTGTTGTTGCCTTTGTTTTCAGCATCATTTGTAACACTGCAATTTCTGATCTTCATTAAGTTGGGTTTCCCTAATTTGCATGAACGGGAGCAGATTTAAGTTAAACTGCACACATGCAAGATATTAGGATTTCCATCAGGACTAGTTTTTTTTAGCTGAGCTTAGCTCATCATCTCTCTTAACTGAGGACTCACCCAGCACTAGGTGGTCACGGCGCATTTCCCAGGCCAGGTCATAGGGCAGGTGGATGGGGTCCACGTAGATATACTCATGCCCATCCTGGCTCACAGATTCTATCACCTTCCATCTGATCTCATAGCGAGGTTTCTGAGAACAAACAGTATTGCTTTTGAAGAAAGGAAAATTGAAAAATGGAAACTAAAAAATGTTTGAGTTTCTCTTACCTTCCTCCAGATTGCAATGAGGATGATGAAAGACATGATAACAATGACCACTAAGGCTAAAACAGCAGCCAACACTGCCACCTGGGAGAAAAGGGCTGCAATAGGCAAGAGTACACAGAACATTAAACACAATATAAATAACATGAATCTCCACATGCTGGAAATTAATTTATAAGTATAAATGAAGCTATGTTTTGTCTAAGACATACAGTCTACTAAAGGATACAAAGTTTGCTTTGTGTCTCTATAAACTTATCAGACTTTCCTATAGTGTTTGTGCAGTTTAAGCCAAATACAATTTAATTTAATCCTATATTATCATTTACCCATTTAATAGTAAAGTGGCATAGTCTATATTTGTATAATAAAAAAATGACAAACTTAAAGTATAATGTTCTATAATATCCTTCATCTATCCTTATATATATATATATATATATATATATATATATATATATATATATATATATATATATATATAGATAAATAATCCCATGACACCTACAGCTGAATACCAGTTTGATGTCCCGCCTGCTGATGAGCCCCTCTTGATTGCTGGTCTCACACCGAACTGCGGCCTGCTGAGGTGTCTGGAAGGTCAGCTGGCTGCGAACCTGACTGACCTTTCTTGTCTCATTGTAGCTCACGTTCGTATGGATGCTCAGCACCTCTGGCTCTGGTGTCAGCGGCTTCCACACCTCTGTCTGGTTGCTACACCTGCAGAAGAACATTAGATCGGAGGGTGAAATATTTCCAGTCAAATACAGACGCACTGAAAGCAAAGCGTGTTTTGGTCAGCCACCTAGTGTTCCTTCTGTGACAGTTCAATGGAGAAATGGGTGGTAGGGACTCACTTGAGCATGCTGCCACAGCTGTACCATTGTATGGTTGGGGCTGGCACCCCTTCTGCAACACAGGTCACCAAGTGTTTTTTCCCTGGGAGACTGTGGTCGGTCAGGTCTTTAATCTGAGCGGGAACTAAACACAGGGTGGCAGCAGCCATTAATCATTGCTGACTCGGAGAAAAACACAATCTGTCCTCAGCTTTTTTCCATTCACAAACACCACTTTCAGACAGTCGGTCAAAAAATATAAAACACCACACAAAACCCCACAGCACACAAAACACGTGGGAACATTTCAGCTTAAAAAAAAGGCTCACCTTGGACCTCCAGGTCAAAGGTCATTTCCTTTGAGTCGTCTCCATTGGTAACAAGGACAGTGTAGAGGCCCTTCTGGTCTGTCCTCACCCTCACCAAGGTGAGGACACTGACATACCTGAGGTACAAAAAATTCATTTTTAAAAAATAAAATATACACTTTTTCTTCCAGTACTGAAAATGTTGACTATTTGTCTGGAGAAATCAAAGCTGACTGGCAAAAAGTTACAAATTTAATCAGACCTACTTTAATAAGAGACACAACACTCTTAAACCAAAAAGCAGCAACACTGTTTAAAATGTAAATAAAAACAAAATGCAATGATCCATGTGTAAAATCATTTTTTTAATTTTACTGTTATGTAAAAATATTGTAAATTTAAATATTAATTATGTTTTTCATGTTCTGTTGTGAAAAAATGTGGTTATATAAAATTTCTAAATCAGTGAATTCTGTTTGCATTTACATTTCATACAGTGTTCCAGCTTTTGTGGAAATGGGGCTGAACACTAAATGAACTGTTCTTTAGATATGAGAGCAAACTCATTTCTAAAGTCTTCAAGAGACTTTGTAAGATATGAAAATATTAAGAAGCACCCCGGGTTAAAATTTTAAACAACACAAAAGAAGATATAAAGTTTATGATGTACCTCATTATCAGGGGACATGACAGTTTTGTCTCATGTGTTGTACATAGCTGTCAGCATGGAGGTGGTGACTTTTTCTCTCTATTTGTGAACTACTAGAAAAAAAACATCTTGATGTTTCTCTTTCTTATTTATTACGGCCGGAGACTTCATGGAACTCGTTAACATGGGTTGTTTCTTTCTAGCTACCTATCATCATCCCTGTGGTTGATATCTCACTTAGATATTTAATGTGTGTTGGCAGGAATGTGAAAACATAGCCTCCAAATTTAAGCTTTATTTGACATCCGTTTGAAAGACACAACTCAGTAAGTTGTGACAAGCATTTGGTGTTTATGGTTCCTGTGTGATGAACGATGGCGTCCAGCCCTCCAGAGGGTATCGTGTTTCTCTCTGTGGAGACCCTTATCTGGCGATGACTGACAGGAGCAGACTGACCTGTGGAGGCTGTCGCCCTATCATAGGTCCTGTGCTAATTGTTTAAATGTATCAAGGCCGTAGACGTGTTTGGGTGCTTTGTGGTGTGCGTGAAACTAAATACTGGTTGGATGTTCTACCTTATTTCATGCTCTTGTCTCGTGTTGATGATTTTGTCTCCCTTGATGGTGGCGCCATCCTTGGTCCAGTAAACCTGTGGGGGAGGGTACGCCTCCATCGCCACTCTCAGCTCCACGTTCTCTTGTAGCTTGACGGAAATGTTTCGTTGCTGAGGCGGTTTGATGTCCACAAAGCCGTTTTCTAACAAGAAAAAGAGCAAAGTATATATGCAATGCACTAAATGTAGTAAATTATTTTTCTCTTTAGCTTAACTACAGTACTGTGAAAAAGTCTGTTGCCAAAGCTCATTTTTTTACATTTTCCTAGGAAAATAGAAAACACATGTAGTGACTTATTGATGCACGTGCAAACATTCCAAGAGGTACAGCAAGTATTCTTCAGGAATAGTTCTCTCAGACTACTTAATGAACATTCAAGGTTCTTCTTTAGATGTTGGCGCTTTTTGTTTCATGACAGAGTATCAGCTGTATTCTACAGATGGCTGTAGACTCTCACTGCTTAAGTCCCGTTGCCACTGATTTTCAGTCCAGTTTGTGTGTAATTTGGCTTTCCTAAAGAATGGCTTCTACCACTGAGACCATTATGATGAGGCATCAGAGAACAATAGATGGATCAAATAAAGGCAAAGATGCATCTCTCAGATCCTGCTTCAGGTCTTTGTTGGATTGTTTTCCTATTTCTTAAAGACATAACTTTCAGGTCCTGTTCATCTGCTCTAGGTTATTTTTTAGGCCTGTGACTTCTCTTTTATTCTTCTCTTATTCAGATTTCCTCAATTTTTTTAAGGACATGCTGCACATCCTGCTTAGGTATTCCCAGTTTTTGGCTAAAGCCTCTTTGGGAATCACCTTGTCAGTGCAAAAATACTATTTTATGTCTGTCAAACTGTCTTATCTTTGGAATTTTTCATAGCTTTAACCAGAAAACAACAACAACAACAACAATAACAACAACAACAGGATGATGCTTCAAAATACAATTTAAAATTGGACAGAAAATGAGTTGGAAAAGCAGCCAGTATCAAAATCTTAATTATCTTAATTTTCATCTTAAGGAAGCCTGGAAAACTATTACTCAAGACCACTTTAAAAGAAATTCAAAGCAAGTCTGTCTCCTAGGAAGCAAAATATAAAGAAATAAGAGGTGGCACAAGACTTTTGCAGAATACCTACTCTCCACTCCACTGATATTTTTGCAACCAAAGATTTTGTCCAGGAGAGCAGTGAGACTGAACCAAAACCAAAACTCTGCAGGCCAGAGAATAAAAAGAAAAATCCTAAAAGATACTTTCTAGTTTCACATAGCTGGGCACTACTTTCCTCTGTTTCTATTCAGACTGCTTTTCTTGGTCTAAGGCTTTTTGATGTGACCATTTCTCTGTACAAAACCATTTATTAAGCTGCTTCTGTACTGCTGCTCTACATTCTTGAACCTCTGTGGTCAGACACTATGCATCTTTTCCACTGAGATGTCCAGTGTCCACCATTAAACTGTCCTGGCCTCCTGTCTCTACTAAACATGGAGCTTCGAGCTTGTATAAATATAACACACCTCAGTGCAGGTGGAATAAGCATTAACTGACCTATACGGCATGCAGTGACGGTCAGGAGACAGAGCATTAAGAGTACATATGATGAATCCCGCTTACCTTAGCAGCTAAGATGCTGACTTTCTGTATGTTAACATTTGAAGTCAAACCCCAGTTACATAAACACTGTGAGTCTAAATATAAAGTTGCTGTACCCACTGATTTACAGCTCTGTTTCTCAATGTATCACTCGAGGGATCCACACCGTGTCAAAAGTTTATTTCACACTTTGAAGAAAAACAAATAGAAGTGATCTTCATTTCCTTTAAAAGTAACTCCTCTCCCACCGTAACATCCAGAGGTTGACATAATAAGCAGTCTTTCCTATGTCAGCAAAAGGTAATAATAATCTGCACAGCATCAGTTTGTTTTACTTTTGTGTCTATGTGTGTGTGTGGGAGGAAGGTGGGAGAAAGGTTGGGGGTGTGCAAGGGGGGTTTTATCTTACCAAGCACAGTGATGTTGACGCTGGCAGAGGCTCTCTGGTCTTGTATGCCCTCATGGACGTGGCAGACATATTTTCCACTGTGGTCCACCGTGGCCTGGGAGAAGACCAGGCAGGAGCGCATGCTCGTGGGGGACAGGACATCAGTCAGTGGCTCATAGAAGTCAAGCTTAGAGACAAGTACAAGAATAAGATGTGATGTTTTAATATGAATTTATTGAAATCGGACTTTCAGTGAGCTCTTATTTTTGCAGTCAGACTTATTAGGAAAAGCTGTGAGTTTGTTTTAAAACATGTTCTAATAAAGCCATAAAAATACAACTTCATCATCAAAGATAAAACGGAAACATTTCAGCTTCGCTGTTATCCAAACAAGGACCTACAGAGACCCAGTTATTACAATACCAGCCTAATGTGAGCTGTGAGTAAAGTTTCACAGCAGAATAAAAACTATGAGGTGTGTCTCCACATCTTGATATAATTTGGGCTTGGTCCAGAGGCCTTAGAGTGATCACAAAGGGAAAACGGAACAATAGCGCTTGTTCTGCTCCACTCCTACTCACCCCTCTATTGGGAATATCCCAAGAAAAATTCACCAGCTCCACTCCGTGCACTGTGCAGTTTACTGTCAGTGGTTCACCCTGCTTCAGGACCGTCTTCGAGGCATTGATGTAGGCGTCAATGGCCTCTGGGACTGGGACGAGAAGAGAAAACACAAGGGAGAAGTGAAAAGGGTGTGGTAATGTAATGTAACTAAACAATAATGTCTGCACTAAGGCTGATCAAGTTATTAAGTTGGAAAGAACTACTTCTAAAACAAGCTCTTCAACCTGAACACCTACCCACAATGCTGAAGACATAGAAAGCCTGAGACTCTCGCACTTCCTCGTTCAGCTTTCCCCGACACACATAATTCCTGTCCTCCACCGGCGCCTTGTAGCCCTCACTAGGAACATACACCCCACTTACGGGTATGTCAGTGTCCCTCTCGTGCAAGGTGACAGTGATTTTTGGATTGGTGACCACACAGGGGATGGTGCTTTCTTCACTGGTCTTTGTTACCATGCCGTGAGAGCTCTCTATGAACCACACGTCAGGATCTGCAGACAGACACATTTTTTATGACAAAAAATATTTTTCTATTGATTTACTGCGTCTTCCTCAAAGAACTTCCTGGAGGTTTTTCACCTTACTCTTCTTCAGAGCGCTTTCAAAATCACAGTGTTTTCAGAAGCTCTTTATTTACATGCAGCATGGAACTTAGACAGTTTTTGTTCAATTGTACTGTACAGTTAGCTTTGCAAACTCTGAATCAGGAAGGTAAACCAAAGGTAAGCAAACCAGGCCCCACCTGGGACAAACACAGCCACCTCCTCTGTGTCTCGCGTGCGCTGATCAATGCACTGATACACGCCTGTGTGCTTCCAGCTCACATTGAACAACGTCAGAACGCTGGATGTGGCTCCGCTTTGCACGATCTCGTAACTCTGGTGACCCGGTTTAGATGGTTCCAGCTGAAAGTACGGCACGTCGTCCATCTTAAACTTCCACGTGGTCTCCCCTGAGCCGCTGCAGGTAAGGGTAAGAGAGGAGCCCTCGGCCAGAACAAACTCTTTGTCACCGGGCGTGATCTCCAGGCAGCGCAGCTCAGTGCAGAAACACAGCAGAGCTGCAGTTTGCACAGCAAGACAAAAAAAGGTCAGGATGGAGGTCACAGAGACTGCAGCAGGAGGTGAAAGGTTAAATCAACAGTGTTAGTCCTGCGCTATCTTTAAATGATGAAGGATGTGAGTTGTCTGCAGCAATTTAGTGGGAGGGCGACGACGCCTTGTCACTGATAAATACATTTAAATTGAAAGAGGTGAGTGAATGCATCAGTTGTGTTGTGAAATCCCACAGCTAATGAATCACAGAAGAAGTCGCTGTATTCTTTAAACATTCTGAACAGAATGACTTCATACTTACTTAATAAAACCTGAAACATGCTGTCCCCATAATCCTGACCACATATTTTGCAAATTTAATAAGATGTAAGTTATAACCCATTGAATTATATCCATTTTTTATATTAAATTGTTATATTAGATATCCAAATCATATTAAGTGTGATTTGTTATAAAAGAGTCCCAGTCTTGCAGTATCTATTTCCCCTAATTGTAAAATACTCCATCCAAACTTAGCTTCAAGCTTCTTGCTTCCCTGCAAATGACTTTTGCTTCTTCTTACACAGTTTCACTTTTTGTTGCTGAAGTAAAATTTAGGCCTCACCTGTAAATGTGACTGTTAGGTGGAGCGGGGAAGCTGTCAACTTCCTCATCACGGAGGCCTTCAAGTCACTTTGTTCTGCAAAAAGAAAAACAAACAAACAACAAGAGTGATCCTTTTCAGAAGTATTTTGCCTGAACAGTTAAGTGAAAATGAACACAACAGCAAAATTCTGTTTTCTATTCAAATCAATGAAGACAAATCTTGAACAGACTTAATATCTGTCCATGTGAGGATGAGCTTCATATCATGATGGATTGGTTTCTGCTCTCGCAGGCTCCACAAAGTCAGGTTAAGTGAGAAAATAAATCGTGTGTGTCAGAACAAACGGCGTCAAATGAAAGAGAATGATACCAAACTATGCTTTTCTCCCACTAAATAGAAACAAAAAGTATTGAGTTTGTTATCAGGCTGCTTTCTTTAATAGCGACTGGCCCTCACAGAGAAACTGAGGTACCGATGCAACTCATCAGGTATTTGATGCCTCGCTGCACCAGGACAGAGCAACAATGTCTGGCTCTTTTTGTTCCCGGTTCACCAGCATTCTGCCCGCTAACAAACGGGTCACTGTGTTCGGCTTTGCAACGCGCTCGCTGGCAACAATGCTGCGTCCGAGCTATTCCACAGCCATGCTGAGCCATTAATTGGTTTTGCTAAAAACAAAAGTAAAAATGAGGGCAGTCACAAAAGCTGCTGACAAAGCAACCTTTGAAAGGTTGCTATGGTTTGGCATTACTAATAGGGTATCGAGTTGTACAGCAAAGCAATGTCAGCATCAATGGATTCAGCACTTGGGGGGGTCAAAGTTGACCCATGCTTACCATCATCGAAACTGTTATCAAAGACCTTGAAGTTCTAATTGTACAGCACAGTGAGAGGCCAAAGGAAAGTGGGGAGAGGTGGTTTGCTGTTATGTTTAGGATAGGGGTTAAGGCCTGCAGCACAGAGGCGTCTGGAAACAGTTAAGGATGGATCACAGGCCTATACGAGGGTGGGAAAAAGAGAGGGCGGAAGACTGATTCTTGGGAAGAGCGAGGGTGGAGAAGGAAGAGAGGGAGTGAGCCAATGGAAAAATTGTGAAATGTATCTCTAGAAATCGCTCCCCAATTTAACATTTTTATAAGATAATGTACACCAATTGCACCACCTCTATTTTAAGAAACTGGGCCATTTTCCTGCATTACATAATAGAACACATGTTTTGAAGATTACATCTCTCCATCTAATCACGAACAAAAAGGCTTCACGCTTCATTCATCAACTAAATATCTTTGGCAAGACCTCCTTTGCTGTATCCATCGAGCTGCACAACGTTACTAAAGGTGGTGTTTTGAGGTTTAAACAAGACGACACAGCTGATTAGTTTGATAGTGGTGGTGAAGCACAAAAAGTTCTGTGACTAACCCAAGGACATTTACTCAAACCAGATACATGTTGTCTCTCTAAATTAACTGCCTCTGGCACTTCCGCTCCCAAAACGAAAAGCTCACAGCTCTTGAGTTGCTCCAAAAACATGACTGGTCCATTTCCTCCCCTGCCTCTTGCTTCCAATAAAAAAGGGTGAAGGAGAAACAGACAGAGAGAGCAAGAGCGAGTGAAAGAGATGTTATGTTTTTATTGTGTCGTAGTTCATTCACATGTGCACGTAAACATTCTTAGTGGCACATAATGGATACTGGCTGCATATAATGTACACACAGACACATGCTGTACAAGAGTCCTGTCATACATACAACTTACACACACACACAGAAACACTCGCCAGACCTCTCCTGCCTTTTCCCCTTTTTGTCACTGATTTGGGTGTACAGTTCACGTTCCCACAGAAAAACTGAAACTTTCCCAGGGCTGCTGATACACTGGGGACCCTGCTGGTGATGACGGCAGAAGAGGAGGGGTCACCTCATTCCCGGGGGACCCCGCCAACATGCGACAAGGTCCGGTCCGCCGAGGAAGCCATACATCAGCACTCTACAAGTACTAGTAACCTCAGTGTCAACGATAGCGACAACAGCCAAACGCAGAGATGCCAAAGGCATGTGTCTTTTGGCAGTATGAAAACAAAACAAATAGCTCTGTGACTGGCTGCTGATGATATGTTTGCTAAAACAAGCCAAACTGGTACATTAAGGGCTACTACAGGATGTAAATTCACATCTAAAAATCAAACAACAGAGATCATGCTGAGATTAACAAGAGTCGAGGTGTTTTCATTAGGCTTGAGAAGGGACAGAAAAACAATGTTTGGTTGTTCCAACACTGGTTGATGGGCATTGGGACAACATGACCAGAGAACACTGAGAGGGAAAAGCTACTTTCAGCTGCCCCCATACTCACAGGAGTCACTACAGTGGGTGTTTGATTGGTTAAAGTTCTTATGCTGGATCCTCTTCCTGAACCCTTTTGTGCTTTCTTCCAGGTTCAAACCAATTATCTTTTGCTTGTTAAGCAAACGTGTAAAGCACTACACTGTGGAGCCACTGACCTCAAAGTGGGATGTGCTCTCAAGGATCATGGCCCAAAGGAGTCAGAAGACCACTTACACAGGAGTTAGGAGAGTGAACATTACCACAGGAGGGATACTTTTAACACTGAGATTAATGCTCATCTTTGCCTTGGTCAGATCTTTGTGCGAGATGGGAACAAACAGTGTTATGAAGCCTTAAAAGGGTCAGGCCACTAGTGAATCTGCCAAGAATGCTTGGCAACCTTTCAGAGATGTTAATAAAGCACTTGGTAACAGTTTGATCCCTGAACCACAGGACAGCTCTTTGTCTGCACCACAGAGGCAAAAGAGTCATTTACAGTAAGAAAGGTCCATAAACTAAGTGAAGGGCTTCTCAATCTGAGAATTAGAACGTGTAGAGGATCTTAAAGGATCTCAAAAGCATTTTTCTAACCCAGATGTTTATTGGTGTCTTTTGAATCTTTGAAATGGTATACTGCATTCCTGTAGTAATCTTGGAGGTCTGGAAAAAACAACAACAACAAAAAAAACAAACAAAAAACCACAAGTGATATTTGTGTTAGTGATGGCATAGTAATCACAATGGGGGATAAATTCTTATCACTCTGCATGAGGTTTCCCACAGATGCTTGGGAATTTGGTGGCTGATTGACCCTTCCCAGTTTTCATAAACAATCCTACTACACTCAAAGTGTCACCAGCTAATGAGGAAGAATGCTAAAGTCAACCTCCTTGGGATGCACGCAGCCCACGCTCAGCCTCAGGATTCAGCTAAGTGTGTAAACGCCAGTCCCCAGCACCCCGTAATCCCACTCCAGGGATTATCTATATATACTGTAGCTCCATGTTTCAGTTAAACATCTGGCAATGATAAAGCAGTCCTCGATGAGGTGGGAACGACTGTCAGAACCACATTTGTAGCAAACTGTTTGCATGAGCGTCTCCCGAGCGGGGGTAAGCTTGCACTTGGAAAAAAGGGAGGGGGGGGAAAGTGTAATCTCTAACAAAAGAGAAGGATTTTCGAAAAGCCTCCCAAAGTGCAGCTGGAAGGCTCCGACTTCCTGTTTCTGGGAAATTTTGCGGTCCTGTGTGGGTGTTAACCAAATGTGTGTCATGGACACAGCAGACCATCACAACCACCAATCCAAATAGGCTCAGAAACAACAATCAGTAGAAATCTAACAGCAATAAGACTTCTACAAGGAGGAAAAAAACATTCTTTGATTCACCAGCTTCACAGACGAAAGATGTAAACTCACCACCAGATATGAAAAACAACAGAGAAACAGAAACAAAACAACGGCAGGCAAGAATAGACCAATTAAACCAATGACAAAGCATGACAAACCATTAACACACCACAAAAAAAACTGCACACATCACCAGACCAGACGGTGGGATAAACAGCAAAGGGAGCACGCAAACATACGGAATATACCTTATGGGTAAAACCACATCAAAGAACGGAGTGAGCCAGCAGAAGGCGCACACACGCAGACTTGCATCACAGACTGTGATGTTTACTCTGCTGAAGTGCCCAGGAAGCCACCATACAAAAAAAACAATCTTTCCAATGAAAACAATTATAGCTCAGAATGTGAACTATTGCTGACAATCAAGATTTTTATAGGGCATGCAGTGTATCATTAGACTATCTACAGTGCAGAATAAATGCACATGCCACATTTGTCTTTTTTAGTTTTTGTTTTTTGAAGGATGCGACGTTTTCCTGACGTATCTCTGAACAGCAGGACTTGGCAAGCTCTGTGGGAAAAAACTGACCCAGTGATTCTTTGTTAAAATAAACCTCCATTTTTATCACTCATCTTGAACTGATCATCCCCCCTGAGGAAAACCTTCTGGTCTCTCTGTAGCAGACCCATGATGCACTATTCCCACCCCAGGCGGCCTCATTGTCCATCAACTCCAATAACTCTACTAATGCACACTTTGTACATTACAGGAGCTGTAAAAATGATAGCACAGTGAAGCCCTATGAAAGGTTCGGCTACAATCTCATACAACTGATTTTTAGCAGGAGCTGCTTTTGGAGATTGTGTGAAACTGAATACTTTTTGATTTACAAATACAACTGCAATGGAAATTGTTCTTTTCTTTGATTTGTAGTATAATCTTGGAACAATATATTGCATTTAAAGTAACATTAATTAATGTTATTGGCAACCAGGGACCAGCAGAAAAAAGCAGCTAGACACAAGCAGCTAGGATGTCCTTTGATGATTACGTAAAAGAAAATCAGTGCAGTGCAATTAATCTTAAGACACAAATTAAAATGCTACAAAAATACAACAATTTTTTTTTCTTAATTTCTAGTGAAATGTGCATCTTATATCTACATTTGTAAATAAAAGATTACCAAAGTCTACAGAGGTTGCATTATGCTATCAAAAATAAATGTTTAAGTTCAAAGTAGCAGGAAAAATGTTATTTTTAAACTCTGAGATCATCTTCTAACAAAAAAGAAAAAGAAAAAAAGAAAAAGAAAGATATTGTAATGCTACAGGCATTAGATCCAGGGTCAAATTACCGAAAAAGGAAACGAGACTCTTCTTTCAGGGATCACAGAGGACACTGACCACCAGGGTATCTGGTGAGATGACCTGCTCTTAACTGGGAGGAGAGTCCTCATGTCTCAGAAAGCACTTGAAAAAATACCATAACATGCTTAAAAGTGGCATACTAGAATGACACAGAGTTAATACTTTGGCCTGTAATCAGTGATTCCCTTCAAATGTGGGGACCCGTCTCTCTATCAAGACTCTCTTTGCCAAGACTCTTCACTGAAAGGCTTCAAGTTGTCTGATCTGCACTTTGCAGTGCACGTTGATCAAACATACTGGCTGCGACTCATGATGTTTACTCAGTTATTCCAGAAGTGTTTCATTCATGCACTGCACCCCTGAACTCCTCAAGACATTGGAAGACCACTAAGAATAATGATGTCTGAATCCAATCCAGTTTTATTCATACAGCACTTTGTACATTACACCAAAACATCAAACAGCTAATTCTCAACCTAATATGGGCAGAGATGACTCCAGAGAAAAAAAGCACAGTTGCAACTGGTATTCAGTTTAATCTTAGAGACTCCACAAATCTCAATGACCTTGATGTGAAATGTGTAGTCAATAGCTCAGCCATATATCTTGGTGCTGATTTAAAATAAATAAAAATGTTAAAAGAATCCTAAAACGACTGGGGAGTCAGGGGAAGGAGGCTGAGTGGAAAAGTTGCTCCTCTTTATAAGTATTTGATTAAAGATTAGCAGCATTTTGACAACTGTGCAAATAAAATGTTGTTAAGGAAGTGTAACTCTTCAAATGAGTTGTAAAACTGATAAGATTTCACCTTGGATAAAAGCCTCTGTGAGACAATTCATCTCCTTATCTAGTTTAAGATCAGACTCAGGTTTGACATTTAAGGTTGGTTATTGTGGGTTTTACATATGGCCCAAGTCCAAGAGAGGATCAGCACAATCACCACTGGGTCTGAACACAATAGCCTTAGTTTTACTTTCACTGAAATATTAAAGAAAATTAAGCATATCGATGCTTTTATGTCCTGATATCATTTCTTTTTACTGAAATGTAAATGCAGATCATCTGCATAAAAATGACACGAGAAGACTTTACCTTATCATTCCCCAGGTTAAAGTCCATATAATCTCCTACTGAGTCCACGTGTGAATAAAGCAGTTTTACTGCCCGGAAAATTTGCACACCCTCCTCAGCCTCGGCAGAAAGCTTAGAGCACACAGGGAGCAGCTCTTAAACGTTGGTCTGAATCAGGGTCACTTTCTTTAAAGATATAACTGCACTTTTTGAGTGTCCTTCCAGTTGATCTCATCTATCTAATTTTAGCATCTTTAACAAACTAAACAAATTTAATCTCTAACCTCTCACTCACTGATGATCTAACAGTTGCCATTTGCCAATAATGCACATGTCATACCCCACATGTCTTTCCACTCCAGAGCCTTAGGTGTCATGATGTATTTTCATGCCAGCCAACTTGTATAAAGGGCATTTTTTTGTGTTTTTGTGGTCATGACTAAAAAGGTTTCTTCAGATGTGTGACTCACTTGTTCTGACCTCAAAGTAGGTTTCACTATTATGCAGCAGGACACTATTAGAAAACTGTTAGACTATTAGAAAAGTCTCTGCTGGACAAAAAGTGCTTGTACGCTGAAACTTAAAAAGCTACAGCTGCACTGAAACCATCTCAAGTTTGCATTATCAGCACTGAAAAATCTGCCTAGTACTCCTGTAACAGGTTTCCTTCTGTTCGGTATTTGGACACAGTGCTTGTGAGGTCTTATCACAGAAACCAAAGTAACTCTATACTCATGCTGAGGCAACACATGTTTGGGAGACTGCGGATTTTGGTTCAGTGCCTTTTAAACAGAGTTGTAAATGCTGTGTGTAGTGGCAGTCGGGGGAGATGTAAAGAGCTTCTGTGTGAAACCCATGGATGTAGAATGACAGCCTTAGATGTGGCTAGCGTTTGAGATCAATTTAATGACTTTTCAGGAACCAAAATGAAGGAAAAAGGGATTACGATTTACAAACTTAAGCAGCCTCTGTCATTGAAGTCAGTTTTCCTCTTTCAAATCAGCTGGATGTGATTTTGTCACTGCCAGTCAACTCAATAAAATTGCTAATAGGGTATACAGATAATGCAGCTCATGCAGATACATTTGCTAGCATAAGCGACACAACATCCTTCAAAGATTTTCCTCCAAAAACGTCTCCACCCATGTTCATTGTGGTACCCTCCTTTTTTGCTGCACGATATGAGACCCCCTGCCTCATGAGAAATGAAATACGCCTACACACACTTCCAGTCCCTGCACTCCCTCCCAAAAAGAAAGAAATTGAAACAGCTGAATACAATTAGGACTGACTGACTTTAAATTCCATCTGTTTACCTAAAAAAAAAAAAAACCCAAGGAGACGGAGAAGGAAGAATAACAGTCACAGGGAATTTCTTTTTAGTGGATAACTTGTGCTATTTGTGCATAAATTCTGTAATTTTAACTGCTGTGCAGTTTCCCACATTTTTGTGTCTTGCTTTCAGTGAAGCTAAACTGTGCAGATTAACTTAACAAAATGCTCCTTCATTTTTAACTGTGCAAAATATTCTTATCTCACAAAAGACTGTTTTCCTTTATCCTCCTTTCTCATTGCACTGCATCACCATTTCCAACATGTTTTTGTTGGAAAGAGGACAGAACAAACTCCAGGGAGAAAGCCTGGTGCTTTAAACGAATCTGATGGAGACCAAAACTTCCTGTTGAAAGTAAGCCTGTATTAATCCTTATGCAATAAATCCAGAGAGGAACTCATAATAACACCTTACTAATGTTACACTCATACAAGGTTGGACACAGCTGTCAAGTCATTTACTTGAGTAAAGGCAGGAAAATCAATAAAAAAAGACCACATTATAAGTCAAAGTCCTACACTTTAAATAAAAGCTCAATATTTTGTGAAATAAATATTTTTCATCTTTTGCAAAGAGTTCAGTGAAAACATTAATGCAACTCTGGGGGTACTGATTAGCTTAGCTTAGCACATAGACTGAAAACAAGGGAAAGATGTAGTGGACCTTTCTCATCAGTTTCTTGGTTTTACACTTATTTAAGCTTTATTTATCTTTTTTTACACTATATTTTTGTAATATGTGGATTTAGTGTAGTTTTGCATTCAAAGTGTATTGTGGTTTTATGTAAATGAATGATATAAATTTTCTTTTTGCACAAAAAGCCCAACAAAAGACAAGGGTTGGAAATAAGCAATAGGTATAAACTGTGTGCAGCACATCAGTCCCATGCTCTATACTGGCCTTATGTCAAACTGCATTTAGTTACATAAATAAATAAAAAATATTTATTTCAGAAATGCATCAAAAGATACAACAAGCTCATTTGTGTCAGGCTGTTATTTCCCTTTAGCGACAACTCAGCAGCTGTTATTAGATCTTAGTTAAAATGTTACTAAATCTTGATCTGAGGAAACCTGGAACGTGACTGGGTGTTTACAACAAGATAAGTCATTATGGAGGAAGTAGTCTCTTAATAGTCTTCTAGTATTTTTCTGTACTGTATTCACAGTGCAATGTTTTTTTTTTCCATGATTATGACACCTTTCTTTGCGATTTTAGGCTGATCCCCTTTCAAAAGTTTGTTATTGTGCGACAAGAGTATATATATAATAAATCAAATTAATGTTTCCTCAATGAACAAACTCACTTCCTGTCTTAAGATGAGATGCAGCTGCCTGACAGCTCTGTGTGAGTGGGAGGGAAACAATGAGGGGGAGGCCAGATGGACAGCCATACAGGATGCTTTACTGCAGCACCACTTGGTGCTTTTCATTAAAGCTGTGTGACTCAAGTATAAAATCTAAGTACAGCATGAAAGAACCAGCGACGTAAAAAGAGGCTCTAGACTGATAGTGTTAAGAAAAGCAACAGCTCATTCAAAAAATATTGGTGGTGGATAATGAGTAAGCCAATGAGTGTCCACCAGGGGATGAGTCAGAGTTTGTTCTGTGAATCTGAAAAACGAACCAATCCGTGTCACGACAACATGATGTGAGAGCGTGTAAGTATTTTAACTCAGTGTTTCCTCTGTAAACAAGTTTTTTTAGATGAGGGTTGCTCAACTTTGAGTTGAAGTCACAGAGGATAAATGAAAACAGGACAGAATGGGATCAGTATTTTTCAAAAGTTGCTGTTGAGCTCAAAATGTTACATATCTGCACATGTGAGTTAAATCAGACTCCTGGCATGCTTTCTGCATGGTCATAATGTGAAGCACATTTTCTCAAAGCTGCTGGCATGCAGAAGGCCTAGAGAGCCAGGAAACAGCTGATGTCGACGGATTAGGTCCGGGCCAGGGGGAATGGAGCCGGCTGGGCTGCACTTCATCGGGGCCGGAGAGGAGCACTCCGCTGGAGTACATACCAGCAGCCTGACGCAAGACAGGAAAATCCCCACTTGTCAGAGTCAAAACTAAACTAAGTTTTGCAAATCTTACAATAAAGATTTGTCACAGCTGATCAAGTGTTTTATAAGTTGGTGCCGTGAAAGTAGAAGCCGACTTTAAAGCTATGAAACGAATGCAATGCAGTCTAGCACCATTGATGGTAAAAGTATGACATGCATGCAGTCTTCCAGCGGTTCATCTACAAAAACAATGCCAGACAGTGCCTGGAGTGAAACATTCACAGCGCCAGAGAAGATCAAAAACTTCAAAAGGACACTCCTGTCTGTAGAGGAGGAGAAGAGCATCCACAAAACACATGCCAACAACATTTTGATTACAGCAGATGTCAAAAAGGTCCCCTGTATGCAGAAGATGAATGTGCAGCTAACGAACCCAACAACAAATACCAAAGTCACCATACACAACAGTCAGGCGGGAAGGCTTTCAGGTGCAAAACATGTGTTGGAATTAGAGATGGCACGATACCACTTTTTTATGTCCGATACTGATACCGATATCATAAATTTGGATATCTGCCGATACCGATATGAATCCGATATAGTGTTTTTTAATCAACAAAACTGTTTTTTAAATATCTTGCTGCATTTTGTATAAGTTCATACTCAAGTTTAAAACAACAACTACACTAAAGCTATTCTGTTATACCTGTATGCAAAAAAAAATATTTCATAGTACAGCAATACTGATCAATCTAATAAACTTAAACCTACACCATCCTCCCTATTCTGGTATTTTA
The DNA here is from genome assembly GCF_057382275.1 of Copadichromis virginalis. NCBI lineage: Eukaryota > Metazoa > Chordata > Actinopteri > Cichliformes > Cichlidae > Copadichromis > Copadichromis virginalis. Next base: position 29,706,985 of record NC_140619.1, read on the forward strand.
AAGAGTACTTAGCATAAATATTAAGCAACCTAACTAATAGGGTTCCAACTCCCAGCAACAACAAAAATAAATAAATAAAAAATAGGGAACCACCCCTCACACTCCACCTCATGATGCTTAATCGACGTAATCAACCTTAATTTGATGCAGTGTGAAAAAAAAATGCACAGAAATCAATTATTTTTTAAGAAATATTAAATAGATTCAACATCTTTCTTCAACAAAATTGCAGACTGCACAGATGGTACCTTCCCAAAGGAAAAAGTACTATAGCTTACTAGGGTATATATATTAGACTTAATAGTTACTATATACAGTAATGGACTTCTATACATTTTGCATCAAATTAAAACTTTGGCTGTCAGATAATTATTTATTAAAAGCTAGACATTTTAAATGAGAATGAGAAAGAAAAGTATGTCTTTGTGCCCCCTTTTCCCTGTTAATGCCCTATCGGCCCCCCTGGCTAAACTTTGCTAGATCCGCCCCTGCACAGTTACCAGCGTCAGCTACGTAGAAAAAGATCCTGGAGTAGAAAGTAATAATAAATAAATTCTAACAACAGCTGATCAAGCTTAAACGTGCTGCTGTTGTTCAGCCGCTGGTTTCCTCTTTCTGGTGCAAACTGGGCCAAAAGCAAACTAGAGACACGGACTCGCGACAGAAAAGCCGATCAGCTGATCATTAAGCAGTTTCATGATTGAAGTAGCAGCAAGAAGAGGCAGTCGCTTGTTAAGCTTAACGCAGGAATGCTTTACAAACATTCAGAGATGGACTTACACACTTGCTTTACTTCTCTCGGGATAACTTTGTCGGAGATGAAATGCCGGGTTGCTAGCGAAGCTCCAAATGCTATCCAGACCACTGACAGGTCCCGCATGCCACAGCCGCTCTATCACGTGATGCATACTGCTCCGACGTGCTAACGTTCTGAGGTGAGTTACGGCGTGTTGCAAGTTTTGTGAGGTGCTTTCGTGATATTTAATGGATCGGATTACATTTTTTATTTTTCTCTGATATCCGATCCAGTAATTTAGGTCAGTATCGGACCGATACCGATACGTAATATCGGATCGGTCCATCTCTAGTTGGAATATACTGAAAAGACATGTATGCCACATGTGTCACAGCCATTAAAATGGCTCACAGTGCTACAATATAACTCGTTCCAGCTACTAAAATCTTCTGATGAACAGGAAGCGATGATTCAACTAATTATGCCGGCTGGACTCGGCATTCTTGAGATAAGACCAGGTTGCTGGTTTTACGACATATCTACATTACAAAAGGGAGACTGAGTAACACAACTATAAATTTAGGGTGGTATGTGTTAACACTTAAAGGGAATTCCTCCAAAGAGGATGCTGTTGACAGTGATAGATGCTGATATCGGTTCACAGCCATGGCTCTTCAATGAGCTTCTCCATGAATCAATGCAGAGAAGATTGAAAAGGGAGGAAAGTGACCAATGGTTTGGTGTAGAGGACTCCCGGTTCACTCTGGGTGACTGAAGAGGGCTGTACAAACAAGCCCTTTAGCAGCGAAGCACAAAGTGGAGAGCGTACAAACAGCTTGTACTATAAACCCTACTGTGTTTGTGTGTACGCTAGACCCCGGGACACCTTGTCAAATGCATTCTGTTAGTGGGAAAATAAACAATGTTAAAGTTGTCCAATGTCAAAGTGTCAAACAGTTGCTGTGTACAGAGATGCAAGCCATCACTTTGCTGACGTTTGAACAGGTTGCTTACGCTCTTTCACGCAGTGTTGCAATGGCTGTTGTGTATACACAGACACACACACACACACACACACACACACACACACAAGTATGTGGGTAACGAACACCACAAAGAGACAGCAACAACATCACAAAGACATACAGTTGTTCTCTTGTCAAATCGAATCAGATTTTTTGTTTAAAAAAGCTATAAGAAACTTGGGTCCAGTGTTCAGGATGAAGTGCATCTATGTCAGATGGCTGTGAAAGTCAATCTGTCACAGTGGGCTTCCCGTACAGGATAAGTGAATTTTCAACACTTTGCACAGCCCTTTTTTACTTCTGCCAGCAGCTGTCGAGCAGCTGGAACTTATACTAAAATACTTGACGGTGACAGAGAAGTATGCTTCTTACCTTCAGACGAACCCCAGAAACACAGAAGAATCTTTCCTCTTTGACCAAGAAGGTTGCCGGCCAGCAGAAGGAAATTGGAGAGACTTCCAGTGAGATGTCTCTACAGGGGCTGCTGCTTCAAATGTATAGATCCCTCTGATGTTCACTCTGAGGTTAATCTCTCCTGTCCCAGGAGTCCGTTGGAGGAGGTACTGCAGTGAGCCCGGCTGTTTGTTTAGTCAAATCACATCACCGCGGGTGTCTCTCTCTCTCTCTCCACTCTCACACTCAGAAAGAGTGTTCTAAGAAAAAAAAAGTTCCCAACAGAAACATGCACACACACGCACACACAAACTGTGCACACTCCACCCCTGACAGATCCACACTAAGCAGAGCGCCAGTGTCCACCCCTGCTGAAGCTGAGAGAGAGCAGGACGAGGGAGAGGAGGGAGGGAGCAGTGAAACAGAGCTGAAGCAGAAAGCAAGAAGTTTCTAGCAGGGCGACGAAACTTCAAAATACAAATCCAGTTCTGCTTGTTGTTCTAAGGTAGAGGCTCAGAGGTCTGAGCCGGAGCGATTTGTTTATGAATGGAGTGGAGGTGAACTGAGACTGTCTCTATTGGCAACGGCAATCTGGACCGCATCTAACCCCCTCCATAAAACAACAAACACAATAAAAAGGAGGAGAAAGAGTGAGAGAGTGAGTGAGTGGTCCAGCCAGGAGAAAAAAAAAAGATTTTGGCAGCGCTGATTGCACCCTGCTTTGGAAACAAACATGGAAGTCTCAGTTTCTCAGGAAAAATAACTTCCCTTACATAATCACACTCTTAAAAAAAGGTATAAAAGTGGTTAAAAGTGGGGACTTTAGCTTTAGTGAACCAACTTTTTTTTACATCACTTTTTATATCATATTTTTTTCACGTGTTTTCTTTTTCCCCTGCATGAAATAACTCAACACCTCCCACCATCCCCACTCCCTCTTTCTCCCTTTTTTTCCCTTGGCCTTTTATCCTCTCTTTTATAAACACAAGCAAAACCATGTAAATATGTCTGCTCTCAATACTAGCTTTCTTCCTAATTCAATCCTTTCCCAGGATATGAGAGGATGATCTGAGATTCGCTACGCAACACTGCAGCTGAATAAAGACCTGTTCTATCTAACAAGCAGGTTGGGGCAGATGGGGGGAGGGGAGGGGAACAGGAGCTAAATTGGAAACTAACATGTTCTCCTTTAATTGAGAGGGCAAATCTAAAAGACCTGCTCGCACTAATTAGAGTGCCAGCAAGCCCCCTCCAGTTATTAGATAGGAGGGGAGCAACACCACACAGGGACAGTTCCTCCTTTTACATCTTTCTAATTCTACCTATGTAATTAGCACCTACTTGCAATAAACCTGCTCTAAATCCACTTATTTGAACTCTTGAATCTATTTGTAGGCGTTTCATTGCTTGTAATGTCAATAAAACTGTAGACCCAAAAGATAAAAAGGCAGTAATACAGCAATAACGTGCTCGTCAGTCACGTATGTAAACACTCATGAACACACGATTCTTTATCAGCATGAGATGTATAATTTTAGCATCTTTTTACAAAGCAGTGCTGGAGAGAGTCCACAACGGGATGTCTACTGCTCTATATATGGCAGCAGTCCTTGTTTACCCCCACAGAGTGGAGCAGCTCTTAACAAGTGGGATTCCAAAATATTCTGCCTCAACAATACTGAGTCTCTTCAGCCTGTCAGCAGCTAACAAGTAGTTTCTCTCACTGCTGATCTGAATTAGTGTTATAGCTTGAGTGCAAAGCAGTGCAAACACACTATACGCTTGTTTTCCTGCTGGGTTTCAGGAAAAGGTAAAAGTTACACTGCTGTGTTTGTCAAGCACAGGCCATTATAGAGGTACAAGAGTTGAGACAAAGACCTGGAGAGGCAGGGAGCATATATACTCTAGACCTGGAGCTGAACCTGCTGGACCTCTGATAGATGAAGACTGACAGAAATGTTTGAACTACACCTGCCTCCATTTCAAGTTGTCCCGATAAAGGATATATGACTTTGGGGCACCTTAAAGCTTGATTTCGGCAATGTGATGGGACTAAATCTGAGAATGAACCACAGTTATAAGACATTCGAGATAGACATTCGAGATAGACGAGATAGCAAAAATCAAGAAGAAGCAATACAACATATAACATCATCATAACAGCATCATCACATATGAGATAATAAAACACGATAACAAAAGGACCCGAAGAACACAGCCTTACAAGTCAGCTGATATTTATTTGCAGGGCTTTTATTAGCGCAGCCTTCCAGTTGCCTTTGTTGCTCCACACCACACACAACAACTCCTGTCAAGTCTCAGCAACCTACTGAAATAGGGAAGGCTAGCTGTGTTGGTCAACCTCCCCTAACGCCATTTCCTGAACCCTTTACTCCACCCCCCACCCCCACTGCAGCTGATCTGCAAACTACACCCCGCCGCAAACACACATCCATCCACTTTCTTCTCCTTATCCAGTTTGGCGTCTTAGGGGCCCTGGAGCCTATCCCAGCTAATATACACCAAAAGACGACATACAACTTGGTGAAGCTGCTATCACTCGCTAAGACACAGAAACAGACAGCTCACATTCACACCTAAAGCCGGTTTAGAATCACCAGTTAACATAAGATGCATGACTTTAGATTGTGGAACTGTGTACCCACAGAGAACCCATGATGCAACGACAGGAAAACCTACAAACACCACAAAGAAAGGCCCCAGCTGGGTGCTGGATTCAAACCCAGAGTTTCCTTCCGTGAAGCAATATTGTTAACAATGGTTAATGGTTAATCAACTAGTTTATAAACTAAACCAAAAACAGAAAACCTTGTATGGTTCAGGCTTCTCCAGTGCAAAAGAGTTTCTGCTTGTCTTAGCCAAATGTTGTGATCAATTTACAGATATTTAGTTTAGGGCTACTGTTCAAATGGAACGATTTGTTTGATCTGTTACTCCAAGAACTAGTTATGGGAATGAATGAGATTACTGGAGGAGAAATGACAGAAACTGCATCCGCGCCCTCTCTCTACACTCACATCTTAGTGCAATTTAGTTGCATGGTGTCTAACACATTGTCAAAAAAGAGAAGACAAAGTGGGACAGACAACAAAACAACAATGCATTGCTATCTATTTTGCATTTAGGGAGTGTGGTTGGCTTAAATTTAAACTAAATATATAACTTACCACGATGCTGATTGTAAAGGGTAAAACATTCCTTATACCAGCTCTCTTTTTGGAGCGGTGATTTTTGAATAGATTAAAAAAGGAAACAGGCATCTTAAGGTTAAACAGATTTAAACTAAATCTCTATATATGGAATTATAACTATACAGTAATAGAAATGTTTAGGGTTTATCGAGGTCAAACTTTACTTTGTACATTAAGACATACCCTCATAAGTGCTTTTACCACATTTATTTATTTTCAGGCAAGCTGGCTTGCATTGTGGTCGCCATCAATGTATTTCAAGCGTTGGATGATATGTTTTCATGTTTATGTTGCAATTTCCTTAATGATCAGGCCATTTCCATTAACTTCAGCCAGCTTCCTGCTAACAGCTGATAGGCACTGTAGCTGAGAATGATTATCTTGATAGTGACATGAATCTTTTATGATCGTTTTATATAGAGGACCTCATGCACGGACTTGATAAGTGCAATATATAGCATAAGGCACAGTGTCAACAGAAGATGGAAAGAATAAAAAGCTAACAGTGAGAATGATGATGACAAATAAACTGTGTGCATCTTGTTAACGACAGGTCAGTTGTATGACTGAACTTGAAAGACTCCAAACCAGGAAAGTTATCTGCTATTATTCAGCTTTTTGCTGCCCTCATATGGACGTTTTGAGCCATGACATAGCGGGGAGCAAAGCAACTTTGCTTTTGCTTGACCTATGTCACTATTGGTCTTACATCAGAGCAGACTATAAATGATAAAGAGCACTGGAGTGGTTTTTCAGGATTTTTATCATTTGTTTTTCTGGTTAATCAAGCTCACAACACAAAGAGTTACAAAGGAGAACCATGTTCGATTTTGTTTTGTGAGAAACTAAAAAAGAAAAAGACAAAATAGGAGAAAAACCTATGTAGTCTGAAGGACTACAAATGTATATTAAACAGCTTAAGAGAATAAAAAATTCTTTATATTTGCCATAATGATGATACTGAAGTGTATTATCTGGTCAGAGCCATAGCTGCCACTGAAGGGAAGCAGCCCATTTCTACAGCTATGTTTTCTACATGTTCTAATGTTCCTGTGATGTATAGAATTAAAATATGGACTTTAACTAATTTAATTACATGTACATTTTCCATGTTTTTTTCAATACAGTATGCAAATGTAATATGCTTGATTGGTTTACATTTAGTTCATACAATGCACGTTTTTCCTCACGATTTCTTATTTGAGTAAATAAACCTTTAATTTTATATATTTAAGTTGTATCTTACTCAAATGTTTTACTTGCATGTTTATTGGGGTTGAATAATTAAGTTCTTTTTAGTGTATGAAGATTAAGTTGACAGTGAAGAAAAACAACATTTAAGCTTTAAAATAAGAAGCTAAACTATATCAAAATAAAAATATAAATTAATAAATGAATGTGCATTTTTTTAAATCTTCGGCATGGCTAGACGAGGTCTTTATGGGTAACCGGAAATCCTGACCTGATCATTTTTCAACATATGTAATTTTATATTTTAAAATTTTCCTTGCTTTGAAAAAAACAAACAAACATATAGTGGTATGTTTTCCTGCTTGTTTGTTTGTGTATTTGTTTCCTTCCACCTCTGTCCGTATTATTATTATTATTATTATTATTATTATTATTATTATTATTGGTGTTGGCCTGTAGTCTCTGCGCTGAATCTAAGCCCCCTATATACATGCACGCGGAGGCACATGGACTTCCCACGCATTCCACACATTGTACCGCCTTATCAAAATGATTCATCAGGGCAAACCTGGTAAATCGGGGTCATTGCCCTGACGTCGCAAAGACCAGCAGGCAGGTGAGTCTCAGGTAAAGCGTGACGTCAGGATGATACTTTCGAACTCCTTGCCAGTAAATCTATAAAGGTGTGTAGTCTTACTGCACAGGTAGCCTGAACCTTAGACTGAAATGAAAACAGAGCTTGCTGAAGATAAACTCGGGGGCCTAACATGCTCTTGGAGGTTTGATTTTTCCAGGTCTTCCAGAGATTCACCCTACCTGTCGAGCGAGGATACCGGGATGTACCCGAGCTCTGCTTCTATCAGACAAACGGCTCAGGCTCTGTCACTGAACAGTCAGTACATTCCGCCTCCGTATGACTTCCCCAGCTACCACCATCACGTCACGGGAGTCGGTGATTTGTCGGCAAGTACCTGGAACCCCCTTTACGCGCCCCGGGAGGAGTATCCCTACAGCTTCCCGGGGTCAAGCCCCAACACCGCGCAGGTCAACTTCACCTACCCGGATCTGAGCAACGTTCCTTCCGCCGCTGGAGGGGGATCGCTCACCCCTTACAATTTCATCTCTGGACAGGATCCCCTCATTCCCAGGAAAAGACCACAGGAGCCCGTTAAACAAACAACTTCAGGTGGGACTTTACTTTGTCATACTTATTCTTAATCATAGGCTTATTTTGGTCTGCATAATGTATTCAGTGAATTATACAGATATAAAGAACATTTGTAACATCTTCATCTAAAGTTGCTTCGTGCATACAAATATCTGTTATCTGGAGTACTTCAAACGCACTTGTCTCTGTTTTTTTTTCTTCTTCTTCTTCTTCATTCTCGCGACTGATCACATATTAGCTGTCACTGTGTTAACAAGTGTTAACGAGTGACACAAACAGGAAATGCAGCATCTTGATAAGACACATCCTATAGGGGAAGGAGATTACACAACCTCCTGGGTTACCTTTGTAGCTGTCACTGTGGTTGCATGACTAACTAAACCTAAAAAAAAAAACGTACAAGTATGGGTAACACATGAGAAACACATGCAAACCTGTTTTAAGTGAAAAACAAACCCAACTTCAGCAGGCGCACATTCATCAAGGTGTTCGCCTCTCTTTGGACAATCATGCTGTGAGATGTCAATGCAAAGCTAACAGTGGAGGCCATGAAGTCTACACAAGTCTCACACCCCACCCTCTCTGTCCACTGGGTGGGTGTGAGATGGTGACAAACTGGATAGATAACACTGGAAGTGCAGGAAGTCTGCAGAAGTTAAACGAAGTCTCCTCTAGAGGCTAACCCTCTCTTAACCCTCTTGTGTGTATCTGTGTGTGTGGGTGTGGCTGGATCAATGCTGTCACATGAGCTAGTTTTCTGATCAATAACTGTGACTCCTAGTTTCTTGAGTGTGTATGTGAACATGCGTGTCAATGAATAGCTGCCTATGTAAAGAGCTGTGTAGACAGCACTCACGGTGATAAGGAGAAGCACTGATGCAATGCAGTGGGGAGTCTTTGCCTTCGTTATAGTGTGAGCACGATTAGTAGAATTGATGAGGTTTTAAGTGGCGCCTGAACTTGAACGTGGCACCAGACTGTTTGGTCACGACACACACATTTCGTGACTCACTGACACAAAATTATTAATTCCTGAAAAAGATGTGGGCCATACACATGAATAAAAAATGACTCTATTTACTTACATTCACTGTCTTTATTTTTGTGCTTATGTTTACTATTCTTAATATTTATTGATTTTTTACTAAAAAGCAATTTTTTTGTCTGATTTAGGTGGGAAGACTCGCACTAAGGACAAGTACAGGGTGGTGTACACTGACCACCAAAGGATGGAGCTTGAGAAAGAGTTTCAGTTCAACCGCTATATCACAATGAGAAGGAAGTCAGAGCTGTCAATGGCACTCAGCCTTTCCGAGAGGCAGGTGAGAAGATTAGAGTAAATAAACGGTCAATGTAGAAAATATATAGAAACTGTCTAGGACAGTGAGACTGTGTAACTTTTGCGTTCTCTCTTCACATTCAAAGAATTACAAACGCCTAACACTTTCAAAGTAGCCAACCACATGTTCTGTTTTTCTTTTTTTAGGTTCCTCCTTAAGAGGAACGAATGAGATAAACTAAACTCACAGCAGAAAAACCCCATGAAGCAATGAGACAGAGTGTGTTTCGTTACTGTTGAAACTCAGTTAGGAAACAGAATGTGGGATTTGTTCGTGCAAACCCCCCATGGTTTGCCCGAACAAATCTATAGGCCAAGGCCAAGAAGTATATATTTGTCACCCCCTTTTGTGAGTGACAATAATAAGGAAGGTCACTGCAAATTTAACATGTTTATGTTAGGGGTATAAAAAATATGCCCTAATTTTTTTTAACCTTGTAAAGCCAGAACCACAAAATAATGACTTTTTTTTTTAGTTACCGGAGTTTAACCTTTATCTCTATCATTATCTCAAAGAAATCCACTTAACTGCCAAAAATGCTGAAGTATGTTTAAAGTTTGCTGAACAATATTTAGACATGCCTGTGAAATACTGGGGGGAATATAGTCTGGTCAGATAAGACTGAAATAAACTCTTTGGATGGCAAAATACACGCCATGTTAGGAGGTCAATAGGGCAATGCATATCACCCCAAAACACCAACAGGGAAGTTAAGAGGTGGGAAGGATGAATAGAAAAATGTACCAAGACTTTTTTGATGAAAATCTTCTGCCATCTACCAGGATGATGATGATGAAACGAGGGGTGGACGTTTCAGAAAGACAATGATCCCAAACACAAAGCCAAGGAAACTCTTGACTGGTTTCAGAAACAGAAAATAAAGCTGCTAAAAATAGCCCAGCCAATCACATGACCCGAATCCAGTTGAAAATCTATAGAAAGAACTAAACCCCAGAGTTCATAGAAGAGGCCCACAGAGCCTTCAGGATTTGAATTTCTGTTTGTGTGCGACTAGTTTCTCCACACAGGAGGCATCTTGAAGCTGTCATCACCAACAAAAGCTTTTGTGCGAAGTATTAAATAAATGTCAGTAAATGTGTTCAATACTTTTTCCCTGTGTCACTTCTTATTATTACACATAGTTTATGGACATCCGCAGTTTAATTTGTCTTTGCATGTGCAGACTGGTTGGGTTGTTACTGACATCTGGTCAGAATTTCATACCATGTGAAATATATTTTGCTTTGAAAACTGGTGATGTGTTCAATACTTATTATACCCCATGTGTATAAACACACATGGGGTATAACAAAAATGATCTTGGCATTTTTGTGGAATTTCATGCTCACCGCATAAATCTGCATATACTGCAGATATCTGATTGTAAACAGTATACCACTGATGATGCACAGATCTCAAATATGGCATTAACTTTGTGTTACAGGGTTATTATCTCATTTGTGGGTTTCTTTTTTTTTCTTATGTGAGATAACAGGGAAGGTGGAGCTTGGATTTATTTTGTTGATGTTATTGTGCATTAGAAAAAAAACCCTGCATCTGCAGGCCATCTATTACCACTGTGCTGTATTTTACTTATTCCCATGGTTAAGTGTAGGGTTTCTACTAATGCAGCACATGTGAGCACAATGTTCTCAAACAATCCCCTCTGGAGAAACGAGCTCCAGAGAAAAAAACAAATTCTGCAAACCGTAATGTTAACATATGTGGCCAAACGCATAAGTAGTGTTAATGGTGAAACCCTCAATCTTACTGTCATTATGCTGTTCTTGTTGTTTCTTCTGCCTGCCCTTGCAGCTTCTTAAAACCACAGCTGAGTGCAATTGTTGTAGCTCCCAGAGTAATTCTGGGAAAGTCAGAGATTACTAAATTTCAAGTAGATGAAGCAAAGCAAGGGAACGTTACCACAGAAAGCAAAGTCGCTGCAGTTTTCAACTTCCTTTTAATGCAGCAAATAAGCGATTTATAGAAGAAATGAAAACGATAATGATGTGCTGTTTCTTTTGATGTTGTTTAGGGAACAAGCCATAATGCTCCCTAACTGAGAAACTTTCTTGATGCTGATATCTCATGCATGTATGTCTCAGGTGAAGATCTGGTTTCAGAACAGACGTGCCAAGGAGAGGAAGATCAACAGGAAGAAGTTGCAGCATTCCCAGCAGGCCTCAACAACCACACCCACCCCACCTGTACTGTGTGCACACAGTGACACCCACAACCCCGTGAGCCCCAGCAGGAACATTTTGTCAGACGCAGTATCGGAGGAGTACTAGGTGAAGTCTATGTGAAAGACTGGCACTGTATCTGTGTGTGTAAATAATGTTTTTAATAATTGTACAAGTTCACCACAGAACGAATGAAAAAGATTCACATGAAGATCACCTCTATTTTACAATGTCACCACCACACGTTTGTCACATGGATCGAGTCGAGTGGGCATTTATTCCACTTGCTTGTGTTAATCATTATCAACGTCAAGATAGCGTTTTAACAGTGCATGCCCAAGAAAGAGGATTAGTGTCTTTCTTGTTGTCTTTTCCTTGTATATGTATCCATTAACAGGAATATAATGCAAATGCAGATATAAAAAAGAAAAAAAACTGACAGCCCTTCTTCTTGTTTCCAAGGCAGTACCGTGACACTAACACGCCTTTTTTATGACAACTTGAAGTTACAGGAAATCAGATGGGGAAAGCAGATATCTAATTCGAAAGGCGGTTAAATTGTTCTTTTTGTTTTTCTGAAAACATGCATTTACTCTACATTTTAGCTGCAGCAAAGCAAGGGCAGCATTATTAAAAGTGTCACTGGTTTTAGACATTCAGACGGGAGAGTTTAGCCACATCCTGAAAAACTGCTGAAGATTGCTCAACTGCATGACTCGTGATTTACAGTCGCTGTGGCACAGACATTCAGCTCTGGCATGGAGCTGGATATATTCGTTTTATTTTAAAAAATGTCTACACTTCTCTATTTTTTTTAGAACCCAATGTCTGTATATATGAAATGTTAAAGGATGTGCTGTACAAGCAAGAAATGCTGACACATTTTGATACTTCTTCACTGTAATGTTAAAGAAAAGGAAGGAGAAACAAAAGATGTGGAAATTTAGTAGGTATGAGTCATCTAACGATTAAAGGTTTTTCCATTTCTAAATAAATGACTGACTTATCAACAGTGCAGTGTGTGCAGTTGTGTAATCACAAATGTTTAGAGTGTAAGAAAGTCACTGTTTTCTAATTTAGCTCTTCCGAATTTCAGTGTGTTTGTGCATGCTTTTGTGTGTTTCAAGTGGAGTTTATGTTGGCTTTGCAGCTTAAACCCTCTCCTCAGCACTGAGGTTTTATTGATTTAGAGTTGTATTTTCTGTTAATTTGCTCTAGCCACATTCATGTGGATCAATTTGCTTTTCATACAACACAGTTTCTACAGGAAAAGGCTTCTTGATGAAGAAATATAACATTAGTATGAAGTTCTATCTATAAATGCGCAAAACGAATACATTGGCTTCCTGTCATCACTTTTAAGACTCTAAATGAGCCTACAACGCTTTATTTGTTAGATCTTTTTTTATGTTCACACTCCTGTCAGAGGTCTTCCAATCAGATGTGACTTCCATAAACTAGACTTAAAAATAAAGGTGACTTACGATTTCACACTAGAACTGCAGAATCTGTTTCTACATTTGAGTCTTTGCTCCAGCCTCATTTCTACTCTCTGGCCTTTAATTCGATCTAAACCTTGACATTTCCTTTTTGTTATGTTTTATTATTGGCTGCCTGTGAAGCACTTTGGTCAACTCCGGTTGTTTTAAAGGTGCTATATAAATAAACATGACCTTGACCTTGACATGAAATTCATCACAATAAAGCCTAAGATGACCTCAATTGTATATCCTTAAATTACAAAAAAAATAACAATAAATAAACACATTTACATTCCTTAACAATCTTTTTTCTTCTTTTTTTATTGTGTGAAAAAAGGAAAACAATTTTCAATTTGTACAAGGTGTATTAAAGGTTACAGAAAGAGAGGAAAGACACAGGACTATTTTGGTTTTCGGTTTTGTAATTTGCATTATTTATTAGGCAGTTGCCACTTTAAGGCATAAGTGTGTGTGTTTGTTTTGTGCTGTTTGTGCATGCATGCGTGAATGCGGTTTGTATGTATGGCTGAGTGTCTGTGTGCATGTGTCTATAACTGTCTGTGGAAAAACAAAGTCTTACATACACACTTTGTCTTACAGAAAAAAAGTACCAATTAAACTACAAAATCTGTACTGTACAATACTAAAGAAAAAAACATGTAAAAATGTTTTCATTCTCTTGCATTAAAAATATAAATGATATTCTGTTTGAAAAGTATTTATAGTTCAAGGCTTTTATCAATTTAAAAACTGAAGTGCTAAAGACCAGAGAACTGGCGCCAGTCTGGTTTTATAGTTTAACAGCTTTGGCATTGCGAGGCAGCATCACATGATCATGTCACGACAATTATAAAATCCCCTGGTGTGTATGTGCTTCAGCTTCTCAATAGTGAATGTGCAACAGTTCACTCGTTTGCATTTCCTATGCTACACACGCATTAAAAGGTAAAAACAACGTTGCTCATACTGGCGCGCTCTGATGTACAAAGCAGCATTTGCTGACTGATCACATGATCAAAAAATAAACTCTGAGGAAACTACAACTGTAATGGACCATAAACACCAATTTTATGGCAGTATGAATCAGCATAAAGTCAGTGCATGGTTATCAATCTTTAACCCCATATCTAACCAAATGTATTTCATCTGTTTTGTGCCAACAGTTGCAACTTCTGCATTTGTCAGGTGACAAAAATATTACCAGTATTTTGGAGCAAACACTCAACCATGAAAGGTATTTTCTTCTTTTTATATAACAGTCTAAATGCAGAAAAGAGGAACTGAAATGGGCAAACATTACAGTAAACCGAACGGGACCAAACTCATTCGGCGCCATTTCATTTAAAATATGGTTTATACAAATGTGTTATCGGCCTTCCTGTGCTTCAAATAGACGCGATAGTCGGCCTGACCGTGTTCACACCCACACCAAGGATGCCGGGACTGTGAATGACCCTATTTAGAATTACTCTGCATCTGTAAGAAAAGGTTCACCGTGCAGTGCTCTGCACGTGCATCTGTCTGAGACTCAAACAGCAATGAAACGTTTGAATCTTGAATCTCTGTAATCTCTGATTAATGACTTGGTCTAAACATGTGCATTATCCTGTTTTCAACGGTGATTCTCCTTTTAATAGCTATTCATCTTAAACATAATTACTTAGTTTTAGTTTTAACACAGGCCAAAATAATTTTCCATCCATGACCCTCACTCCACCTCCTGATTAACGCTAAAACATCTGCTTCAGCTGATTTTTGTTCAGCTGACCTTTTATTAATTTAAAATCATTTGAATGGATAACGGCAGTTCTTCAAACCTGCAAGTTAGAACCTTATATTTGATTAAAAACCATGCACTGTTTGAAGAGACTGATGATGTCATCTCTGGTTTTTTTTGACAGGTACAACTTAAACTCGAACCGCAAACACGTAGGAAGTGTAATTGAACTAAATATAGAAAACACAAGTTGATGCTGTTAAATGATAAACAGGGGACTTCAGCTCAGAATCTCACATGCAGTAAAACAACTTTCTTCCTCAAACTACAGCTAGTTCACTGAACTCCTTTTAGTGTAGTCACAAATCATCAACACAAACATTTAAAGTACAGTTTAAAAATGAAAAGTAGAGGTGTCTTTACATTTTAAAATTGAATTTCTGAATCAATTTTACATTTGAAGGCAATTAGGAGACAGTATTTATAAGATTGCTGGTCTTGATACACTGAAACAAAACGTATTCTTTTTTTTTTAACAACCAGTGTCACGATTAAACCCACACAGCCCACTCCACTGTATTATTGCTCTAAGTGGTTATTGAACTTTGATCTTATCCAAACGGTTTGAGCAGAAAACAAAAGAAGAAAGAATGAAAACCAACTTCTGAGAAAAAAGCAGAAGTATTTGCATCATGGAAACAAATCCCCTCTCTCGTCTGCTTACTGTGAACTTCCTGAAACACTTCGCTGTAAATTTATCTTTGGACTGAAGAGCCAAAGGAAGACAACCTCCACCTACAAACTACACTGTTAGTAATTAGGTTTGTGTAAATCACAAGTCATTAACCACATGTGTTTAATAATCACACTTTAAATGGAATTTTTTTTTGTGGCATTAGATTGAAATTGGTCGTTTTAGGATAAATGAGTGCATCATGTATTGTTAAAACTATAGTAATAATGCAGTTTATCAGTGTTTAGACAATAAATAAGATAAAACATATCCATAAATTATAACTACGATTAAAACTATTACAACATCCTATAAATATAAAAGCTAATAGAAAAATATGAATAATTATGTTTAGAAATGTTAAATAGCTACAAAACTACCGCAGCTTGTGTAGCGTCATATGAAATGATAACCCAGATGTCACCTAAGTCTGAGTGTGCTGATGCTCTTTTATATAACAGAATCACAGTGAAAGCAAAGAAAATCAATACGTATGAAATCTGAAGGTTTTTATTTTTCTGATGGGAAATTGAATTAAATAAAAGACCTTTTGGCATCTTGACATCATCTCCTCTCTCCATGGACCTTCAGTCTGTGTGAACACACCAATAACCTAAATCACCGGAATCTTTGGACCTTTGCATACATACAATCATCTCCTGTTGGTTCAGTGTGCCGAGATCGCCTCGAAAACTTGACTTGGCCGTACTCCACCTCCACCTCCGCCTCTGTTGCTTGCACCGCTGGCTTCCCCTGTTGCTTCATGATCCTGACATCAGCATAGGTTACATCTTGGTCACATTCATCCTCTGCAGAGTAGCAAGAAGATTGTTACAAGCAGAGTATTACAGATGGTTAACAGCTAAAGGTTTTTAATTTTTGTGAAGTTTTTTTGCTTTCGTTATAAGAGTTTCAAAAAATATTTTCACAGTGATATCTGCTGCAGAAAGACCTGGTTAGCTTCAGCTCATAGACTAGAGAAAATGAGTCAGATACAAAAATGGGTTTTAAAATGAGTTCTTTGGCAATGCTTTAAGTTTATAGTCGACAGATTTTGTTACCTTTGTACACAGCGGTCTACTCGGCTTTTGTGTTGAAGCTTATTAGTTAACAATACCCACAGATTTTATATGTGACAGAAGAATTTTTGTACCTTTTGGTTTTGTAGGTTTGTTGTTTTGTTTTTTCCTCTGAGCACAGATCACCGCCACACCCACAAGTAAGAAAAATACCAGTGCTGAGAGAACGCCACCGATCAGTGGCAAATTGGCTGTTTCAAAAGTAAAATACATAAAAACAGATGTTTCAGTTATCAAAGGTATGTTTTTTGTAAAGGAACATAAAGAAAGAGAAAGTGACATCAGTGGATCTAGTTAGTTTTCACTTACTAATGTACCATTGGTCATCACTGTTGGAAGTCACAGTTTCATTGTTGAATTGTGTAATTGACACTGTGCCAGTCTCCTTACCCACAGAAGTTGGTGTGACTGGGGTAGGTTCTGTTGTTGGTTCAATACACAGGCTGTTACTGTCCACATGCACCCACCCTAATATCTGTGTCCCATTGATTGAGGTGCAGTTAATGAAGCCTGGCAGAAAAAAACAAATAATTTGAGAAAGATGTTTGAAGTGAAATAGTTGTTGACTTTCATTCATAATGTTGTCACTCACGACAGGTCTTCTGTTCTTCTGAGACATCACTGACGTTGTTCCTCACTGAGCAGACCAGACGTCCTGAGACGTGCTGTTTCAGAGTGATGATGTTACTCTCATTATTTCCAGAAAGGAGCTCAGCATCTGTCAGTGTGCATCCATCCAGAGTCCAGCTGTACTGAGGACTGTCCCCTCCCTCAGACAAGCAGGACACCCTCATCTCTCCCTGGGACAGACACTCAGAGACCAGCAGGACAGAGGACACAGGAGCTGAGAGAAACACACACAGATGACTTAGATTTCAAATTTAAATCTTTGTCATTGTTGATACTCTCTAATGAAGAACAGGGAAAGCATAAAATACATGTAGCTTGTGTATTTTGTGCTATATCACTAAGGTTATCAAAACAATGTTAAATTTATATCTATAATTTGTTCCGAACAGAGAAAAAAAATACCTTGAATGAACAACTGTAAAGTCTGCTCGCCTGATGATTCTCCATCTGAATTAAAGGTTTGAAGGGTATATTTACCACTGTCATTCCTACTCAGGTTATTGATCCTAAATGTTCGATTACTGGGGAAAAAGCTAGATCTATGTGCCATGGTATTAGAATTAACCGTATTATTTAACACATATAGTATTCTTGATGAATTCTTGAACAGTTTGTATCTAGGTATTTCTGAGGTGCTGTCCATGAGCTGGATGTCCACAGTTCCTCCCAAAGCTCCATAACACTGAGCTCCATCCTGTCTGCCATCACAGTGAGTTTCCACACCTGCATGGAAAATGTATAAGTAAACAAAAGCAAAAACTAAAAAAACAGTAATGATTCAGCTAACAGCTCCACCTGACATTTAAGTTTAAATGTTTTAGAAGAACATTTAACAAACCATCTTAAATCAGTTATATCAGTAGAAGTACAGATGTATGTCTGAGTTTTGAATTTTGCAAGTCGCCCAGTGTTTTTCTAAAAAAAAATCCTTTAGTGAATTTTTCAATTTTAGCATTTTAAAAATATATTTAACTCACCCTATAATTATGATATTGTGTTGTTTATGAAAATGATTGATGTTAAAGCTAGAATGTTTTCATTTTTTAGTTTTTGTTAGCATACTGTCTGTATAATACATTTTACTGTAGTAAAATAACCCTAAAAATTTGTTAGAGTGCACATTCATGTTAAAATGTTGAAATGATATTAGAATGTAGCATTATTGTAAAGTTAAAGACTTCAGAAAATAGCACTGTTATTATGTTCGACATGTCAAGAAATGAATTTATTTAATAATTTCTTTTTTAAAACGTCTGTCATTGACAGTCTTGGATCCTGTAATTGCAAAACATGCTATTTATGCACAGAAACGAAGTATGATGAATTACAACATGAAAAGCTCACCATGAGAGTATCCGAGCCACATCAGTAGCAGTCCAACTACAGCTTCCATGTCAGCTGCTGAGCTTCTGTTGATCGTCAGCAGCTTCCAAACCCTTTTTCTCAAAAACAAATATGTGTGTGCCGCTCTGAACAGACTGCAGTGTGTCCTGTTAGTGATCAGCCTCAGAGGAGAATGTGTGAAAATCTTTACGTGAGGTCGTATTGAAGTTACCTTTTCATGCACTGAGAGGATGAAAGGAAGTGGTATCAGTTTTTCTTCCCCTTTTAGCCCTGACAAAAAAGAAAATTCATGTGTGATAGACTGAGAGGAAGAGAAGGAAACGTTTATCATTTATACTAAAAGACGTTTTGACTAAGACATATTATAGATTAACATGGAAACAATCAATCACAGAAACATGTTTAGGTGGCAGAATAATAATACATCATGTCTTATAACAATGATAATAATAATCCAGCGTTCTAAACCACTTAAGCTTTCCTTACCAAACTGGTAGAAGTTACAACAACATTATGAGTAATGATTCTTTACACACACTGCATACTAGAAGACTTCAGTATTTTAAAACTCATTAGATAAAACTTAGATAATTGAAAAAAGGGTGTGTGGGGTGGACAGCACTGAAAATGTAAGTGCAAATCTTAAGAATGTATGCATATCTTTTAATAAAGAAAGACAGTTTTATATAATAAAACAGATTACAGTTATACTAAACAGAGGTAGAGGTTTTATTATTTGATTTTAAAACCTGAACAATAATGATCAAGGGGTTGTTTTTTGTTTGTTTTTTACACAATGTCTCCCTCTAGTGGTAATGAATTATACAGCCTCGGAATTTACTGGATGCACATGTTGCTTATTTGACTTCTTTGTTTCTGGCAGCTTCACAGATACTTTTTAGATTTAATATTGTCAGTTGTAAATCTCATCACATTATCACCCCCCCCCCCCCCCCCCCCAAAAAAAAAAAAACTTTTTAAAAAAGTGTTTTGAGGGAAGAGCTTGCTGTGTCCGGGTGGGCAGTCAGAAATAACAGGATGACAACCTGACTGAGTCAGATACTCGAGGTTAGAGCAGGTCAGTAGTAACATGCAGGCTCCTGGTTTGTGTTCCTTTCCATATAAGAATAATTAACATCCCGACTAAAGTAATTTTAAGAAAACTAGTTTTTTCCAGTCTACAGGTGTTTTTCATTGGATGAAGATCAGCAGTCAGTACAGAAAATCAGCATCTTTACATTTACCTTCTGTAAGAGGAGCACAGTTACACAAATCTTTCTAAACCCTCACAGCAATGATCAGGCTTTTTGCTTATTACAATTACTGATAACAATTAACATGGTTAAAGTTGTAATAAAAGCTTGATGAAAATAACAATTGAACAAAGTTAATATTCACTGAAACAAATGTGACGTCATGGTTCACCTTCTGGTTTACTTATAAATATAACCTTTCATTGTTTCATAATTTTAACATGAAAATACCAACAAAAAACCATAACTTACATTTAAGGAAGGGTTAGCAGTAGACGGCTCTCTTTCAGTGTCCTGCTGCCACTCAGAAAGTATGCAAATACAAGTTAAACATTTAAGAAATCTATCATTAAAACTGGTAGCTTAGCCAAATGTCCGAATGTGTGTTTGTGTGCGTGTGACATAAAGAGAGAGAGAGAGAGAGAGGGGGGGGGGGGGGGGGGGGGGGGGGAAGGAATCCTATGAGCACAGCTCACTAACATAGCCAAATATTTAAATTATTTTACTGGGTCCAGTTAGCAAAGCATAAAACTTCATCAAAATCCTTTTTGCACCAAATGTATCTATGTAATTGTAAATTACGGACAATGTTAAACCGATTGGTGGCAGCTCATTATCACATTACCACTGATATCCAAAGAGTTCAGTGTATCTGAAAATATATACATTAACAGTAGCTCTGTGTGTCTCTTATGTGTCATGGTAGATGTAACCAGGTTTTTAATTGCATGTTGGAGAATGATCACTCGGATGAGGCCTTGATGTCTCTAATAACAGGAGAATGAAAATCCTTAATCTGCAAGTCTGCTGTTGTGCTCTTTTTATAAGCTGGTAGTTATTAAACAAGAGCACCACCAATAACAACAACAACTCTTGAGATTTTAGGATGTCGATGGTAAAATGCCTCACCCTGCATCTGAGGCTGAATTTCAGGTGGTTCCTGTAATCTGCCATCTTATGTGCTGTTTACTCATACTGACGTACAAGCTTTAGGCAGTCCTTGCCAAAGTGGGTTAAAACTTCTTGATGCATGTTCAATCATCCAGGTAAGCAAATCTCCAAAAGTTGATTCTGTTCATCTGGACATAACGTTTTCAGTGGGAGAAACATTTCGTCACTCATCCAAGTGACTTCTTTAGTCTCAGCTGACTGCAGGTTTCCCCAATTTTATAAACAGTGTATTTGCATAATGACTGAAACTCGCACCACTGAAGGAACAATGGGCTGTGAGGTCTTAGATAAATAACAACATTGTCTAAAGAGTTTTAACCCATGTAATGATTCATCTGCTTTTTTGCATTTTGCAGAAGAGGGAAGACCCCTGGATTTAGTGATGGAGTACATGCAGAGGGTTAATGTGACAGAAGAGGTTAGGGTTAGGGCTGGGTATCGTCACTGATTTCTAGAATCGATTCGATTCCGATTCACAAGGTCCCGAATCGATTCGATCCACGATTCGATTCAATTCGATTTGAATCTGGGAAATTTTGAAAGTCAGATATATTACAATTCAGATCAGTACATTTCCATATTTTTATATCTATAAAAAGAAAACTGACACTTGCAAGACTTTATCAAAGGTGTAAGCATCACAGCAGATGCCTTTGTGTCAAAGTAGCTGAGGATAAAACACAGAAAAACATGAAGGTGATTTTCCTGGCCTGGGATTTTATAAAAATATTCTGCAGTAGATCAAAAAGGAAAGAAACCCATTGACCAACATATGAACATTACCTGATGCTGCTGAAGTGAAACAGAGCAAAGTTACTGAGGTTTTACTAGAGACACAGCGAAGCGTTTTGCAATTTTGCATAATTGTAAAAAAGTTAAAATTTGTTCAGTAGCCAATTGAAAAAAGGCAGAAATTAGGTTTTCTTTTCGGAAGTAAGTAAAAGGAAAACAACAGCGGCTGACAGCGCTGTAAACAACGGCAGACTTGTGCGCAACAAGCAAGCAAATAATGCAGAAAACAGATTTTAGACGCGAAACTGTTCTTGAAGTATACAGAGAGAGAGAGAGAGAGAGAGAGAGAGAGAGCAATTCACACTGTGCAGGACAGTGATTTATCCAAGCTAGAATCGATTTTAATCAATAAATCGATCATCAAACCCCCCCCCTATTATGAAATACATAAATAAAATGTAAAAATAAAATAAAAATAATTTGATATTTACTACTTTGCTATAGTGATATCTTATGATAGCTACTAGGCGATAGCTCTGGTGACCAGACTATAATACTGTCTGACAGTGACATAGCTGTTTAAAGAAAAATAAACATTTATTCAGTATTATTATTTATTTATGGCAACTTACTAAATAATTGGTTTCTTAAGTAAATTCCAATGTTGTCTAAAAAGTTCTACTACATTTTTTTTATTGATCTATTTTTTGCATTTTGCAGGGTTAAGATGGTTTAGGCATATGCAGAGGAGGGATAGTTGATATATTGGACAAAGGATTTTTAAGAATAAGCTGCCAGGGAATAGAAGACCACAGAGAAATAGTCATTGATGTATTACTCACAGCATCATTAGTTCACTGCCCTGGGTGGTACTGCTGACTGCTTGGGTAAAACACACAGTTTGGGAGTTCACCGCTGCCAACAGCTAGCTGAGTGTCAGAGGAAGTCTTCAGTTCCTCATTAAAGGAAGCACTGACAAGGTGTGAAAACATGTGCATTAACACTGTGCCAATGCACATATTTTCACACTGGCCTTTAGCTTATGATTATTTCCTGTTCTGAAGTCAAACTGTATTTATTATACCTTCTTATGTTCTCTCTCTTATGGTTTTGTCCAACACTTGTGATTTATTGTGATATAATGCTTTGCATGTATGTTTTGCACTGCTTTGCCCTGCATGCACAAGTTTAGATAATAGTTTTCCTTAAAAATACTTCTAAATGTTTAAGAAGGTGTTTAGCTGAATATGTAAATATATGTATGTAACACCACTGTGAAGCAGGAAGTGAAACTTCACAGCTATGACTGTTGTGATATTTTGATACCATGGTAGCATTTACAGGATATTGTTTTGTAGTGATATTATACAGAAAAGAGTTACTCAATAAGGCCCATTTACTAGTTGTTTTTCTCTTTCTCTCTGACCCAAGAATTGATGTGTAAGAATCACAGGCTGGTACCCCAAGGTTGAAAATACCACAGAGACGAGACCACTTCCTTACTCCCATCCTCCCTTCCTTATCTTTTAGAAAAGAGCTTGTTAAAAAGCCAGGTGGTTTGTTTCAGAATTCACTAATGAAAGAACTCTGTATTCTATGTCTAGGAGTGTATTTTGCTGGGATGATCATAAATTGTAGCTGAACTGATAAACTACACGAAGGATACTTCTTTGCTCAGAAGGCAGGAAGACGTTTCCTTATTTGGTCTGTACCGGTTTGAACTGAGAACCTGCTGACACACGAACCTTTTTTTCCTCTATATAAGCTGTTTTGTACTAAATAAACCTTTGAGTTGGTTTGGGAAGGCAACCTGAAGCAGTCTGTGTTTCCTTGTTCTCCCAAGCTACTCCCGGCGCTGTAACTAACCCAGCTGAACGGCATACTTGAGCGTTACTTTGAATAATTAGGAATCTTATAAGGAAAGGACAAAACTCTGCTTATCGGTGCTCACGCCTTGGAGGGAAACCGGGACGGAGATTTTCTCTTCAATGACTTTCAGATTTTGTTCATTTCTCAGCTCTCACAAGACTTTCACATAAATGCTGTTTTAATCATGACAGCAACGGACCAACATCTGTAATTAGACCCATATGAGACAAATACAGAAAGTTTTTTAATAATTAAAGACAGAATTTAAAAGACATTTGGTAAAATCAACATTTAGGAAGATCTACTAAATGCAAACATGAAGCTATGAGTGTATAATAAACCCTACAGAAAGTTTTATTTGTTGAACCTCGAAACAATGTAAAAATCTAAAATTGCCAAATTATGTGTTGGATCATCCGATGCTCAGCATACAATAAAGGTGCAATCTGTGATTATAAGGGTAGCTCACTAAACATGAAGACATATCCTTGGATGTGTGTGGTAAGACTGAGCTGAATCAATGCATTGAGAAGTTTGTACTCCAGACATGAGGTCAAGCAAGGACTGAGACAATATATACATACATTACAGATTGTAAGACACAGGAAGTGGAACTACACTCAAAGAACAAGAGACTAAATCCACTATAGTAAAACAGGAAGTTGAGTAATATGTCTATAACAAGCACTTTGATGTTGCTTAAATCTATTACTGTAAGCTGTTTCTTGAGCTGAACATGAAGACATGAAGATGAAGCTGTGGTGACTTGGATAACCTTTGTTCTGTTAGAGATTCAACTGTACACAAAGACAGAAATTAAATGACCTTTAGGATCACAATATCACCTCCTCCCTCTGTGAACCTTTATTGGTGCAGTCCGTGTAAAAGCACTGACCACTTATATCACCTGACTTTCTGTATCTTGGCATACATACAGTCATCTCCTCTTAGTTCAGTGTGCCGAGGTCGCTTTGAAAACTTGACTTGGCCGTACTCCACCTCTGCCTCCGCCTTTGCTGTTTGTTCCATCCAGTTCCCCTGTTGTTTCATGACCCTGACATCAGCGTAGGTTACTTTCTGGTCATCTTCTTCATTTGCAATAAGGCATAACAATCAGGTGTGGCAAAAACGTAGAATGATTGTACTTATTCGCTTTCTTGATAAGAATTTAAAAAAAATGTTCACTTTTAAAAGTTTCCGTTGGTGAAGTGTAATATTGTTACTTTTGGGCAGACGTGTTTCCTCACATTTCTAGTTTAAGCTATGAGGAATAGTGATACTTGCAAATATCACTCACATGAGACACAGTGATCAATAAACTTTGCTCAACAGCAAAAAAACCAAACAAACAAAAAAAACCTGCAAAAAAGAAAAATATGCAAACTGAGTTAGCAAAAATTTCGTTTTGTACCTTTTTCTTTAGTTGGTTTGTTGTTTGGCTTTTTCCACTGAGCAAAGATGACTGATGCACCCACAACAATGAAAAATACCAGTGCTGAGAGAACACCCTCCTCTCTCCCTGGGACAGACACTCAGAGTCCAGCAGGACAGAGGACACAGGAGCTGAGAGAAACACACACAGATGAGTTTAGATCTGAAATTTAAATCTTTTTCATTGTTTAGAGTCTCTAATGAAGAACAGGAAAAGCAAAAAATATGTTTATCTTGTGTATTTTGTGCTATATTAATAAGGTTATCAAAACAATGTTTCTATTTCAAAAAGGAAAAAATACCTTGAATAAACAACTGTAAAATATGCTCGCCTGATGACTTTCTATCTGAATCAAAGGTTTGAAGGGTATAATTACCACTGTCTGTCCTGTTTGATCCTAAGTGTTCTATTACAGGAAAAAAGCATAAATATGTGTTTTACGTTTTTAGAAATAACATTATTTCTGACAAATAGTATTGGTGATGAATTCTTCAAAAGTTGGTATCTAGATATTTCTGCAGTGCTGTCCATCAGCTGGATGTCCACAGTTCCTCCCAAAGCTCCATAACTCCGAGCTCCATCCTGTCTGCCATCACAGTGAGTTTCCACACCTGCAAATAAACAAAAATAAATAAGCAAAACTTTTAGAATTTTGAGTGTTTTGTCCCACAAGAATGACTGTGGCAACATTTACAAATGTTCAACAAAAACAAAAACAATGGTTTTGTTGCTACTTTGCCTCTTTGAATCCAAACTATGAAAAAAAAAAAAAACCCATACATTGTTGTGCAGTCACAGATTATACAGATCTGTGACAAAAATACATTTAAGGCTTTTTTTTCACAGAGATGTGTTTTCAAGAAGAACATAATAACATTTCTGAAGCGAAAAATTCTTCTGAGTTCACTGTTGTGCATGGTACTTGTTCTTCTTACTTCGTAATGGGCAACTATGATACTTAAAACAGTAATTTTAAATGCTACATGTAGCCTGTAAATTGTTTTTTAAAAAAAGAAAAACGTGTCTCTTCATTCTCCCAGGTACTGTAAAAAAATGTTTTCACACTTTTGTTATTTGCAGCAAAATCCTAAAGAAAATATAAAATTACGTAAAAGACAGAAAATTTAAATTTGAATATATATGTGTGTGCTGCTCTGAACATATTGCAGTGTGTCCTGTTATAGATCAGCCTCAGACAACAGGTGAAAATGTTGCTGTCGGGTTTTATTGAAGTCGTCCTGAACTGTATTTGCTGAGTGCATGAAAGGAATAGACACAGCTTTTATTATGAAGCTTATCCATAAGTTCAGTAAGGAAGATCTGTAATCAGTAATCTGCCTGGTTCCTGGCTGCTTTTCTGTTCTCTTCATCACTACTACTAACATCTAGACTCACCACCAAGTAGATTAATTATCTCTCTCTCTCAATAAATCATGTTAAATTCTTTCAAGTGATCTCTGCTTATTGAGCCTCTTTTAGTCTTCAAGAAAGGGAGAATTCATGTGTGACTGACTGAGAGGAAAAGAGAGAAACATTCCTTATTTCTAGTAAAAGAGCGTTTGAGACTCAGCATAAATTCCTCAGACACCCATGCTGAGCTGGCATTCTCTTAAATGATAGATCTTGAAACCATATACTATCAATACATCTATTAAAAATGTATTTATCATAATAAAATGATATCATTGGCAGCATACAGTAGTGTGTATTTTACCTGCCCCCTTTCTACCCACACGTCTGAGGATAGTTTCTTCCAAAGTCAGTTATCATGTGGGATTAAAAAAAAAAACATAAGATAGAGCTTCCACACTTTTTTGTAACGTCTGTGTTCAGTATTATTAGCATTAATACCGACATGGAGTCATGGAGGCTCATTGCTAGCCACACTCAGCAGGAACCCTCAGACAAGGAGACAAGAACACACTGGAGTCCACATCATGAACTAACAATAACAAGACCAACATAACATAACTGTGATAAATCTCATAACTGTAACTGTAACACAGTCGGCTTAACACTGGTCCGTACACTAGTGTGCCCTTCCCCTCAAATGAACTGAACAGGTGGGACAGGGGAAAACATTAAAATCAAATCCCAGCTTTTATGCACATTGTCACTGTATGTTCAGCCAGTTCAGCATGAAAACACTGTAGTTAACTTTAAAATAGCTGAGACAGAGGTTAGCTTTAGCAGCAGCTCACAACCAATATTCATACATGCAGGGCCGTGGTAGATGTTGGTGAAGGCAGGAAAAGAAGGAGTTCATCAGGAAAACAGACAGAGAGATGGAAAGAATGAGAGCACCCAATCACAAAATATGCCATCTCAAAGGACTTCAGCACCAAAGGCCTCACACTATAAGGTAAACCTACCAGTAGCAGCTGGTCATATTAAATTGTATTTGGGCTTTGCAGTGGTTGTCATACAAGTAATCATGGATTGTGTGATCACTCTGGGGAATTTTTTTAATGTTTTGTTTGTGAAAATGGTGCTTTTAACATTTTGTCATTTAAGCATTAACAGCATGGCAGAAGTACACATGGTGATAAAATGTGTACATTCACACTTCTGAACCTCGTAGGTTTCATCTAATGATCCTCTTCTGTCCTGTTGTTTGTGATTTTAGATGACATTATGTCACCCAACACTGGAAACTTATCATTTAAAGAAACATAATGCTGTGAATGTAACTTTTGTGTTGTTTTGCTTCTGCAAGCATTCATTAAATATTTGCATGTTTTTAACAGTTTCACTAAATACAGAAGCATGCATATGCAACAGTAACACCTCTGTAAACCAGTAGATGGAAACTTCACGCTTCCCCATCTGAAGACATGTTGCTTACTTCTCAGCAGAAGTTGCCAATGTGTCTGTGAGCAAAGTGTCAGCAAAAGCCAACTTAGATAAACTGAGACATATCGCTTCAAAAATAAAGAGAGAAATGTTAATAAAGCTTTAAGTTGGGTGTTCAAACAAAGGTAATATAGCATAATGTAGCTAATATTTAACCAGAGATTTTTCTTTCCCTTTCAAAGTAAGACTATAAAACGTTAGGGAGTATTATTTTATTATATTATTATATTTCTCATATCTGGTTACACTTTAACAGAGCTAGAAATATAGTTCAATACCTGCACCATATTATTTTTTAAAGAAGAAGTATTTATTTCTATATTTATCTGTTTTTTTCCACATTCAGTGAAGCATCGTGTTTGTAGCACCTCTGGCCTTTCTTCAGTGAAAACTGTGTTCACAAGTGGCCTCCAGCTAATTCCTTTAGTTTGATTTTTATATCAAGTTAAGCTGCTGCTTTTAGTGTTTTTGGTTTAGGTTTCTTATTAAGGCTTTTGTAAAACTAACTGTAATTATTGTCATTTACTGTAATTTAATTTTGCTTCTGAACCTGTTTTTCTTTCCCTAGTGGGTCCAGCCCTGTTATTTGATCTATTCCACTATTTGATCTAATATTGGAATTAACTTGATTTCAGATCTTGACTTTGTCAGCAATGAGTTTTTGTGCCTCACAGTCATTTTCCAGTATAATTAAGGGTTGTTATTGGCTAATATTTTCTGGGGTGTAAACCACCAGGTGGTGTTGCTGTTCCTTTTCAATTATATTACTCCTGAGCTTCACCACATTTGAGCCAGGAGTGAACGATTCAGTGACGCCGAAATGAAAGGTCATGTTAGGTCTGTCACAGGCAGGGTTTCACTTTGATTGATAGTTACAAGCCTGTAATGTCAAACTTCATTGAACCCCATGATTGATTGTGACGGTGGCTTATTAACTTAAGAAAATGACACATTAAGGCAACTAAATTAAACTAAACTAAAGATGACTTTTAAATGGTTATTAGCAAGGAAGTTAGATTCAAGTTAGATAAGAAACAAAATTCATTGTTGTATCAGCTAGTCATTTAACAGTATCTGCAAGTCATACGCTTCAATAATAATTGAAGTTTTTTTTAAGTCGCAATAATTATCAAAGCTCTGATTATCAGCTTTTTTTGTTGTTCTCACTCGTCACAGGGAGATAGATATCCTCTCCTCTTTGGAGACACACATATTGATGTTGCTGTTTACTGAGTAGGCAAGATGTCCTGCACTGTTCCAAAAAATAGTAAGTCAAATTTTTTTTACTGTGTATTTTACAGTTGTGTACTGTTTTTCTAGAATATCATTACATTTACATAAGTAGACTGTGATCTGACACGTCAAATGTAAAATAACATAACATCACTGTAAATGTAATAAAACACAATTTACTTGTTTGTTAAATATATTTTGTTGTACACATGCATATTTAGATCGTAAAAATACATCCAGAAATGTCTCCCATCATGTCTTGGGACATGTGCTGCTGTTTAGATGTTCTTGTTTTATTGTTCATGGTTACGTTACTTTTAACTGTTATCTTGAATGTTGTGTTTACGCCGTGGTGCAGCGTCACTGACAGTTGTTGTTTTGTAGAGAGAGTGCTGTACCATGAGTGACTTGTTGAAAGTTGAGGCAAATTGTAGCACCGGCAAGTGTTTTAATAGGGAGCTCCCCCTACCAGCTTAGGGTTAAATAACAAGTTCAATCTCTCTCTGTGAGCTTCCTTGTTAAGATTTCTCTGCATGCCACAATGTAAAACATTGTACGGACACGCTGTGCGCTGTGCTAATTATATATTTTGAAAAAGAAATGTAGAGGTAGGAATTGCAATTAATATAAATAACATGACGCTAAGCATCGGCCAATGAATGTGAACTAACAACAAGGTCGCGGGTATGGGTGCGACCGTAGGAAAAAAACCCTAATATGAAGGTATTTTACTGTGCATTTTACAGTAATGTTCTGTTCTTCTAGAATATCATTAAAGTTACGTAAACTTTGACTTCACATTTTGAATGTAAATTAACGTTAAATCACTGTAATGTAATACAACATAATTGTCATGATTATTAAATGTCTGCCTGTACATATGCATATTTAGATTGTTAAAATACATTCACTAATGTATCATAATTTCACAAATATCTGTCCGTTATTTGAAAGATTGAACTGTTGAATTCAAATGTAATGCTATGTAAAAGTATATAACATGATCCCTATAAGCTTGTGTTACATCACATAAGTATTATTATCGTTGCTAGTTAGGGCGATCGTGGCTCAAGAGTTGGCAGTTCGCCTTGTGATCAGAAGATTGCCGGTTCGCGCTCCGGCTCGGACACTCTCCGTCGTTGTGTCCGTGGCCAAGACTCTTCAACTACCGCCTGCTAGTGATGGCAAAGGGGCCGATGGTGCGATATAGAAGCCTCGCCTCTGTCAGTCTGGGCAATCAGTTATTATTTAAACCAACTGTTAACTGTATATTTCTGTACATTTACATATTATGATTCATATTTCCACATTCAGTGACCTTGTTTATAGGTAATTTCATTGTTTGATCGCGTAAAAATGTTCCTAATTTAATTTCTAAAAGCACTTGGAAAAGGCAGAATCTCATGTCAAATTAGCGCAACAAACTGTATTGTCATTACTGAAAATAACCGTATTTTTATGAGGAAGTTATTTTCTGTTATTTTACGGTCGTATTTTGGCGCCCCAGCTGCCGGAATATTACCGTTGTTTTAGGATGTTTTTTTTAACAGTGTGAGACGTGCTGTTTCAGAGTGATTACGTTACTCTCATTATCTCCAGAAAGGAGCTCACCATCTGTCAGTGTTCGTCCATCCGGAGTCCAGCTGTACTGAGGACTGTCCCCTCCCTCAGAGGAGCAGGACACCCTCATCTGTAAATTGTTAAAAAAAAATTCACAGATGAGGGTGAATGTCTAGTGTTGTTGCTGGCGGGAAAAATCGTTTTATTCACGATAATATCTTATAACATGTTAAATGGACTGATTCTTATAAAACGGTTTTCTAGATCACACTAGCACTTTTAAGTTCTTTCTAACTAACATTCACACACAGTCATACTCCAATAGATGCATTGCAACTTGGGGTAAGCGTGCAGACGGGAGAAAAAGCTCGAACCCCCAACCTTCCAATCAGTAGATGACCTGCTCTATCGCCTGAGCTACAGCCCACCATTATGCTCAATAATACACTACAATCATCAAATTAATAATAAGCTGATTTTCAGCTTTATCATTTCATTTTGCAAAGCTGAACATTGAAGGCATATCACAACTGCCACAATTTCTTTTCCAAATATAATGGCACCCTCTAGTGGTAAATAATAATAACACTGCTCCATTGTTGGCCATTATTAGCTTTGATGCCTTTTTTCAGCTCTGACTTTGGGTCTGAGAATGTCACACTGGTAAGAAATGTATTATCTTCAGCACTAGACCTCATCACAGTGTCATATCATTCAATTTCAAACAAAACAGGTTTTGAGATATTTTGTCCTTAAAATTACTGTTTTTAATGCAGTGAACATATACATTCTCACTGCGCTGGTGTTTCACATTGGTCTAATCCTCCTGTTCTTTCTCTGCAATGTTTTTGTTCTGACATCCTCCTGTTTGCTTATTATGTTACCCTCCACTGTTCATTTGTGATGTACGGAAATATGATTCCTGGCTCAAAGACTAATTGGAATTGGGAGACAAACAGACACGATAAGTTATTAGGTATTTTCCCCCTTAAACATCAGGCATTTGTTAGCAGTGTTAGTCCTAGTATGCTTGGATGAGGTGCAGTCTGTGTTACGATGATGGGTCTTATGGCCCAGCAGTTTCACTTTCTTGTGTTTTTTTCCATTTTGTATTATGGTTTGAGTCCACCTTGTTAGTTTAAAGGTTAGTCAATAGTCCCTCGGTTCTTATGTTTAGCTTTTGGTTGTTAGATTCCCCCGTGTCTTTGCTCCTGTGTCTCCCTCTGTGTATCTAGTAAGGAATACCAGGAGGAGTTAGCCCTCCGGTTACAGAGGATGATCTCCGGACTCCCTTGGCTATTTGGCGTGCTACACCTGCTTATTCAGGGCTTCCTCGTCTCCACCGTGCGTCCACCAAGAGCAGCAGCTTTAGTCCGGCCCGGTGTTCCAGATTAACTGGCGTCGCAGATCAACTGGCGTTGGTCGAACAGATGTGTGACTTGCTTTTCAGGAGCTGCTACCGACAAACCAGCAAATAAACACTAAATATGTCATCTGTGACATGTTGCTGACAGGTTAACCCAACACAGTCCGTCAGTCGAGTTGTGTGGTGAATTTAATAAACATTTTTAAGGAGATGGCAATTACTGTGAATTTACAGCAGTTACACAGTGATTAGTAAAAAACAGTCAGTGTGATTGAGTCGCTCGTGAGTAGAATAAAGAAAGTGAGTGACTCAGGTGTGTCAGTTGGTTTGTCATGTGCTTTTGAGAGTTAGCATATTTATATTTTAAAGCTAAGTTTAGAATATTTCCAAAATTTGCATATCATCATGAATTTTAAGAAAAACAATCAATACAGGAATGAACATATATACATTTATTTTTTATGAGAGCAATTTGCATACAGGTCTTCATAAGAATCAGTGACTAACTATATGCTATAAGCAATACTGTTAAACCTGCAGAAACATTTTGATTAAAAGACTGAATTAGAAAATAAGTAAAGGGAGGAGCAGCAATCTGCTGTGAGTGTTGGGGGTGAGAGGAGGAAGACAGGTCCAAACAGATGCTAAGAGCAAGAGATTTATGAAAATGGCCATTAAATACAAAGTGGTGTATAAACACCGAAATACCAATTTTAAACCATAACTTGTATTTAAAGGAAAAGTGAGAAGCAGACACTAAGAAAAGACATAATTAAATTGACACTGTTAGCTTAACTAAATAAAAATACAATAAAGAACAAACTGAGTCATCTATACTGGAACAGGTTGTGATATTTGGGACAGATTTTGTGAATTTGTAAATATCTATGGACACTAAAAAAATTACATTCTAAATACATAGCTAGAGGGTAGTAATACAGAAGCCAAACATACTTAGTACAGTGTTTATTTCACACTTCAAACATTTAGTAAGCAATTAAGCAAATACAAGTAATCTGCAATCAATTACAGGTAGTAAGAAAATAAACTGCTAACTTTTTTACGCTACGTCCACACCTATACGGGTATTTTTGGAAAACGCAGCTGTTCCGTCCACATGTAAACGGCGTTTGGAATCACCGAAAACTGAGATTTTTTAAAACTCCTTTTTTGCGTTTATGTGTGGACAAGGAATACACAGTTCGTCAGACAACGTCAAAGGTATGTGCTTTTTTCACGTCACGCTATGCACCACATTATTGTTTACATGAGATGAATTGCAGAATGGCAGATAGTCAGATTAACAGTATTTTGTCTCTATCTTCAGTTTTTACAGGCTTACATATACACACGCAGTTAATGTCCCTAGAAAGGCAGAGGCGTCACGGTGTAATTATTTTACGTGTAGTTGTTTTTTTTTCTTGTGTAATAATATTCAACATTGCTATCAATGCATTTTTTAAAAAAAAAAAAAGCCTCTCTGTGCAAAATGGGTTTAAAACCATAAACAGCTGTGGGATCCTGTTTGTCCGTGATTTAGACAGGGGGAACAAATCGTGGCAGGATCAGCCTGATGTTATTTGTATCCCACTGTAACTTCACTGTATAAAGAGCTAACATCTCCAAAATGTCAGGAGTAGTTAGTCATTACAAGAAGTGTTTGTGAACTAAAAATCAAGAATGTGGGATACTGTTTGTCCGTGATTTGAAGAGCCCAGCGCTGCTCCCAACAAAGGAAAGACCAGTTAAGCAGGGGAGACCTACCTCGGCACTTGTGCAGGTGAAACCAAAGGGAAGATGCTTCACCATATTTTCTAGTGTTTGTCTTAGAATAAGGTTGGTTTGGAAACATATTCAGCTATGCTTCATCTCCTGCTTTGCATTTGTGTAGGAGCCCCGTGCTAGCAGTGTCCAAGCATTGTTTTTTTTTTTTTTTCCCTTTTCATACCGCGCCCCCCCTGCAATGGCTCTGCGCCCCCCCTAGGGGGCGGGCCCCACACTTTGGGAAGGTCTGACTTAGTACATGTATTATTATTATAATTTATTAACAATAATGAGTTATTAAATTATTGTTTTTATTCAATATGTAAATTTGTATCACTGTAAAGTGTTGCTGCAGTGAAATTTGTCAAACAATTCTGTTTTTCAATTTTACCTTATTCTTTTAACGAGATAAGTGAAAAACTTGTCACGCTGACATGATGACAGGAGGAAATCTCAGATCTTTAACAGAATACAAATGAAAAATAAAATAATAAACTCATGGTGCTTGTAATTGAGAGCCACCTAATACAGTATGGATTTATGCCTTGTTATGAACAACAAGTGCAGTGAAAGTGAAGAAAATCAATATGCATGAGCTTTGATGTGAAAAGCTCATACACTGAAAATCACAATAAATGAGAGACATTCACACATCTTGACAACAAGACCTCCCTCTGTGGCTCTTCAGTGGTTATTCTGCATAGAAGCTCTTAATTCACCTGACTTTATGAACTCTGGCATACAAGCAATCATCTTCTGTAGGTTCAGTGTGCTGAAGCGGCTTTGAAAAGTGGACTTGGCCATACTCCACCTCTGCTTCCACCTGTCCTGTTTGCTCCACTCGCTTCTCCTGCTGTTTCATGACCCCTAGATTAGCATATGTTACTTCGTGCTCACCTTCTTCATCTGCAAATTAGCAAGAAATGTGAGAAATTGTGAGACTTCTTTGCTTTTTTTTTTGATAGGAGTGAAATAAAAATATTCACTGTCATGTCTGCTGTGGAAACAGCTGTTTCGTTTTAGCACAAAGACTGGAGACGATGTGAAATGATTTGTCTGACTCTGATCAAAGTTCACACAAACAAAAAGATTTAAAAAATGTTTCAAT
Organism: Copadichromis virginalis; assembly: GCF_057382275.1. Taxonomy (NCBI): domain Eukaryota; kingdom Metazoa; phylum Chordata; class Actinopteri; order Cichliformes; family Cichlidae; genus Copadichromis; species Copadichromis virginalis. The sequence goes on from NC_140619.1 coordinate 29,741,338, forward strand.
AGTGAAATGTAGTTTTATTGTTGGGGGAGCTGTTTCTCCTTCTTTCCAGTTATTGTATTAAAGTGAGCTGATCAGGGATAATCAAGTTTTTGTACCTTTTTGTTTTGTTGGTCTGTTGTTTTGCTTTTTCCTCTGAGCACAGATGAGTGCTACACCCACAACTAAGTAAATTACAGCTGCTGAGAGAACAATACTAACCATTGGGAAATATCCTGTTCAAAACAAAGAAAGCCACAAACACAGATGTTTGAGTCAGCAAACACACAACATGTTTTTATAGAAAAGGACAAGAAGGAAGAGGAAAATTACACACACTGAACTACAGGTTTTTATTTTCCACTTACTAATGTACCATGGATCATCACTGCTGTTAGTGGAGTTTTCTTTTGACACGATGCCAGTTTGTGTATGATCTGTTGTTGTTTTAATACACAGGGTGTTATTGGCTTTATACACCCACCGTGATATCTGTGACCCATTGACTGAAGTGCAGTTAATGAAAATGCAGCCTATGAGCAAAAACAGATTATTTATGTAAGACAAAGCAACCAAAATGATGATACATGTTATTATCAGAATGTTCTCACTCACAACAGGTAGATATTCTCTCCTCTTTGGAGACGTTGTTTCTGACTGAGCAGGCAAGACGTCCTGAGACGTGCTGTTTCAGAGTGATGATGTTACTCTCATTATTTACAGAAAGAAGCTCAGCATCTGTCAGTGTGCGTCCATCCAGAGTCCAGCTGTACTGAGGACTGTCCCCTCCCTCAGAGGAGCAGGACACCTTCATCTCTCCCTGGGACAGACACTCAGAGACCAGCAGGACAGAGGACACAGGAGCTGAGAGAAACACACAGATGAGTTTAGATGTTAAATCAGAATCTTCGACCTTCTTTTAAGTCTCAAATGAAAAGCACAAAATACATGTGTCTTGACTTTTTTTTTTTTTGCATATTACAATGTTACATTGATATCTATTCATCTGTTATGAACAGAGAAAAAAATACCTTGAATAAACAACTGTAAAGTCCGCTGGCCTGATGATTTTCCATCTGAATCAAAGGTCTTAAGGCTATAATTACCACTGTCATTGCTGCTCAGGTTATTGAGCCTAAATGTTCCATTACTGGGAATAATGGTAGACCTGTTTCCTATCATATTAACCTGATTATTTTTCACATCTAATATTTTTAAAGAATTCTTTAATAATTGGTATCTAGGTAATTCTGAGATGCTTTTCATCAGTTGGATATCCACACTTCCTCTCAAAGCTCCATAACACTGAGCTCCATCCTGTCTGCCATCACAGTAAGTTTTCACACCTGCAAAAAAAAAATAAAGCTGTCATAGGTGTTAGTTTATCCCCAGATTGCCTAATGCAGTGGCCTGAATTCTAGCATAGAGGGCTTTGCTGTGTGCCCTCCTTTCTCTTTCTCTTTACAGAAAGCTAAAGATCAGAAGTGGAAACAAAAGAGGGTCAAAACACCACCAGGACTCAAAGACTAGGCAGACCAACCTGAGCACTGGGTGGATTAACTCTAGGAACACTTAAAACTCAGTGCCTTACACATGGATTTTGTTGTGCTTGGCGTTATACAAGACTAAGTATTATAACAATACTGCTTCAGACTTTATTGTTGCCTTTCTTAAACTTGAAGTTTTGTACTGTCGTAATTCAGTTCTGTGCATTTAGGATGTAGTTAGAATGATGTGAAAATGTTCCCTGTTCCTCTCTATTCCGAGAGGAACAGAGAGGTCATGTATTGACTCAGCAGGCAGCTTTCAGACAAACTTCTCTACTTAAAACAGATGCAAACTTGTACAACCTACATACAGCTATTTCCTGTTAGTGATCATTTCCAGATAAGAACATGTAAATATAGACCAGGCAGGAAGAGATTAGTATCACATCTTACATTTGCTTTCAGTATCTTAGTATTAACTACTTAAAGCACTTGCCAGGAGACAATATCAAGTTATTCATACTAAAATCTCCTCGTCCAACTTAATATCATCTGACTGATTCCTGTTCTACATTCAAGTCACTGTTTTATCTTCTTCAAATTATTTAAAAAGTAAAATTGTTCACATTCAATATGCGTTATATTCACATTGGATAATTAACATGAATTTTTAAGTAAATAACAGATTGCTTTACATGTCAACTCTGAAATCATGGCACAAGAAATAACCATTTGCAAGTTGTTTACACTCATTCTATGTTAAGACAGTTGAAATGAAAAACATTTTAACGAGTAAAAATGAAAATGGATCGAAATGTGATATGAGACACATACCATGAAAACAAACAAAAAAAAGTGTGCAAACAGGAAGTTGGTTTTGTATAGCAGAAATAAATAGAAATAGTCTAAATAATTCCAGAGTATTAGATTCTAAAACGTATGCACAACCTGTCCAGGATGTACCCCACCAATAGATGGATGTATGAGATGTGCAGACTTTATATATTTGTTACTGAATATGGAAACGCTTTTTAGTACTTTAGTGCTCAAATCCTTTTTAATTATCTCTCATAATAATGCATAATGTAAAGCTTTTATTAAGTGTCTTTTAAAATAAAGTGCTAGTAGAAATACATGAAAAAAGCTCACTATAAGAAACTCCGACCAGCAGCACCAGCAGTCCCACCGCAGCTTTCATGTCTCGTCTCTGTTCAGTGTGTGTGACCCAGATAGAAACAGCCTGCAATGTATCCTGTTGAAAGCTTTGACCTATAAGAACATTGTTATAGTCATCTTTTTTTTTTTTTTTCCTCTGAGGTGTAACTAAGGAGGTCTTATTTTTCTTCTGCTTTCAACATCCCACGACTGGACATTTCTGAGCTGAAAAAAGGAAACAATCCTTATAAGTAGTCAAACACAGAGCTAATCGTTGCACGGTAAAAATTTATAACCACGGCCACATTTCTTCTGCATATGATGATAATAATAATATTGATAGATTTTATTTGAAAGCACATTTCAAGACACCCAAGGACACTTGACAATAGAATAAAACACATAATAGAACAATGACAACAAGGAACAATAAGAAAACTAAAGCGCAACGTAAGATAAACAAACAATAGGTTCACAGTGAATATGCAGATTTGAATAGATGGATTTTGAGTTGAGTTTTAAACTGGGGGAGAGAACCAATGTTTCTTATATCTGGGGGTAGAGAGTTCCACAGCCTGGGATCAGAGCAACTGAAAGCTCTGAAGGTGAGCAGTAGAAGTTTGTATTTAATCTGGAATTTCACAGGGAGCCAGTGAAGTTCCTGGAGAACAGGGGTGATGTGCTGGTAGGAGGGGGTTCTGGTAATAATGCGGGCAGCAGAGATTTGAACCAGTTGAAGCTTATGGAGGGATTTTTGGGGAGACCATGCAAGAGAGAATTACAATAGTCAGTACAGGAGGTAACAAGACTGTGGACAAGAATGGACGCATACGTTTGAAGTGTGTAGTCGCCGTAATTTAGATTTTTATAAAGTCAGAAATATCCATGATACAGTTTTGGACAACAGTTTTGTCAGTGGCACCTGCCCCTTTGCTCGTCAGTGCCCCAAGTGCCCTTTTCTTCATACATTTTTTTGTTTGTCTTTTTAATGTGTGTGTGTGTGTGTGTGTTTGTAGTAATAACAATTGACTATTAACACCAATTTTGCTAAATAAAGGATCTGTCTTGCATCAGTCACATTATGACCTTTAAGCAATCCTCTCCCTTAATGACAGAGAGTGCTGCTTACAAACTGGGAACAAGCTCACAAAGAGCACTCGTATTTTTCAAGCATACAACACACGGAGACAAATAGGAAAAACAAAAATACAGAACTAAACTTTTACTAGAAACATGATACCAAGAACGCAGGGGAGGCACAGGAACAGAACAGAAAACCTAGAAACCAGGAACTATAAATATAATACAGACAGAAAACAATCATTCAAAGAATATAACTTAAATCAAAAACACAAATACTGGGTCTCCACACCCAGTACTGTGACAAGTTACAGTCGTAAAGTTCTGTTTATTAGCTTTATTGTGTAAAGGATCATTTCAAAATGTATTCAGAAACTTGATACCACAGCATGTGCATGAGTCAGAAACAGACAGCCTTGTTGAAAATATTGATCTGTGAGGTAAGTAGACGGACAAGGTAAGTGACCCATGTTGTAGGTGACGTCAGACGCCGGAGATTTTGGCGGAGAAAAAGCAAATGGTAGCATAGAGTTTAACAAAGGTTTTTCAAGCTTCAGTATTACCAAATATACTAATCAATTGTCATATAACTAACAACATCTGTTTTATCATCTCTAACACCCTGGAGGACAACGGGGAGAGTTTAGACGCTCTCCAAGATTACATCGACCGCTGTTTTCAAGATTTAGTAATGAAGAAGGCCCAGAGTGCATCTTCCCCGGCCAAAATTGAGACGCCGTCATCGAAGAGATGTCGCCCGGCAGACTCCCCCGGTACAACATCGCCTGCCGGCAAAGACATCGCAGACACCCTGGAGTCAATCGACAAGCGATTGTCCAGTTTCGATGCGAGGCTGTCCCTGGTGGAGATTTTACACCGGGAATTTAAATCTCTGAGAGAATCCCTGGAATTCAGCCAGCAGCAGGTGGAAACGCTTGCCGCTGTAAATGCCACGCTACGGGAGTCGGTCAAATCTCTCACCGATAACGTGACCCAGCTAAACATTGAAAATAAAAAAATAAAAGAGTCCGTTATCGATCTACAAGCCCGTAGCATGAGAGATAATCTTGTGTTTTCTGGTATTCCAGAAACTGCCGGAGAGGACGCAGAGGCAACGGTGAAAAGCTTCATTAAAATCCACCTGAAGCTGCCGGAGGACACCGTAAAGAACATCAACTTCGATAGAGTACATCGCTTGGGGGGCGTGAGGTCGCGGACCGGGAGACCACGGCCTATTGTGGCCAAATTCGGTCAATTCAAACAGAAGGAACAGGTGAAGAGTCGCGGCAGAGAGCTGAAAGGAACGGACTTCAGCGTGAACGACCAGTTCCCCAAAGAGATCCTGGAACGACGCATGGTCCTGTTCCCAGTTCGACGTAGCTTCATCCAGAAAGGCTCCCGTGCTGTCATCGCCGTGGACCGGCTCTACGTGGACGGACAGCTCTACCGCGACCCCGGCACCACACCGTGGTTATATTGACTGCACTCCAGATAAGAACCCGCTACGCTCTTTTCTTATTCATTCACACTTTCTCTTTTAACATGGGTTTAACCTAGTAATATCAATATGATGTCATAGCAGATATAACACCGTCACCCTCCGTCATTGCTTTAATTGGAATGTTTCCGTTTCGTTTCTTTTTTGTTGTTGTTGCTCACAGTTCATGTGGTTTCTTTCTTTCTCTTGTCTTTCACTGCTGTGATCACCTACTTCCCCACTCACCTACAAACAACACCCTCTATTTCTCCATAATTTCACACCACGATCACGCAAACACATCAGCTCAACGGCAGCACATTCACAACAGCCTCACAGCACGCACAGACTTGCAGGACACATAAGCAAGCCACGCTTGTTCATATTAGTGAATATTCACACACATAGTCAGACTTATGGAGCCTCTCACCACACCTTTTTTTTCTCTTTCTATTTACAAACAAGGGATGTTTTCCACATTCTCTCCACCTGTCTAAACGAAACACCCAGCGTACATCATTAGACATACACACACAATTATGGGCATGCTGAGGTTTGTCACATGGAATGGAGCTGGCACCAGAGGAAAGAGGTTAAAGATATTTAACCAGCTTAAAAAACTACAGGCAGATGTTGTTTTATTACAAGAAACTCACAGACCTGTCACAGGTTTAAACGAACTTAAAACACCTGAGTTTCCTAACGTGTTTGCAGCCTGTTATAATTCTAGACAACGGGGAGTAGCAATTTTAATACATAAAAATGTTAATTTTACAGTACTCGATACAGTTATAGATCCAGAGGGTAGATTTCTAATTATTAAACTATCAATATTGAACAAAAAACTATGTATTGTAAGTATATACGGTCCAAATGTTGATGAACCCTCATTCTTCCACGGATTTTTTAGTGCACTCTCTGAACACCTCGATTGCACACTCCTTCTTGGCGGTGACCTCAACCTTGGACTAAATGAAGACATGGATAGGCTCAACACAACAGGAACTCAGCGTAATTGGCAGTCCACAAATATAATCAAACAGTATATGAGCGACTTTGGTCTTTGCGATGCATGGCGCTCTCTTCACCCCACCAGTAAGGAATATACTTTTTTCTCGCATGTTCATCACACTTACTCTCGTCTGGATTATTTTTTGGTCAGCAGCTCACTGCTGAGTGACATTTCAGACACTGAGATTCATCCTATAGCTGTCAGCGATCATGCTCCTGTATCTTTAACACTAATGCACAAGAATAACACTACGCCAAGAAAAAACTGGAGGTTTAATATATCACTACTTAAAGATGAAGACTTTATTAAATATTTTAAAAAGGAATGGACTTCATATTTAGACTTTAATGACACTCCCGGAATATCTGCTTCTGTTCTGTGGGAAGCAGGGAAAGCTGTGATGAGAGGTAAAATAATTTCCTTCTCATCACACAAAAAGAAAGAAGAAAACAAAAACATTCAGGAATTAGAAAAAAACATCAAATCACTAGAAGAAGCCTACGCGTGCGACCAAGATCAGGAAACATTGAACAAAATATGCAAAACAAAACTAGAATTAAATGAAATTATTAATAAAAAAACACAATTCCTTATACAAAGACTACACTTGCAGAATTTTGAACACAGTAACAAATCAGGTCGATTTCTAGCTAACCAGCTAAAAATAAATAAAGAAAAAACAACTATATGTACTGCTAAAGATTTATCGGGGAACACAATATATGATCCTGGAAGAATAAACAACATTTTTAGGGATTTCTATGAAACTTTATACTCACCACAAATAAACCCATCTAAAAATGAAATTGATCTGTTTCTTGACAACGTAACTCTTCCAAAATTACTAGACAGTCAAGCAATGGAACTGGATTCGCCACTGACGCCAAGTGAACTCCAGTAAGCCCTAATAAGTATGCCCAATAATAAGGCTCCAGGTCCAGACGGCTTCCCTGCAGAATTCTACAAAGAATTCTGGACAATTTTGGCACCAGTATTCCACAGCATGTTGCAGGAAATCGAGGAAAATGGCAGACTACCACCAAATATGAATTCTGCCAACATTAGTCTCCTGCTAAAACCAGGCAAAGACCCTTTATTTCCCTCAAGCTATCATCCAATTTCTCTTTTAAATGTAGACCTTAAAATAATCTGCAAAGCTCTCTCAAAGAGATTAGAGAAAATGACCCCCCTCTTAATTCATCCTGACCCAACTGGTTTCATAAAAGGTCGGCACTCCTCAACAAACACTCGTAGATTACTTAATTTAATAGACTACTCATACGATAAAAACATCGAAACCATAATATTATCTCTAGATGCAGAAAAAGCATTTGACAGAGTTAACTGGAAATTTTTATTCGCAACTTTACACAAATTTGGTTTTGGAAACTCTTTCATAAACTGGATAAGAATATTATACAATTCCCCAACAGCTCGTATCAGAACAAATGACCAGACATCCTCCAGCTTCTGTCTCCTGAGGGGCACCAGACAGGGATGCCCACTCTCCCCTTCACTTTTTGCAATTTTTATCGAACCTCTAGCAGCAGCATTTAGACAGGCTACAACAATTAAGGGCATAAAATGTAAGAACATAGAACATAAAATCAGTCTCTATGCAGATGATGTGTTGCTTTTTCTGCAAAACACACAAACCAACCTCTCTGAGGTAATTACTCTAATAAACTGGTTTTCAAGAGTTTCAGATTATTCAATTAACTGGCCAAAATCTACAGTTCTCCCCATTAACTGCTCCTTCCATAATTCTTCCTCTGCCCCACTGCAATCCAGAAATATTAAATATTTAGGTATTAATGTCTCTCCTAAGCTTTCAGACTTAACTAAATTAAACCACATCCCACTTCTAAAGAAAGTAGAAGGCGATCTGACTAGATGGAAATCTTTACCCATATCACTCATGGGAAGGGTCGCCACTATAAAAATGATGATCTTGCCAAAAATAAATTACTTATTTTTGATGATCCCTAACAAACCATCACAATATTGGTTCAGATCTCTGGATTCATATATTTCCAAATTCCTTTGGAAAGATAAACCCCCGCGTATCAGCTTAAAAACACTACAAAGAACCAAGGATAGAGGAGGATTAGATCTGCCTAATTTTCACCAATACTTCTTAGCCAACAGGCTTCAGTTCATCTCAGAATGGTTAAAACATGCCTTCTTAGTTGAGCCCTGGCTAGATGTTGAACAGGCACTATGCAAGGATCTAGAGATTTCAGACCTACCACACAGCAAATCCAGCATGTCCAAATTAACACTGTCAGATTTGATTTCAACACTATTAAAGTGTCTATATGGGTCCACACCAGAGAGTGTTAATTTAACTCTTTTTGGAGAGTTGGTACGTTAACTCTGATTTAGTGTTAAACACCAAATCTGTCTGGAGTTGATAATTTAACACTTGGTGTTAAGAGTTTATATATTAACTCTCAAAGAGTATTTTAGTTTAACTACGTAAGAGTTATCTTCTAATTCATTCTAAAAAGTGGGAATTTTACTGTTCTGAACTTCTAGAAATTTCTTTTGGAAATAAACATTTGCTAAAAAGATGCAATGGTTTTTGAAAAACATTTATTCTGAACTGTGCACCACAATTTCAAAACATTTTCTGAAAGATGTAACAGTATACATGTTCTCACTTTCATTAGAATTTTGTTTATCAAAAGGTCTGACATGGTAAATGCAAATAACAGCATTCTCATCACTTATTTCTTCAATACAATATGCATGTCCTTCATTCATCCCTTTGTGGAACTTCAACGCACTTCTGCTCTCCCCCATATTCCATCTTCACAAGCATATCCTGTGCAGAGATTGAATAAAAATTAGTTGACACTAATTAATGGCACAAATAATCCAGTAAACAATTGCAGCACAGTAAAAAAAAAAAAAAAGGAATCCTCTTTGAGCCATTACTTGTGTAAAGTATTTTCCCAAAAGACAAGGACACAGGCAACAGGTAATACTGAACTAAATGTAAAACCTCAACCTTTTTCATTTTTACCTAAACCGTGTGCACAAAACTCTGGAGGGATCTATGCTAACGTAGAATCCAGTCAGGACGTCAGCTACTGCTGTTTGCTCGTTTTTTTTTTTTTTTATGGGCGATCGTTTTCAGGCTTCAAGTAGCACCATTATACCAACATTTCACATTCTAGACATTGTTTTAGGCGTATTTGACCAAAAGTTTGACTGAAAATTCACATGCAAGCTTTTTTTCAAGGCTGTGGTATTTGCCCGCAAACAATACCTTTCAGCTAGCTAAAACAGAATATTATGCTATCACCGAGCAACATGGCTAATGCCTTTCACACAGCTTTGTCTCAACTCCAAAGAGCCACAGAAGTAAAAGCTCATAATAATAATTGAAACAATCTTTGAAAAAATGACTTACCAAGCAGGGCAAACAACTCAAATATGTAGAGCAAAATGTTCTGAAACGGCTTCACTTCAGCTTCGATTGGAGCCGTGCTGGGGGCGGAGTCTGTGAATTTACTCTGTTGGTGTCATAGCCCCTGTAGGAGTTCAGAGTTAAGAGGTCAAGAGTTAATGTTTCCATTGTAACACCTCCAGATTTGACATAGAAACACTCATTTTTAACACTCGATTTTAACTACTATCATTTTACACCTCAGAGTTACATTAAAAAAATGTGACTCTGCTTAGAGTAAAATTAACTCTACTTTTGCAAGGAGACTATTAACACCAAAAAATTTAACACTTTTGAATTTGCTGTGCATTTATTAGCTCAAACATCAAAAGACATGAATGCTTTAAAAGTATCAACATCAGCTTTTCTCTGACAGCATGGTGGGAGTTTCTAAAAATAACGGAGTCTTCATTAATCCCATGCAAACGTACACCTATCTGGAATAACCCTGACATATTACAAAACAATAATATGATTAATTTCCCAGAATGGAGTTGTAAAGGAATTAAATACTTAGAACATATATTAGAGGGAACAGAATTTATTCCATTTGACAGACTAGTTGCACAATATGGGATCAACAAGACAAGATTTTTAGAATATCAACAAATTAAATCCATAGTAAAAAAGAAATTTAACCTCAGTCAAGTTGAATTACAAACACCACTAAGTGCGACACATTTTCTTACTCTTAAATCCCCCAAATTATTATCTAAAATATACAGAACACTTTCTAAATTAGATGAATCAATATCCCTTCCTATTGCAAAGTGGGAAGCAGATTTATCAGTCAGCTTAGACCAAAACTTCTGGTCTCAGATTTGCTTAAAAACCTTTAAATTAATTAAAAATCCCAGTCTGCAATTAATACAATACAAAATACTACATAGAGTGCACTATACAGGTCATCGGATGTTCAAGATGGGCTTTACATCTTCCAACAACTGCTCACACTGTCAAGGCAATACACCAGACAATTATATCCACGCTCTTTGGTTTTGTCCACCAGTTCAGAAGTTTTGGCGCGAGATATGTGAAGACTTATCAAAGTGTCTGCAATGTAACATTCCAACTTCCCCCTTAGTGTGTTTACTGGGCAGCTTAGATAATGTCACTTCAGAAAAGAATATAGCCCATATGATTTTCACTGCCCTATGCATAGCCAAGAAAACAGTCCTCATGAACTGGAAAAATAAAAAGAATCTTAATTCTAACCAGTATAGAAATTATCTATTAGATTACATTAGTCTTGATACAGCCTCTGCCACCACATCAGATCAATTGCTCTGGACTCCTTTTATCAGCTCCATCACCTAGTGGGGGTGGGGGGTCATAATTTGGTCCCACCTTCACTGTTGTGATTGGTGTGGGGGTAGGGACAGGCTTAGGGCGTCGGGGGGTTCCCCGGAGGCATCTTCCTTGGGGGGCTCAACCCGGGGTAGCGGTCATGTCCGGTTGGGGGCTCTGTTGGCTCTCAGGAGACTGTTTCCTCGCGGCTGCGTGCAGCGGGGCTAGGGGAGGGTCTGTGCTGACGGACGTGGGTTACTGACCTGGTAGCCTGGCTGGCCCTGGGTGGGTCCGGGATGGGCGTGAGGTTCTGGGGGCGCTCCGTCTCTGGGCTGGGGCCCGGGCCGGGCCTCGGGGGCTTGGGTCCTGGTTGGTGTGTTGCCGGGGTTGTGGGCGGGTGGGTGCATGGGGGCAGGGTGCCGCCGGTGCGTCGAGCCGCCTGGGGGGCTCTTCAACTGGTGGGGGAGATGGTCACATCTTGCAGGAGCTTTCCTCTCTTCAGGAACTCTCTCTGCAGGAGGGGGAGATACAGGAGAGGTGGAGGAAGATCTCAGCCTGGGCGTTTACTGTCTTATGTAGTCTGGAAGATGAGTGGATGGTGGGGTGGGTGCAGTTTTCTCTGTGGTGGGGTTGGGTGGACTGTCCCGGGCTCTGTGGGGCCGGGAGGCGCTGCTGCGCTGGGGCCCGGTCTGGATGGGCCTGCCCATTAGTCTGGCGGGTCGCGGAGTGTGGGAGTGCCTACTGGGGTCAGCGGGGGAGCTGGCCCCAGGGAGGGGTTACCTGCCCCTCCCTTCCTTCCCTCCCCATCTCCAGCTGCCTCCCTCTTCCCACTCCACCACAACCACCCACACATGCAGGGCCTTGGAGTAGGGGTATGTCACCAGGGTGCAGAGGAGGCTACCCCCCCCCGTCCCCTTCTGGCTGCCTCTGCCTCAATTTTATCCCACAACTTAGACATTCACATTATTCACACTCTCATTACACATACATATAGGATCTTGGGGGTGGGCACAATCACAGAGTCCAAATTACCATCAGGGTGTACACCTCACCCCTGGCGTCGTTGCCCACCTCTCAATTTTAAATACATTTAGACATTGAGGGCTATCAGGAGGGACTATGCGCTTACCTGCTGCTCCTTGGCAGGTAGCTCCATGCCCTCCTGGGTTTTAATTGCACCTTAGAACACACATGCATCAACACTACAATGAGCGGGTGGAGGGAGGTTTGGAGTCTTCTCCCACCCCCATTCTCTGCGGCCTGCTGGAGCGGGAGGGCTAGGAGGAGTTGGCCGTCCGACTGCGGTCTGGAGTGTGGGGCCTCCCTGCTGCTACGGAGTCGGGGCGGTCTGCCTCTCCCCACCGCAGGGAAAAGGGTAACACCACCTGGGTCTGGGTGCAGTTCCCCCCTCCAGGGGCAAGGGTACCTAGACCCGGTTTGTAGAGTACGCTTGGGGAGTGTGATCGTGTGTACAGCGTCTCTTTATGTCTGTCTCCACGTTGGTTGAGTGTGTAGTGAGTGCATATGAGAGCATGAGGGGGGGAATGGATGTTTGTGTCTGTGTGTGCCTGTATGTCTGTGTCAATATGTCAGGTTGGGTATCAGACGCCACCTCTCTGGGGACACCTCAGGCCCTCCAAGGTTTGGAGGCCTATCTCCACCCACCACCACTTCCCCTGCCGGTGGCGGACTCCCTCAGGTGTCGGTGCGTTGGTGGTTCTTTGTGTCTGGGGGTGGGTGTCCAGGTACACACCGGCTCACTCCTTGGCGGCCGCTTGTCGGGGCCTGGAGGCTGGGGCTCGCTCGGGCCCCTTCGGAGGTGGGGTGCCCCCGGCCTCTCGGCCTGGGGCTCGGTCACTCAGGCACAGCTGGCGGCCGGCGGAGCTCATGGGCGCGTCACTGCAATTCCCCCTGGCTTCTGCTCCGCGGCTGCTGAGTGAACCCTCATCTGGGACTCTCCTCAGCTCTTACTGGAACAGTGGCGCGGCTGCCCCTCTGTTGGTCTTCCATGGTCTCTTGTGTTCTGGGGGCCTCTGGATGTCTGGAGTTTTGATCTCCTCCATACCTGCTTCACACCCTGGAGGACGGGGCTGTGGCCCCCCCACACTCCCTAGCAGATCGTTACATGGAGAAACCTTTGGAATACAAGCGCGCTGATCCACACAGGTATGCACACGGGTGTTCACTGCTCGTAGACCCAAATTACACCTTTCTTGGCTGCTACTTCGAAGCACATCTGTCCTGCGTGCTGCACAACAACATTGAATATTTAGTATTTACTGCTGTTTACACTTAGCTAGATTAATGCGATGGTGTTGTGTTTAGTATGTTGCTTTGTTTTTTTGTTTTTTGTTTTTTTTTTTGCTTGTTTTCTATTCTTCTCTCAACAGGTGATCCAGGAGATTTTTTATTTTTTTTCTCCCCCCCTTTCTCACTGTCCCTCTCCCCTTCTGTTTTTCTTTTCCTTCCTCTTTCTTTCTCCCTTTCCTATCCCTCACTCATGTCTGTCCCGTCTGTAACATCTGAAAATAAAATATAATAAATAATAAAAACAAAGATCGACCAAATGGACCAATACGGCAATGCCACGATGATCCATTTGGCAAAGTAAATCCATTGGGTATCCTTGTTGGTCTTCAGACAACAATTCTGATGGCTAAAGAACCAAATGGGACAGGCAGAAAAAAAAAAGAAAAAAAAAAGAAAAAAGAAAAAGAAACAGACAGCCCAAACATAGCATCCTATGTCTGTGTCAGCTCAGCAGCCAGATTCAGACTCGTACAACCTACTTTAAGCATGTTTCCTGTTAGTGTTGAGCTTCAGAAAAGAACGTGTAAATTTAGACTAGACAGGAAGTGATCATTATCACATGTGACAACTGCTCCAAAGTATCTTAGAATTAATAAATTAAAAAAGTTACATGACACAAGTAAAAACAAACAACAAAAAAGTGTGCAGCCAGGATTTTGGTTTTGTGAAGCAGAAACAGAAATAGTCTAAATGATTCCAGAATATTTGATTTGATTTTTTAATATATGGAAAAGAATAGTGAAAAATACTTTTTCTTTTTTTTGAGTACTATTGTATTCGGGATGCTTTACATATTGCTCTAATAATGTAAAACTTTTATTGACTGCACTTGATCGGATTTCTGCAAAACGTGTGAATAAAGATGAAAAAAGTCAACAGCTCACCATAAGAAACTTACCAACATCACCAGCAGTCCAACCACAGCTTTCATGTCTCCTCTCTCTTCAGTGTTTGTGACCCAGTCAACAGCTGCCTGCAGTCCGTCCTGTCAGAGATCAGTGTCAGAGGAGAATTCATAAAAACTTGACTAATAAGAGCATCATTATATTAATCTTGTTTTTCTGAGTAACAGGCTCCTATAGCAGTGTCGTACTTTGACACAGGATAAAGAAATTGCTGCTTCACTGAGTGAATGGGTTAAATGCAGAGACGAATTTCCCCACGGGGATCAATAAAGTATACATTATTATTATTATTATTATTACTACATCATTATTAAATTTTACAATAGAAAAAATGATGGTATTTACAGATGTATCCAGAAATGTGTATTTGTGTGTTGGAAATAGAAATCGGAAATACATGCAGCAATTTGTTAAAATGTGCAAACAAATGTTGGGATACCATATTTGAGAAATGTTTTTATTTAAGCCACCAGATGGCACTGTTCCTCTTGAAATGCCCCTAGTCAGGGAAGGAGATAGTGGATAGCTTGCACTGATCCAACATCAACAGTACTGCTGTTCAGTATGTAACATTTTCTTATCAATTGAATACTAAGTAAATACAATTTAGAAATTTTGATTAGTGTAAAGTTTCTAGTGTTGTATGAATTGTTCTGTATGAGTTGAACTGAAACCCCGGCATCATTTTACCGTTGTCACAATGTTATATCAAGAAAACTAGTTTATTCTAGTCAAACTATGATGTATGTATGATGTTTTCCACAGACTGAAGAACAACAATCAATGAAGGAATGGACATGTATACATTTATTTTGTATGAGAGCAGATCACAGGCCTTAACAAGAATCAATGACTAACTCTATTTAATCTGTCAAAGGGCTTATTACAAATTTTTGCTATAAGTAAATACAGCTTCAGTCAAATAATCAATTAATAAATAAGTAAAGTTAATATTTACTGAAACAAATGAAGAATCTTTATTTAATTTCTTCCCCTTCAGTTTTCTGTACATGTAAATATGACCTTTCAGCGTTCAATTCAATTTTATTTATGAAGTGCCAAAAACAGACAACTAAAAGAGCTTTACATCCTATTGGAGGATACAATAATGTACAGAGAAAACCTCAACAATCAGACAGCCCTCTATGAACAAGCACTTTGGTGACATTTGGAAGGAAAAACTTCTATTTAACAGGAAGAAACCTCAAGCAGAACCAGGCTCGGGCAGGGGCAGCCATCTGCTTTGAGCGTTTGGGGGTACAAATTTTAAACCATAACTTATATTTAACCTCCCAAGATTCGAACTCTTCCACTGCATGCATTTTTAATTTCTCTTTGATATTTGGGCTGATTGGGACCTGATGAATGTAAAAACAAAGAATTACCAGATTTTTTTTCACCTAAATTTTGTTTCTAAGAAAAATGAGAGCCACATATAAGGATATTCGTTTAAAATTTCGATAGAACAGTAGCAGTATAATGTCCTCGTACAATTGAGTATTTATGTCTAAATAACCCAAAATGTGATGTCCACATATGTGGACGCCAGGTCCTAGGAGGTTAAGGAAAAAGTTAGAAGCTGCTGAAGTTCCCTGCTGCCATTTAGAAAAGCCATAAATAAGAGCTACCATCTAACAAATCTTTCATTACATCAACACTGTTAGCTTAACTAATTAAAAATACAATAAAGAACAAACTGAGTCATCTATATTGGAACAGGTTGGGATATCTGGGACAGATATAAACAATGATTAATGTTTGTGAATATATGGACACTATGAAAAATATACATTGCTACAGGGTAGGGAAGGGTAAAATATACATTTATCTTTGTCTAGGGAGCTTGGAAAGAATCTTTGAACAGAGGCGGTGGTTTACGACACCAATTGTCTGCCATCTATAATCCAGTTTTGAGATCCCTTCCCAGACGCCTTAATGCACTCACACCCTGGGCCATCTGACCTCAGGAAATCACATGATAGGGTGGGGCTAGGTTTCACAATGAGCTCACCCGAAACCCTGGCTCATTGTGACCCACACATGTTTTCACACCTTGGCTCATGTGATTAGGTAGAGGATCATCAGGGGGTCCTTTGTTCCTCTTTGGGGGGAAACTCCCACTGGATTTATATCTGGGACTCTCCACCATTTGACCTTAGAACTGAAGAAGCTTCTCAGATGAGAGGTGAAATGTCTTTAAGCAACTTAAAGAAGTCCAGACACTTTTCTTTCCAAGCTCCTTAGACTACGATGACCTGGATGAGTGAGAACCTTCAAAGGCTAATTTACTATTAATAATAATGGGTTATTAATTTATTAGTTTTATCCAATATGTTAATTTGTCACAAATACCTTCTAATGACAGGCAGATAAGCCGCTCTCTCTCCACACAGATGATTTCTTTGTGTTTGTCTAGTCTTTGGTCTTCAGTCTCAACATAACTGTAGCGTTTATGTATGTTTGGAAGGAGGCTGAGCTGCTTTATTGTCAATACACTGACAATTTGCACTCCAGATATGTGTGTTAAAGCAGCTCTTAGGTAATTGTTAGTATAAAAAAGATGCCAAGATGTTAAAAATACAACTTCCCAGAAAATGATCAGTATTGATAGTATTATGTCTATAAGAAGTAATTTGATATTGCTTAATCTATAAATTTTAACTGTCCATTGTTTCTCAAGAATTTTTTTTAACACCATGTTCTCTTTTTCTGTGTTGCTGCAGTGAAATTTGTCCAAAAATTCAGTTTTTCAATGTTGCCTTATTTTTCTAACAAGACAAGTTAAAAACTCACTTAAATGATAACAGGAGGAAATCTCAGATCTTTAACAGGATACAAAAAAGAACACAAAAACCTCCACTCATAAAAGCTGTGGTTGAAAAGCTTGTACACTGAAAATCACAATAAATGAGAGATATTCATACATCTTGACAACAAGTCCTCCCTCTGTGGCTCTTCAGTGGTTAGTTTGCATAGAAGCTCTTAATTCACCTGACTTTATGAACTCTGGCATACAAACAGTCGTCTTCTGTAGGTTCAGTGTGCTGAGGCGGCTTTGAAAACCGGACTTGGCCATTCTCCACCTCTGCCTCCACCTCTGCTGTTTGCTCCACTCGCTTCTCCTGCTGTTTCATGACCTCTAGATTAGCATATGTTACTTCGTGCTCACCTTCTTCATCTGCAAATTAGCAAGAAATGTGAGAAATTGTGAAACTTCTTTGCTTTTTTGATAGGAGTGAAATAAAAATGTTCACTGTTGTGTCTGCTGTGGAAACAGCTGTTTTGTTTTAGCACAAAGACTGGAGATGATGTGAAATGGTTTGTCTGACTCTGATCAAAGTTCACACAAAAATGTTCCAGTAGTGAAATGTAGTTTTATCTTTGGAGAGAGCTGTTTCTCCTTCTTTGTAGTTATTGTATTAAAGTTAGCTGATCAGCAACAGCCAAAAATTACATTTACATATAACAAATGCATCAATAAACTCAACCTAAAACAGCAAAAACAGTTATTAAACAATGTAAAATGAAGATGTATATTTAACACCAAGACAAAATCCAAAAGGTACACTAACCCGAGCAAGTGACTGAGGAAAAAATAAGTTTTGTACTTTTTGGTTTAGTTGGTCTGTAGTTTTGCGTTTTCCTCTGAGCACAGATGAGCGCTACACCCACAACTAAGTAAATTACAGCTGCTGAGAGAACAACACCGACCAGTGGGAAATATCCTGTTCAAAACAAACAAGACCACAAGTTGGCAAACATACAGTATTTTCTTAATGAAAAAGACAAGAAGGAAGAGGAAAATTACACACATAGATCTACAGAGTTTTTATTTTCCACTTACTAATGTTCCATGGGTCATCACTGCTGTTAGTAGAGTGTTTCTTTGACACTATGCTGGTTTGTGTAGACTCTATTGTTTGTTCTCGTGTAGGTTGTGTTGTTGGTTCAATACACAGAGTGTAATTGTCTTCACGCACCCACCCTGATTTCTGTGTCCCATTGACTAAGGTGCAGTTAATGAAAATGAAGCCTATCGGTAGAAACATATACTTGATGAAAAACAGAATGACCAGAATCATTAAAGTTGTCATTGTCACAGTGTTCTCACTCACCGCAGGTAGATATCCTCTTTTCTTTGGTGACATCACTGACGTTGTTCCTGACTGAGCAGACCAGATGTCCTGAGACGTGCTGTTTCAGAGTGATGATGTTAGTCTCATTATTTACAGAAAGGAGCTCAGCATCTGTCAGTGTGCGTCCATCCAGAGTCCAGCTGTACTGAGGACTGTCCCCTCCCTCAGATGAGCAGGACACCCTCATCTCTCTCTGGGACAAACACTCAGAGAGCAGCAGGACAGAGGACACAGGAGCTGAGAGAAACACACAGATGAGTTTATATGTTAAATCAGAATCTTGATCATTCTAAAGTATAAAGAATAACATATAGGCATCCAAAATTTTATAAGATATGCTTTATAGATTAAAATTATAATTTAATTTATAGATGAAATTATAACTTATAATGTTAGCATTTTCCAACAGGGAAAACATTACCTTGAATAAACAACTGTAAAGTCCACACGTCTGATATTCTTCCATCTGAATCAAAGGTTTGAAGGGTATAATTACCACTGTCATTTCTTCTCAGGTTATTGATCCTAAATGTTCTATAACTGGAATTAAAGGCAGAGATCCTTTCTGTGATATTAGGAATCACCTCATTATTTCTCACATCTAGTATTTTTAATGAATTCTTTAACAACTGGTATCTCGACATTTCTGAGGTGCTGTTCATCAGCTGGATGTCCACAGTTCCTCCCAAAGCTCCATAACACTGAACTCCATCCTGTCTGCCATCACAGTGAGTTTCCACACCTGCAAATAAAACAAATGTAAAAAAACATAAATTATTATTTTAGGTGTTCAAATAGTACTTTTTTGCTTATCTTCTGTCTGTTTCAGTGCCAGAGGAGAGATGGTGGCTTTAATGGACAAAGGGTCTTAAATATAGAGCCTTATGCAGGAGGAAAAGAGGAAGACCTCAGAGAACATTCATGCAGAGGGTAGGTGTGACAGAAGAGGATGCTGTGGATAGGGTGAGATGGATGCTGTGGTGACCAAGCTGAAAGAAGAAGAGTAGTTGGAGCTTCTTCTTAGTAAGAATAATGAAACTCGTTTTTTGGCTGTATGGTGTACAGCTTCTACCTAGCTTCAAAGCATATTGTTGAAACACCGTGAGGAGGGCTGAACAGCCTACCATGGGAGACTACAAAAACATAAATAGTCCATCTACAGCATCTATGCATGCTCACCATTCAGCCTCTGCTGATCCAGTCAGCAGCTATTAAACCTCAAACTCATCAAAAGAAATGATCAACTTCAGAAATAAGTTTAGGTGACAAAATTTAATAAAATAAATGATTTTTCATTGCCCTTCACAGTCAAATAACACTAATACTAATACTAAAACTACTACTACTAATAATAATTATAATACATTTTCAACCTCTACATAAGATTTCAGATTACAGAAGAATATATAAAAAATTTGAAATTGTACTGTTGGAAATATTAACTCTGTCAGATTAGTCTTTAACGGCTTGACAAGAGTTCAATTTAGATATTTAACAGTCAATGTTTACAAAAATTAAATATCAGGTTTTTATTTCTTTTTTCTTATATTCCACTAAAACATTAACACAATACACAATGCAGCTACGCTAATTTTGACCTTTTATTGTTTCATTTTAAAACTTAAGCATTTTAGAAATAACACTGCTTTCAAAAAATCTTTTCTACAAATGATGGCACCCTGGTGGTGAATAATAACAATGCTACTTCAGACTTCATTGACAAACTTTCACACCTTTGTTGCATTTCTTACACTTACCTTCCTGTACTGTCATAATTCAGTTCTGTGCATTTTTATTTTTATAGCATAAAATCACAAAATATGCCACCTCCACAAAGATGAAGGCCTCGCAATATTAGAGAAACCCACTATTAACATATTAAACTGCATTAAGGTATATTACTCTGTTTGACTGACATGATCCGTAGTGGGCTAACAACCCTCACGACCACTGGGATAGCCACCATCAGGGGTTTATTATATTGGAGTCTCCACCAGCTGTTCTAAAACTGAAGGAACATTTTGGATGAGAGGCGAAAAAAAAACTTAAAGAAGACCATTTGTTTTATTTTACAATGACCTGGGTGGGCAGTACAATGGCAAGTGTTTCATTGTATACTCTGTTGTAATAGCAAAATAAGCTATATCTGATTTAAAGAATTCAATTTTCTAAAAGCAGACATCACTGATGGGGTTCATTTTATACTCCTGTAAGTTTTTTAAGTTTTGTGTAATGTTTTGGGTGAATGTTTGGTGGCTTTCACCCAGTGCCATTCAGGACAGGATGAGTTACAGTCTTACATTTTTGTTTTATTATAGTTTTATTGGATGATGTGAAAATGTGCTCCAATACTGGACTTGATAACACAGCTGGTACATGTGCAAAAAAAACCAAACAAACAAACAAAAATCAACCCCCCCAATAAACAGAATACTATAACAGACTGTTTATTGGGGGGGGGGGGGGGGGGGGGGTGATTTTTCTATGTAATCACAAGGCAGCTTTAACACAAACTCCTCTACTTAACACAGATGTAAACTTGTACAACCTACACTGAGCATGTTTCCTGTTAGTGATCAGTTTCAGACAAGAACACGTAAATTTAGACCAGACAGGAAGTAATTACTATTACATTTGACATCTGCTTTCAGTATCTTAGTATAAACTACTTAAAGCAGTTGTCAGTACTCAATATCATCTCATTGGTACTAAGAATTCCAACCAAATATTGAACTCTTTGTCCAACTTAAAATCATCTGATTCATTCCTGCTCTACATTCAGGTGAAAATTTTATATCCTTCCAATTTTGTTTTTGAAAATAATATTTTTCGCAGATTGTGTTAAACCTCAACACTGAAATCATGGCAAAAGAAGAAAACATTAGCAAGATTGTTTCCACTTTTTCTATTAAGACAGTTGATATGGAGAGTTCAGTAGCCAAGATGAAAAGCTAAACTTTAACATATAAAAATCAAAATGGATCTAAAAGTGACATGACAACGATGCCATGAAAACAAACAAAAAAGTATGCAAAGAGTAAGTTGGTTTTGTGTTGCAGAAACAAAGAGAAAGATACAATTGATTCGGAAATGTGTGCACAACCTGCCATGGACTGACAACCTGTCCAGGATGTACACCACGTTTACCTCTACGAAAAGCCCTGCTTGAGAAATAGATGGATGTATGAGATGCATGCGCACATATTTTTTTTCTGAATATGGAAATGCATTTCAGTATTTAAGTATTTGAGATAATTTTTTAATTATCAATAAAGGATAATTTAAAACTTTTATGCACACTTTTATGTGCACTTCGTCTTATTTCTTCAAAGCAAGTGATTAATCATTTAAAATAAAATTTTAGTGGAAAAACCTTAAAAAGCTCACCATAAGAAACTCTGACCAGCAGCACCAGCAGTCCCACCACAGCTTTCATGACTCCTCTCTGTTACGTGTCTGTCACCCAGTCGGCAACAGCCTGAAATGCATCTTATTAGAGATCGTCAACAGAGGAGAAAGAGTGAAAACTTCAACCAATAAGAACATTGTTATAGTCATCTTTATTTTTCTCTGAGGTGTAACTGAGGGGCTCTCATTTTACTTTCACTTTCATCATACCATAACTGGACATTTCTGAGCTGAGGAGAAGAAACCGATCCTTATAAGTACTCAAACAGAGAGCTGTTCTTTGTGAGACGATGCATCTCTTCTGCATATGTTTAAAGTGTGTCGTCACCTTAATAAAGACTTTTATGAAGTCAAAACTCACTATCGTTACAGTTTTGGCCAAAGTTTGTGTTTTATACTTGTTGCTTCAGTTTTCAATTAGATTGTTGTTTACATGTTTATGATATAGTGACAATGATCTTGGACTTTTATTTAAAAGCTAAAGGCAAATAAAATGTTGCAATCTGTTAAAATATATTAATAAGTCACCATATGTATTTATATATGTACACATATAAACATGAAACAGAAAAAGAAAGCGAGAGAGAGCAAGAGAGTATCACTGATACTTTTTAAGACCTCTGGAAATCCTGGCGAACATTTGCTAAATCCTGCTTTTAAACGAGAAAGCCTGGCTTCTTAGGAGCCAAAATATAAAAAAGGGGAATGACACATGACTTTTGTACATTAGTTTTTATTTAGCATTATGAGTTTTTTTTTCATTTTACAAATTACAGGTTGTATGATATAAGCCCCAGATCCATCTGTCTATTTTCTATTATGACATGTATCAGACTGTGTCAGAGATTTTGTCTGTAATGTATTGGAACTATAGCCAGCCTGACTTGGCACCTCTGGAGCTTTGATGACCTGCACACCTCAAATCTGGCTGTGTCGAGTCCATCAAGAGAATAGTTAATTGGCAGAGTTCTGCTGTATTGAAGTTTGCTTTTGTAGGTCATTAATATGAAATTAGATAAACACTGAAAGGCATGTCTTTACTGATAATACACCATTAGCATCATATTTATTGTCCCGGAGAGCCTGGAGACTATCCCAGCTGTCTTAGGGTGAGAAGCAGGGTACACCCTGGACAGGTTGCCAGTCTGTCACAGGGCATGAATCTGTTCACTAACAGGACAGCTACAAACAGGTTGTGCCAGTTTGTAGCTTTGCAAAAGAAGCTCAGCTGAGAGCTGCCTGCTGAGTTGACAAAGAGTGAATAGTGATGAAGCTTTGTTTTGTCTGTATGTCATTCAATTAGCAGTCTCTATTATACCCTCACTGGCTTGCTGAGTGGAAAAGATGTTTAAATACATGCCACCAGATGGTACTGTTCCTCCTGTAGTGCTCCTGTGAGGGCATGGATGCTGGGAAACTGTGCAGAGACAGTCCTTAACATTATTCTACTTTTTAAAGTACTGAAATATGGATATTTATTAAGTCTCAAAAGCTCTTTTTTTTTTTTATATGGATGATGAATGATTTCCTCTTAGTCACACATGAATTAGCTTTCTTTTTGAACGCTTGAATGATGCATTTCAGTCACAGTGATGCCCTCTGCACACAAACAAATGCATCTTTACAAAAACACAGTCAGACAGGCTGAAACCACAAAAGTACAAGTTCTGCTTGGGGTAAAAATATGCCAATATTACCTTTACATGATGACAATTGTGGTTTTGTTTACTTTTTTGTTCGTAAGTTAGGAGACTTCTTGTGATGGCTGACAGGATTGGGATGAAGTGTGAACATTTACCTAGAATTCTTTAAAAAAGTTAAAGAATTCATTAAAAATACTAGATTTAAGAAATAATGAGGTTATTCCTGATATTATAGAAAATAAATCTCTTTTTATCCCCCAGTAATGGAACATTTAGGATCAGTAATCTGAGCAAGAATGACAGTGGTAAATATTAATGTAAAATCTTTTATTCAGTTAGAAAATCATCAGTCAAGTTTAACATTTAAATTAAACACTTTTTGAAAAAAATATATATATATGATATATCTCACACAATACCAGATATGTGTATTTTGCACTTTTTCATTAACGACTACAAAGAAATCAGATCAAAAGACATCTGGGTGTGTTTCTCTCAGCACAGGGTACAGGATGATTGTACTGTGGGAACACCAAGCGGCAGAATAGTCATTCACAAGTGGGACACAAATATTTTGGTGATAAAATAAACGGGGTGGCTGTAGCAGAGGTGGTAGAGCAGGTCATCCACTGATCGGAAGGTTGGTGGTTCGATTCCTGGCTTCCCCTATCTACATGCCAAATATCCTTGGGCAAGATACTAACCCCAAATTGCTCTCAGATGCATCCATCGAAGTATGTGAATGTTAGCTATGAAGCACTTTGTGTGAATGGGTGAATGCACAAGTTGTGTAAAGCGCTTTGAGTGCTCAGATGAGTAGAAAAGCGCTATATAAGAACCAGTCCATTTACCAAAACAAATATAAGCTCCAATAGATGTACTGATGTTCTGTTGTGATAGAGAAGTGCAGTGAAAGTAAAGAAGATCCATAAATCAATATGAGCTTTGATGGTTTGTATTTTTCTGAATCACCTGAAGCATCTTGACATCACCGTCTCACTCTGTTGTGCAGTATGTATAAAAGCAATGATCACTCAAATCATCTGATTTTTGAACATTGGCATACAAACAGTCATCTTCTGTAGGTTCAGTGTACAGAGGTCGCTTTGAAAACTTGACTTGGCCATACTCCACCTCCGATTTTTGCTCCATTTCCTTCTCCCGGTGTTTCATCACCCTGACATCAGCGTAGGTTACTTCCTCATCATCTTCTTCATCTATATTGTAGCAAGAAGGCGTAACACAAACATATTATTACAGTGACTGAGTAGTTTGACTTTTCACAAAACTTAGATCGTGAAGGACCTCAGCCATCCCAACAACAGACTGTTCTCTCTGTTGAGGTCAGGAAAGCGATTCCGCTCCCTGAAGACCAACACAGAGAGACTGAGGAGGAGCTTCTTCCCGCAGGCGATACGGTCTCTTAATCACACAGCACTGACCCACACATACAGTTCTTACACACACACTGGACATTCTGGACATTGTTTTCACTTCATCACTTAAACCACTTTAAGCATATTTGCACTGCACAAGACATAATGTGGATTGCACAACACTGGTCACTATATTCTTCATTTCCAGTTAATACTTGTACAGCTGCTGTTATTGTGTATATATTTATATTTCTTCATACATTCTTATATAGTTCTATACTGTGTATTGTGTTGTACCGTTATTTTATTTTCAACTTTAATTTATATATTTTATCTTATTCTTTCCCAGTTAAATTTACCCTTCATTCTAATTTGTGTTGTACAGTTATTTCATTTTTAACCTTAATTTATATTTTATTCCTTCCTAGTTAAATTTACCCTTTTTAATTTTTCATATTTATTTCCTATCTTATTCATAGCCTTTTTTTTTTTCTTTAGGTCACGAGCAGTTGTCTAAGCATTTCACTGCATATCGTACTGTGTATGACTGTGTACGTGACAAATAAAATTTGAATTTGAATTTTATTTTTTATAAGATTTAAACAAAAGTGCTCAGTCCTGTTTCCTCACATTTCTCGTTACTGTATTAAAGCCAGCTGATAAATGATGCACTCAAATTTTACTGACATATGCCAGAATTAAAAACTCTTGGGAGCAAATCAAAAATGTAGAGGTAGAGGCTGGTGAGAAACAATATTTGTGTGTATTTCTGTAAATAAAATCAAAAGGATATTAAACCTTCTCGAATCTTAGAAAAACTGTAAGAAGGCAGTGTGAGCTACATGAGTAAGAACAACAGGAATTTTCTTACCTTTTTGTTTTGTAGGTTTGTTGTTTTGCTTTTTTCTCTGAGCCCAGATGACTGCTACACCCACAACTAATAAAATTAGGAACGCTAAGAGAACAGCACTGATCAGTGACAAAATACCTGTTTTAACAGGACACAAAACCAAACCATTCAGAAAACACCTTTTTTTATTAAGAAAGAAAAAATTCGAAAAGAACATTAACGGATCTACTGTAGTAGAATTAATTTTCACTTACTAATGTACCACAGCTGAGCACTGCTGAAAGCTGGACTGAGGATATCATTCAGGTTTTCAATTGGCACTCTGTCAGTCCCTTCAGTCACAGCAGTTTGCGTGATCATTTTAGGGTCTCGTGTTAGTTGTGTTGTTGGTTTAATACACAGGGTTTTATTGGCTTCATGCACCCACCCTGATATCTGTGTCCCATTGACAGAAGTGCAGTTAATGAAAATGAAGCCTGAGAGCAAAAACAGATTATGTATGTAAGAGAAAGTGACCAAATGATCATATTTGTGATTATCACAATGTTCTCACTCACCACAGATAGATATTCTCTCCTCTTTGGAGACATTACTGATGTAATTCCTGACTGAGCAGACCAGACGTCCTGAGACGTGCTGTTTCAGAGTGATGATGTTAGTCTCATTATTTACAGAAAGAAGCTCAGCATCTGTCAGTGTGCGTCCATCCAGAGTCCAGCTGTACTGAGGACTGTCCCCTCCCTCAGAGGAGCAGGACACCCTCCTCTCTCCCTGGGACAGACACTCAGAGACCAGCAGGACAGAGGACACAGGAGCTGAGAGAAACACACAGATGAATTTTGGTAGTATAACAGGATCCTGGTCATTTCTTGTTATTTTAAATGAAGAACATATATGCTGCTATTAGATGTATATCTATTCTTAATCTCCGAACAGGGAAAATAATTACCTTGAATAAACAACTGTAAAGTCCACTCGCCTGTTGATCTTGCAGCTGCATCAAAGGTTTGAAGGGTATAAATACCACTGTCATTGCTGCTCAAGTTGTTGATCCTAAATGTTCCATTAACGTGGAAAATGAGAGATCTGTGTCCTATGGTATTAGCCTGAACTTGTTTGTCTGACACATATAGTAGTACTAATGAATTCTTTAAATATTTGTATTTATGTATTTCTGAGGTGCCGTTCATCAGCTGTATGTCTATACTTCCTCCCAAAACTCCAAAACACTGAGCTCTATCCTGTCTGCCATCACAGTGAGTTTCCACACCTGCAAAAAAGAAAAAAAAATTAAAGTCAAGAAAATAAAAAAAATAATATCACAGTTTTGAGAGCTCAGTCTCTGTTAGAAGGTAAACATTTGCATCTGCAGCATGCAAGTGTTAACCTAAATCAAAAATAGCACTTTTGTGGCTACTGTGTGTCTGTCTCAGTTCACAGTATGCAAATCATTTAGTATTTGCAGATGCATTATACAGGTTTGTCACTGAAAGACAGTGACGTTTCAGCTGATTTGTCTTTTGTAGAACAGCTGCTGTAGCTTTAGTATTCTGTTGTCAATGTTTTAAATGCTGCAATTCATCTGTGCCTTTTTACAACAAAAGAAAAGAAACGAAAAAGAAAAAAAAAGCTCAGTAATTATAAAATTGTTTATAAAAGAAGTTGTTACCTTCGTTTGTGAAGAAGACCCTAATAATTTTAAAATGATTCAAAATACCTAATATTAAAATGTGTATTTTTGCCAGCATAGTGCTATGTCCAATCTACTTCTTGATATGCATATTTATATTTAAATAATATTTAATCAGTTTGTCTGCATTTACTTTACTTAAATAATATTGCAACTGTTAATGTGTTTAACAAGCCCTCAACTGAAAAAAACAAAACATGTTTCATTAGCTGTAGTGGATCCCGTAGCCACAAAACATAAATAAAATATAGAAGTTAACATTGAGGCACCACATGGAAAAA
Source organism: Copadichromis virginalis (assembly GCF_057382275.1). Taxonomy (NCBI): domain Eukaryota; kingdom Metazoa; phylum Chordata; class Actinopteri; order Cichliformes; family Cichlidae; genus Copadichromis; species Copadichromis virginalis. The sequence continues at coordinate 29,768,865 of NC_140619.1, forward strand.
GTTTAGTAGCTCACCATGAGAGACTCCGAGCAACATCAAGAACAGTTTAAATACAACTTCCATGTTCTGCATTTTTATCTCTTTGTCTCTTAAGCGTGAACAGGTCTCAATATATCCTGTTAGTGATCAGCCTCAGAGGAGAACGTGTGAAACCGTTGAGGTGAGGTTTTACTGAAGTTAAAATTATCTTTTTACATGCTGAGAGGAAGAAAGAGGTATCAGTTTTTCTTCCTCTTTTAGCCTTCAAGAAAAAAGATAATCCAGATGTGATGGACTGAGAGGAAGAGAGGGAACAATTTGTCATTCACGCTAAACAAGGTTTGATTAAGACAAAAAGTAGTCAAGTGTTAACAGAAAAATAAATATTTACAGAAATAAATTTACATGAGAGAATAATCATAAGCTACATACAGTTAAACCAAACTGGGCTTGAGTGTTTACTATTTGATTTTAACCTAAACGTCAAAGTAATACTACTATGTCAGAACTAGGGATGGGTATCGTTTAGGTTTTATCCCATACCGGTGCCAAACCGGTACTTTTAAAACGGTGCCGGTGCTCAAACGGTGCTCAAACCGGTGCTTAAAGAATGGAGAACACAAAATTGGTCCAAAAACCTCTCATGTTCAGCTGTTTTTTGTAAAAAGATGACAATGTTAGCCTTTTCTGCAGCTATGGGGCATTTATGGTATCACTCTTGGCTGGAAGCAGTGCTTAAACAATGGAAAAAACACAAACTTTGTCCTAAACCTCTCATGTTTAACTGTTTTTCACTTTTTCTTTGGTCATTTTAGCCTTTTTGGCCAGGGTGAAGGGAGCATCTGCCATCAAACAAGAAGACAGCCGCATGTAGCTATGATGATGTTTGCTAGTTCACCTTACATGCATTAATGTAATAACGTGGTTAGCCTACTCAACGTAAATTACACGCGAACAACATTAAGCTACTCACGCAGAGAAGAACGGCTGCTGCTGCCATCATCATCCATCATCATTTCTGCTACACTGGCAGGGCTAGGGGCCAGGACTCTCCTCTTCGTGTTTTTAGGGGATATTGCTAACTCCGGGTCTGATAACAGGCAACCCACCCGCAGTAGATGTGCTCGGTGTGAGGTCTCGCAGCAAGCTATCAAACACGGCGCATTTCTGGGCTTTTAAAAAAAACGCTATGTGTCGCCAGGTGTTTCATTGGATTTGAGGTGTTACCTTCTTTGACAGTATCACAGTATCAGCTTAAAGCACTTGTTGCTGCTGAGTTTGCATATTTTGCTGTGAAGTACAGCCAGGCTTTTGACCGCTTCGCCTTGGACATTTTTAATCTGTAGCTCTGCTCTAAAAGAACGTACGTACCTGGGCCCGCCTACTATCCTCGGAAACGTAAAATGATTGGCTAGAATCTAAAGTGTATCACAGCTCAGGAAAAAAGAGCACCGAAATAAAGCACCGAAATGTGCGCTGCTTTTCGGTCTGGTTACTACCGTTTATGTCAGAACCGGTGCCATCATGGCACCGGACACCGGTACCCATCCCTAGTCAGAACTATTTCTTTAACTATTGGCAGCCCCTAGTGGTAAAGAAGTTTCTTGTTGTTACAGCATTAACTTTCACTGGATATAAGGGGCTGAGCTGAACTTCTAACAAACAACCAAACACCACAATTCCACCTCTGCCAAACGTTACACTTGGCACATTGCAGTCAGACAGGTAGAGTTCTCCAAACACATACTAATCCATCGGATTGCCAGATGAAGAAGGGCGGTTCGTTACTCCAGAGAACATGTCTAATGCTGTAGAATATAGTGGCACCATGCTTTAAACCACTTCATCCGACTGCTTTCATCGTGTTTGGTGATGTAAGGCTTGGATGCACCTGCTCAATCATGGAAACCCATTTTATGAAGCTCTCTATGCTATTGGAAGGTCACACAAAGTTTGGAGGTCTATAACAGAAAGTTGGTGACCTGTGCACACTGTGCACCTGATGAACCTGTGCTGTGATTTCACATGAAATATCATTTTGTGGCTGAGTTGCTGTCATTCCCAATCACCTGGACTTTTTTAAGAATATTTACTAGTGAGAAAATTTTATGACTGGACTTGAAAATTGGCATACTATTACGATACCACGCTGAAATTTACTGAGCTCCTAACAGTGACCCATCCTTTCACAAATTTTTATACAAGCAGTCTGTATACCTAGGTGCTTAATTTCATACACCTGTGGCCATGGAAGTGATTGTAGCTTCTGGATTCAATGATTTTAGTGGGTGAGTGAAAACTTTTGGCAATATATCCTTCAAGCTTAGGCCTCTACCAGAAACCTGGGAGTTTTGAGCATCCTGTGAAGTATCTTTGCTGTTCCTACAACTGTGCTCATTTGGTAATCTCAGATGACTATCCAGGAATGACATTGTGATCCCCTAACTGGCTGTCACCTTCCGCATCTTCCACCTTCCCCATTATCTTCACCTTCTACATCGTCTCTAGCCCTTGGTATTAATTTAGCTTCTTGTGTTCCAATCCTTCTGATCTTTCTATAGCTTGGTTTTGCTACATCTATCACTACGGCCGTCTTCTTCTTACAGGATGCCCAACACTACAGTGTCTGATTGGTTAGCCATCACCAGTTTGTCTGTCTGTAAGGACATCACACGGGATCTTAGCTTGGTCATTCTCAACAACTTATAGCGGCATATACCATTTTGACCTCCAGGCCACACTCAGGATAGATATTTCAGTACCCTGTGCCAGGCACTATGTTATGGCGTATCTCCAACCTTGGTGAGCCTGTTCTAATAAAGGGTCTCATTTATTAGTATCTCTGTGGAAACATTCTTACTGTACTCGAAAAATGACAACTTCACAGTAGTCAGATACCTTCAACATGTATCATCATCACCGTATCATCACAGTGTCCATTCATACATCATTAAAATCTGAAAATGCTTTTTGAGATGTTTTGTTTGTGAAACTGATGGTTTTAATGTTAATATATATCAATGTCATTTTCAGTATTCACAAAAAGGCACTACATGTGTACAGGTTGTAATAAAATAAGTTTATACAGTGCTGTTGATTCACACTTTTCTGAACTCATGCTTTTTCCTCACACTTTACTCAATTCATTAGAAATAGATGGAGGTGTGAAATGCATGTGTACATATTTATTTTATTTTAGTATTCAAGATTATTTTTAATCAATAAAGGATCATTTAAAACTTTTATTGTGTGCACTTTGTCTTATTTCTGCAAAGCATGTTATAAATCATCTAAAATAAAGTTTTAGTGAAAAAACCTGAAACAAACTCACCATGAGAAACTCTGACCAGCAGCACCAGCAGTCCAACCACAGCTTTCATGCCTCCTCTCTGTTACGTGTCTGTCACCCAGTCAGCAACAGCCTGCAATGCATCTTGTTAAAAATCAGCAACACAGAACAATGTGTGAAAACGTTAACCAATAAGAACATTGCTATAGTCATATTAACTGAGGAGCTGTCATTTTACTTCTGCTTTCAACATTCAACAACTGGACATTTCTGAGCTAAAGAAAGGGGAAACATATCTTAAGTACTGAAACAGAGAGCTGATCTTTGTAAGACAAAATTGTATAACCACAGCCACATCTGTTCTGCATATGTTTGAAGCGTGCCGTCACCTTAATTTAATCATAAAATCGTTACAGTTGTTTCCAAAAGTTTTGTCAGTGGCACACATTTTGTGTTTCTTGCTTGTTACTCAGTCTTTAATTAGATTGCTGGTCACATATTTATGTACATGTCACCATGATCTTCCCCTCTTGCCCCTGTGGGTGGTCTATCCTTCAAGCTTGCGTCCTCTACCAGAGGCCTGAGAGCTTGAGGGTCCTGCACAGTGTCTTAGCTGTTCCCAGGACTGCGCTCTTCTGAACAGAACTGTTGTTCCTGGGATCTGCTGGAGCCACTCGCCTAGCTTGTGGGTTATTGCACCGAGTTCTCCGATTATCACTAGGTCCACTGTTACCTTCAACCCTCCACATCTTCTTGAGCTCTTGTCTGAGCCCTTGGTACTTCTTCAGCTTCTTGTGTTCCTTCTTCCTGATGTTGCTGTCATTCAGTATCACTTTGTCTTTCACTACAGTCGTCTTTGTCTGCTTGTCTACCACCACTATGTCTGATTGATTAGCCATCACCAATTTGTCCATCTGTACAAGTCCCACATGGTCTTAGCTCAGCCATTCTCCACCACTCTCGCTGGTGTCTTTCATTTTGACCTCAGGACTTCCAGGCCATACTCGGCACAGATGTTTCTGTATACTATGCCGGCCACGTGGTTATGGTGTTCCATGTATGCCTGCTTGCATCTTGGACAGGAACATCTCTAAAAAGCCTGCACCTGGGGTCTTGCATGGTGTGATAGACCCCAGCCTCTATGGATCTTAGAGCTTGTTCCTGAGCTGCCATGATTAGTGCCTCTGTTCTGTCTTTCACTCCAGCTTTGTCTAGCCACTGGTACGATTTCTGTATGTCAGCCACTTCCTCTGTCTGCTGATGGTACATACCGGGCAGGGGCACTGTCCTTCCATGATGGTTCCTCCTCTTTCTTGGGTTTCTGCTACCTGAGGTATTTGCTGAACATTGTGGATGTTTGTTGTCTCACCCTGGACAACAGTTGCCTCTAGGTGTTTTCTATTGTGAGGAAAAGACCCAAGAAAATTACAAATAAAACAGCCAAAACTCTAACAATCATGTGACCCTCTATGAGCAAGCACTTTGGAGACAGTGGGAAGGGAAAACTCCCTTTAAACAGGAAGAAACCTCCAGCAGAAGTAGGCTGAGGGAGGGGTAGCCATATGTTATGACAGGCTGGAGTTAGGGGAGGAAACCAGAACAAATAACATACTCTGGAAGAGAGTCAGAGATAAATAAACTGACTTCATCCAGAGAGATGTAAAAACACATAGTGGAAAAAAAAAAAAGAGAGCCAGAGATTAATAACAAGTTTTCTGGCTGTATTTGGTTATCAATACAATGGTAACTCAAAGTCTAGAAAACCGAAGATTTGTGTTTTTAAGTGGCTCTTAGCTAATTCCAAGTGCAAATAAATTAACAATATGTTTAACACCTTCCCCAGAATGACTAATGAGCAGTTTGACAGTGCTCAAATACAAATTAGTATAAACAGCTATCACTGATGTGATGATTATTTTAATCTAAATCAAAATCAGAATATTGGTCACTCTGTCATTTTCAATGAAGAACAGAGACAGCATGACATATTCAATGTTCAAGATCCAAGACATTTTTTGTCACCACAAAACACAAATGGTTACGCTGAGCATGAAATTCTTACTTTGCAAGTTCCCTTCATGCAACTGAATAAACAACTAATTAACCCCTCCCCCCCCAAAAAAAAACCCCACTCTAACTCTAAGCATAGAAAATAATGAATAAGTGTAAGTAGTTATGCAACACTGTCACAGTGTTAAGATATTCAGAATGTACAAATATTAAAATTGTTTATTTTGTATGAAGTTGTATTATATTTTATATAAATGTTCAAAATTGCAAATTTACAGGTCAGGTTATTGAGGCAGATAATCACAGTTCAATAATTAGTTAGTGAACAACAATTAGTCATGATTCAGTAACCTGCGGATAGAAACTGTTTTTTAGTCTGGTTGTCCTCTCTTTCAAACTCCTGTAGCGTCTGTGTAAACAGCGTGTGCTGTGGGTGGGTGCAGTCCCCAATGACATTGTCTGCCCTTTTTTCTGACCTGGGTGTTGTAAATGTTCTTGTAGTGATGGGAGGGGTACTCCACAGATGAATTGTGCCATTTTATTGACACACTGGTGAGCATTCCTGTCCTTAATGGTGCTATTCCTGTACCACACTATGATGGAGGTTGTGACTCATTGTTGAGCCTTCTTGATAATCTCCCGTGTGTTATGGGTCCAGTTGAGATCCTCACTGATGTGGGTGCATTGAAATTTGAAGGTGTTCCCCCTCTCCACCTGAGTCTCGTTGATGTATAGTGGGGCATTCTGGTCACTCCTCATTCTCGGGTCAACAATCTCTCCTTAGTCTTCTCAGCATTTAAGGAGAGATTGTTTTCCAGCCACCAGGACACAAGTGTTGGCAGCCTCCTCTCCACCAGTGATCATCCCGAAGATGGTTGTGTTGTCAGTGAACTTAATGATGGAAGTGTTGCACAGGAAGGGAATGGAATAGGTGAAGAGGGTGTACAGGAGTGGACTGAGCACACAACCCTGGGGGATCCCTGTGCTTACTGTCTTTGTACCTGATGTCCTGGTACCAACTCTAACTGCCTGAGGTCTGCCTGTGAGGAAGTCCAGGACGGTGTCAGTCCAAGAGTGAAGAAGTTTCCTTTATTACAATTGAAGTGATTGCGATGGGGCGATAGCCATTCGAACAGGTTAGGTTGTTCTTCTTGGGGAAGGGAACTATGGTGGTGAACTTGAAGCATGTGGGCACAGCTGACTGGGTGAGGGACACATTAAAAATGTCTGTAAACACCTCAGTCAGCTCTGAAGAGCAGACCCACAAAGCAGGGCCGGGGATGTTGTCAGGGCCAGCTGCTTTCTGGGGGTTAGCCCTCATCAGAACCTTGCATACTTCAGTCAAAGTCACAGTTAGTGAGGAGTAGTGATGTGTTGGTTACATATATATATATATATATATATATATATATATATATATATATATACATATGAGTGTTTGTGTATAAATACACAAACAAAAGACATATGCTGTGTCATTTAAGTGATCTAGGTAGCTCTGTTTTGGAAGTTCAGTTAATGCTAGCAATGTGTTTTGGTGTTTTGTTTCTAGGGCCTACTGTATATATTTATATATAAACGTATATAAATAAAACCACATTTTTTTTACATTAGTAATTCCTTTTCTGCATAATTTTATATGGTTTTTGATAATAAATTAATTAGACCAACAAAACAACCTGAAGAGCCAGTTGGGAGCCGAAAGAGCCGGTTCTCTAAAAAGAGCCGGAATTCCCATCACTAGTGAGGAGCTCTGTGATGCCTCTACTGGTAGAATCCCTCTATGTTGGCTGGTGTTGAGGGTGTCGAAGTGAGCGTAGAACTCACTCAGCTCATCTGGTAGGGCGTTGCAGCGGACTGTGACCCTGCTGCTACTCTGTTGGAAATCAGTGATGTGTTGCAAGCCCTGCCACATGCATCAGGAATCTGAGTTGTTGTAGTATCCTTCCAGTCTCAATCTGTACTGCCTCCTGGTTTCCCTGATGGCCAAGGCCATATCTGTCCTTTCTTGAAGCCTTCTGCATCAACAGATTTATTATAATTTATTTATTTATAGAAATAGCTATAATATGGTGTAATATGGAGATTATAGCATAAATTGTAGATCTACTAAAGGCTTAATTTCCAAATAGGAAAAAAAAAACAACTATTTTGTATGATTTGTGGAGGCAAAAGAGGAATAGGATAGGAATAGGATCCCAGAAAGTCCAGGAAAAAACATGCAGTGAATAAAAGAGCAGATAATAGCAGGAATTAATTGAAGACAGAGGGTATAAATACAAAAAAGTAATGGGGGAAGATGACATGGAAGAGAAACTATGACACAGCTGAAAATAATCAAGAGAGAAGAAGTAAAACTAGACATGAGACACAGAAGATGACCAAAGAAATAAAACAAGAAGTGAATCAAAACCAAAGCTGACACACTGAACACAGGTGAACTTCACAGAAAGAAAACACAAAATAAATAAAGAAAACCAGCAATTTCAACAAATACAAATCAAAACTAGACAGACAGACAGATAGATAGATAGATACATTCTACATGGAACAAGTTTATACAAGAAATTGTAAGTAATAACAGACTCTACAAGAATTAATACAAGAACCAATTCAAAAAAATCACCCATAATAAAAAAACTAAAATGATAAAACAACATATAAAGCAACAGATGAAACAGTTCATGCTGCCTTGGTTGGGCGGAGGGAGCAAAGACAGATAGAAACAAGATGTTCAAACAAGAGGGGAGCAAAAGAGTAAGGACATGAAGGCTGGGAGAGATCAGGGGATTTAGGAGACACTTTGGGTGGCTGACCTTGACGAGGAGCAAGGTCAAGGGAATGTTCTGGGGGTCAGCTGCCAGTAAGTTTCAACACAGACAAATTTTAAAATGTTTGAGGAAAAAAAAAGACGTTGCAGCAAATTCAAAGCAACAAACGTAACTCATCATGAAGTATTTTTATTAGTATTTTAATTGTAGAATTTAAAAAATTAAAAATTTCTTTTGATTAAATCTGCAGTCATAAATACAAAGAACACAATTTCAGGCTCTTTTTTGGATGTTGACTTTTGTTTCCTTCTTTGTTAACATGATGCCACACTGCTTCAGTAATGTTAAGGTTCAGGTTCTGGTTCCCTCAGCCCTAGCTTTAACAAGGCTGAGGGGACAATGTGAGTACTTGATTACCAGTCAAAGGTTTGGACACACTTTCTCATTCAATGCTCTTGTTTTTTTTGTTGTGTTTTTTTTTTCATCACACATAGCACAGTAAGTATATAGTATCTACTATACTATACTATACATATACTAGTATATGTACATATATATATATATATATATATATATATGCATATGCACACTGCAAAAAACGTGGGAAAGAAGAAGCTGAGGTTATTTTGTCTCTGCCCTTGCTTTTGCTTCCTATATCACCTTTCCACATGTGTCTATTTTCAAGAATCTAAAACATGCTTTGAGTTAGTTCACTTTTTGTTTACTGCTTAATTCCATATGTGTGAAAATAAAGAAAAACCTTTAAATGAGACTGTAAGTGTATACATATATGGCTTAATATTTCTGCATTCCTGTGTTTGTAAAATAAATTAAAAACAAAAAAAAAATCTGAAACAAAACGTGGGAAAGAAGAAGCTGATGTCATTTTGTCTCTGCTCTTGGTTTTACTTCCTTTATCACCTTTCCACATACAGTTTGTGAACACCGACTGATGTGTAGTATCAGTCATTTCTTTTATTTATGCTGCAAACTGTATGAACACACTCTGAACAGCAAGAAGACATGGAAGCTGTGCTTGGATTGATAGTGATGTTGCTGGGTTTGTCTCATGGTGAGCTGAAAACAGTCGAGGAATTGTTTTTTTTGTATTTCTTCTAAAATAAATTCAGGAACTGTTGAATACATCTGCAGTTTAGGAATGTTTTAATATAGAGCATGTTCATTTTCTTTTCCTTCATTTTCTTTCTTTTTAGTTAATTTCATTTAATTCCTTTTTTTCTTTATTAACACTTTTAATTATAATAGGAAACTCTGACATCACTTCATGTGAACAGCACTTTCAGGAAACATAACAACTATGTTGGATTTTCTTAAGCTGAGACACGACTATTGGACCCCATGTTTTTAGGGCTACAGTGCCAATTAAAATATTTTCATGCAGTTCATTATTTTATTTTATTTTATTTTATTTTTTTAACAATTTTAATAGGATGTCACAATTTATCTTACACTACCTAATACGGAAACGTGAATTTCTTGGGAATTTAAGTTGTCAGTTTCAAAAACCTCTTCTAGTATCATTAATATAATGGTTCTCTCTCTTCCTCTCAGTTCTAACACAGTAATTTACTTTTCTTCAAGGCTTGAACCCTAACTATGTTTCAGTCACAGACATGCCTGCATCAATAAATGTATCTTCAAAAAAAAAAAGACAGGCAGTAGCCACAAAAACACCATTTCTGTTTTCAGTAAACATTTGTCAGTGCTGCCAGTCCATTGTAATAATTTTGCTTTTCGTTTCCTTTTTTGTGTGTTTGCAGGTGTGGAAACTCATTGTGATGGCAGACAGGATGGAGCTCAGTGTTATGGAGCTTTGGGAGGAACTGTGGACATCCAGCTGATGGACAGCACCTCAAAAATACCTCGATACCAACTGTTAAAGAATTCATTAAAAATACTAGATGTGAGAAAGAAAAAGATTCTTTATAATGTATTACAAAATGGGTCTCTCTTTTTTCCCAGTAATAGAACATTTAGGCTCAATTATCTGAGCAGGGATGACAGCGGTAATTATAGCCTTATAACATTTAATTCAGATGGAAAAGCATCAGACGAGCAGACTCTACACTTGTTTGTTCAAGGTAATGTTTTCCTTGTTTAGAAATACAGTAAAGCCATTAATAGATATGAAACAGAAAATTCAGATACATGTATTGTATGATTTATGTTTGTTCCCCATTAAAGAGAAACAAGAATGACCTAGATTCTGATTTAAAATCTAAACTCATCTGTGTGTGTTTCTCTCAGCTCCTGTGTCCTCTGTCCTGCTGCTCTCTGAGTGTCTGTCCCAGGGAGGGATGAGGGTGTCCTGCTCCTCTGAGGGAGGGGACAGTCCTCAGTACAGCTGGACTCTGGATGGACGCACACTGACAGATGCTGAGCTCCTTTCTATAAATAATGAGACTAACATCATCACTCTGAAACAGTACGTCTCAGGACGTCTTGTCTGCTCAGTCAGGAACAACGTCAGTAATGTCTTCAAAGAACAGAAGATATCTCCCTGTGGTGAGTGAGAACACTGAATTTTTATTACCATTACCTGGACCCCAGTTGTCTGCGCCTTCTTTAACGCATATTTACTTAACGACATTCAGTAACCACAAAAGCACCAGTTATGTTCTAGATAAACATTTTCATATGATTCTTGTTGTCTGTCTCTCTAATTTATACACATATTTCACAATGGAATTTCATTTTAACTGGAACATTGAAGCCACATTTTTAAAGGTGTTGTAAAGAACAGAAAGTGTTCTGACTGTGTGTGTGTGTGTGTTTTAAAAAAAATACATTTTCAGTTACTAACAAAGTAAGAAAAATTTAAAAAAAAGTTAAATGGCAGTTACAATACCATCTATGATTTTATTGATTTATTGTGGCACCATATGTCTACCCAAACAGTGAAATATTCAGAGGTCCATGCTACTCATGTGTGCAACAATAAAGGCATCTTCACAAAAACACAGACAAACAGTAGCTGCAATAACAACATTTCTGTTTCAGGTAAACATTTGTTAGTGCTGCCAGTCCATTCAAATAATTTTGCTTTTGTTTCCTTTTTTTGTGTCGTTGCAGGTGTGGAAACTTACTGTGATGGCAGACAGGATGGAGCTCAGTGTTATGGAGCTTTGGGAGGAAGTGTGGAGATAAAGCTGATGGACAGCACCGCAAAAATACCTCGATACCATTTGTTAAAGAATTCATTAAAAATACTAGATGTGAGAAAGAAAAGGATTCTTTATAATATCATAGAACATAAATTTCTGCTTTTTCCCAGTAATGGAACACTTAGGCTCAATTATCTGAGCAGGACAGACAGCGGTAATTATAGCCTTAAAAGCTTTGATTCAGATGGAAAAGCATCAGATGAGCGGACTCTACAATTGTTTGTTCAAGGTAATGTTTTCCTTGTTGTGAAATGAAGCCATTAATAGATATGAATATAACTTTAATATTGTTGAAGTAATCCATATCTTTCCATACATGTATTTTACGGTTTATACATATTTTTCCACTGAAGACTATAAAGAATGACTGATTTAATTCTGCAATGTCGATTTGAAATCTAAACTCATCTGTGTGTTTTTCTCAGTTCCTGTGTCCTCTGTCCTGCTGCTCTCTGAGTGTCTGTCCCAGGGAGAGAGGAGGGTGTCCTGCTCCTCTGAGGGAGGGGACAGTCCTCAGTACAGCTGGACTCTGGATGGACGCACACTGACAGATACTGAGCTCCTTTCTGTAAATAATGAGACTAACATCATCACTCTGAGACAGCACATGTCAGGACATCTGGTCTGCTCAGTCAGGAACAACGTCAGTAATGTTTTCATAGAACACAGGCTGTCTACCTGTGGTGAGTGAGAACCTTATGAATAAAAGTTATTAAGCACAAATTAAATTTTTATGGTTATTATGTCTTGAACTGTTTGTTTGTTGGATCATACTATGCTTCATTTTTTTCTTTATTAACTGCAGCTCTGTCAGTGGGATACAGACATCAGGGTAGGTACATGAAAACAATGTACATTGAACCAACAGCAGACCCAGCTCTGCCTAACATGTGATTTTGGTGTCTCCTAACAGATAAGATGCTTATATGTGGTTTGCGAGCAGTTGTGGTCATTCTCTTGCTAATTGGGATTCCCATCTACTTTGCTTGGAAGAAAAAGAAACATGCCAAAGCTGAAGTCTCTGCTGTCCCACAAACAAGAGGAGATCCAGAGGATTCTCTTCTGATGGTTGAAATGAGTTCTGCAACTTACACCAACACCTAGTTTCACCTTTTACTTGCTGTTATTTATCTTTGGTTCACAAGCATGAAAATAGCATTTAGAGAGAAATTCTTCTGCTCTTTTTATTCCCCACAAATTATGATGAGAAGCTCTGTGGTTTCTGGGTTTTACATTTTTTAAATACAAAATCTTTACAATTCTTAAACAATAAAGTCTTGAATTAAGTTTACTTCATGTGTCAGTTTTTTTTTTTAATTTTCTGCAAATGAAGTTACTGAGAGAGGAGAAGGGGAAGCAGGAGATTTATAAATGAACTGGGGCAACAACAGCAGTCATGCAGATGCTGCACTGGTCCATTGAAGAAAGAACTGAGAGAATAAGAGCTTTAGATTCATGTTCCTAAGATCACCAATTGTCATGAGCTCTGGTTAATGACTGAAAGACTGAGATCACAAATACAACCCAAGGCAGGAGATTTTTGTCATTTTAGACTCCTGGGTCCCATCTGGGCAATGTTTACATTAAATTCAAATGCAGGTCACATGCACTTTGTGGAAAAACAATGTGATCAATGCTTACGTGGCAAAATAATCATGAAATGCATCTTGGTGTATATCTTTTAATTCTTGTACAGTGATAACATAAAACCATATTAACTGAACTGATCACTGTTTCATAATGTGAAATAAGTTTTTAGACATACTGCACAATATATTTTGTGGATGGTGAAAACTTCTATATTTGGAGTTTTATTATTTGAGTTTTAAAACATAAATAGGGGAGAGTGGGGTGGGTTTTTACTTAAAGTAAAAACTGGCACAACTCACTTTAAGATTTTGCTTAAAGTGAGGCCATGATAGTAATGCTTCCAACTAAAACATGTTCAGGATGTTGTGCATGCTTGGGAACAATCACTTTGGATCTGAAATATATAGTTGTGCCACAAGTGCTCTTGTGGCACAACTTGACCCCGATGCAGGGTAAGTTGCATCTTTGGAGAGAATACCTTGGGGTAAATTGAGCCAGCATATTTTGATCTCAGAAACTGTAATGCTATATAAAAGCTAGACAAATTTAACATATTTAAAATTATTTTACAATATCAAAGGCCAATTTTATACAAGCCACACGAGCACATCGAAAGTCAGTTTTCTTAAAAATGGCCAAGGACCAAATGAACTTGTTGAAGCTACCCACTGCTGTACCTTCTGGATGTACCACCAAGTTTTTGTGGTGTGGGTAGTTCTTTTTTTATGCACATCTTCTCGAGGGATGACTCTGTCACAATTGTCTTTGAAAGTGAAGATGGGCTTTCCATTCACAATCCCATTACTACTTCACCTTAAACACTTTGCACCAGTGTCAGTCAGCACCATCAACCAATCCATGTAGTTGTAGGATTTGATTTTGCCTGCAAACGTCATAATGACAATCACAATTACTTTCAATTATATGTCAAGCTATACACTCTAAATAAGTACCCAACTTTACTTCTTTGTGAACTATCTGCATTTTAATAACTGATAATGAGCATTTCCAGGGGAAATAATTATTGTTCCCTATATACTTTTCCTTAAATGGACACTTAACCCAACCTGCCTCTGATATCCCTGCTAGCTGGATCAAAATGTCATTTCTTTGTGCATATTCAAATACCATGAACTGGATTTTGAGTATGCACAAAGTAACGAACACATAAATGCTGCTAGTGCCTTCATATGTTCTGCCAGCTCTCTCTCCATAACACTTGATTGACAAGTCCAGATCTTTTACATCCTTTTATAGCCTTATGTCTCTTCCATCTATCTTTTTCTTCTCCACATATTGTTTTAATGTCATCATGAATATGTTCATCTTCCTCGCCACTTGATGAATGGACTTCCCCTTCTCACATCATTCACTCTGTCCATGTCCTGTAAAGGAGTGAAAGCCCTGCCTGTCCTCCCTATTATAACTCAATGGCATGATGGTCTATTTCTATTTTTGGTCTGAAATAAAGAATGTCACTGTGAAAAACGGTAAATAATAATAATAATAAAAAACAATCAATAAAATAATATATTTAAAATATTCATAAGTTGGGCACAAAGCACCACACCATATAGACTCACAGTGTAGCTTACCAAAGCACTAAAACATTTGTGAAATGTTTTTAAACCTGTCTGTAACTGTTTAGACAAAACAATCAAAAAACCTTGATCACAGAAATTTTACCTTGAAAGGCAAAAATCGTTTTTGAACTTAAATATTCTGATGTAATGAGGTTCTCTTATTTGCAGGATTAGTAAAATGGCTGACTCTTCAAAAATGTGCAGTCACATGACTGATTTCTTCTATGGTTCACTAGAAACAAGGGGTACAAATCACCCTCTTTCTCCTATTGTGGGAATAGCAGCATGACAATTTTCAGTATTTTTTATACAATGTCGCCCTCTAGTGGGAAATGTTTGGACTTTATCATTGCTTCGTTACACTGTCCTTGCTTTTATTGTATTTTCCTTCACAAAAGACTTTACACTAATGTCAAGAACTTACAATATTAAAGAAATCCACCAGTACAGCAACATTTTCCCATACCAAATAGTTTGAAACTACAGTACATTAAACCTTAACAAAATAAAAGTACAGTGAAGTACATACTCAGTCCATGCTTAACAGGTTTGTGTATCTGATTTTATTTTTTAATTTTACAAGCAGAACGAACTCAGTGTCTCATATTTATTTCTGTGCTATTGTGATAGCGTGATGGCTGTGGAAGCTATAGCTCTGGCAGCTGTGTTGAAAAAACAATAACTATTATTCATTTTTATTTTTACTTATTTATCTCAACTTCCTAAATCACTCATTTCTAAAATTACAGTATTGTTTAAAAACATTTTAGGACATTTATTCATCTATTTTTTGCATTTTGCGTGCGGTAAGATGGTTTAAACATGAGGAGGGATAGTGGCTATATTTCACAAAACATGTTAAAGATTGAGCTGCCAGGGGAAAAGAAAATGAAAAAACCACAGAGAAAACACGTGGATATCCTGAAGAAGGATATGCAGAGGGTTGGTGTGATAGGAGAGGATGCTAGAGACAGGGTGAGATGTAAGCAGATGATCGCCTGTGGTGACCCCTAAAGGCAGACACCAAAATAAGAAAAAAGAATTGGGCACTGTGATGTTTGTCTTTTATGCCAGGGGGCACTGCAGAGAATCATTATTTGTGCGTCCCCAATGATACTGTACTAGTGTAGGAGGAAGGAGTTTAGTAACTTATTAGTACCTCATCACAGATTCAGAGATAACAAAGAGTAAAATATGTGTATTAACACTTTTTTATGTTGCAGTGTGGTCTGAAGGTCAGGTTTTTTCTCTATTTTGTTGGTGTTTGTTGGTGTCATTGGGGTTGCCCAAGACTTAGGATTTAATGTTAAATAATGCTTTGCATGCATGTTTTACATTGCTTCATCATTGTTTAGAGCATTGCTGTCATGGTTCTCAGGATCTGGAGAGGGTGTGGTGTGTGTTTGTCTCAGCCTCTCCAACAAGGCAGAACTGGACTTTGCTTCCCTGCCTCTGAACCGGCCCTCACAGCACACCTGTGGCTCATTCATGCTGATTCTGCTCTGGCTTCTCATCGCAAGCATTTTTCCTGGCAGACTACTTAAGACGGCAGGAGATGCTGCTTCCTCGCTGGATTGTTGCACTACCTAGTGTCAGTGTAGCCTAGCCTAGCCTAGCCTAGCCTTGCCTCTTGAGTATCTTTTGTCATTTCCCAGAGTTTCCTTCTAACATAGTTTTCCCTGCCCATCTCTCCTGCTGCCTGGATTCCTGTGGATGTGTGTGAGTGGGCATGAGCATGATTGGACTGCCTGAGTGAATCACAGACTGTAAAAGAGGAGAGTGTGTGCCTTCCCTGGACCTTCCCTCACCTTCGGACCCCCAAACCCCCTGGAGCCCTGTATTACCTGTTCCACTGTATATATGTATATATTCTCACAATAAATCCTTCACCCTCTCTCTAAAAATCAGAGTCCTGCGAGTGAGTCCTCTGCCTAACTGAGAGTGACAACTGCATGTTTTTATTGAGAAGCTTTAATTAATAGCTTTATTAAACAAACATCTTTAAGGAACAACAACAACAAGCACCATGGAACAAGAAGGGAAACTTCCACATCTTCTTACTGATAAGTTTAAAGTTATGTTCACTTCTTAGTGGTCACCAAAGGCTTTTGAATCAATACTGCTTGTGATCATGGCATCATCAGGCCTGTCTAAATTTAGAATCACATTAGACAAACTTAAAACTGGTTTATACTGGTGTGAAATTAAAGACTGAGCTTAATAGTGATATTTTGTTTGCAAAGATAAAAACTTTAAGTGAGTACGGGCTATTATAAGTCACATCTACTCTTCACTTTGTAAAGACTACTCAGAATTACTATTTTAAACAACTAATGTGAAAATTGCTGCAACATATGATTTCTTTGTCGTACATACTTAAACAGAAGTCTCGTCTACTTGTAAAAAACATGCAAACTAATTGCTATAACAAAAGATACAAATAAGAGTTACTTGTGTTACTCAAAAGCTTCAGAAATCTTCCCCAAAACAGGTTCCATTCTCCTAAAAAAGCCACATATGTACAATTAAGGTAAAAACACAGTTCAAAGTATAGTAATACAAGTGTACATCAAAATGTAAAATGTGTATTTTATATCTTGCCTTCTTTTATAAAACAACTGACAGCACACATTCAGAAACTGTTTCAGTTGTAATAATGAGAGAACAACACACAGAGAGAAGTCGGTCACCTATAGAAATAGCCATGTTCCTATGCAAATGACGGGATGTTTAAAATCTGGATTCAAACATTAAAGTCAAATATGACCATTTAAAAACCTGACCGTCAAGCAACAGGGACACCTGGACACGAGTGTGGAGCACAGTGGTAAGGTTAAAATGGTGTTTGTTAGACAGAATTTGCAACCACTTCTTTCTTGGTGGTAAACTGGCGGCAGGGACGTTATCAAACACTGATCTCAAAGAGTGGTTGAGAACAGAAGAGGAAAAACAAATGAAGACTCTGCATTAGTCCACCAGAACAATATCATTAGGATTTTTTCTCTCTTCTCTTCCCATGTTATTATATACAATGTTTGCTTCACATTTATCCAGATTTATTAAGACACTTGCATTTCTTAGAGAAGAGGGGGCTGATCCCCAGATATAAATCTAAAGACAGGCCAAAGATGAATAATATTATTATTATTATTATTGTTGTTGTTGTTGTTGTTGTTATAGTAGGGACAAAGTAGCCCATGAAGGTGTCACAGGAAGCTAAAGTGTCTGAATAGAATTCAGTCATCATTAATTTATTCATATTTGTTTTGTTCTTTATGTGCTGTTAGCTGGAACATTAGCTGTGTTTCAGCCACAGACTTACATGAAGCAACAACCTTTTGGCATCTTGATGTCACCTCCTCCTTCGGTCTGCTGTCAGTGGTGCAGTCGGTGTAAAAGCTCCAACCACTTAAATCATCTTCTGTTGCTTGAAAACTTGATTTGGCCATACTCCACCTCCGCCTCTGCTCTTTGCTCAGCATCCTTCCTCTGACATTTCGTGATAATGACATGAGCATAGGTTACTTCCTGGTCATCTTCTTCAGCTGCAAATTAGTAGGAAGAGGTGGCACAAACATAATGTTACAGTCAGTGTATTAGTACAGGAATGGTTTGACTTAAAGAAGAACTTTCACTCTCATGTCTGCTGCTGGAACAGTTGATTAGTTTTACCACAAAGGTTGAAGGCAGTGTGTGTGATTCTAACTGGTGCACTTTAAAACTAATTAAAATGTTTCATTGGTTTTTTGAGCTGTTTCCCCATGTTTTTAGTTGTTGTGTTAAAGCTAGCTGATTAGCCATACCAACAAATTTGACTGGCATATGACAGAGGTATGATTAAACTCTTGGCAAGACAACTGGTGCGACATCTTGGCAAGACAGCAAAAAGGTTTATTAAATTTTTTTAAAATAATTATATATGTTTAATTAATCAAAGTGGAGTGGGGAAATGGAAAGTTTTGTACCTCTTTGTTCTGTAGGTTTGGTTTTTTGCTTTATGATGTGTTCACAGGCACCTGCTACACCCACAACTAACAAAATGAGCAGTGCTGAGAGAACACCACCGATCAGTGGTAAATAGGCTGTTTGTGGTGGTAAAAAGGACAGAATAAGACAAAAACAAGTCAGCAAGTCTGAGTTTTTATGAAGACAAACAAAGAAATAATGAGAAACTGGCATTAGTCAGTCTACTGTAGCAAAGTTATTTTCACTTACTAATGTACCATGGGTTATCACTGCTGACAGTTTGATTGAAGGGTTTGATCTTAGTGGGGTTTTTATTTGACACTACGGCGGTCTCCTTAGACGTAGCAGTTTGTTTGGGGACTGTTGTTGGTTTAATACACAGGGTGTTATTGGCTTCATACACCCACCCTGATATCTGTTTTCCATTGACTGAAGTGCAGTTAATGAAAATGAAGCCTGAGAGCAAAAACGTATAATTAATGAAAGACTGAGTGACCAAAATGATCATATTTGTGATTATCACAGTGTTCTCACTCACCACAGGTAGATATCCTCTCCTCTTTGGAGACATCACTGACGTTGTTCCTGACTGAGCAGACCAGATGTCCTGAGACGTGCTGTTTCAGAGTGATGATGTTACTCTCATTATTTCCAGAAAGGAGCTCAGCATCTGTCAGTGTGCGTCCATCCAGAGTCCAGCTGTACTGAGGACTGTCCCCTCCCTCAGAGGAACAGGACACCCTCATCTCTCCCTGGGACAGACATTCAGGGTCCAGCAGGACAGAGGACACAGGAGCTGAGAGAAACACACATAGATGAGTTTAGATTTTAAATCAGAATCTCCCTAATTCTTTAGAGTCTCTAATAAAGAATAGGGAAAGCATAGAATACAGGGAAATGTCGTGAGATATATTGTATAGATTATTGTATAGATTACCACAACAATATTTTATTTACATCTATTAATGGCTTAATTTCCCAACATTTACCTTCAATAAACAACTGTAAAATCCGCTCGTCTGATGATTTTCCATCCGAATCAAAGGTTTGAAGGCTATAATTACCACTGTCTGTCCTGTTTAGTTTATTGATCCTAAATGTTCCATTACTTGGAAAATGAGCTCTCTCTCTTATGGTATTAGAAATAACCGTATTTTTTCTCACATCTAATATTTTTAATGAACTCTTTAATAATTGGTATCTATTAATTTCTGAAGTGTTGTCCATCAGCTGGATGTCCACAGTTCCTCCCAAAGCTCCATAACACTGAGCTCCATCCCGTCTGCCATCACAGTAAGTTTCCACACCTGCAAAACAAAAATAAAGTTGTCATAGTTGTTAGTTTTGCTCAGTAGATGAACAGATGTCCACATGCCTGATGCAGTAGCCTGAGTTCTAGCCAGAGGGCTTTTGCTGTGTGCCCTGCTTTCTTGTCTCCTCTTTACTGAACACTATTTAACAAATGTAAGCAATGTTTCAGAGAGGATATCAGAAGTGGTAACAAAAGGAGATCAAAGCACAAAGTAATGGTTAATAGACCTGTACACCAGAACTATAAGACCAGGAAGACCAACCTGAGGAGGCTTACAACTCAGTGCTTCTGGATTTATGTGTGCTTGGCTTTATACAAGGCTAATATTGCACTAATGACATTTACTAAGAACTCAAGTCACCATCAAATGTGGAATATCCCACACTTGATGCACTGTCCATATCACAAAGATCAGAGTGGAGTGACCATCAGCCACTTCTTGTCCATCGATGACATTATGCTGTATGACAGGAGTGACTGAAACACTGACTCACTGATCCACCTCACCAGGATCTACAGTGAGGACGCTAGGATGTCATTCTTTATAAATGTGGCAAAAAGGTTGTAAAGAGAGACTGATGGGGTGGAGTTGCCATAAGGACATACAGGACACACAGAAGAAGTGCTTGGGTATCCAACAGGTTAACGAGAGCTACATGATAAAGACACAATAAAGTCAGACACAGTCAAATACCTCCAGAAAGTAATAGAGGTGCTAAAAAATGTGAGCCATCAATATATATGTCTTCACGTCATCAGATACCAAACTGGAATAACAAACTGGCCACAAGAGGAGACATGAAAACTCCTCACAATGCCACTCAACATCCTTCCTCTGATTTCTTCAATTTCCACTCAAAGGTCTGAGACTCTGTGAACAGATGTGGAAGCTGCTGTTGAAATAAAAAATGGCTCCCTGAGGTGAGTTGCTCCAAAACAGCTGAAGACAGACAGTGATAAGGAACAGGAAGTGGGACCATCATGTATGACTGACCTGCAGATATAGCATCAACAGATAGAGGGAAGAAAAAGAACAGGGCCTAAGCACTAGAATTTAGAGGAAGGAGTCACATCTAACAGGGCTCAGAGACAGAGCAGCGTACAGTAACAGGGCTGGGACAGCGTACACTGACTTGCACAACCAACTACAAGAACATTTGTGCTGCATATGATCCCCAAATCCCGATAGGAGACCCCACTGAAGGTGGTTGAGAACAACAGTGCTAACTAAGGTCATGTGGAACTTTGAGTTCCACATAGACAGACAGCCAACCATTAACCACTCAGACATAACCACCGACCAGCAGCTGTGATACATGAAGCAATCCTAAAATCCAGATAGGAGACGGCAACATCAGAATGAAGGAGCATGACAAAACTAAGAAGTAACTTTTTTTCAGACCTAATTCTGATTGTACTGAAATTAAGTATGAAATAAGTATTTTTGAAACCTTGCATGAAAAAAAATTTGGTTGCTCACCATGAGCTACTCCGAACATCAGCAACAGTCCAACTGCAGCTTCCATGTCAACTGTTCAGTCTATGTTGACTCAATCGGCAGCTTTCAAATCTTTTCTCTCAAATAAGCAAATCTGTGATGTTACTGATTTTAACAGACTGCAGTTAACAGACTGTTAGTGCTCAGCCTGAAAGGAGAAATCATGAAAACGTTGGCTTTAGGTTTTAGTGAAGTGGTAAATAACGTCTCACATGCTGAGAGTAGGAGAATGAATTGACATTAGTTTTTCTTCCTCCTTTAACCTTCATGAAAAAGAGATTTCATATATGAGAGTAACAATTTAAATTCCTAAGAAATAAAAGTTCCAGACTTAAAATGAAATGATACATTTCAGAAATATGTTTAGATGAAAAAATAGACACAAAATTAATGATAGCACATGTTTCATCTCTAAAAAGAGTACAACATGAAAGTAGGATGCTTTCAATCTCTGTCAAACAGATAGTTCAGCATGTTGAGCAACAATGGTTTGAACATTCTTTGCACTGCACTGGTTAATGTTATATTTAAAAATGCTGATCACAGAAGAATTTATACAAATTACAGAATGTACTGTTGGAATTAAATATTGCTTTAGTTGAATCTTAAATGGTGCCATGGGGTCATTTAACATTCATATCATTTAAAGTTTAATTGAACAAAACTTCAAAATATCTGATTGCTTTTGCAATAAATGCTTATAAAAACTAATCCAGATTCAAAACTACTGCTGAAGGATTTAAATCACAGTATTTCTTTTTTCATAAATGTGCACTCTAGTGGTAAATAATCATTAGCAAAAAAGTATTGTAGCTAATATTTGACATTTATTAACATACAAATAATTATTTTCCCCCATCTTAACTGTGGAATAACATTAAATTATACGGGCTGTGACAAAATGTGTATCTGATCCCTTTTTATACTTTAAAGAGGCCCGAAGTTTGAGATAATTTTACCAATTGAATTGATCAGTATTGTTTTTATTCATATTGTAGTTGTTATTTTAAAAACTAGTATATTATAAAAAACCAGTGCTCAAATACAATTTCATACAAACAGGTGCCACTGGTCAGATGACTTTATTTGAAGTGATGATCTGATTCCACTTTCGCTAAAAGATAGACGAGTTAAAATTACAGTCATAACCTTTGAAATATAAAAATGTGTTATCTAAAATATCAAGCATTTGTTTGGAATAAAAACAAGATGATTTGACTGTAAATATACTTTTTAGACCCATGAACAAAGGTCAAGTGACACCAGGTCTGGGGATGATGTATCAATAAAGTGCCGCATGAAATGAAAAAGCAGAACAGCTCATCCTCAGATACTCCCAGTGGCATCAACACAATGCCACCAACCTGTAAGCTGCAGAACTTACTGTAACACTAAAGACGACATCAAAATCTTTGTACTTATTACCACAGCACAGCATGCTTTGAATAAGTAAACACAGCTCACCATAAGAGACTCCTAATAGCATCACGAACAGTACAAACACAGCTTGCATGTTTTTTCTCTATTCAGCATCAGTCGACTCCGCAGGCAGCTCTTCTGCTTTACTGTGATGCAAACAGACCCAACCTACACTGACCATGTTTCCTGTTGATGAGAAACCTTCAGATCAAAACATATACATTTAGACCAAGCAGGATGTGGCTACTTCAGAATTTTTTTGTGTTAATTACTAAAAGCAGTTGCCAATAAATTTCATTGCTTGTCAATACTGATCAGCTTCAGATAAGTATGTATGAACTCAGACCAGACAGGATGTGACCAGAATTTAACTGCAGAGAAAGAAAAGAAAAAAGTTTAATTTAAATTTAATTCAACAGCCCCAAACTAATCATGTAATTTTATTGTCCAACTAATAATAATGCCGTTTCATTGACAGTTGTAATATTTACAGCTAAATTACACTGACAACTAAAATATGTTTATTTGCACGCGGAAGCAAGTTTAATGGGGATGGCATAAAACAGAGTGTATAATAAAGCCAGACATGTTTAATTTAATACATCTTAATAACAGATTTCATCAAACCTTGAAACACATTCACAGACATTTATGATGCCCGCGTTACTCAGTGGTTTTGAAATGTTATCATAAATAGAGGTTAAGTGTTGTGTTTCACCATAAAAGAACAGATTGTCATTGTATGTAGAAGGAAGTGAAACAAGAGAAACGGTCACCATACAAAACCAAAGGTACACATGCATCTTTTACCAAGAACAGCCAGTCCATTATTCTTCTGGTTATATTCCGCTCGTCTATATTTAAGTGTAGACTATGAACACTTGGCACAGCAGAGGTTTCGTTCTTATTATTGTTTTTATTAATAACAGCAGCTTGTAAAATGTGATAGAGAGCAAGAGAGAGAGAGCAAGAGAGAGAGAGAGAGAGAGAAACTTCTGCTTTCATATTGTTCACTGAGTTGTTCCTCGTTTCTTTAGAACTTGTTTTTTAGACTATTTTTAATTTCTTTTGTTTTAGTAGAGAGACAGCTGCTTGTTTGGCAGCCTAGGCGTGTTTGATGAAGTTCCCTCTTATGCATGTCAGTGTAAACATCAGGATATGAGTAAAAAGCACCCCTTGAGCTGCAGTGTGACATCACGAGTGAGCAACTGGTAGCACTGCCGCTCTGTAGGTTGTTTCTCTAAGTGGCCTGCCTTTAACCCTATTGATTAGTTATTTTGTTCAGCTGCTATTTTAACTAGAGTAAGACAGTGACAGTGAATCTTGTTGTTTTTAAGCAATGCCTGGTAATAAAGTGTTTTAATTAAATGCCTTGTGGTGTTCTAAGTCCTGTCACCTAATTTTCTGTTTTCTTTGGTGCAGCTCCATATTATCTTCAGTTAGTTTGTTTAATAAACTTATTGAAATTGATTGGTCACGCCTCTGCCTCGTCAGTAACGAGCATGAGTGCCTTTGTAACTGGTGAAACTTTGCACTAGTTAATGTCGTATTTCCTGGCGTGTAACTCCACCCCCAAGTGGCGTTGTCAGTACCATTTTGTTGCCTTTTCAGTTTCCTCCTCCTTCTTGCTTCCACATACTTATTTCTGATTATGTCCATCCAGGTCACTCCAATGAACATCCTGACACATTCAACTTTGCTACCTCAAGCTCTGACTCTTGCCTCCATCTCCAAACTATAAATCAAAGCAGGTCTCACTTGCATCTTGTAAACCGGTGGTATCTTGTATTCTTGTGTCACAAATCTTCCCTGACACTTGTCTCCACCCACTCCACCCTACCTGCACTCTCTTCTTTACCTCTGTTGTGTACTGTCCATTCAATCAGCTTGGTGACGTTACATTTTTCAGATGGTCCACTTTAAAAATTCACCTGAAGAAATAAGAGAATTCAGTAAAGACGCTTCTAATCTTTTATCACTTCTTTTGGATTTCTGTAAACAGATGAAATTGATCAAACATAATTTAGCAAATATTTAATGTTTTACCAGAAAAGGTAAATTTTGTAATAATGAGATTATTAAGAGTTCAAAAGTTAACTTAAAGGTTAACATCATGTGATTTTACTCTAGTCTTTCGTTTTTGAAGTTTATGGTTTTAATGTTGTTTCATGGCAACACTACACATGGTGATAAATTACATTCACACTATGCTGTTGACTCACATGTGTCTGAACTTCATAGATTTTCACATTAATGTTCCTGTTCTGAAGTTGAGTAAAATGTCTCAGGCCATCCTCCTCTTTAAAAAAACAAAAACAAAATCAAATCGCCCGAATCTTCTAAGACAAAAATCCTTGTTTAAAGCTTAGTGAAACTAAATGTTTCAGATGTTTGAATTAAAAAATTGACTTGACTGATTCCACCTTTACCAAGTTCAGATTACATTCACAACCTTTGTAATCAAAGCTTCCACAAATAAAAATGCAGAAAACCCTCACAGCTTAATTCAGCATGAGGTGCTTAAGTGAGGAACATAATTTGCCAAGAATATAAACAAAAATGTGTTGTTTTGTCAAATTTCAGTTGATAAAAGGTGAAACTAGGTGTTGGTGTAAGTTGCAGAACTCATTTCAATCATCAGAACAGAGTCCTCTGGATCTCCTCTTGTTTGCGGGACAGCAGAGACTTCAGCTTTTTCATTTTTCTTTTTCCTCCAAGCGAAGTAGATGTAAATACCAATTAACAAGAGAATGACCACAACTGCTCTCAAACCACATATAAGCAAGGAATTATCTGTTCAGAGACACCAAAATCACATGTTAGGCAGAGCTGTGAGTTTTCACTTACTTCTCATGGTAAGAAAGAAGAAAGTGTGTGAAATGCACTTCACACACACACAGTTCTTTATAGCCAGATGACATGTTTATTTTGAGTTTTCGTTTGTTGTGACAGTCCACAGTCTGGACAGCTCCGGTCTCAGCTGTTGCCAGCTTCCCCTCCGCTCCTCTCCCATCTCACTAAAAAGGGGAAGGAAAACCGTCATCAGACCAAACGCCATCACTTGTGTTCTCACCTGCCACCTGCCAGCACCGCCCCATTGAGCTCACTGCACCACTCCTTCCCTGCAGCCCGAGCCCGGGACCACACCTCCGCCACAAAGTGATGTAAATGAATCCAATTTACTGGTGTTAGTTTTCACTTACTATTGTGCCATGTGCCATCGCTGCAGGTAGTTTGATTAAAGGGTGTTATACTGTATTTTTGTGAGTTAAATCATAAAGATTTTCAAAACCATGTTAAATTTCTATCAAGTTCTTGAACTCATTCCTTACCTTACCTTGAATGAACAACTGTAAAGACTGCTTGCCTGTTTCTTTTCCATTTACCATCTAAATCAAAGGTTTGAAGGGTATATTTACCACTATCATTCCTGCTCAGGTTATTGATCCTAAATCTTCCATTACTGGGAATAAAAAGAGACCTACTTTGTATTATACTATAAAGAACCTTATTACACAGTCACTACAACCACAATTCACTCACAAAGTTACACTAACAATGAACGTCATTCATAACTAATTTATTAACTAACTAAAAAAAATAAGTCACATAAACTCTCCAGTTCAGTCTAAAACAAACACTACATGTTTGTTTGTTTTAAAAAAATGAAAACTACAGGAGTGGAATCATGACTGATGACACTGTTGGAGAAAACAACATTGTCACTATTTCTTAATTTGTATGTAGAGTTCAGTTAGTCAGTTGCTAAGCTTTTAAATGGGAAATACCATAATAACAAAACATGATATCCATAAAACTTGAAAAAATTATATAAACTAAAAACTTCTTATTCATTCTAAACCAACAAGAATTACCTTGAATTAACAACTGTAAAGTCCATTTCCTTGATGATGTTCCACTTGAATCAAAAGTTTAAAGGCTATGATTACCGCTGTCATTCCTGTTCACTTTCTTGATCTTAAATCTTCCATTGCATTGAGAAAGGAGAGATCTATGTGATGTGGAGTTAGAAATACCCCTTTCTCTCTCACATCCAGTATATTTAATGAATTCTTTAACAATTGGTATCTAGGTATTTCTGAGGAGCTCTACCAGAAAATCATCAAGAAGAATTTCAGGACATGCTCAGAAATACGACAAGTCCACCTCTGAATGGCTCAATAAATAAATATTTTTAATATATATATATATATATATATATATATATATATATATATATTTAATTAAGGCTTTGAAATGACCTTAGTCAAAGTTCACACGTAAATCCAATTAAGATGCTCGCTTCACAGTTCTTGCTGCTAAGGGTCACACAACCACTTGTTAAAGTTATGAAGTAATTACTTTTTCAGATAGGAGTGGGTAAATTTGGGTAACTTTCTTTTCCTCAATAAAAAATTTATAATTTAAAAAGAATGGTGGTCACCTTCTCGAGTTATCGCATTCATTAGAGTTTCAGATTACTGGAGATGTTACCTTTACCTAGAGGTCAAGGTCGCTTTCAGCAACAATACCTGATTGTGGCCACAAGATGGCAGTAATGAAAAAGATGGATGGATGCAAGGAACTAGACAGCATTATGGCACTATGGCAGCTGTGATATCTGCCTTTTGCACCAGGGGGTGCTACAGCACCTGCAGCAATGTGAAGCAGACTCAACTTTTGACACTGATCTAAAACTCATGCTTTCACTCTTTTCCTTCTCTGAAGCAAAACCTAAATTTATCATTATCATTTTTGTTAAAATATGTGCACTTTTTAAAACTAGACGTTTTACTGAATAATAAATATCTTTAAGCTACAACATCCAGTGAATCAGGAAGGGAAACTTCATGCACCCCCTTTTTGATAACAAGGCTGAAATGTATGCTTACTTTCCGGTGGGGAGTATTTTTGTGTTCATGTGTATGTTTGTGTGAGAGTTTATGAGTGGGTGTTTGGGAGTTTCCCACTAAGTGAACAGAAACAAAAGTAGGTCACATGGTAATGTTGGCCATGTCAAAAGCAGTTGTCACTTTTTCACCCCCCCCCCCCCCCCCCCTCCCTTCAGATTGTTCTAAGTAAGCAAATACAATGCTTCACATTAATACATGTTTAAAACCTGTGAAGAATTCCGAGTCCCCACCATAACAAACAGGAGAGGGCTGATCCACTGCATCATGCCCTAAAAGAAGACAGGACAAGACCCTGAGGAGGAGTGTGTGTGAGGGGATTACTAGTTAGATGATATTCTTTTGTTGGTTGAAGATAGGAACAGTGACCCTACAGTGTCTCTTTTTCATTAGTAGTGTAAGTTGTATTATTGGTGGTGACACAGCAGGCCATGATGCCGTCACATGAAGCTAAACAGGTAAATAAAACTGAATTAATTTAATTGACTTTTTTTTTTCCCAGTTATAATATTTAGCTGTTCTTTAGTGTTGTTAGCTGAACCCTAAATGTGTTTCAGACACAGACTTGCATGAAGCACCTTTGCATACCATGGACTAAGACAGATGGGTGCAACCAAATGCTTTTTTCTGTTTTTGGTTAACATTTACAAATTGTGGTCAGAGTCCTTCTGGTTGGGACTGATAACTCGAAATGGTGATGCTTGCTCTTTTTCTATTTGCAGATGAGGAAACCTTTTGTGAAGGCAGGGTGCACTATGAAGCTTTGGGGTGATCTGTGGCAATTTAAGTGATGGATAACACTTTATTTAGATAGCATATTTAGATTCTAGCTGTTAAACGATCAATCAAAAGTACTCACTGGAAAAAAGAATAAGGTTCTACTTTATAACACAGAAACAGGTTTGTGGTCCCACTAATGCAATAATTAGGATCAATAACCTGAGAAGGACAGCTAGTGGTGAATATATCACTAAAAGCTTTTGTTCAAGTGGACACATATCAGGCAAGCGGACTCCACACCCTAATACCCACAGCCATGTGTCAACTGCTATAAACCACCATCTTAATAGATCTTAATAGGTCTCTAAATGTCCCACAAGTTTTTCACACAGGGCTATGTAGGTTTGGATTTTATCCTCCCATTTTCTGTTTATTTGTCTTATCATTGTCTTTTATTTAAATTTGTTTGATGATCTGATCTTTGTTGTTCCTGGGACTGTGCTCTTCTGGACACAGATCTCGGATGTTGTTCATGGAATCTCTGAGCTGCTTGCCCATTTTGGGAGTCACAGCCTCAAGTGTTTTGATTACCACTGGGACCACTGCTGGCCTAACCTTCCAAATCTTCTCTAGCTTCCCTCTCACCCCTAGGTATTTCTCAAGCTTCTTGTGTTCCTTCTTCCAGATGTTGCTATCACTTGGTATAGCCACGTCTGTCACTACAGTCTTTCTCTTCTGCTTGTCCACCACTACTATGTACTCACTCTCAGGGGTATATCCCATTTATATTCTACAATTACACTGTTATAGTGTATCTGTGCAAAAACCAAAATATATGAAAAGCTACATTTTTGTTCACATAACAAGTGTGGTACAAAAGACGCTTTATTTACAGTCATATTTTCATAAATGTTAAAATGCTTTCTCTTTATCATGTTTCCATTTACATGTTGGTCGAACCTTTACCAAGTGAAGAACTAGTCAAAGGCTTCCACAGAGTACAGATGCAGAAAACACTCAGTGTTTGTAATTAAATCAAGAGGTCATGTAACAATAGTTGTGTTAATGACCTGATATATTACAAAAGTGACAGTTAAATAGTCCAATACATTAAACCTTATAAGCTATGGTTTGTATTTTATACGGGGAATTTACATTAAATGAAGGACCTTTAGGCATCTTAACATCAGCTCCTCACTCCAGCTACTTTCAGTGGAGCTGTCTGTCCAAAAGCACTGAGCACTTCTTCACCTGACTTTATGGACGTTAGCATACACACAATCAGTTCCTGCTGGTTCAGGCCTCCGAGGTCGCTTTGCAGACTTTACTTGGCCGTACTCCACAGCAGCTTTTTTCTCAGCTTGGTTTGCCTGCCTTTTGACAAACTTGACATCAGCAAAGACTTCCTGGTCATCTTCTTCCTCTGCAAAGTAGCAAAAGGGATGGTTCAAATATAGTATTAAAATAAGTGAATGATTAAAGGAATACAAAGACAGTAGATAACATAAAATGAGTCACACAAAATATGACATGGGTTCTTTAGCGAGCTTTAGAGTTTATAGTTTGTGGATTTTGCTTTGTTTAGACAGAGCTGTTTCACAGGTTTTTGTGTTAATTGTAGCAGGATAGCAGTATCTGCATATTTAACTGATATATGACAGAGTTATCAATAAACTCTTGACAAGAAATCAAAAATGTATTTAAAAAGCTTACTATTCCGTATATCCTAAAAAACAAAAAAGCAATCTGAGCAAAATAAGTGATGAAATAAAGTGTACCCTTTTTTGTAGGTTTGCTGTTTTGCTTTTTCCTCAAAGCACATATGACTACTACACCAACAACCAAGAAAATTACCAGCGCTGAGAGAACACTACCGATCAGTGGCAAATTTCCTGTTTCAAAAATAAAAGGCACAAACAGATAGCAGGTTGAATCAGAAAACATGTTGGTTTTTTATCAAGACAGAGAATGAGCAAAGGAGAAAATTACATCAATGGATCTGAAGTTACTTTTTACTTACTAATGTACCATGGCTCATCACTGATGGTAGTTCCATAATCCTTACCCACAGAAGTCTGTTTTGGTGGAGTACACAGGGTGTTATTAGCTTTATACACCCACCGTGATATCTGTGTCCCATTGACTGAAGTACAGTTAATGAAAATAAAGCCTATGAGCAATAAAACACATAATTCATGCAAAGTTACTGTATTAATTAATGAATTAGTAATTATCATATATATATCAGATTATTTATATTCTCACTCACCACAGGTCGATATTCTCTCCTCTTTGGAGACATTACTGACATTATTACTGACTGAGCAGACCAGATGTCCTGACACGTGCTGTTTCAGAGTGATGATGTTAGTCTCATTATTTCCAGAAAGGAGCTCAGCATCTGTCAGTGTGCGTCCATCCAGAGTCCAGCTGTACTGAGGACTGTCCCCTCCCTCAGAGGAGCAGGACACCCTCATCTCTCCCTGGGACAGACACTCAGAGAGCAGCACCACAGAGGACACAGGAGCTGAGAGAAACACACACACAGATCAGTTTTTTAAAATAGTATTTGGTCATTCTTTATAGTCTCTAATGAAAAACAGGGAACGCAAAAAACACATGTATCTGAAATTTTGTGAGATGTATTATATGGATTACCAAAAATCTATTAATGGCTTAATTTCCCAACATTTACCTTGAATGAACAACTGTAAAGTCCACCCGCCTGATGATCTTCCATCTGAGTCAAAGGTTTGAAGGGTATAATTACCACTGTCTGAGCTGCTCAGGTTATTGATCCTAAATGTTCCTCTACTGGGAAAAAGATCCACTCTTATAGAATTAGAAGTAACCTTATTATTTCTTACATTTAATATTTTTAATGTATTTTTTAACAAATTGTATTTATTAATTTCTGAAGTGTTGTCCATCAGCTGGATTTTCACAGTTCCTCCCAAAGGTCCATAACACTGAGCTCCATCCCATCTGCCATCACAGTGAGTTTCCACACCTGCAAACAAAAAAGGATACACAGTTGGTTTGTTTGTTTTTAAGTTACAAATTTGAGTTTGGCAAAATCTGCAAATGTCTACCTAAACCAAAAATGACGGTTTTGTGCCCACTGTCTGTCACAGATGAACATTATACAGGTCTGTGAATCACAGTTAAGGTTCAGCTAGCAGCACTATTTTCCCTGTGCTGATGAACAGTTACAAACTAAAACTAGAAAATTACAAATTCAAATTATACAACTAGAAAAAGTTGCACTTCCTGCGAAAATGTAGTGTGAATGCCGTGTAGTGGAATCTGAAAACAGCAGAAGAAGGAGAGCTATCTGTTGAAAACAGGTATAGAAGCTGAACTCTGCTTTATTTGAAAGACTACACTGAAGAGTGTCAAGAAAGCAGATTACATGTAAGCAGGGAAGATGTGCAGCATCTGTCCCATGGTCTGGTCTGAGAACGGCTGCTCATCTCACCGAGCTAAAACATGGCTCAGCCCGGCAAGCAAAACTGGTGATCACACTGATAATGTGGTTCCTGTCAGCAAAATGGGCTGATTTCTTGACACTCTTCAGTATAGTCTTTCAAATAAAGCAGAGTTCAGCTTCTACACCTTTTTTCAACAGATGGCTCTCCTTCTTCTGCTGTTTTCAGATTCCACTACACGGCATTCACACTGCATTTTCGCATGATTTAGCTGCTGTAGCTTTAGGGTTTTGTTGATGAAATATGTTGCCTTATTGTTATACCATCATAGTCTTACTTCATTTTTATTGCTATAGCCTATATGGCCTGTTAATGAAGGTATAGCCTTCGTTAACAGGGCACTCAAATTAGTATGTTTTGTCACAAATATCAATAGTATTGATACCAGCACTGTTATTGGTATTGGATCGATAGTACGACAGGATCTATAGTTTGTGTTCAACATATGTTGAACAAAATATCTTTAGCTAAATATAGCTCTTTCTTCTCTCTCTCTCCTTTTTAATCATGGCAGGAAACATATTATTGATTATGAAATTAATAAGTAGAGACGACATGACAAAAATAAGTTACTCACCATGAGAGACTCCAAGCAACACCAGCAACAGTCCAACTGCAGCTTCCATGTCTGTTCAGCCTGTGTTGATCAAGTCAGCAGCTTTTCCATCAAAAACAAAGGTGGGTGTGGTGCTCTGAACGGACTCCAAATTGTTAGTAAGCAGCCTCAGAGGCGAGTGAAAACGTTGGCGTCCGGTTTTGAAGTTGTACTTGTATATTCATGCACTGAGGGGATAAAAGGAAGTGGTGTCGGTTTTCCTTCCTCTTTTAGCTTTCAAGAAAAAAGATTCATGTGTGATGGATTGCGAGGAAGGGAGGGGAAGCATTTATTATTTATTACTAAGTGATGTTTTGAGCATGCCTAAAATATAAATTGGCCCATAAAAAATAATCTATTCATCTATAAACACTGTAAAAAAAAAACATGTCTAACCCGTGACAAACAGGTCAACCAGCACATTTTGTGTTTACACACACTGTGCAGTATAGCAGTTAACTCCATGTTTAAAATCTAAGATTACTGAATAAAATATACAGTTCTAAAATGTATTCTTGAAATTAAATAATGGTTCATTCATTCATCTTTAAAGCTGAACAAGGGGTCATTTCAGATTTTTAGCATGTGAAGTATAACTGTACAAATCTTAACAAGACGTATAATCCACCAAAATACGTCACCCATATACTGTAACAACTGCAATGAAGTTGGATTTCAGTTCTTATGATTTCATTTTAAAACCTGAACATTGGAGGAATAACTGTTCTTTCATATAATGGCACTCTCTCCTGGAACAGAATAATAATACTGCTTCAAACTTTTCATTGCCTAGTTACACCTTTGTTTCCATGAACACTGACAACAATTAGTTATGTGAGATTCTTTTTTCTTTCTTTTGTCCATGCCCTCTGTCCATGCTAAATTATATTTGGGCATTTTTACACTGGTTAACATAGTGATAATAATAACATTGATATTATTCTGTAATCAATCTGAGAACCCCTTATTGTCTAGTATATCATATTTGATACATACAGGTTTTTTTTTAGTTTTTTCTAAAATTCTATATCATCTGTGTGATTTTTTTTCCTGTGAAAGCCCTAAATAAATTGCACAATACACTTTTAAGCAATTGAAACTCTCAACTTTCAAACATTTAGAATTTTCTGGCACTTATCTCATGGCTCAGTTTTTAAAGGGTTAACATTTTGTCAGCTCTCTTATGTTGACGTCTTGTACTGACCTGTTTGTATATGATGGCTTCACAGTGGTCAGATGCACTGAGATGTATTACAATCAGTGTCGGATCCTATCACAATGTCATTCTGTTTAGTTAAAGACTCGAGTTTCACGATGTTTTGTTACTGAAGATACTGAAAATTACATTTGGCCCGCGAAGCAATACCAAATTATTATCAGAGCTGGCCTACTGGTATTATACAGCTAATATATATATTGTTTAGTATTAAGCTTTGCTTGTTCCATATTCAGTTTTTAGCAAAATGTGTTTGAGTCCATAAGAAAAGATTCATTCTTATATCTGGAGGAATAAATATATTTCAATAAATATTAACGTTAGCCCGCGACTTTGTTCCAGTTTTGAACTTTGGCCCACTGTGTATTTGAGTTTGACACCCCTGGTTCACAGCAATGCAAAGGAAGTACACATATTGTACAAGGTGATAAAATATGTGCAGCCACACTGTGCTATTCACACTTTTCTAAGCATGCTTTTTCACTGTAATGTTCCTGTTCTCAAGCTAACTTAAGTTTCTCATGTTATCATGGTCACTTGGAAAAAAAGTGAAAAAAACTTAGAGCAAATGTATTTATTTGGTGTCTAGATATTTCTGAAGTGCTGTGCATCACTTGGTAGACCACAATTAGTGCACTAATTTATTCACGCTTTCTTCAAGCAGTTATCTAAGTTATCTCTAAAATTAGAAACACACAGTGAGCTCACTAACACTGTCAGAGAAAAGTTAAGGGCTTCTCTCTTTACCTGACAGAGGATAAATTATCCCCAGTCAGCCCTTCAGAGTCCACAGCCTGTGATCAGAACACAGTTAATGCTACATCTGTAAGTCTTCCATTAATTACTTATGTCAATGGATCCCCGAGGAAAGCCAAGAAAGCTGATGCTACACTTGCTAAATATTTTATAAAAGTAACAGAAACAACAAGTGAGAAAAAAGGCATCTTCTTGAAAGATGACCTGTTTATGCACAAATGGGCCTAAGTTAAAGCAGGAAAATCAAGATGAGGACTAGGGTGTGGTATGGCAGATGGTAGTTCCCAAGGGGTACAGCCAAGGTGTGTTGCAGCTAGCCCATGAACATTCACAGTCTGATCATTTAGAAGTTAAAAAAACATGACCGCATCCTCCATCATTGGCTGAGTGCTGGGAACAGTTTTTCTGGCTGGGTCTTAAAACTGATGTAGCTAAACCTGTAGCACTTGTCAAATTGCTGGTAAGTGTGACCACTTTGTGCAACCTGTTCCTATCATTCTGCAGTTGGTGAGTCTTTAGAGTGTGTAATTGTTGATTGTGTGGATCTGCAATCTTTAGGTATTTCGAAAATAAAATCTCTAGCCTCAAACAAACATCTGGCATCAAACTTTAAAGATCATGATGCACAAATACTGCCTTGAGACTGAGAGACACTGGGGTAAAGGTCTTGCTTTCCTGCTGTTTGCTGCTCACAAGGCTAAGCAGATATCTCTCAGTTTTATCCCTGCTGAGCTGCTGTTTGGACATAATGTGTGAGGGCTGCTAAAAGTGTTTGTCCTTGATGTTGTCACACAGTTCCGAGCCTCTTCTTTTCTCAAAGTAACATAAAAACGCTCTATGATAGGAAAACTGTTCAGTGTTTTTTTTTTTTTTTCAACCTGCTGACAAGTGCTAGTGTTGGTACCCACACAGAGTTGTTTTCAGCAAAATTTGCAGGTCAGGGTTAAGTTAAAAGCAGCATAAATTACACCAGACTCTCCACACACCTGCACGGTGGAAGCAGACACGCCTGTGTTATACTAACATGCTGAAACTGTTCCAGTGACTTTAGGGAAGATCCCCCAAAATTCCCATCTAAAAGACAAACCTTCTGAATCCACTTTCCCTGTCTCAGTTTCACTGATATCCGTGCCAGTAGATAGTAATGGTTCCTTCACTATTTTTATTCATGCAAACCTTTTCTGCTGTTTTGTTTTTCTTTGTTTGTGTTTTTTTGTTTCACTTTAGAGTTTAGTGTGTTCGTTTCTTTCCAGGAGGATTTTTTGTTTGTTGTTTTGTCCTTGGAGACCCTGAAGATGAATTTGCTTCCTTTTCTCCTCCTACTTAAGTTAATTGTAAATAGTTGTTTGTAAAATTGTAAAATAAATCTTTGACTCATCGTTTATGGGCTTATGTATGGCTTGTGCTGTTGCCCTTGTGTGTTACACCCTTGTGCCCCCTAGACTTCACAGACAAATGAGGGGTCATAACAGTGTAATGAAAATTGCAATGTGATTACAGTAACATGATATCAATAGATGGTGTCAAAATCACCCAACTTTGCTTCTCACAGAGTCTATTGACACATTCAGTAGCTGTCAAAGTATAAATATTAATTAGCCTCATCATACAGCAGCTACATCAGCCACAATTATAGTTACAGTCAGTGGTACATCAAAATGTACCAAGAATTACAATGAATTATTTTTTGTGTAAAGTTTTACAAGCATAGGTGAAGCTTTAAGTTGCAGAACTTAACACAAAGGATGTTATTAAAAGCTACTCAGTGACTGTACTTGATAACAGAGCTATTGCATATTTTAAATAATTAAACAGAGCTAAACATAAGAAACTCCTAATAGCACCACCCGCAGTCCAAATGTAGCTTCGTGTTTCCTCTCTGTTTGTCTGTGAAGGTTCTCAGTCATCCAGGTCATCGTAGTCTAAGGAGCTTGGAAAGAAAAGCGTCTGGACTTCTTTAAGTTCTTTCCTCTCTGTTCACTTTCTGTCAACTTAGCCAGCAGCTTTCAGATAAACTCCTCTACTTTACCAAGATGCAAACAGCACAGGATAAATGCAAGCAGGCCTCTTTGCACACTGTGTGCATAGAGGCACAACTGGTTTCCTGTTGGTGACCGGCTTCAAATAAAAATGTGTGAACTCAGACCAGGCAAGATGTATGTCAGAGAAACCCAATTCTCAAAAGTACTTTTAATATTTACAACTGATTTATATCCAGTTTGAAGCTAATTGAACACAGAAATGACAAAAATACGCTGTATAATAAAGCCATATATATATATTGTTTAATACATTTAAAAAATAGAATACTTCAAACCTCAGAACACATTCACAGACATTCACGATCGTTGTGTTGCTGAAGTTTTGTGTGTTAAGGTTATGTGCATGCAAGTAGATTCTAATAATGAATAAAATGAAGTCAATCAGCATTAATAGTCACCATACAAAACCACAAGTACACATGTAGCTGTTACATAATCGAGCTATTATTCGTATTGATTGTATTGTGCTCTTCCCATATATTATAAGTCTGTACTGATGAAGATAAATATATATATATATATATATATATATATATATATATATATATATATATATATATATATATGAAGGAAGCCAGACTAAAGTAAGAAAAAGGAGATAAAACATTAAATTTGCTCTGTCTCTTGTTTTTTTGACAACAGCACACTCTTCAAACCATGCATCATAGCAGGTCTCACTATAATCTCATAAAGCTTCCCTTTCACTTATGCTACTATTCTTCTGTAACATATCAGCCCAGACACTCATCTCCACCCAGTTTAACCTGCCACCACTCTCTTCCTTACCTCTCTAATGCATTGTCTGTTGCTTTGATTTTTTGTTATTTAAATTCATCCACTATCACTACCTTTTCTTGTTGCATTTTTACCTTTTCACCCATCTCCCTGACATCCACACACATGTATTATGTCTTGTTTCTACTGAATTTCACTCTTATTCTCTCCAGAGCATATCTCCACCACTCCAGACATTATTCCACAATGTGTTTCTACACCAATCTGCATTTAATTATTAGTTATTGTTAATCTCTGGCTCTCTTCTACAGTGTGTTTTTGTCCTGTCTTCATCTGCTCGCCCTCAACTGGTTGCGGCAGATGGCCACCCCTCTCTAAGCCTTATTCTGCTGGTTTCTTCCAGTTAACACAAATCTAACCAACCAACACGACAGTAGACATGATCACGATTACCTGCTGAAGTTCAAACTGAGCATTCAAATACGTAAGAAAGCTGATTTTGTGGCTGTGAACGTGGCATGGTTGTTGTGGCATTAGTTACTAGTTACTTCTTCAAAAAAGTAACTGAGTTAGTAGCTGAGTTAAAATATTTTAAAAGTAATAACTCAAAATGTTAGAAATATTCCAGTGTTAGAAAATCAGCACTGCTCAGTGTTAGCCATTGTTAATCTTCAAAATTGACTAGGTTACTTTTAAACATATAACACTGTCAAAAGTGTTAATTTAACACTCAACAGTGATGTATTTAACACTCAGAGGTGTGGACCCATATAGACACTCTCTAGTGTTAATTTAACACTGGAGATTTTGCTGTGCACTTGTCCTGACAACCCAACAGAGTGAACATTATTGCCACAAACTGTCACCTTCAAGCATGAGCTGAGAGTAGCTATGTGTCTCTCCTGTGCCTCCACCCAGACCCCCCACACCTAGGCTATGCAAGAAAGGGTGGAGTTGGCTTAGGTTTCTCATTACTCATCTTGTTGCTTGTGAAACCTCCAATGGTGAATGTGCTGTGGTTGATAAGTCACTAAAAATCCTCCATTACCACGTTCTCTTCATCTTATCTTCATTTTATTCCTGTACAGGTGGCGTGGGGCACCCGCAATTAGGTTGTACATGTACAATGACAAAAACGGTCTACTCTATTCCATTTTATTGTACTACAAACTTTTCAAAAACATTTAAAGGAATAAATGTAAACAAATTGAGTACAATACTATTCCTTTCAAAGTAAATGCCTTAGTAGAGGTTTGCACACTCTGAGTGCTTCTCGTTTCATTTTAAGACCTGAACATTGGAGGCATAACACCAAGACAACTATTGTAAATATCTCACATAATGGCTCCTTCCATTGACACATATAAATAATGCTGCTTTCATTGGGGTTTTTTTTGGCCATTTAAAGCTTTGTCTGACCATATTCTGTTTAAAGTGATTTTATTGAATGTAGTTTTTATTGCACTACCTCAAAGGCCCTAAATGTATTAGAGGAACCCAAAATAAACAGCTCTTGACAATAAAAGGTTTTTTAGGGTATTTTACACTTGCTGTAACAATAAGAATACTCTTTATCATCAACGCTTTCTTGGACTGACCTATTTAATAGTTAACAGTTTTACAGTAGTCATCTACAAGTTTGAAATCTATTGCAGTTTCTGACCTCATCACAGTATCAGTCCATGTATCCATTTAAAAACAAAGGTTTTGAGATGTTTTGTTTACAAAATTGCTGGTTGAATTTAACAAAACTTGGCTAAGCAAGTGGACATATCTGCTTATAAGCAGAAGCTCTGAAACTGTACATCTTGATAAGATATGGACAGTCACACTGTGCTATTGTTTCACACTCTAAACATCATGCTTCCTGTGTCACATGTCACTGGCTGTGTAGCAGGAAGGTTAGGACGCAAAGACAGAAGTTAAACTCAAAACAGCTTTATTGCTAAATGAACAAAAACTAAAATACAGAATAGAATAATTCAATCAAGGTAGAAACAGGAACTAATGAACTAGGTTTACTTGGTAGGACACATGAACAGCAGAACACACAGCAAGAGGCACACTGTCTAGAGGAAGAACAGAACATGAAACTAAATGAGACTGAGGCCATACATGAACATATAGGAAGATGAGGGAACAGGCAAGAGGTGGGAGTACAGACACTTATCCCAGGCTAATGAAATAAGAGAAACAAAACAGAACACAAAGCACAAGGGATGGCAAATTAAAACAGGAAATGACTAACATTAATACCTAGACTATGACATATGAGCTTGACACAAAGACAGAAAGTTAAGGAAACACAGAAAAGGCAGAACCAGACAGATACACAAGGTAAGCAAGAAAACGCAGCAATAAATAAACCTGTCCTGCAAATATATTGTTACAGTGTAGCAATAACAAAAGAAAAGTACACAGTATGAATCAGTGATGTTGATTTCAACCACTTGCAACAGTGCTCAAATTCAGTTTAGTACAAACAGTAGTTTCTGGTGGGTTGATTATTTCTATTTGCAATTATGTAATATGTATTTGATTTTAGGCCAAAAAATGTCTCAGATTAAAAGACTACTCTACTTATAGTTACAACATTTGTTATATTAGTTTCCACAGAATACAAATGCATAAGATACTCAGACCTTCTCATGGTAATTCAGTGTAAGCTGTGTAAATGTAAAACATGATTAGTGAATAAAAACAAGAGATACGTGTCATCTAAGTGTTATTTTCACACGCACAGAGATGTGAAATGTCAGTAGATCAAAGTTGACACTACACATTGCAAGAAGTAGAACTTCTCATTTCAACCATCAGAACAGAGTTGTCTGGATAGTCCATCATTTGTGGGACAGCAGAGACTTCAGCTTTTTCAGTTTTCTTTTTCTTCCAAGCAAAGTAGATGAAAATCCCAATTAATAAGAGAATTCCCATCACTGCTCTCAAACCACATAAAAGTAAGGAGTTATCTGTTCAGAGACACAAATATCACATTAAATTAGAGCTTTGACCAGGTTCACTTATGTATAACTGAGTTACCATTGGAGTAAGTGATACTACTAGAGGATTGATTCCTTACCTAGAGGAGTGTCAGAGACTTTTATAGGGCCCATTGTTGGTTTAATACACAGGGTATTTTTGGTTGCAAGCACCCACTTTGTAATGTGTGTCCCATCAGATAAAGTGCAGTTAATGAATATGAATCCTGAGGAATTCATTTGCTGTTTCAATAATTTATAACAAATGTAAAACTCATAACTCTTAAGATATTTTTGCATCATGTTCTTACTCACCACAAGTGCATATCCTTTGTTCTTTGGAGACACTATTGACATGATTTCTCACTGAGCAGACCAGATGTCCTGAGACGTGCTGTTTCAGAATAATGTTGTTACTCTTATTATTTCCAGAAAGGAGCTCAGCATCTGTCAGTGTGCGTCCATCCAGACTCCAGCTGTACTGAGGACTGTCCCCTCCCTCAGAGGAGCAGGACACCCTCATCTCTCCCTGGGACAGACACTCAGAGACCAGCAGGACAGAGGACACAGGAGCTGAGAGAAACACACACAGATGAGTTTTGATATTATATGTCAGAACTGTTCATTCTTAATAGTATATAAGGAAGAGAATTGTAGCCACAAAATACAGTTAAATTTAGAATTTTCAATTAAATATTCAAATTCAGTCTAATCTAATCTAATTTTATTAATAGCAACAAATCACAACAACAGTTGCCTCAAGCTGTTTATGTTGTAAAGTAAAGGACCATCTATACCACACAGAATATGAGATATATTATATAAGATGATATGTTATGTAGATTACCCAAAATAATGTTACATTTACAGGGCTTAACACATTTATTAGGCTACCATCTAATGCAACGTTTATACCACACCTGCCTTAAATAAACATTATTGATGATTAGCAAATATATTTTTTATGTTTCTATGATTTTTCATGCACCAATATTTATTAGCCCTTTAATCCAAATTATATTTTAAACACTATAAAGTATTTATCTATAAAGTTTAAAATGTTTGATGTTTTTATACATTTGTTAAGCACTATATATAATAATTGTAGTCATTTCTTGAAATGGAAAAAATTACCTTGAAAGATCAACTTGAAAGTCCGCTGGCCTGATGATTTTCCATCTGAATCAAAGGTCTTAAGGCTATAATTACCACTGTCATTGCTGCTCAGGTTATTGAGCCTAAATGTTCCATTACTGGGAATAATGGTAGACCTGTTTCCTATCATATTAACCTGATTATTTTTCACATCTAATATTTTTAAAGAATTCTTTAATAATTGGTATCTAGGTAATTCTGAGGTGCTGTCCATCAGCTGGATGTCCACAGCTCCTCCCAAAGCTCCATAACACTGAGCTCCATCCTGTTTGCCATCACAGTAAGTTTCCACACCTGCAAATTCAAAAAATATTTTTGTAAAAAAAACAACAACAATAAAAAAGATATTAAGCAGCACTGAAGCAATTAAAAAATAATTCTGAATATTTCACTCACAGTGGGTTAATTGGTTATAACGTGTAAAAACAAGGTATTATACCTGGCATTGTGTCTTATATGTCACAGGTAATAGAGGCACCAGTACACGGTCACTGCAAACATGGTCACTACAAACTTTGCAACAAACTTGCAACGTTACAGTAGTAAAGTCCAAAATTTAGAGATATCTTAACGACTAAATATACCATATTTTCAGATCATAAGGCACACTGGATTATAAGGTGCACTGTCCCCGAACGGGTCTGTTTTCATACATAAGGCAGATAAGCGTCAGATAAGTCAATTTTGCTCAACTCATTCTTCTTGCTTCTTCCATTTCCGTACCATTGATTCATGAATGTTGAATCTTCTTTCAGCTGCTCTATTCCTGTGTTGTTGCAGTATATTAATGACTAACCTTTATTGTGGATGGGTTATCTCAGTTGTTCTCCTGACTGAAGTTTGGTCTGTTTATAGCATCCTGCCATGCGATTGCATTTGTCCGAATACCATCGGGAACCCTCACGTTAACTTTTATTGAGTGGAAAAAAGTTAGCATTCGTCCTCTAGCTTCACTGTGTTTATGTTGTGCTAACATAGCTGTGTCACTAGCGATCATGTAGCAAATCATTATATACCAACCAGCCCAACTTTAGTAACCCTACAAAAGTCACTGCTGTTTAGTTTTCTGTCTTCATCTATGTTGGAAGTGAGAGCAGTCCCTAGTTTTATACTTGAAAGGTTTCACATCATTACTCTATGTAATAATACCAGCGACAGGCCTACATCTGTAATTAGAATCATATGAGACAAACACAATATGAGTTTATAATAGTGTCAAATTGAAGGCTTCAACTTGATAGCTATGTTTCGTCTTTTTACTACTGCTATTTGCAATTCATTTTATTTTTTATAAAATTTTTGTCCCTAGTTTTATACTTTGAATTTTGATTTATTGTATTATTTCATTATTTGATCAATTCATGGAGTCCTTTAAAGCTTTGCATTATTTCACAAATGTTTGTAAAAGTGGGCTGTATGGTGCTTGATTTAATATGCCTGCAGCAATGTAACCGAAAACACCTGAATTCAAATATTAAGAGATGCCTTTGTCTATATACACCATTTATATAGTGTACATTACCAGTGTTGGTCAAGTTACTTGAAAAAAGTAATCAGTAGCTAATTACTGATTACTTCCCCCCAAAAGTAATCCCATTACTTTACTGATTACTTATTTTCAAAAGTAATTAATTACTTAGTTACTTTTTAAAAACACAATTTACAACCTGAATAGGTGATAAAGCGATAGATCTTTCAGCCCAATTCTACTTTTTCTACATAATCCATCATACAAAATGTAACCAAATGGAAAAGTCTCTTTTTAAAACTTGTTTTGTTAGTTTTAATCTTTTAACTTTATGCATCTAGCAAAAATTTAATTATATGCAACATTCTCTGACTGGAAGTTACTGCCCATCTCTGTACATTACAAACGTCACTGCTGTTTAGTTTCTCTCTTCATTTATGTCGGAAGTGATAGCAGAGCTGTACGTCTTAATTTGTTTACGAAATCTTTCAGTCAGAACATGGTATATCCTGTTTAGGTGGAAACTAGCGAGCTAACTCCCTGCTAACTTCTAACTCCATTAAATTTAATAAATTCTGTTTTCATGGATGCCTCGATTTTGAACTTAATTGTTACACCTGGTAAAGCAGCAATGCTGATCATTATATTAAAGATGAAAGCATTTAGAAGGTTTTTAACTCCCAGTGATGGCCCAGTGTTCATTTATCTTTAGGACCTGAACAGACTCCGTGAGGCTCCTGACTATGTTATCCATAATGCTCCGACAGCAGTGCGGCTTCGTAGCTTACCAAAGTCGTACTAAAAATCTTTTTGACAGATTTTTGAGCACGGTTTATCACATAAAATTGGTTCGAGGTCAGTAAGCACAACCAGAATTCATACATGAGGTGCACCGGATTATAAAGCGCACTGCTGATTTTTGAGAAAATGTAAGCATTCTAAATGTGCCTTATAGTGCAGAAAATAGAGTACTACTAAAGCAATTTGGTAAGTAAACAGTGTATAATATGTCACCTATGACAACTACAATTACGAAATCATGGCAATAAAATTTTGAATAAACCAAGCTACTTTTTGTACCTTACGAAATTTTAATTTAAAGTTTTAACATTTAGTTGGAAAAGTAAACATCCTTAGATGTGGGAAAAAGAAAATAGGTAAAAAGATTCCATTATGAGGTAATTCCATTTCAACCACAAAAACTACAAGAAGAAGAAGTTGAAGAAGAAGTTGGTTTTGTGCAGCAAGGATGAACAAAAACTGCCTAAATTCTAAAAATGAATGCACAAAGTAAAGAATTTCTCCATTTATCTGCAGCTATATTTTTTCCAGTTAAAAACTTTAAAAAATATATCACTCAACACTACTGCATCATACCGCTACTGTAACTGATGAACACATTAGTCATGTTGGAAATCTGTATTTGCCAACATGACTATAACTCAGCACTGCTTGTTTTTACCTTAAGTGCATACTGTAAATAAGCTGAACTTATAAACAAATAAAAGACAAGAGATCCTTTGGCTGTTTTCAAGTAGTCAAATGTACTAACACATGCCATGGCTTCAAAACACACTGTTGATATATAAGATTTTTACATTATAAAAGTGTTGCATCTCAAAAGCTGAAAAACTCACCCTGAGCAACTCCCAGTAGAACAATCATCAATCCAAGCACAGCTTCCATCTTTTCTCACTGTTCAATGCGTGCTGGTACAGTTTTCAGCTGTCCGAGTGATTCCTTACATGTGATAAGTGTAAATAGTAATCATCCACAAACATCAGTGGAGATTGTAGCAAAGAGAGCTTTCATTTAATATCCAGGCAACTTTAAATCCAAGGAAAACTTATAATGAATTTTATTTTTGTATAAATTTATCATAAG
This sequence comes from Copadichromis virginalis, assembly GCF_057382275.1. Classification (NCBI taxonomy): domain Eukaryota; kingdom Metazoa; phylum Chordata; class Actinopteri; order Cichliformes; family Cichlidae; genus Copadichromis; species Copadichromis virginalis. The sequence goes on from NC_140619.1 coordinate 29,813,414, forward strand.
TGTAGCTCAACCTTTAAGCTGCAGAACACTAAAGATAATATTATCATCGATTCAGTGACAACACTTATTACCCCAGCTGCTGCATATTTCAAACAATTAAATACAGCTCACCACAGATATGATGCAATAATAGCATCATCAGTAATATAAAATAATAATATGATATCAGCATCACCTACACAAACACAGCTTCTGTGTTTCTTCTCCATTCAGCCTATTCAGCAGGCAGCTTTCAGACAAACTCTTCTACTTTACCAAGATGTAAAAAGGCACAACCTACACTGACCATGTTTCCTGTTGGTGGAAGAACGTGGGAACACTGACCAGGCAGGATGTGACTACAATAGAGCTGCAAAGAGAGACAAAAGAAAGAAGCTGCCTACCAATTTAATGAAAAACAGTCAATTATTTTTACCTGTCAAACCTTGAAACACTTTCACAGGCATTAATGATTGTTGTGTTTTTCAGTGGTTTTGAAATGTACCAAATTTCTGTGTGTCGAGGTCTCATGTTAGGTTTCGCCATAAAAAGAGACATCAATGTCATTGCACAGCAACTGTTACCATCACTGCACACAGAAAGAAGTGAAACACAAAAAAAGTGTCACCATTCAAACCACAAATATGCATGTAGCTTTTATTACACAGAGCCTCTCAATAACTCTTCTTGGTTATATTGTGCTCCTGCTCTATGTTTATGTCTATGTTTAAAATGTAGACTGATTCAATTCAATTCAATTCAATTTTATTTATATAGCGCCAAATCACAACAAAAGTCGCCTCAAGGCGCTTCATAGATACAGAGAAAAACCCAACAATCATATGACCCCCTATGAGCAAGCACTTTGGCGACAGTGGGAAGGAAAAACTCCCTTTTAACAGGAAGAAACCTCCGGCAGAACCAGGCTCAGGGAGGGGCGGCCATCTGCTGCGACCGGTTGGGGTGAGAGAAGGAAGACAGGATAAAGACATGCTGTGGAAGAGAGACAGAGGTTAATAACAGATATGATTCAATGCAGAGAGGTCTATTAATACATAGTGAGTGAGAAAGGTGACTGGAAAGGAAAAACTCAATGCATCATGGGAATCCCCCGGCAGCCTACATCTATTGCAGCATAACAAAGGGAGGATTCAGGGTCACCTGGTCCAGCCCTAACTGTATGCTTTAGAAAAAAGGAAAGTTTTAAGCCTAATCTTAAAAGTAGAGATAGTGTCTGTCTCCCGAATCCAAACTGGAAGCTGGTTCCACAGAAGAGGGGCCTGAAAACTGAAGGCTCTGCCTCCCATTCTACTTTTAAATACTCTAGGAACAACAAGTAGGCCTGCAGAGCGAGAGCGGAGCGCTCTAATAGGGTGATATGGTACTACAAGGTCATTAAGATAAGATGGGGCCTGATTATTTAAGACCTTGTATGTGAGGAGCAGGATTTTGAATTCAATTCTGGATTTAACAGGAAGCCAATGAAGGGAAGCCAAAACAGGAGAAATATGCTCTCTCTTTCTAGTCCCTGTCAGGACTCTTGCTGCAGCATTTTGGATTAGCTGAAGGCTTTTCAGTGAGTTTTTTGGACATCCTGATAATAATGAATTACAGTAGTCCAGCCTGGAAGTAATAAATGCATGAACTAGTTTTTCAGCGTCACTCTGAGACAGGATATTTCTAATTTTAGAGATGTTGCGCAAATGGAAGAAAGCAGTCTTACATATTTGTTTAATATGTGCGTTGAAGGACATGTCCTGGTCAAAAATGACTCCAAGGTTCCTCACCGCGTTACTGGAGGCCAAGGTAATGCCATCCAGAGTAAGAATCTGATTAGATACCATATTTCTAAGATTTTCAGGGCCGAGTACAATAACCTCAGTTTTATCTGAATTAAGAAGCAGAAAGTTAGCGGCCATCCAGGTCTTTATGTCTTTAAGACATTCCTGCAGTTTAACTAATTGGTGTGTGTTATCTGGCTTCATGGACAGATAGAGCTGGGTGTCATCTGCATAGCAGTGAAAATGTATGCTATGTCTTCTAATGATACTGCCTAAGGGAAGCATGTATAATGTAAACAGAATTGGTCCTAGCACTGAACCCTGTGGAACTCCATAATTAACCTCAGTGTGTGAAGAGGACTCTCCATTTACATGCACGAATTGGAGTCTATTAGATAGATATGATACAAACCACTGCAGCGCAGTACTTGTAATACCTACAGCATGTTCTAATCGCTCTAATAGGATATTATGATCAACAGTATCGAACGCTGCACTGAGGTCTAGCAGGACAAGCACAGAGATGAGTCCACTGTCAGAGGCCATAAGAAGATCATTTGTAACCTTCACTAAAGCTGTTTCTGTGCTGTGCTGAGCTCTGAAACCTGACTGAAACTCTTCAAATAAACCATTCCTCTGCAGATGATCTGTTAGCTGTTTGACAACTACTCTTTCAAGGATTTTTGATATGAAAGGAAGGTTGGAGATTGGCCTATAATTAGCTAAGACTGCTGGGTCTAGAGATGGCTTTTTGAGTAAAGGTTTAACTACAGCCAGCTTGAAGGCCTGTGGTACATAGCCGATTATTAGAGATAGGTTGATCATATTTAAGATCGAAGAATTAATTAATGGCAGGACTTCTTTGAGCAGTTTTGTAGGAATGGGGTCTAAAAGACACGTTGATGGTTTGGAGGAAGTAATTATTGAAGTTAACTCAGAAAGATCAATTGGAGAAAAAGAGTCTAACTTAATATCAATGGTACTAAGAGTAGCTGTAGATAATATTACATCTGTGGGATGATTATTGGTAATTTTTTCTCTAATGATAAAAATTTTATTTGTGAAGAAGTTCATGAAGTCATTACTAGTTAATGTTAAAGGGATGGTTGGCTCAAAAGAGCTCTGACTTTTTGTCAGCCTGGCTACAGTGCTGAAGAGAAACCTAGGGTTGTTCTTATTTTCTTCAATCAGTGATGAATAGTAAGATGTTCTGGCTTTGCGGAGGGCTTTCTTATAAAGCAGCAAACTATTTCTCCAGGCTAAATGATGATCCTCTAGATTTGTGACACGCCATTTCCTCTCCAGATTACGAGTCATCTGCTTTAGGGTACGTGTTTCAGAATTATACCACGGAGTCAGGTACTTCTGATTTGAGGCCTTAGTTTTCACAGGAGCTACAGTATCCAGAGTCGTACGTAGTGAGGAGGTGAAATTATTAACAAGATAATCGACCTCTGTTGGGGTAGCGTTCAGATAGCTGCTTTGCTCTGTGTTGGTACAGGGCATTGGAGATGATAACAGTGGGTGGATTATATTCTTAAACTTAGTTACAGTGCTTTCAGAAAGACATCTACTTTGATAAAGTCTACTCTTCACCGCTGTGTAATCAATTATTGTAAAAGTAAATGTTATCAGGAAATGATCAGACAGGAGAGGGTTTTCAGGAAACACTGTTAAATGTTCAGGTTCGATGCCATATGTTAAAACAAGATCTAGGGTGTGATTAAAGTGGTGGGTGGGTTCTTTTACATTTTGAGAGAAACCAATTGAGTCTAATAACAGATTAAATGCCATGTTGAGGCTGTCATTTTTAGCATCTACATGGATGTTAAAATCACCCACAATAATTATTTTATCTGAGCTCAGAACTAAATTAGATATAAAGTCTGAGAAATCAGACAGAAACTCTGTGTAAGGCCCAGGTGGACGATAGATGATAACAAGTAAGACTGGTTTCTGAGTTTCACAGCTGGGGTGGACAATGTTAAGCATCAGGCTTTCAAATGAATTAAAAGTCTGTCTTGGTCTTTCATTAATTAATAGGCTGGTGTGAAAAATTGCTGCCACACCGCCCCCTCGGCCTGTGCTTCGAGATTTCTGGTAGTTAGAATGGCTCGGGGGTGTTGATTCATTTAAACTAACATAATCATCCTGCTGCAACCAGGTTTCTGTAAGGCAGAGTAAATCAATTTGTTGATCAATTATTAAGTCATGTACTAACAGAGACTTGGAGGAGAGAGACCTAATATTTAATAATCCACATTTCACTGTTTTACTCTTTGGTTCAGATGTGGATACTGTATTGTTCTTTCTTTGTGATTGTTTATGTCTGATGAGCACAGGGTACACAATGCCTTTTGATGTTTTATTTTTTTGCTTTTAATTTTTAATAAAAATAGTTTAGGCAATGTGGGTGCGTTCAAACTATTACAACTGTATATGATACAGTATTTTGAGGAAAATAGATGCTGAAAGAAGAAATCCAAAGCAGAATATGTGTGTGGAGATTGAAATATAATCTCTGATATTATATATTAGTTGCCTGGGCAGATCAGGAAAACCACAGCTTTTTCATCTTCTTTTGTTTGCTCCCTCTAGAGGTCACCACGGTAGATTATCAACTTCTGCAGGCTTTCTGTTTTCCTCCTGCCTGGCAGCTCGATATTCAGCACCCTCGATTACACCTCTCCAGTATTTAAAAACCTCACCACATGTCTAAACCCTCTCAGACTTGCTTCTCTAACTTTGTCTCCAAAATCCTCAACCTGAGCTGTTCCCTCTGATATACTTATTTTGAGTCTTGTACATTCGGGTTACTACCATTGAAGATCTTAACATCCAGATCCAAACCATAAATCATAGCATGTCTCACTCTTCTTGCTATTCTTCTGTCACCCCTGACTCACTCGACAAAAACATAGTTAAGCCAAACTGGGTTTGAAATGTAACATTTGATTTTAAAACCTGAACACTGAATTCATAATGGAATCAGCTCAATTTTTAGATAATGGCGCCCTCCAGTGATTAAGAATTATACAGCTTCAAAGCATTTTTGCACTGATGTTTACAGGAATATCATAAAAACAATGCTTTCCCATATTCTGTCATCAATCTGAAATTTGGAAATTACACTTATTAAGTTTTGCCAGATTATTTGTTCTGAATTATTGCAGTGACATATTTGTAGGTGGCATCCTCACAGGGGTCAGGTAGGTTTGAAGTGTGTGTAACAGCTTAACTAAATTGATATTACAGTTTTTATTGATTGCATTTGCACAATTCTCACAGCAGAAATGTTATTCTCACCACTCTTAATACAGTTCTGAAATCAGTAACACATTAATCATTCTCAACATTTTCACACACTGCTGTTGTTTCTGCACATACTTCACCTCTAAGATATTTGTTACTGTTCTGTTACAGGTTGCTGTTAACACGGCCCCTGACACAAGTGATATGTGTTTGACATATTACCATATTTGACATGATGCAACGTTCACCATTTATCCAGATTTGTGACTGGCACCAGCCACCCCAACCCTAACCTGCCTGTGGGATTCGTGTGTGAACTTCCCCATCGAGCAAACAGAAATTAAACAAAGGCAGGTCACAGAGTAAGTCTGGTCATGTCCGCAGTTCTTATCACTTACTTTTTCCTTTCCGTCACATCATCTTAAGTAACAAACACAATGCATCGCATTATTAGGATAAGCTAATTAGGTAAGTTCAATTAAACTAATATTTAGATGTTCTTTAGTGTTGTTGTCAGATCTCTGTGTTTTACTCACAGACTTATATAAATTTTGCATATAATTTATTTACTTCAACTGATACAAACAGATCCAGAAAAAATATGTTTGTTTTAAATAAATATTTAAATTCTTTTTGTTTTTGTTTTGCTTCCTTCCGGAGTAACTGTGGACCTTGAACTGACGGGCAGCAGCTCAGAAATATTTAGATACCAGATGTTAAAGGATCAATTCAAAGTATTCACTAGGAGAAACAAAACAGTTTTTCTTAATATGATAAAAACTGAGCTCTCTTTATTCCCAATAATACAAGGCAGCTTTATTGTGCTGTACAAACTTGGGTGTCAAAACAGGGAAACAGAACATATAAACTGGGATGGACGGAGTAATCTAACTAATCAAGAAATGGGAGAGAAGGGAAACACAGCTGGTACTAATTACACAGACCAGACGGGGAACAGAGGCTGAACATAGAGCAGAACAGTCAAAATAAAACAGGAAGTACATGACAGACACAGAGACCCACACTAGATACTGAACAGAGAGAACACTGAGTACAGGGACAGGAGTGACATGAGACACTACTGACTGGGGAACAAGACAAACAGGAGGACAGAACTAAACATAGACTAAACATGGGGGCACCAGAACAAAACTTAAAAAACTAGAATTACCAGAGCAAAGAAAGACTAGAGTGCTTAAACAGAAACCAAAACACTAGTAATCATAAACCATGAAGTCACAGATTAATAATAATAATAATAAAATAAATCCAAACTCTGGGTTACTGACCCAGGACTGGACAGTCATGGTTTGGCCTCCCCAAAACTTGCAACTCACCATTATTTAAGCAGTGTAGGATCATCTTGAAAGAACAGCAGAAATCACAGCCAACTTTCAAAGAAGAGCGTCGAATGTCCTTGAAGAACCCTGGATAACTATTCCTGAAAGCTACTTAAAGAAATTACAAGAAGATTTACTTAACAGAGTTCATACTGTGTTGAAGAATAATGGTGGTCATATCTGATATTAAGCTGCTAGAATTTCACTAAAAAGAGCCAGAGAGAACGAGGGAGAGATTCAATAAAGATTTTCAGTCCAGAGTATATTATTTGATATATTCTACAAATGAACAAATATTACAGTGTAGCTGTACGTAAGGAAAATATATGAAAGCCTGTATTTTCACATAACATCTTTGGTAGAGAAAGAAGCGTTATCTACTTTGTTGCGATCGTGGTTCAAGAGTTGGGAGTTCGTCTTGTAACCGGAAGGTTGCCGGTTCGAGCCGCGGCTCAGACAGTCTTGGTCGTATGTCTTTGGGCAAGACACTTCACCTGTTGCCTACTGGTGGTGGTCAGAGGGTCTGGTGGCGCCAGTGTCTGGCAGCCTCTCTGTCGGTGCGCCCCAAGGCGGCTGTGGCTGCATTGTAGCTTGCCATCACCAGTGTGTGAATGGGTGGATGACTGAACGTGTAAAGCGCTTTGGGGTCCTTAGGGACCAAGTAAAGCGCTATACAAATACAGGCCATTTTACTTTGTGACATTTTTATAAAGTTCTCTTTAAGAACACTATTTACACATTAATTCCTAAAATCTATATGCCCTAGATCAGGTTAACAGTTTAATTTTTATATGTAAATATGCCACAGATGTTTTCTGATGACAAGCAGAAAAAAGGAGAGACTACACCACTCTAACCATGCTGACAGTTTCTTTGTATCTAGTTTTTCATCTTCAGCTTCAACATGACTGTAGAAGCAGAGTTAAGCTGCATAAATCTTATTCTGAGTTTTTGTATTTTGATGATATTTGAATTGAGACTGAGCTTGTAATACAGTGTCAAAGATCTTCTTACCTAAAGGGTTCTGTGGTAAACTGGCTCTGAGCTAATTGAAAATACAATTAAGTTGACAAGATGCAGATCACGTAACTTCCCTAAATGACAGAATATAATCAATATTGTTATTGTGATCTCTATGATAAAAAATCAACACAGTCTGAGATTCAAATATATGATGCTGGCAGGTTTTATTGTGTAATGTTTCTTGAGATGACATACATTATGAAGTAATGTTACATAAATTTGAACTAAACTGTTGTAAACATACCACAGCAGATTTGATGATTCATACATGAACATGCTTTTCAGCATACTTTATTGACACTTTTACTCTCTCACGGTTGCTGTCACAAACACATGGCTGCAGCTCTACAGCTGCCAGCCACACACATCACCACCAACAGCAATGACAACAGTTATAACACAGACTTTAAGCTGGTGAAGGGTGATTGCGGATGCTGTTCAGGTGCTCCCTCTCCTGCAGTGACACCACTTACCACAACCCACCACAACCGTACTTAAATAAGTTAGGAAATTATTTTTGTTTCGACTGTAAAATTTATTATGCAGATATCAAAGAAAAAATACAACTACAAAACTTTAATATAACGTGTTCTCTTCTTCTGTAACTGAAAAGTCAGCTGTGGGCATTCAGATCTTTTATCAATGACCAAAACCTTTTCTGCACTGAATTTTTTACAAAGTGTAATGATTTTAAATGTAATTATTTAAAAATAGTGTGGAAAACAGTCACAGTAGTAGTGTAACAGTAAATGCAGAGGTTCCCTAACAACAGAACCATTTTGCACAATACAGTGAAAATAAGATAAATTAATAAATCAATAAGCATGATCCTTGATGGTTTATATTTGTACGATGGGAAATCACATTAACTGAAAGACCTCTAGGCATCTTGGCATCACCTCCTCCGTCCATGGACTTTGGGTGATGCAGTCTATATAAAAGTAGTGACCGCTTAAATTATCGTGCATATTTTGGATGTTAGCATAAACAAAACCATCTCCTGTTGTTTCAGTCTGGCAAGTTCATTTTGAAAACTTGATTAACTCCAGCTCTGCTATTTTCTCCCTTTGCTTCACCTGCCACAACACCAACATTAGCATAGACTTCTTGGCCATCTCCATTCTCTGCAGAGCAGCAAATAGAGTCAGTGAATGATTAAAGAATTTTTCATGTTCTATGAAACTGTTTGCTAATAGTCAAAAAATGTCACTGTATGGAAAAAGTTCGTTTTACCACAAAGATGCAAAATGATTTGCATTTTACATAGATAAATAAATAAATAAAACATGACTTTTAACATTCTTTTGGGAGCTTTAAGCTTTACAAAGCTGGGCAAAATTGCTTTCAAACACTTTGTGTTAAAGGTAGTTGGTTAACAATACTTGCATATTTAACTGACACATAACAGATATCAATAAACTCTTAGCAAGAATAAAAAAAAAAACTATTTAAAAGTGCTCAATTATTCTGTTTATCTTCTTAAAAAATGCAAAAAAGAGCGACCTGAGTAATGGGAGAAAGAAAAAAAAGATGTTTGTTACCGTTTTGTTTTAGGCGTTTGTCGTTTTTCTTTTTCTCTGAGCAGATGATAACTGCACCCACAGCCATGAAAATTACCAGAGCTGAGAGTCCACCACCAATCAATGACAAATTGCATGTTTCAAAGATAAAAGACAACAAAAGATGAAAAAACTGATTTCATTGGATCTACTTAGTTTTCACTTACTAATCCATCATGATTCATCTCTGATGGCAGTTTCTTTTTCCTTACCCACAGAACTCTTTGCTGGTTCAGTACACACAGTGTTATTAGTTTTATGCACACACTCTGATATCTGTGTCCTGATGACTGAAGTGCAGTTAATGAAAATAAAGCCTATGAGCAAAGAAACCCACGTAATTTGCTAAAGATATACAAAGTGAGCATATCAATTGCTGAGTGATTATCAGATATTATTTACAAAGACCTCACTCACCAGAGGTAGATATCCTCTCTTCTTTGAAGACATCACTGACGTTATTACTGACTGAGCAGACCAGATGTCCTGAGACGTGCTGTTTCAGAGTGATGATGTTAGTCTCATTATTTCCAGAAAGGAGCTCAGCATCTGTCAGTGTGCGTCCATCCAGAGTCCAGCTGTACTGAGGACTGTCCCCTCCCTCAGAGGAGCAGGACGCCCTCATCTCTCCCTGGGACAGACACTCAGAGACCAGCAGGACAGAGGACACAGGAGCTGAGAGAAACACACAGATCAATTCTGATACCGTGACAGGATTTTGGTCTCCAATGAATAACTGGGAAAGCAAAAAATATATCTGAAAATTGTCCACGGGAACTTGTGGATTTTAGTTTGTAGTCCCTGCCAGAAGGACTGTGGTTACATTTTCTGACGATTGTCAGTTTAAGTTCATTAATGTAAAGCTTTTATTTGTGAACAGATACGTATTATACAGGTCTGTGACTGAAACATAGTTTGGGGTAAGTTAGCAGCTCTAGTTTCCTTGTGCAGATATTCATCAAGATGAAAATTTACAAAACCTAGCTGGAAAATTGCAATTTTCCAAACGACAAAACAAATGTCTGAATTGTATTTGGCTGCTGTAGCGTTTAGACTCTGCAGCTGTGCATGTTGCCTTACCACACCATCATCAAATGTTTTAAGTAGCCTGTACTTTTCTACAAGAAAAAAAGTAAAAATGTCTGGTATGAAATAGAACAGTTGTTTAATGAGGTAATTTGTCATAGTTGTATTTACTTATATGTGTTTACTGCATATTCAATGATCTCAGAATGGCACATTAATGTTTAAAGAAAAGCAGGCCAAGCAAGCTGGAAAAATTTGTCTTTTGTTGTTGTTCTTTTTGTTCCAAACTTATTTTATGGACTGTACTAGATTTCTTGGCTGCAAAACATCTCATTGTTATAAGATTAGGTATTAAGCAAGTTTTGTAGCTCACCATGAGAAACTCCGAACAACATCAACAACAGTCCAGCTACAGCTTCCATGTCTGCTCAGTGTTCAGCCTTTGTTGATACAGTCTGCAGCTTTCAAAGTTTTTTACTCAAAAACAGGCGTGTGTGTGCTGGTCTGAACAGGCTCCAGTGTGCCCTGTTAGCGATTAGCCTCAGAGAAGAATTCTTAAAAATTTTGGTGTCAGGTTTCATTGATGTTGTACTTAACAACTTCTTTTCTTTTGTTTGTTTGTTTCTTTTTTTGGCCCCACAGACACAAATAAATATAGACAATTAGGGGGAAAAGATTTCGGAATTATTTATAAAGGTTTCATTTTCGCTTCATATCATTGGTTGCACTGGATTACTTTTTGATAATCAACACATTTTTAAATAGTCTGACTTTATGTCTTCACTGAGGCGACACGGTTACGCAACTTATTTATAACTGACTGCATTCATGTTATATTTTCGCTTTCTGTTCATGATGTTGAAAATACTTGTTTAAAACCAAAAGTATTTTATGTTCAATATCAGAAGTACTGTACTGTATATTAGTGTGAAATGTGGGGCACATCTTAGGGGCTCATGTAAGGCAGCCCACACTTAGGCCATGTCCACACTAATACGTTGTCATTTGAAAACACATCTTTTCTTTCTCCATTTTGGCGTTTCAGACAAAAGCACCATTTTCAAATTTATCGGGGCTAGTGTGGACGTAGCCTTAGAGCAGGGGTCACTAACAGGCGGACCGGTGTCCGAGTCCGGACCCAGACGCCATCCTATGTGGACCCGGACCTATAGTTAACAAAATATTAAATTATATTTAATTTTGATGGGGCGATTCAATTTTAAGCGGTAACATTACATTGTATTAGACCAGGGAACATACAAACCAAGCGAGTGCGAGTTAAGCCACCCACGTGACACTACTTAGCCAATCAAATCTGTGCATTCAAGGCGATCGCAACGCTGAATGCAGACACAGACAGACAGAGGAAAGAGACGGTGAGAGGCGAATGACAAGCGAGGCGATAAACGATACAGGGAGACAAGACGTGAGGTGGAGTCACAAGAGGTAAAACAACTATGGCGCTTTCAAAAAAGAGAAAATAGAACTTTCAAGACTGAATGGACCGACGCATATATGTTCATTCCTCCAGCCGCAAGCAGCAAACCAGTGTGTCTCATATGTTCAGAAACCATGGCACTGATTAAAAGTGGCAATGTCAAACGCCACTATGAGGCAAAGCACAAAGCCTTTGAACAATCATACCCACCCGTCTGAACTCAGGTCCCAGAAAATTAGCAGTCTCAGAGCCCAATATGATCAATCCACAAGGATCTTAACCAGTTCTTTCACCGCCCAACAACGTGCTCCTGACACGGAGGACGTGTCCCGGACCTCTGCTTGAGAAGATTTTCTCCAACTGGACCTCCTCAAATTTTAGTTTAATACCCCTGCCTTAGAGTGTGGAAATACTACTATATGTACAATTGGCCCCACTGTGGAACCCTCTCTGCTTATTATGGGCAGCCCACACTACGTGCTGCCCAACTGGGGCCCATATTTCTTCATAATTCAGGAAAAAAATGGAGGACCCGGCCCATGACTGCGAAGGCCGGGTCCTCTGGTGGACGCAGCTTCAGAATTTGGACACCCCCGGCCTGTTTCCGGCCGGACAATAATAACAGTGACATTTAACTTATTTTATTTGATAAATAAACACTGTAAGATTCAAGTTTTTTGTGTATATGTATACCACTCCCACCCCCCAACCCCCAACAGCCCTTTTGAATGTCTCCCTAATTCTGAGGTCTCAAAGTTGGTAAGTATGTGCTAGGCTTGGCCCACATCAGTCTAAAATTGTATGTAACCATGAATAACCTGTCCACCAGGAGAGACTGGACAGTATAGATGTAAAACAAATATGCCAGAAGTTTATCTCAGCTAACGAAAGGAGAAGGCATGTGTTTGGCTGCTTCACATAGTGGACATTGAGTTGTTGTGTGGGGCACCAGTAGTCCATGTCTGTTGCTGTAACAGTAGTTCATGTTTAGAATAAAAAATCCCAGCTCACAGATTTGATAGGGGCAGTAGTTTACCTAAAATGTTGCATAATTTTTCTGAGAGATCTTTTACTTTGTGGTAATCTTATATGAGTAGTTTTGTATAAGAGATGTTGGTGTACTATAATATGAAGTAATGTTGTTAAGTCCTTAAAGTCATATTCTTTTATTGTCATGATTGTATTTGAAACTATTTTTATTTTTGAATACCTGATTTATATGGAATATGGCCGAGGTAAACTAAAGTCTAAAATACTTAGTCATTTGTTTAATAGTAATTTAACATTATATAATTCACATATAAAACTATGAATTGTGATTTTAAATGGTTTAAAAGCATGTAGAATAGCATATGTAGGCAAGTATATTTCTCCTCTTTGTATTAAGAAGCAAAGACAAAAAAAAAAAAAAGAAACATGGCAGGGTTCGGTGGCTGAATCATCTGTCCCCACCAATGCCAAAACCAAATCTTCGACCTTGCGCTGATATATAACATGTAAATATATATTAATGATATGCCACATGTAAAAAGCTGAAAAAACTGCATGAATGAGGAAAGGAGAATGATAAAGAGCGCAGTGGACACTGATTAGCCCAAAGAAGGTGAGTAAGAAGATGATTGGACTAGAGTAAAGATGACGGTATTGAGACTGACAGCGTGGGAAAGTGGCAGTGAGGTAGAGAACAGAGAAGCAGGCAAATGAGTGACTACAGATCTTCCCTAGTGAACTCACACATAACGTTCATTACAATCTATTTAGTGACTGTCTTTAATATCACGGTTGCTACAGGTTTCAAATAATTAAACCCAGTTCACCACAAAGGACAACTAATAGTATCACCTACACAAACACAGTTTCTGTGTTTCTTCACTATTCAGCCTCTTGTGACTGAGCAGGCAGCTTTTAAGTAAACCTTGTACTTTACTAAGATACAAATAGGCAAAACCTCTGACCATGTTTCCTGTTTTAGTGATCAGCTTCTAAATAAGAATGTGTGAACTCAGACCAGGCAGGATGTGACTACAATACAACTGCAGAGACTGAGAAGACAGACTGCAGTCATTAATTTAGTAATACTAAAACTCTAAAACTCCTAAACCAATTTTGTAATTTTATTCAAGATTCAATTCAGGATTTTTCACGTACATAGTTATACAAGTATAACACGAAGTGAAATGTGACCTGATACGCTCCTCGACTGTGCAAAATATATAGAGAAAAACATTATATACAGTAAGTAAATAGATATATACAAAGATGACATTATGTGCAATATTGTCCAACTTATTATGCTTTTTCATCGACACTTGATATTTACAGCTAAATTAAATTAACAAGTTAAAGGGGGTTTTTAAGCACTTTGAAGTACACAAAAATTACCAAAAAAGTGTGTAATTAAGCCACAATTGTTTTTAATTTAAGAAATATAAATAACAGATTCCGTCAAACCTTGAAACACCTTCACAGACATTATTTCTTGTTGTTTTGCTCAGTTTTGAAGTGTTGTCTGAAGTTCTGTTCGTTGATGTTATATGTCAGGTAAAACCGTCATTGTGCACAGAAGGAAACACAGTGAAGCAATAGTAAGTGCTACTACACAAACCACAAGCACACATGCAGGTTTTAAAATGAAAAGCCTCATTTTTATTCTTTTATTTATTTTTGTTATATTCTACTGTGTCACTACATTTAAATCTGGACTGATGAACACAGACTGCAGCACATATTTTAATGAATTCATTTTTTAATAAAAGCAGTTTGTACAATGTTTATAACCTGTGTTCATGATTACATTTATATACAATGCAGTATATGGAGAAAATGAGATATTAAAATAAGAGGACAGAAACAGAAGATGAGGTTTACCCTTTTATTATAAACTGTCTGGACAGGTCAGGAATACCTCTTCTTCTTCCATCTGATACTTTTAGGGGCCATCCCAGCAGTCCGTCTTCCTATCCCTAGTATCCTCTCCTATCATATCAGCTCTCTGCATGTCCAACATGACAACCATGTTGTCTCCAAACTGCTCAACCTGAGCTGTGCCTCTAATATACTAATTTCTACTCTTGTCCATCCTGGTTACTCCCAATGAAAATGAACTAAAAATATAGATCTATAGATGACACTCAAAGGTAAACAGAAGGTAGAATGTGAACAGAAGATTAATGAGCTTGAACACCAAACTCACCATTACCCACAATGAACCTAAAGCCCCATTGAACAAAATTAATTTGAAAAATGAGTAAAACCCCAAAACATCATAAAACTCACAACCCTGGGTAAATCACATGGGTGACTTGGGATTACTCTGTCTCCACCTCTATCTCCCCTCTTTGACAACTTGCTTTCCTTGCTGTTGTGTGAGACTGACATCAGTAAACATTATTACCTGGTCATCTTCTTCCTCGGCAGAGAAGCAAGAAGAATAAAGTAACATAAGTGAGTCATTAAAATAATCGTTTGAGGTCTAAACAGAAGTTTACCATCATTTCTTCAGCAGACTGAAAATTGTGAAAACTGATTCTGACCAAAATGCACACAAAACATGACTTTTAATTTTGCTCAGTTCTGGCTTTTTTGATGTATCAACAAACTTTTGGCAAAGAATAAAAATTGTTTATTTAAAAAACAGCAAACAGAAAAATTGTTATATGTAATTATTAAAAGAACAAAGTTTTTTTTACCTTCCTGTTTTGTAGGTTTGTTTTTTTGTTTCTTTCTCCGAGAACAGATGACTGCTACACCCACAACTAAGAAAATTATCAGTGCTAAGAGAACACCACCCATCAGTGTTAAAATTCCTGCTCCTAAAATAAATGAAATTTAAAAAAAAAAACAAGTCAACATGTGTTTTTATGGCAAAACACAAGGAGAAAATAAAGACAATTACATCAATAAATTCATTGCATTAAAGTTTTAATTTATTAATGTGCCATCAGTGATTATTATTGTCCAACTGATTAATATGCAATCAATGAAAATGAAGCTTATAGCCCATAAATAAATGATTTATGAAAGGTGTACAAATTGACCATTTTGGTCACTAACTTCCCAAGGGCAAGTCAGAGCAGAGACATATTCACACTACAGTAGCAGTACAAATATCTAAAAAAGACCAGTTTCTGTCTTTTCTCAAGCTCTCGAGACTACTACCATGAGCTGGATGACTGGGAACCTACACTGACTGAATTGCTGATTCAGTATTAGATATTATTTACAAAGACCTCACTCACCACAGGTAGATATCCTCTCTTCTTTGGAGACATTACTGACGTTGTTCTTGACTGAGCAGACCAGATGTCCTGAGACGTGCTGTTTCAAAGTGATGATGTTATTCTCATTATTTCCAGAAAGGAGCTCAGCATCTGTCAGTGTGCGTCCATTTAGAGTCCAGCTGTACTGAGGACTGTCCCCTCCCTCAGAGGAGCAGGACACCCTCATCTCTCCCTGGGACAGACACTGAGAGACCAGCAGGACAGAGGACACAGGAGCTGAGAGAAACACACACAGATGAGTTTAGATTTTAAATCAGAATCTCTGTCATTTTCTATAGTCTCTAAAAAGAAACAAGGAAAGAACAAAATACATGTATTTGATATTTTGTGATATATTATTTAGTTTGCCAACAGAACAGAAAAAATACCTTGAATAAACAACTGTAAAATACGCTCGTCTGATCTTCTTCCATCTGAATCAAAGGCTTGAAGAGTATAATTATCACTGTCACTCCTGCTCAAGTTATTGATCCTAAATGTCCCATTACTGAGGAAAAGATACCTATGTTCTGTGGTTTTAAAACTGATCATATTCTTTTTCACATTAAATATGTTTAATGAATCCTTCAACAATTGGTATTCAAGTATTTCCGAGATGCTTCCCAGATGGATGTCCACAGTTCCTCCCAAAGCTCCATAGCACTTAGTTTCATCCTGGCTGCCATCACAGTAAGTTCCCATACCTGCCAATGCAAAGTAAACGGAAGCAAAATTGACACAATTTTGAGTGTTTAGTACCTACAAGAACTACAGTTTTTCTTTTCATTTAGCATTTGCACATGTTTAACAAAAACAGAAATTGTGGTTTTCTGTTTACTGTTTGCTAAAGTGTACACTATGCAATCAAGCATTTACGAGAGGACCCAAGTGCAGAGGCTTGGCGATAGTAACAATAACAAACAAGAAATCATGAACAATTAACTTTAACTTTACAATAGCTTAAAAAATATACAATAAAGAATAAGTTACAATAACTTGCCTTCAACTTTTCCATTGTCTTTAACATCCAGGGTGAAATGAATGTTTTTCTCTTGAACTCCATCTGAATTAAAGACCTCAATGCTGTATTGACCTGAATCATTCCTCCTCAGGTTTGTGATCTTGAGTGTCCCGTTCTTGATTATAAATGTTAGTCTGTTGTTAAATTCCTTGTCTGTTGTTATTTTTTCTTTCTTTATATTGAACACAGTTATGTTCCCCTTGGGAAGCACCTTCAAACACTTCAGTTCACTGCCACTAGCATCAGTCATCACTTGGATATACACAGTTCCTTTAAGAAGAGGAGAGCATGGGCATGTGTTCGTCCTGAGGTCACATGTAGTCTCATCAATTGGAACGAGAGCTGGAAAAACACATTTAATAGAACATGAGCTGAAATTATTCAGACAACAAATGGAAATGATTGGCTTCATTACTGGCAAATTTTCTACTATAATACTTCTTCTTCACTGCCTAAAGTACTCATTTAGTGCAGCTAACACTAATCAGTGACAACGTTTAAAATTTCAGTGTCCCTTTAAACTTTAAAGTTAAAGATTAAATAATGAATATGGATCCCAGCCCATGTGTGGTGAAAAGAACTGGAAATGCCCATAGATAGACAAATTCTAAATCAAGAAATATCCCATTTGTTGTCTTCAAGAATTTGGAAAAATTAAGCAACATGAAACATTTATATCTATCTGTGTAGTTTTTTTTGTTGTTGTTTTGTTTTCATCTTCTACCCTTTGTTGCACAGGGGTTGTGTACTGTGTTTTTCTGTTTTACTCCAACAAGATGGCTATATTTCTGATTAACTTTATAATAATTTCAAAAATATACAATAAAGAATAAGTTATATAACTTGCCTTTAACATCCAGCGTGAAATGAATGTTTTTCTCTTGGACTCCATTTGAATTAAAGACCTCAATGCTGTATTGACCTGAATCATTCCTCCTCAGGTTTGTGATCTTGAGTGTCCCGTTCTTGATTATAAACTGTAGTCTGTTGTTCAATTCTTTGTCTGTTGTTATTTTTTCTTTCTTTATATTGAACACAGTTATGTTCACCATGGGAAGCACCTTCAAACACTTCATTTCACGGCCACTAGCATCAGTCATCACTTGGATATACACAGTTCCTTTAAGAAGAGGAGAGCATGGGCATGTGTTCGTCCTGAGGTCACATGTAGTCTCATCAACTGAAACGTGAGCTGGGAAAGATGCATTCACATGAACATGAGCTGAAATTATTCACACTACAAATACTAATACTTGGCTTCTTTATGAAGATGATCTTACCATGAATTCCCCCTGCCACAAGCACAATGATAAGAAACTGCTCCATACTCTTCATTAAGCCACGTTGTGATTTTAATCTTTAAAAATTACTGTAGACAATGATGAACAAAGCTGGGTATAAATCAGTATAACGTATATACTGTTGACAGTATTTTTTCAGCATACCTTAACATACATATCTTACTTTTCTATCGCTGCTCTAATTGCATCAGCAAAACTGAGTCTCTAGACAACACTGTAGGGTGACACTTTCACAGCATATCAATGCAAGTATAAAAAAGTATATGTCACGTATTCTTGACATATCCTTTTGAGAAAGAACAGGCAACATGTGCGGTGACAAGTTAATTCACAAATAGTTCAGAACTTCCTGTGGGGAGAGCTGTACTGCTGTACTGCACACCCTGTAAAGAGCACTCTTTACAAGGTGTGCAGGAGGGATGCCTTTTTATGTTTGTATGTTTGGATGAGTTTTCTTTCTGAAAGGAAAGGAGATAAACAGTATAGAACAAATAAAATGTAAATAACCAAGGAAAAACCAGCTTGTTAAAATGCTGCAAATCATTGCCACAAAATGGAACTATGAAGTAATGTTTTCCAGAAAATATTAAAACATTGAATCCTCATATCTATCAAAGCAGGCTGAATTCAATATAAAAATGTAGATGCACGACTCACAAGTATTCAAACTTGCCTACAGTATTTGTGTAAAGAAGACAAATTTAGGTATTCTAAATGTATGCATCTGTAATATGCCTTGAATCTTTATTGTAAATGTAATTAAATTAAAAATTGCAGACATGTTAAAGCAAACATTACAATTTTGTAATTACTTTTAATTTTTAATTGAAAAATAGGTTGAATATTTTGTACTTTATTAAAAAAATAAAAACATTTAATTTCTTACTTACATCAGTAAACAGCTGGAGTGATGGTTAAACATTAACAGAAGAAGAATTACCATCAAGGAAATAAGGATAAACATGATTCACTTCCAAATTAATGAATGCCTACATCAGCACAGGCTGAGGCAGTAACCCACTTACGAGCGCTCAACTGGAACCAGGCACAACTCATCTGTGAGAAAGACACCCACGCATGGGTACTTCCTGCATCACAGAGCAGAGATAGAAGCTAGCACTCTGAGAGAGGTGCAGTGAAACTGTTCGAGTGGTACAGGGCTACTTTGAACTAACAGACCAGTCACACACACACATATATATATATATATATATATATATATATATATATATATATATATATATATATATATATATATATATATATATATATAATTTTATCGACAACTTTAATATTTTTTGGGAACGCAGGCATCTGTTCAAAGCAAATGGATTTAATTTTAACAAGTCAGGGGTGAAACTGTTCACCTCCAACTTGTTTTATTCCATACGTCATCCATCCGTGCTTGGTGCCAAGGCTGAGATAAACGAGGAGTTATCTCATAAAGAGGAACAAACAGTACTCCAAGAACAGACAAAGCCCAGCAGAAACCTTGAGGAGGAGCTCCATTTGCCCCCACCCGGGAAGAGCCTCAGAAAGGAGAGACATCCATGGCATCTGAGGAAGAGCCTCAGAAAGGAGAGACATCTAAGGCAAGAAGAGGGGTCCCTATTTGCCTCCAACTCTCTCAACAACACCAACGACCAGGACAAGGGACCACGACCTTCCCCAGTCCCCCAAACCCCTGACAGGCCATCACCCTCCTCCCCCTCCCTTTCTCCCTCCTCCCCACACCTGAAATTCACTGAGGAGATGATGGAGCGGGTCAATGCTGGGCTCAGATCTACCCCCCGTCCCAATCCCTTTTTGTCCCCCATAAACCCCCCACCAGAGCGGCCAAAGGTTCGCCATCGAGCCCCCATCGATTGCTCTGTTAAGCCCCCACCCTTAACAGAGCAATCGAAGTCACATTGCCCAGCCTCGCCCCCCTTAGTTCCTCTTCATGCCCTGTCTCCGCAGTCTGATATGTGATATGTGAAGGGTCCGGGCTGTGAGGATTATGGCAGTGATGACTTTTCCCAGGAGAAGCTGGGACCCTGTTTACTAGAAGGTTTTAAAATTTCTGTACTTTTAGGTGACAGGAGACATGTGGCCTGGTCAAAACACAGAGAGCTGCACTCTAAAAGATCTTTAAACATAGTAAACATACCTTGTGTGCCACAGACTGCTCCCAAACACGAGGGGACAAGTAATACCTCTAAAACACTTAAGTTGGCTTTATTAAACATTAGATCTCTAGCTGGGAAAACATTTTTAATTAATGATTTAATCACTGAGCACAGCCTTGATTTTATGTTTTTAACTGAAACTTGGTTGGACCAAAGTAACAGTGGAGCTGTTCTCATCGAGACGACCCCTCCTAACTACAGTTTTATCAGTGAGGTCAGGGCGAGCAGGAGAGGAGGAGGGGTTGCTGTCTTATTTAATGAATCATTTCAATGTAAGCAGCTATCTCCTGGAAGTTTTCAGTCTTTTGAATATGTGGCTTTACAGCTGAAGGCCCCATCCAAAGTTGTGTTTCTTAATGTTTACAGGCCTCCCAAATACTGCACAGACTTTTTTAATGACCTCAGTGAACTGCTGTCTGTGATCTGTGTTGATTTTGACTGTGTAATTATTGCTGGGGATTTTAACATTCATGTGGACAACCCTCAGGACAAAGGGACCTGAGTAACACTCTGGGCAACTTTGGGCTGACTCAGCATGTAACAGAGGCCACACATAATAGAGGACACACTCTTGACCTACTGATCTCCAAAGGCCTGAGCATTTCAAAGGTTACTGTGTCTGATGTGGGCCTGTCTGATCATTACTGTGTTTTCTTTGAAAGTAAAATCTCAGCCCACACAAATATATCAACAACAGTGATCACAAAACGGTGTATAACTGAACACAGTAGTGCAATTTTTAACCAGGTCTTCCCATTAACACCTGACCTGCCCAGAGGGTCAGTCAATGAGCTCGTCAATAGCTTCAATGCTAACATGTTAAATGTAATGGACACTATTGCTCCCATTAAGGTGAAGGTTATCTCTGGAAGGAAAAAGTCTCCATGGAGAAACTCCACACTGGTGAAAAATGAAAAAAGAGAGTGTAGGAAAGCTGAGCGCAGATGGAGAAAAACAAACCTCCAGGTTCATTATGACATTTATAAAGAGAAACTTCACAATTATAATTTACAACTGAGGAATGCAAGGAGGTCCTACTTCTCTGACATCATCACTAAAAACAGCCATAATGCTCGGGTCTTATTTTCTACAGTTGACAGGCTAACAAACCCTCCTGTGTCAGTGGCAGCTGAACTTCATTCGACCATGGCCTGCAATGACTTTGCCAAATTCTTCACTGAAAAAATCCAAAAAATTAGACAAGCAATTGGTACATCAACAGCAGATCCAGGATATGTACTGTGTCCACCAAAAAACTGTTTAAACACCATGAAACAATTTCAACCTATTAACAGCAAAGACCTGGAGGACATCTTAGGTCAACTGAACTCCTCCTCCGGCTGTTTAGATGTCCTGCCAACAAGTTTTTTCAAAAAGGTCTCAAAGACTTTAGAGTCAGACCTGTTACAGATCGTCAACTTTTCTTTATTATCAGGTGTGTTTCCAGAATCACTAAAAACTGCTGTAATCAAACCTATACTGAAAAAGGACAATCTTGACAAGACACAAATGAACAACTACAGGCCGATCTCAAATCTCCCGTTTTTAAGTAAGATCATTGAAAAAGCAGTTTCCCAACAGCTCAGTTACTTCTTAAAACAGAATAATTGCTACGATGCCTTCCAGTCAGGTTTTAGACAGAACCACAGCACTGAAACCGCTCTGACCAAAGTGTTTAATGACATATGTCTGAATACAGACAGTGGAAAAATGTCAGTCCTAGTTTTACTGGATCTCAGTGCAGCATTTGATACAGTTGACCACAACATATTACTCAAACGACTGGAGAACTGGACAGGTCTTTCAGGAACTGTACTAAACTGGTTCAAAACATACGTAGAAAACAGGAAATACTTTGTATCAATAGGTAACTTCACATCTGAGCAGACAAGTATCACATGTGGAGTTCCCCAAGGTTCCATCTTGGGACCCCTTCTGTTTAACATCTACATGCTCCCACTGGCACAGATTATAAACAACAACAAAATAAACTATCACAGCTATGCAGATGACACACAAATATATATCACAATGTCACCAGGAGACCGAGGCCCTGTACAGGCTCTTGGTAAATGCATTGAGGAAATCAATGACTGGTTGTGCCACAATTTTCTCCAGCTAAACAAAAACAAAACTGAGGTAATAGTCTTTGGCGCCAAAGAAAAACGATTACAGGTCACCAGAGAACTTCAATCTATACATCTAAAAACCACAAACCAGGCGAGAAATTTGGGTGTAGTGATGGATGCAGACCTAAACTTAGAAAAACACATTAAGACAATAACAAAGTCACCTTACTATCACCTCAAGAATATATCAAGGATAAAAGATCTGATGTCTCAACAGGACCTGGAAAAACTAGTCCATGCATTCATCTTTAGTAGGCTTGATTACTGTAACAGCATCTTTACAGGTCTACCTAAAAAATCAGTCAGACAACTACAGCTCATTCAGAACTCTGCTGCTCGAGTCCTCACTAAGACCAAAAAAGTGGACCACATCAGTCCAGCTCTGAGGTCCTTACACTGGCTGCCTGTCCGTCAGAGGATAGACTTTAAAGTTCTGATGCTGGCCTATAAAGCTCTGAATGGTTTAGGACCAAAATACATCAATGACCTCCTGACCCAGTATGAACCATCCAGATCCCTCAGGTCATCTGGATCCGGTCTTTTATCAGTTCCCAGAGTCAGAACCAGACACGGAGAAGCTGCATTCAGCTTTTATGCTCCTTATATCTGGAACAAACTCCCAGAAAGCCTCAGATCAGCTGAAACACTCAGTTTATTTAAATCCAGGTTGAAGACTCACCTGTTCTCAGCTGCATTTGAATAAAGCACCAAATCCACACTTTAAGCTTAAATTTCAAAACTTACATTTAACTACTGATTTTATCTACTGTTCTGATTTTATCTGTTTTGATTTTATATACTGTTGTTTGTTTGTTTGTTAATTAGTTAGTTAGTTTATTTGCTTGTTTTATTCAATTTTAAATCATGCTTTTTATTTGTTCTTGTTTCTAATGTCTCTGTAAAGCACTTTGAATCACCTTGTTGTTGAATTGTGCTATACAAATAAACTTGCCTTGCCTTGCCTTGCCTTGCCTTGCCTTGCCTTGCCTACACTATGCCGGCCACTTGGTTATGGCGTTCCATGTATGCCTTGCCTGCTAGCATCTTGCACCCTGCTGTTATGTGCTGGATTGTCTCTGGGGCATCTTTACACAGCCTGCACCTGGGGTCTTGCCTGGTGTGATAGACCCCAGCCTCTATGGATCTTGTACTCAGAGCTTGTTCTTGTGCTGCCATGCCATGCCAAGCTGGACTGAAAGACAGCACAGAGGCACTAATGTGTATATATATATATATATATATATATATATATATATATATATATATATATATATATATATATGATTAAATTGCTGCTTATATTGCACCTTACAGCATATATAACTTTTATACAACTGTATATATCTCTGTAACTTTAAAATAAAAGATAAAAGTAATTTTAATGTAAAAATCTACATACTGCCAATGGAGAGATGCCAAACTGTCTTTCATTGTACTTGTAGTTGTCCATGCTAGCAATAACAGCTTCCTGTGACTGCGTAGGTTTGCTGACACAGCTGTTAATGGTGCAGCAGCTGCTGTAGCCACGATAGCTAGCATGTTGGTTAATTTGACACCTTTTGATGCATTTATTTCTATTTTTTTCTCTTTCTTTCTTAGCTTTTCAGCTCCACTTTTTCGCTTTTTTTTACCCATCTTTATTCTCTACTCCTACCACACTAAACTGTGTTCAGCATAGTGCATGAACGCACATGGAAGGGACTGGTTGCATTAGGATATTTGATTGGGTATTGCATTTGCTCATGAAAATAATGGACAGCAGCCCTTAATGACAGCTGTAGCCTGTATAATTACATCAACGCAGAGAAAAAATTATTGACCCATCAGCCCACAAGTGCATCAGCCCACCTGGAAAATGCCTGGTATGGTCCTGGATCTTTGACCCAGGGTTTAAGGTTTGTTTGACGTTATTCATTAATGGAACTATGAGATACGTATGTTTAGTTTCTAAGGGACTTCGAGTTTTGCATGCTTATGTTTCAGGTTTTCAGTTTGTTTCTTTTTATATCTGATCTCTTTCTCATGTCCAGTCTGTCTTTGTCTCATCTTCAGCGTCTTCTGTTTGTTTGATCTCCCTGTGTTTTGTCTACTTGTCTCCATGTTTGTTTATTCCCTTGACTAAAGGGTTGGGACATGGGAAAAAAAATCTTCTTTGCCTTATTTGGCAAATAACAAACTGATGTTACATTTTTATATCCAAATTTGAGCCAGTTTCCCCGAGAAGTCAGATACTGATCAAGCATAACATTCAATTTCTGTTCAGAAAAGTAAATAAGGGCAATTTGCATCTGAAAACAGCAAGCAAATATTTTTTTCTTTAACTCTGTTTATGTGTGAGTGTTTGTGCAAGTATGTCTAAGTAGTGAAAAGCACATCTTCAGTGGGTTCCCAGGTAGATTTTTGGGTATTTCCACTGAACAAAAATGGAATATAATGATTTGACACAAATGACACAGAAACATTCAGGATGATTTACCATCATCATCTCAGTTCAGTAATTCAGACTGACTGCAGTAAAACACAAATTCCTGTTTCATGTGGAAATGCTTTTTAAAAAAATTTCCATATGAAAAAGAATTGTTGCTATATGTTATCACATAACAACCTGTTAAACTTGCTATAGAAAATACAAAAAAAATGATTAAAACCTAATACAACACAATAAAATTATAAAATGAATATAGGTGTGGTATGAGATGGTAAAGAATTTTGGTGTCAATGTAGCTGAAACATTTATCGGAGAAAGCGTTTAGCTGCATGTGGTGCAGAGGATGTTGAGCATCCATGTATTATCCACAGCCACAATCTTCTGATGGAGGAATCAAAATAGTGTGTTGATTCAAACTGAAACCAAAATGTTTGAGTACACTCAAAAGTAGGTATTGCCCAAAGATTTCCTTCCAATGATGTGAGGTCTAGTAGGAATGTGCTCAGAAAATTTAGTTAAGAGGTATTTTGATCTTTAAAGAAGCAGCAGTGCTTCCAAATGTTTTATGTGGCTAATTGACTCATATAAAGTCCCAGGTGTGAGAAATGCTACATGTGAAAGATATGTTGAAATGCTGGTGGTATACAAGTCTGGCCTAAATCTACTGTCAGAAAGACTGAAGTAATCCAGGAGTTCAATTAACTGTCTTTAATAAATTCATACAGACAAAATGAACAGCATCGTGTCTCTGTTTCTTGCCAGCCTTAATTTGAATTTTTTGCAGATAGAAGTGAATGTATGTGATAATTTGTGTGTGATTTTCTGAGACACAAACAGATAATTCTATAATTAGTAAAGTTATAAATACTGGCATGAATAATGATAATATCACCTTCTGCTGAGGTAGGACACTCTGCACAAGGCACAAGCAATACCTCACAATGTCTACGAGTCGTCTCACACGTGAGGTCAAAATTAGCAACAGTTTTGGAGCAGAACAGTCCTTTTACTTATTGTTAATACAGGCTGTAGCACTTGGGCACCTTGTGTGGCAGAGTGAAGTACAAGTATCTCTAGCTCTCAAGACTACCATGACCTGGATTGCTGTGAAACTACAGTGACTGAATTGCTGATTCATTATTAGATACTGCTTACAATGTTCTCACTCAACACAGGTAGATATCTCCTGTTCTTTGGAGACACTATTAACATTGTTCTTGACTGAGCAGACCAGATGTCCCGAGATGTGATGTTTCAAAGTGATGATGTTAGTCTCATTGTTTCCAGGAAGGAGCTCAGTATCTGTCAGTGTGCGTCCATCCAGAGTCCAGCTGTACTGAGGACTATCCCCTCCCTCAGAGGAACAGGACACCCTCATCTGTCCCTGGGACAGACACTGAGAGACCAGCAGGACAGAGGACACAGGAGCTGAGAGAAACACACACAGATGAGTTTAGATTTAAAAACTAGAATTGTGAAAATTCTTTACAGTCTCAAATGAAGAACAGGGAAAGCATAAAATACATGCATCTGAACATTTTTTATATTTATTGTATAGATCAGCAAAACATTGTTAAATTTATATCTATTATTGAGAAGAAAAGGAATTACCTTGAATAAGCAACTGTAAAGTCTGCTGGCCTGATGATCTGCCATCTGAATCAAAGGTTATAAGGCTATAATTACCACTGTCTGTCCTGCTTAGATCACTGATTCTAAATGTTCCATTACTGGGTAAGATTAGAGATTTGTGTGCTATGGTATTATAAATAGCCTTATTCCCTCTCACATCTAGTATCTTTAATGAATCCTTTAACAAGTAGTATCTAGGTATTTCAGATGTGCTGTTCACTAGCTGGATGTCCACGGTTCCTCCCAAAGCTCCATAACACTGAGCTCCATCCTGTCTGCCATCACAGTAAGTTTCCACACCTGCAAATAAAAAATTAGACAAAAAGCAAAACTGTCAAACTTTTGAGTGTTAAGTTACTACCAGAAAGACTGCAGTAGCATATGCAAATGTTTACAATGAACAGAAATTTGTAAGCTTCATGATTATTTATGATTATTTTCATATGGTTCCCACAGGTGGGCACAAATTAATGACTGAATTCCATCAGCAGAAATAGTGGTTTTGTGGCTACTGTCATTTTGTTTTAGTAGTAGTTTGTTGTTTACTCAGGCCTGCTGGCAATCAAAAACAGAATATGTATCTAACTGTTATGCAAAACCTCAATTTTTTTGCTGTTCTTAGGGTCTAAAAAACTGACTTTCGGAAGCTGTTCTCATGTGGCAGTTATTCATTGAAAATGAATGCAGGAAGTGAAAATGGAGGAAATTTTAACCCACAAAGAAAAGGTTTGAGTACTCCTGAAACAGGGGATAGTTGTGCAAAAATGCTGCAAATCTTATCAAATGTATGTAAAGTAGCAGCATCACTTCCCAACAGGGAAAATGTTACCTTGAATAAACAAATGTAGAGTCCAAACATCTGATGTCCTGCCATCTGAATCAAAGGTTTCAAGGGTATATTTACCAATGTCAGTCCTGCTCAGGCCATTGATCCTAAATGTCCCATTGCTGGGAAAAATGAGATATCTATGTGCAATGGTATTAGAAATAACCTTATCCCCTCTCACATCTAGTATTTTTAATGAATCCTTTAACAACTGGTATCTAGGTATTTCTGAGGTGCTGTCCATCAGCTGGATGTTCACAGTTCCTCCCAAAGCTCCATGTAGCAGTCCCTCGGACCAAGGAAGAAATAGAGAGAGCCTCGACGGGTGCAGTAATTTTTACTTTGAGATTCATTCAGAATCTAACAGTGCTGAGGTGCACCAATGCACCGTGAAAACTAAACAGAAACACAAAATACATTTTCTTAGACGCTTATTACAAATATGAACTCAAATAATGCAGAAAATACAACAAAATATCAGTTAAGCAAACAAATACAACTTAAAACATGTACCTCGCTCCGCATTCCAAGGGCTGCAAATTGTTAATTTTGCTAGAGTCCGGTATCACGCTGCTTCACGCTTCATTGAGAGCTGCCTACTGGGACATGTGCGCCACAAAAACCGGTCTGAGCTGGAAGTGCAGCTTGCCGCTAACTAAACAACAGAGCCCTCTACTGGACACTACGCGTCGCTGTTCAGGCTTAGATCAATAAACAAAACTGGACATTTACACTCCATAACACTGAGCTCCATCCTGTCTGCCATCACAGTAAGTTTCCACACCTGTAAAGGAAAACAAAAAAGTAAACAATTTATTCTTTTACTTATTATTTAACAAGTTCACCTCTCATAGCTGTATTTTTCAGCTCCATATTAGTTAAATAGTTAAAAAAAAATTAAATATAAAGTAAGATAAAAATGTATTTGCTATTGTTTTGTTCAAATTCATTTTGATAGTCTCTAAAAAAGAACAGAGAAAGCAGAAAATGCTATATATATATATATATAGATATATATATAGATATAAAGATTACCAAAAAATCTTATATTTATATAAAGTAGCAGCTTTATTAACCAAAAAAAGATTACCTTGAGTAAACAAATATAGAGTCCGCTCGCCTGATTTTCTTCCATCTGAATCAAAGGTTAAAAGGGTATATTTACCAATGTCATTCCTACTCAGGTCATTGATCCTAAATGTTCCATTACTAGGAAAAATGAGAGACCTATGCTCTATGGCATTAGACATAACTGTATTATTTCTCCCTGCTAGTATTTTTAATGAATCCTTTAACAACTGGTATCTAGGTATTTCAGAGGTGCTATTGATCAACTGGATGTCCACAGTTCCTCCCAAAGTTACATAACACTGAGCTCCATCCTGTCTGCCATCACAATGAGTGATCACACCTGCAAAAAAAAGTGAACAAATGAACAAAGTCAAAATCAAACCCAGATGATAAAATCAGTGTCTGAATTTAATTTAGTCAAAATGTAAACCCCGAAGGACTCTGAAAATAAGGTTACATGTTATTTAATGAGTTTATATGTCATAGCTATATTTACGCATTTTCACATTAAAATGATCTCAGAATGTGTCGTTAATCTTTAAGGAAATATAAGTAAAGGAAGTAAAAATCATTTAAAGTGTTAAAATAAAACTCATAAACTGCAGTTCAACAAATCTTTTGGTGAATTCAGCTTAATTTTATTGATGGTGCCAGATCACGTGGCAGCAAAACCTCTTTTTTTATTATAAAATTAAGCATTAATGAAGAAGAACAAAAAGTTTAGTAGCTCACCATAAGAGACACCGAGTAACATAAACAACAGTCCAATGACAGCTTCCATGTCTGCTCACTGTACAGCCCCTTATGATCCAGTCAGCAACTTTTCCTTCAATAACAGAAGTGTGTGTGCTACACGCTGCTGTCAGCTGGTACTTCACTTTTCACACGCTGAGAGGATGAAAGGAAGTGACATCATATTTGATCCCCATTTTGCTATCAAGAAAAGAAAAAAAACTGTCAAAAAAAAAAGGGTCTTCAAAAGCAACATCTAGTGGTCGAATATAAATTGAATACATGTGTGAGCAGTGAAATGAACCCTTTCATGGTATTCAGGTCTGACCATTTTCAATTTTTTTAAGTATAATTTTTTTCTGCCTAAAAATGTTTGAGATAATGTTTATTTTCTGCAACATTGTGTATATTACCGAAAGTAGTCACTCACTCATCCACATCATTTATGTATTCCAAACAGGTCTTGTCAGATAGCATGTTGGACATTAACTATCCATGCACAGTATTGTACACAATATTCACTAATTGATAGGGGATCACTCAAGGTTTAAACACTGAACTCCTCCACTTGGGGCAGGAACTCATCCCTGACCTGGAGTGGGCACTCCACCCTTTTCCGGCTGAGAACCATGGCCTCAGATTTAGAGGTGCTGATCCTCATTCCCGCTGCTTCACACTCGGCTGCGAACTGTTCCACTGCGAGCTGGAGGCCCTCACCCGATGAAGCCAACAGAACCACATCATCTGCGAAAAGCAGAGATGAGATTCTGAGGCCACCGAAGTGAAAACCCTCCGCCACTTGGCTGCGCCTAGAAATCCTGTCGATAAAAATTATGAACAGAATCGGTGACAAAGGGCAGCCCTGGCAGAGCCCATCACCCACCGGGAACGAGTCCGACTTATTGCCGGCAACGTGAACCAAGCTCTTGCAACGGTTGTATAGGGATCGAATGGCCCGTAGCAACGGGCCAGACACCCCATACTCCCGCAGCACCTCCCACAGGACACCCCGAGGGACACGGTCGAATGCCTTCTCCAAGTCCACAAAACACATGTAGACTGGTTGGGCAAACTCCCATGCACCCTCAAGTATCCTTGAGAGGATAAAGAGCTGGTCCAGTGTTCCGCGACCAGGACGAAAACCGCGTTGTTCCTCCTGTATCCGAGGTTCGACTAGCGGACGAACTCTCCTTTCCTGCACCCTGGCATAGACTTTCCCAGGGAGGCTGAGGAGTATGATCCCCTTGTAGTTGGAACACACCCTCCGGTCCCCCTTCTTAAAGATGGGGACCACCACCCCGGTCTGCCAGTCCAGGGGTACTGCCCCTGATCTCCACGCAACATTGTAGAGGTATGTCAACCAGGACAGCCCTACAACGTCCAGAGCCTTCAGGAACTCGGGGCGGACCTCATCAACACCAGGGGCTCTGCCACCAAGGAGTTGTTTAACTGCCTCAGTGACCTCGCCTCCGGAAATTGGCGGGTCATTCCCCTCATCCCCAGACTCTGCTTCCTCCTCGGAAGACGTGTCAGTGGCATTAAGGAGGTCCTCGAAGTATTCCTTCCACCGCCTGACAATTTTCTCAGTTGAAGTCAGCAGCGCTCCGCCAGCACTATACACAGTGCAGGTAGAGCACCGCTTTCCACTCCTGAGACGCCTGACGGTTTGCCAGAATCTCTTCGAGGCAGTCCGAAAGTCTTTTTCCATGGTCTCGGGGTCTTGTTCGCGAGTGATGGGGGAAGGGAGCCGGAGATCAACAGACGGATTAGTGCAGCGGCTGCAGTGATGCGGACGTGTGTTTGAAGCACTGATTCACCAGCTAACCCTGTTCATGTTTTTACAGACGAATCACTGAGGTGATCACTTTAAAGTGTCTTTGAGTTGGTTTTCAACTTTGCTTTTGTTCTCAGCTTTGTGTTTATGTATAAAACACCAGGTTTCGAAATGTATTCAGTAACTGTACCTAATGCCACACCTGATTCAGGTTTTAAATAATTATACACCTTAAGAGTCTCCTATAGCATCACCTACAATCCAAACATAGCTTCTGTGCTTCTTTACTATTCAGCCTCTTTTGACTCAGCTGGCAACTTTCAGACAACGTCCTATACTTTACCAAGATACAAACAGGCCCAGCCTTCACTGACCATGTTTCCTGTGGTAAATACAGACCATCCAGGATGCGACTGCTTCACAGTTTTTTAATCTTAACTACTGAACACAGTTGTCATTGGTTTCCATTGATCACAATAGGCAGGATGTAGCTATAATAGAACTGCAGAGAGAGAAGAGAGAGAAGTTGTTTATCAATTTAGTGACACTAAAATTCCAAACCAAGTCATGTCATTTTATTGTCCAACTAATTAATGGACTTTAATTTTTACATTTGAATAAAATTAACCAAAAAAAAAAAAAGAAGTTAATGAAAAATTTGATTCCAATTTAACACAGACATGACAGTCATTATAATTTATAATTAAGCTATAAATATTTTATTTGAGACATTTAAATAACATATTACTTGCTCAAAACACATTTACAGACATTAATGATTGTTGTGTTGCTCAGTGAGTTTTAAAAGTCCAATTTGTTGAGGTTACATGTTTCAACATAAAAGAAACGTTTGTCACTGTAACCACAAGGAAATGAAGCAGCAGCAAGGGTCACTACACAAACCACAGGTGCAGATGCAGCTTTTAGCATGAAGAGCGTTGGTTATATTTTGACCCTTCCCTATAATTAGCGGTCCAACGGTATGTTGCATTCATGTCCATAACAGTCTTACTGCTTTAGAAATCATTACAGCAGTATTATAGGGGTATACTCTCTCACATGTACTCACCTGTTACTTTTCCTTTTCCATAACCAACACTGGTACCAAAAAAAACAAAACAACTTCATGATCTCCCTGCCATGCTTTCCAGGTCCCAGATATCATTGATCTCCATTTCGCAGTTTCTCCCTTGCTCTGTTGCATCTATCCTGCTGTGCTGAACCCCTTGAGTTGGCCTCCTGTATCCATTTTTTCATGATAGGATCGGATTGAAACACAAACATGGTCTGTAATTGCCAATACAACTAACCCTTTAAATACATGATGAGCTGGCGTGTTGAGTTTTACCTGACCTCTTATGTTGCTTCACTTCTCTGTACACAACAGACAGTGTTATCAGGAGCACAGACTGGGATGATGACTGTTTTCAGATTAAAGCTGTTTCTCTCTATTCAAGTGTGGAATTTGGTAACAGTTTAAAAGTAAGTATTATTAAAAAGCTGTAGATACATAGCTGCTTCGGCACACCTCCATTGTTTTTTTTTTTTTAAGGTAAAGGGTTATTAATAGGACAGATTTAATCTTGAGATTTTAGTGCTTAAATCTAACAAAAAGCTGATATAAGTAAAACTAAACTGTGTGAAACAGAAAATGCACACAAAAGTAGTAGCCTTCAAAGTCTGTGTAACTGTTTCCAACATAAAAGGTCCAGCTAGGTTTTTTATCACGTAATGTATGATCTTGGAATATCAGGCTGCAAATGCAAAAAACAATGTGCACTTTTCTGCGCATTTTTCACAGATACTGTAACACAATTAATTTTGTCAATAATGAGACTGTCTGCTTTACTATCAGTATCAATAGTAGGCTTGGAGAATATTTTCACCACTGACTATCATGCTTACTTTAATAATCCTAAATGCTCAACACAAAGTAGTTATTAGCCTTTGGAGCCAAAGATTATTGAAAGAGATGTGAGATCTGTAATTATAAGGATAGCTCACTGAAACCTTTGTTTTTTGTTTTTGTTTTTTTTATTTTAAAAATGATGCAAAAAGTCAACGAGATTAAAGTATTAAATATTTAATAACTTTAGAGCTTTGTTCATCAGTAATGCTGATAGGATGTGGATGTGAAACAGACTCCAAAGACATCAGTAACACAATAATTATCAACATCATTCAACCATCTCAAAGTTTATGTTAGACGTGCATTTCAGTATATCTAAATATTTCTGTAAATTACCAAATGCACAATGATACAATCTTAAACAAAAAAGAATAATGTCACTGTCTCCAAATTTATCTCTACATGTGCATTTTGTTGTTTATCTAATATTGACATTGAATAAAAAAGCAAGAACATAATTATAAAAGCATAGTTGAGCTGATTAAATGTTATCTTGACTCTGAAGATCTCTTTGATATTCGTGCTGAAGCTTATTGTCAATTTACTGTCCAGTATTCAAAGCATTTATAGGTTGTTGTAAGTGAAAAAAGGCTTCCACTGTGTTGCGCATGTGCCCATAGATCCAAAACTGATGCTTATTTTAATCACTATAAAAAGTAGTTTAGCAGTGCACAAATCTACAATACTCTAAGGTTTTACTGTGTGATGTTTCATGAGATGTTATGATTTGGTGGCATATAAAGAAATCTGATCTGATTTGTGTTTAAATGTATAAAGAATGTGTGTTTGTTTAACTGCCAGTACTGCTTAGTAGTGATGACACCAAATAACACAATGTGTTTGATTATTCTTTAAAAATAATAATTCTATAAGAGAAGCTGGAATTTGGATGTTTTATCACTGCCCAGAGTACTGGTTGCACTGCAGTCATGCAACAGTTTAATCTGATGATTAATTTCCACAATTACAAAGTCAAAAACTAGTCAATTTCAAATTAAAAGAAAGTCCCTCATTACAATCACAGTCTTTGTTCCATCAGACCTTCAACAAAATACAAATGCAGAAAACACATACAGTGCTTCTGTAATTAAATATAGAGAGAATCTAAGACTCTAAGACTGGATGCATTGATGCCCTGTCGTAATTTGGAACTCGAAGTACCGGTAATGAAAATCAATATTAATGAGCTTTGATGATTAGTCTGATGTGAAATCACATTAAATGAAAAACCTTTAGGTATCTTTCCATCACCTTCTCCTCCATGGACTTTCAGTGTTGCAGCCCACCTAAACTCAGCAATCACTTAAATTACCTTTATGGGCCTTGGCATACAAGCAATCACCTCCTGTCGGTTTTGTGTGCCTACATCGCTTTTTAGTCTTGACTTGGGCATATTGTGTCTGA
Organism: Copadichromis virginalis; assembly: GCF_057382275.1. NCBI lineage: Eukaryota > Metazoa > Chordata > Actinopteri > Cichliformes > Cichlidae > Copadichromis > Copadichromis virginalis. The sequence goes on from NC_140619.1 coordinate 29,847,466, forward strand.
CACCTTCACTGCTGCTCTTTGCTCCACTTCGTCATCTTCTTCCTCTGCAGAGTAACAAGAAGATAAAATAAAGCTCAGTAAGTCATTAATACAATAGTGTGACTTGTGCAGATTGACAGGAGTTAAAAAGAAACAGGAAATGATAAACATTTTTTAATGTCATTTCAGATTCTGAGCAAAAATCACACACAAACTGATTTAAAATTGTCTTTTTTGTGAGTTCACATGACTTCTTTATCAACATGATCAGAATCAACCTTTTGGGATTTACTTAACTGAATAACTGAGCATGCATCAAGACATTCCTTATCAATATTTAAGAAAGTAAAACGGTTGTTTGTTTGTTTGTTTTTTTAAAAAAGCAAGAGCAAATTTTATTCTTTATATATTTAAATGTATTATCAATTTATAAAAAGAGCAATAAACAACCAGAGTGCAGTGAGCACAATGAAAGTTTTGTACCTTCTTGTCTTGCAGATATGTTGTTTTGTTTCTTCTTCTGAAAACAGATGACTGCTATACCCACAACTAAGAAAATCACGAGTGCTGAGAGGACACGAACCATCAATAGCAAAATTACTGCTGCAAAAATAAATGACATAAAAACAAATAAGTCAACAAATGAAGAAAACAACAAAGAAAATAAACATCAGTGAATCCACTTCATAAAACTCCATTTTTATTTGCTAAAGTACCAGTCATCATTGCTGACATTTTGATTTCATGAGATCAGTTGGGTTAAGTTAACTGGTTAATGTAAATATCCCATAGGTATGAGTGGAAATGGTTGTCTGTCTCTCTGTGTTAGCCCTAAATCAGTCTGGGGACCTGTCAAAGGTGTAGCCTGCCTCTTGCCCTAAGATAGCTGAGATTGACTCCAGCCCTCTCCACCACCCTGATAAGCAGAATGGAATGGATGGATATGATATTTGTGCCCTGTTGACTAATGTGCAAACAATAGAAATGAGCAAACAATCGAAAGATTTATGAAAACCTTACAGTGCCCATAATAAACACAAATTGCTATTTAGCTTTTATTAATAATGTGTTCACTCACCACAGATAGATATTTTCTCTTCTTTGAAGACATTACTGACGTTGTTCCTGACTGAGCAGACCAGATCTCCTGAGACGTGCTGTTTCAGAGTGATGATGTTTGTCTTATTATTTCCAGAAAGGAGCTCAGCATCTGTCAGTGTGCGTCCATCCAGAGTCCAGCTGTACTGAAGACTGTCCCCTCCCTCAGAGAAGCAGGACACCCTCCTCTCTCCCAGGGACAGACACTCAGAGACCAGCAGGACAGAGGACACAGGAGCTGAGACAAATAGACACAGATGACTATTGATTTTAAGATGCGCGTTATTATTTATATTGTCCAATGAAGAACAGGGAAAATACAAAATACATGAAATTTTGTGAAATATATAAATTACCAAAAAACTATTATGTGTGTGTTTTTATATATATATGTATATATATATATATATGTGTGTGTGTGTGTGTGTGTGTGTGTGTGTGTGTGTGTGTGTGTAATTGTTGTCAATTTCCCATAGAGGATAGTTATTATTGTTATTTTTTTATTATTATTAAAGTATTTTAACATTTAATATTTACTATTAATGTTTACCTTGAATACAAAAGGTTAAAAAAATATGTTTAGATTTTACATCAAAATCTAATTCGTTATAGTCTCAAATGAAAAATAAATTTCACAATGTTAAATTTCTATCTACAAATTGTCATCATTTCCCAATCGGAGAAAAATTTACTCTCATTATTTACCTTTAATAAACAACTGTAAAGTCTGCTCGCCTGTTGATCTTCCATCTGAATCAAAGGTTTGAAGGGTATAATTACCACTGTCATTCCTGCTCAGGTCACTGAGCCTAAATGTCCCATTAAAGGGGAGAATGACTGATCTATCTTGTACTATATTAGAAATAACCTTATTATTTCTGACATCTAGTATTTTTAATGAATTCTTTAACAGTTTGTATCTTGTTATTTTTGAGGTGCTGTCCATCAGCTGGATGTCCACAGTTCCTCCCAAAGCTCCATAACACAGAGCTCCATCCTGTCTGCCATCACAGTAAGTTTCCACACCTGCAAATAAACAGAAAAAATAAACAAAATAAACACAATCAAAACATTGACAATTTTCATTGTTCAATGCCCTCCAAGTAGTAGTTGCTGTCGGTCACTGTAGCTTTACAGTCACATCATCATCAAATAGAAAAAATGTTAAATGTTGTACATAACCTGTAGCCTTTCTACAAAAAAACAAAAACAAACAAACAAACAAAAAAACCTTTTAATGGATTAATATCAGTTATTCAGTGATTTTCCAAAATGGGAAAAACAGAGGATTAAGCAAAGGATAGTTTTAGATTTACTTTTCCATATAATTTGATAACTAAAATTCTCATTGCTATAATTAATTTAACCGCATACTCATGTTGAAGTTATCTCAGAATGAGGTATTATTGTTTTTTTAAACAATAATGCATCTGGCAGGAGTTTTTTTTAAACACAAATACCATTAACTGACCTCAGTACAGGTCTTCAGAACTTTTTTTGTTTCTTTCATCGTTTCTCATTCAAGCTTGTTCTTATTTTTGAATCTTTTTTATTCTTTCTGTGCAGAAGCTACTTAAGAATTGTGCTATGTAAAAAAAAGTACATTATATTGTTATACCTCACCAAACAACACCAGAGATGATAGCTGTTAGACACCCAAAAAAAGCTGCATGGAAAACTTGTGTGAAAGCAGCACAATCACAACCACATCTACTATTATACTTGTGCTTGACACTTTAATTTTCTCATTGGTGCAGCTAATAATGATTGGTGACCAAGTGGAAAGCTTCAGTATGACTTTAAAGCATAAAATTTAATATTAAATCAGTAATATTAATAGCAGCCCATGTGTAACTAAAATAACTGGTAATACTAATAGATACACAGATGTTATATCACACATTCTGTTCATTCACTTCAAGAATCTGGAAACCTTAAACATTAAAGTTGTGTCTGAGTGTGGATATATGTTTTTCCTTTGAAATTCTGTTATATGTTGCACAAGTGATGTACACTGTGCTTTGCAGTTCTACTCAGATGGCGTTTATATGATTTGTGATAAACTTTACAATAACTTTAAAACTATAAAATCATAAGTAACTTACATAACTTGCCTTCACCTTTGCCATTGTCTTTAACACCCAGGGTGAAATTAATGTTTTTCTCTAGGACTCCATTGGAATTAAAGACCTCAACAGTATATTGACCTGAATCATTCCTCCGCATGTTTGTGATCTTGAGTGTCCTGTTCTCGATTATAAACTGTAGTCTGTTGTTAAATTCCTTGTCTGTTGTTGTTATTTTTTCTTTCTTCAGACTGAACACAGTTATGTTCCCCATGGGAAGTACCTTCAAAAACTTCATTTCACAGCCACTAGCATTAGTCATCACTTGGATATACACAGTTCCTTCAGTCAGAGGAGTGCACGGGCATGTGTTCTTGGTGAGATTACATGTGGTCTCACCAACTGGAAAGAAAGCTGGAAAAAATGCATTCAAAAGATTGTGAGTTTAAATTATTCACACTCCAAATGTACATTTTTGGCATCATTTTGAGGACAATCTTACCATGAGTTCCTGATACTACTAGCAAAAGGGTGAGAAACTGCTCCATGATCCTTATTCATCCACGCTGTGGTTTGAATCTTGAAAAGTAAATTAAAAAAAATGCACTTTAAAAATGAAATGACATTAACAGGAGGTTTCTTCCTGTTAAAAGGGAGTTTTTCCTTCCCACTGTTGCCAAAGTGCTTGCTCATAGGGGGTCATATGATTGTTGGGTTTTTCTCTGTATCTATGAAGCGCCTTGAGGCGACTTATGTTGTGATTTGGCGCTATATAAATAAAATTGAATTGAATTGAATTGAATTATGAGCAAATCTGGTTATAAATCTGGTGGGACCTTTAGTTCACACTGAAACAGTAAATGGGTGATGATGTAGACACAGTATTTTTGTAAAAAGAATAAAATAAGCTAAACTGTCTTACTTCTTCTCATTTTCCTCTTCCTGTTTTAATTGTACTTGCAAAACTGAGTCTAGACAACACTGTGTCACTAAAGCGAAACTTTTAAAGGGTGATTATCATACAATATCTCTTGTTTACGGCCGTCTTGAGTTTTCTTCCTAGAAAGCACAGGCAACAATTCACAAATAGTGTAGAAGTGTCCTTCTACACCAACTCAAAGCTACTTTAAAGTAGCTTTGAGTTGGTTTTCAACTTTTGTTCTCAGCTTTGTGTTTATGTTTTTGGCACTGATCACCACCTGCACTCATGTATATATCTATCTATCTACTTAGCACTTTTAATTCTTATTCTCATTTTTATTTTCATGTCTATTTAAGCTTAATTTATAACAGTATTTATAACAGTATGTTTGCACTGAAGCACCGCAGCAATTTCCTAATGTTGTAAACCCGCTCAACATTTGGCAATAAAACCCTTTCTGATTCTGATTCTGATTCTGATGTATAAAACACAGGATATCGAAATGTATTCAGTAACTGTTCTGTCACACTGACTGCAGGTTATAAATAAGTAAACACAGCTCACCTTAAGAGTCTCCTATAGCATCACCTACACTCCAAACATAGCTTCTATGCTTCTTCTTTACTATTCAGCCTCTGTGGACTCAGCAGGCAACTTTCAGATAAGCTCCTTTATTTTACCAAGATGCAAATAGGCCCAGTTTAGAATGACCATGTTTCCTGTAAGTGATCGGCTTCAAATAAACTGTACTCAGTTTTCATTGGTTTCCATTGCTTGGTGTTACTGATCAGATTCAGATAAGAATGCATAAACTCACACGAGGCAGGATGTAACTACAATAGAACTGTAGAGAGAGAAGTTGTGTATCAATTTAGTGACACTTAAACTCCCAAAACCAGTCGTGTCATTTTATACTCCAACTAATAATCCAGTTTCACTGAGACTGTAATATTTTCTTTTAAATAGATATAACCCCAAAAAAGAAGTTTACAAACAAATTGATGCCAGTTTAACACAGACATGACAGGCATTATAATGTATAATTAAGCTATAAATACTTTATTTGATACATCTGAGCTTAATTGCTCAAAACACATTTACAGACATTAATGATTGTTGTACTGCTCAGTGTGCTGAGGTTAGATGTTAGGTTTTAACATAAAAGAAAAGATTGTCATTGTAACCACAACAGTAAGGGTCACTACACACACGACAAGCTCAGATGCAGCTTTTACCACGAAGAGCCTCTGTATGTTTCTTCTTGCTTATATTCTGACCCTTCACCATAGTATACTTTCACACTCTATCTGTAGTTTAGAACGATCTTCACATATACTTTTGAGAAAGAACATGCAACAACTTAAGTAGTACGACAGTAAACACACTGATTTGCGCAATCTCACAGCTGTATATCAAAATGTCAGAGGATCCAGTCAGTTCCCCCCCTGAGAGAATGAACATCTTCAGCTACAACTACAACTCGATCTTGTAGCACTTTGGCTTAATAGTAAAAATACGTTTTCATGTGTCCTGACAACAAAAAGAACAACTCTTGATTTTGTAGTCATGTCATAAATTCTATTGATAGTGATTAATGTTGAGTTTCCTGAAAAATTTAAAAAATTTAAAATAATGTTTTTGAGATTTTTAGTTTGTGAAATTGCTGATTTAATGTTTATAATTCACAACCTTATGAAATGGCAAAGGAAACTCTTCACACCTTCTTAGCAGAAAGGAGAAATATACATGCAAAGTGATCAAATACATACATTCACACTGTGGTGTTATTTCACACTTGTCTAACACCCATGCCTTTGCTTTGTAACTTTTCTGTTGCAGAGCTCAACTCACTCGCTCTCTTCTGGCTCAATTCCTTCACCCAACACTGGTTGTCTATGGTTTGAAGACATATTATGCTTTGAATTTCAGTCTTACATAGCTTTTCTTCTATAGGTATCATTTATTTCAACTACTGGCACGTTATTAACAAAGAGTTTTACTGAGTACAGACATTATGTATAAACAACAGTAACCCCTTGGTAAACCAGTAGAGGGAGACCTCACACCTCTGCATACTGATGATAGGTTTTTGTTCAATGAAACAGCCCACAGTTGAAATGTCAGCAAAGCTTAACAGGATAAGCTGATGACACAGTACAAAGACAGTTAACTGAACAGGAAATAAAATGCTGTCAAAGATTTCACATCATTACTGCTTGAAATATTGATAGAAACAGGCCAAAAATAACCACAAACAATATTTTTGTTAGCAGATAATTAATAAATTCATATTTTATCAGTAGTATTCTGTCACGAAAAGCAAAGCAATTTAAAGCTACTTTGATATCAGAAAGCACTGCTCCTCGCCCGTCAGTTAATAAGTGCATCTATCCTTGACATTACTGCCACCTTGTGGCTACAGTCATCTGTCAAAGCTGTGCTTATTTCATCTCATAGCAAAGTGTAGCGCAATCTGGTTACTGTGAATGATAACTGGAGCTGGGCAAACTGAGAGGTCAGTAACGTGTTCCTGGTCATTTGCGCATGTACTTTGTAGATAAACTTTTGGTCTGTAAACTGATGGTAGATCTGGTAGAAACTTGCCACACAAGCTTCCAGTGGCTCTGCTTTCCCTGTTCTGAGATCAGTTCTGACCTGCACTTCATATGGAAATACAGGTAGCATCAGGAAGTAAACAGGCTTCTTTTTTTTTTTTTTTTTTTTTTTGAAAAATCAAGATGTAGGCCTGTGTTTCTGAGCTAATAAACAACTGCCACTACAAACACAAAATATGAAGCTTCACATTAAACACATAATAAAGTATTTAAAATTAGCTCAGCCTGTATGCACCAAAAATATTAATCAATTTAACACTGATGGGAAACACTTTTATGTAGAATAATAATTATTGTTGTTGTTGTTATTATTATTATTATTATTATTATTATTATTATTATTATTATTATTATTGATTTAAATTAAGCAATTATCCATCAATTATTTAATTTAATTTAAAAAACAACAAAAACTGTAATGGTCCTTGTGTCTCTTACCCAGTGTTTAAAGTTGGTTTTGGACTAATGATTCTTTCTGTTAATTTATGACTTAAGTGTTACTTCTTTATAGTTTAGTATTTTTCTAGTGTGTACTTTTAATATTCATTCTGTTTATCCCCACAAATGTGTGTGTGTCTGTTAGTCCCTGTTTAATTTTCCTTCTTCTTCTTCTTCTTCTTCTTCTTCTGTCGGTTTTAACGGCAGCTTGCATCCAAAGATGTTGCACTACTGCCATCTCCTGGCTTTTACTCTCACTTCACTTAAAAATCATTGGAGCCTCTTCTTAAAAAAAACAAAAAACACAAAAAACAAAAAATGTTCCATTCCACCATTCATCTCAAACCTCAGCACTCTCCTTTGACTTACATACTTCCTGCAATTAATAAACACATGTTCAACCATCTCCATAGCATTACACCAATCCCATAACCCAGTCGGATGTTTCCCAATCCTAAAAAGAATACCATTTAGAAAGCAAAGGCTCTTCACTTTCCTCTGACACTGTAGCCACGTTCGCCTTTTCCCTCGTTCAGCCATTTCTTTGGCAATGCACTCGAACACAGCCCGGAAAAGAATTGTCTCCCTATGGTAATCAAGTCCAAAACCTCAGTTTCTGTCCATTGACTCCCTCCGTCTCCAGTTTCCGCCGCCATGCTTTCTCGTTTGTCTTTGCTGATAATTGGTGTCTGTCTTGTGTAAGTGACGTAAAAGATGGATTGAATGATCATGACCATGAACATGACCATCCAAACAGCAGTCGCTTTCTAAAACATCAGATATGTATCGGACTCAGTACCACATACGAAAGTGACATAGGTGGGATTTGAAAATATCGGATTTGTGCTGTCCACACTGTCATACCATGATCGTATATGGGTCGCATAGGGTCAAGAAAGTCGGATTTAATGCGCTTTCGCCTGCAGTGTGAACGTAGCCTAAGTCTTGTGTCCAACCTCTGGCACCCACACAGCCACCATGATAAAAAAATACTAACATATGTGCTTAATGTCTTTTTGGAATATATTTCAAGTAGACAGATGAAATGCAATTGCAAAATAAATAATACATGAAAGAAGGAGACAAAGATCTTTCTCTGATTTTCCACTTCGATTATATTTTGCTGGATTGCTGTTCTTGAATAATAAAAACACAAAAAACATATTGACATATACTAAAAATATACTAAGCTGTCAATAAAATGTGGAATGAAAAAACCCCCACTAATGCTTATTTACAAGCCTATGAGGACACATGAGAAATGTACAACAGGTGAAAAGTGACACTATGTGTTGGAGTGAGAACTCAATGCAATCATCAAAACAGAGTTATCTGGATATTCCATCCTTTGTGGGACAGCAGGGCCCTCCAATATTGTTTTTTTCTTCCAAGCGAAATAGAGCGAAATTCCACTTAATGATATAATTACCACAGCGGCTTTCAAACCAAACACGAACCAGGAAGCACCTGTGCAGAAAAACAAAATATTTATGACAAGTTAGAGCGGTGAAAGAAGAGTCATTGTAGAATTTTGCTTATATACCATACTTTATAAGACAAAGGGAAAAAAACCATGAATTAATCCCCTTCATCAGAGTTAATCTTCCCTCTTTAATAATACCTTGGGTCATTATTGATGGCAGTTTAATCAAAGCGGATTATTTGACACTATGTTATTCTCCTTACCCACTGCAGTTTGTGTGGCCGTGGAAGGGTCTCCTGTTGGTTCGGGACAAAGGGTATTACTGGACTTATGCACCCACCCTGACATCTGTGTCCCATTAAATAATGAGCAGCTGATGAAAACAAAGCCTATGAGCAGATAAAGAGATAACTTTTAAAAAAAAATTACACTAAGAATCAGCTTTTATCAGTATTGTTCTCACTCACCACAGGTAGATATCCTCTCTTCTTTGAAGGCATTACTGACATTGTTCCTGACTGAGCAGACCAGATGTCCTGAGACGTGCTGTTTCAGAGTGATGATGTTTGTCTTATTATTTCCAGAAAGGAGCTCAGCATCTGTCAGTGTGCGTCCATCCAGAGTCCAGCTGTACTGAGGACTGTCCCCTCCCTCAGAGGAGCAGGACACCCTCCTCTCTCCCTGGGACAGACACTCAGAAACCAGCAGGACAGAGGACACAGGAGCTGAGAGAAACACACAGATGAGTTTAGATTTTAAATCAGAATCTCTGTCTTTTTCTATAGTCTCTAAAAAGAAACAAGGAAAGAACAAAATACATGTATTTGATATTTTGTGATATATTATTTAGTTTGCCAACAGAACAGAAAAAATACCTTGAATAAACAACTGTAAAATACGCTCGTCTGATTTTCTTCCATCTGAATCAAAGGCTTGAAGAGTATAATTATCACTGTCACTCCTGTTTGATACTAGGGCTGCTCGATTATGGCAAAAATGATAATCACGATTATTTTCACTGAAATTGAGATCACGATTATTTGACGATATTTATTTAACCCTTTAAGACCTACTATAGAACCAAGTCCACCAGAGCTTATATTATTTTTTTTACATGCTGTAGTGCCATTTGTGGGAGCATTTCAAGTTGCTATACATCAATACAACTGTTATAGCCCATATTTTAATAATATGTATGCATTAAGTCCATAGTAATTACATAAATTGCAAAAAAGTGCAATAAACTACAAAAAAAATTGAAAATCGCTTTTGTTTTGTTTACATATATTTCTACTTGGAGAAATTTAAGAGGCTTATCCCTCAAAACTTTAAATACAATAAAGTTGCAAAAAATAGTTTACAACAACAGGAAATTTATTTTGAGTGTCTTCATAGTTTTATTTTGGAGATACAGTTTTTATATACTGCAGGAAAAACAAAAAACAATCCTATGATGCAAATTTGCAAAGAAAACAGCATGTGCATCAACCTTTATTAGTCCCACACGTGGGAAATTTGTTTTGTCACAGCAGGAAGTGGACAGTGCAAAAGTTATGAGGCAAAAATTAGAATACAATAAGAATAAATACAGTACACAACTGTACAGAATAGAATAAAATAAAATACTATATACAGTAGAATAAAATAAAATAAATATACAATAAGATAAAAATAGAATACAAATACAAATACTATATACAACTGAGTAAAAATACAACGATGACAGAAAGGATTATTGCACTTAGTATTATTGCATATGTATGGATGTGTGTGCTTGATCAGTTAAAGTCTTTATTATGGAGTCTGACAGCAGTGGGGAGGAAAGACCTGCGAAATCTCTCCGTCCCACACCGTGGGTGCCGCAGTCTCCCACTGAAGGAGCTGCTCAGTGCTGTCACAGTCTGCTGCATGGGGTGGGAGATGTTGTCCATCAGGGATGACAGCTTAGCCGCCGTTCTCCTGTCACTCACCACCTCCACTGGGTCCAGAGGGCATCCTAGAACAGAGCTGGCCCTTCGGATCACCCTGTTCAGTCTCTTCCTGTCCCCAGCAGAGATGCTGCCGCCCCAGCAGACCACACCATAAAAGATAGCAGAAGCCACAACAGAGTCATAGAATTTCTTCAGGAGTGGGCCCTCCACTCCAAACGACCTGAGTCTCCGCAGCAGGTACAGCCTGCTCTGCCCTTTCCTGTAGAGGGCGTCTGAGTTATGAGTCCAGTCCAGTCTATTGTTCAGATGAACACCAAGGTACCTGTAGCTGTCCACAGCCTCAATGTCCATACCTTGGATGTTCAGTGGTTGCAGTGGAGAATGCTTGTGCCTGCGGAAGTCTACCACCAGTTCCTTGGTTTTACTGGCGTTGATCTGGAGGTAGTTCAGCTGGCACCAGTCCACAAAGTCTTGGGAAGTGTTACGAACAGCTGATGGATCGGCAAAGCGTGTTTCTGGAATATTATGTTTTTGTTCCTGCAAGCGCTTTTTATGCAATTTTTGCAAAGCTATATGTGGAAGGAAACCGTGACCGAGGACAAGCTGATGGCATCAGATGTAAGTACAACTCCTCCGGTTTCATATGCAAAACAAATTATTGCGCTAGCTTACACGGTTCAGGTTCTACAGGGATTTAAAAATAGTTATGCAAAACGGAGCGTGCTGCTCTGACCGGATCTAAAGGGTTAACAATGACTTTAAAAAATAATATAAAATAGTGTGCAACACCACTGAAGTTTTTTTTACCTATCTTTTCAACCAACGGCAGTCACTCTCCTCTCCAAATAACTTCTGCTTAGCTTTCCGAGCTTCCCTCGGGTCCTCTTAATCAGCGGTCTCCAACCTTTTTTGCGCCACGGACGGTTTATGCCCGACAATATTTTCACGGACCGGCCTTTAAGGTGTCGCGAATAAATGAGGGAGGGGCCAATAATCGGCTCAGTCATTTTTAATGATCGTTGAAATTCCAGATCGTAATCGTGATTAAAATTCGATTAATTGAGCAGCCCTATTTGATACTATACAGAGTTGGAAAGTATTTGTACTTTGTTATTGTACTAAAGTAGAATTCTCAGGTATCTGTGCTTTACTTGAATAGTTTTTAAAAAATTTTGTTCTACTCCTTACATTTTCAACACAGGCTTTTTATTATTGGTTTAACATATTTGAGAGGAGTTATTATTTCTCATCAGTACATGCGTTCAAACATCAAACCGATTTGTGCCTAAGCAGTAACGCATGGAATACAATCCTGTTTGTGTGTTAATCACCAGGGGATGTCGCATAAAAAGAGATCAAAGAGGAAAAACTGTGTGCCACAGTCAAGGGTTCAAGTGGCAGAGGAAGAAGAGATGTTAGATATAAAGTCAAGGACTGCTCAGTGGTATTTACCCAATTTCGCTGTGCAAGAAACTGCACAATGACAATAAAAAGCTCTAAGTCTAAAAAATCTCTAAGTGTATTTGATCAACTGGAAATTAGAAGTTTACATGCAAGTCCTCATGTTTTTAAATCAGATTTATTAGGTCTTTGTATTATAATGATGATTTAAGTTCAAGTTTATACAGCTTTAGTCTTGTGTTCTTGTTTAGTGAGGCTCCTCTTGTGTCTTTGTCACACTCCTGTGTCGCTTGTGTGAGCCTGTGGTCTTATCTGTCTCCTTGTTTCTTCCCCCGCTCTTCTCCAGGTTTCTGTGTCACGTGTTTGTGTACTTCCTGTTTCATTTTGACAGTTGTTCGTCCCGAGATCAGTGCATTTGGTTTTGCTTCCCATGTGTTTCTTCTTCCCTAATCACCCTCATGTATATATTACATCCGTTTTCAGTGCGTTTGCTTATCCTTCCTTGTGTCTTTGTGTTTCCTTGGTTATTCCAAGCTGTTTTGATGTATTCCCTGTGTTTTAGGTTTTTTGTTTGTTTAGTTCTAGCTTCACAAGTTAAAGTTTTGAATGTTCTTCAAGGAGTTGGTGTTACTTTCTTACTTTGAGTACATTTCAAAGCTAGTACTTTTTTAAGCCATTTTAAATGTAGCAGGTTCCCAGTGTTTTTCTACAAGTCAGAACAAGTTTTTACATTTCATCTGTGAACTACATTTTAATGGTTTAATAGAGGTTGTTCAGTTGTTTTCCCAAAGGAAGGTGACTGTGCAAATGCAAGCTCTTTTAATATATTACTTATCTATGAATTTACTATTTATTAACCGATTTACTATAAAGCATTACCTACATTTTTTGGAATTACAAAGGTGCCCATCAAAAATGATGTCACTGAGTTTGTAACACAATATGAAACAGACACTTTTTTATAAGGCTGAAGCATCAGGTTACAAGTGCAAAAAATAATGCATCTGGCACTTTTTCAGCTACCATTGCACAGTTAACATTGTGGCTCAATACTTGATTAACCATTTCAGCTGTCAGGAAATCCAGATTGATACACTCCAAGTTGGTTTCTTCACTGAGCTTTGCTTTTTTATGGTTTCTGATTTATTATTGTGCTTATCTGTTATTCTTTCCAACCCTTTCTGTGAATAACCTTAATAAATGTTAATAAATGTGCCATGTAAATAAAGTTTATTGTTCTTATATACACGGTGTGCCATTTATATGGATACACTGTAATAACATGGGAATGGTTGGTGATATTAAAGTCCTATCTGTGGCACATTAGTATATGTGAGGGGGCAAACTCCTCAAGATGGGTGGTGACCATGGGGGCCATTTAGAAGTCGGCCATCTTGGATACAACTTTTGTTTTTTCAATAGGAATAGGGCCATGTGACACATCAAACTTATTGGTAATGTCACAAGAAAAACAATGGTGTGCTTGGTTTCAACGTAACTTTATTCTTTCATGTTTCTCTTTGTTCACAGCCATTGACATGTCAAAGAGGTTAACACGTGAGGAGCGGATCGAAATTGTGTTGATATCTGGTGAACGCAGTAACCGGGTCATTGCAGCAGATTTCAATGCAAGACACCCTACGAGACCACCCATCTCCCATACTACAGTCAGCAAACTGCTTGCTAAGTTTCGTGAAACTTGTTCAGTGTTGGATTTGCCAAAATGTGGACGCAAGAAAACTGTCACTAATGAAGAAACATCAGTGGCTGTCCTAGCTTCATTCAGCAAGAGCCCACAGCGTAGCACTCGCTGCATGTCACTGGAGAGTGGCATTAGTCGAACATCCCTTCGGCAGATTTTAGCTACTCACAAATGGCACCCTTACAAACTCCAGCTACTGCAGCGCGTCAACGAGGATGACCCAGATCGGCGCACAGAATTTGCAGAATGGGCAAAACAAAAATTGGAACAGGACCCTCAGTTCACGCAGAAAATTTTGTTCAGTGATGAGGCAAACTTTTATGTGAATGGTGAAGTTAACAAACAAAACCACCGCTATTGGTCTGACACTAACCCACATTGGACGGATCCCTCCAAGACTGTTGGAACAACAAAAGTGATGGTTTGTCCATAGTGGGTCCATTCTTCATCAATGAAAACCTCAAGGCCACTGGATATTTGAAATTGCTACATGATGATGTGTTTCCCTCTTTATGCACTGAAGCTGGCACGTTCCCTGAGTTTTTCCAGCAAGATGGTGCACCACCACATTATGGGTGCCAGGTCCGAGCATTCCTAGATGAACAGTTTCCTGGAAAGTGGATTGGTCATCGTGGGCCAGTTGAATGGGCCCCGAGGTCTCCTGATCTGACCCCCTTAGACTTTTATCTTTGGGGTCATCTGAAGGCAATTGTCTATGGTGTGAAGATACGAGATGTGCAGCACCTGAAACTACGGATACTGGATGCCTGTGCTGGCATTTCTCCTGCAGTGTTGCTATCAGTGTGTGAAGACTGAGAGAAGAGGGTTGCATTGACAATCCAACACAATGGGCAGCACATTGAACACATTTTAGGAGTGGTCAGAAACTTGTAAATAACTCATGAAAGAATAAAGTTACGTTGAAACCAAGCACACCATTGTTTTTCTTGTGACATTACCAATAAGTTTGATGTGTCACATGGCCCTCTTCCTATTGAAAAAACAAAAGTTGTATCCAAGATGGCCGACTTCTAAATGGCCCCCATGGTCACTACCCATCTTGAGGAGTTTGCCCCCTCACATATACTAATGTGCCACAACAGGACTTTAATATCACCAACCATTCCCATTTTATTACAGTGTATCCATATAAATGGCCCACCCTGTAGATTAAACCTCAGCACACCACCATAGCTGGTAGTGTCAGACACCAATCAAAAAGACACACTGAAAACGTATGATACTTATATAGTTCTGTTTAACTTTATAACAATTTCATAAATATACAATAAAGAGTAAGTTGCATAACTTGCCTTCAACTTTTCCATTGTCTTTAACATCCAGCGTGAAATGAATGTTTTTCTCTTGGACTCCATTTGAATTAAAGACCTCAATGCTGTATCGACCTGAATCATTCCTCTTCACGTTTGTGATCTTGAGTGTCCCGTTCTTGATTATAAACGTGAGTCTGTTGCTAAATTCCTTGTCTGTCGTTATTTTTTCTTTCTTCAGATTGAACACAGTTATGTTCCCCCTCGGAAGCACCTTCAAACACTTCATTTCACGGCCACTAGCATCAGTCATCACTTGGATATACACAGTTCCTTCAAGAATAGGAGAGCATGGACATGTGTTCGTCCTGAGGTCACATGTAGTCTCATCGCCTGGAATGAGAGCTGGAGAAGACGCATTCAAATGAACGTGAGCTTAAGTTATTCACACTTCAAATGGAAATGATTGGCTCCGTTCCTGGCAAATTTTCTACTATAATACTTCTTCTTCACTGCTTAAAGTACTAATTTAGTGCAGCTAACACTAATCAATGACCACGTTTAACAGTCCAATGTCCCTTTAAAGTTAAAGATTAAATTATGAGTATGGATACCATGTGTGGTGAAAATAACTGGAAATACCAATAGAAAGACAAATACTATATCACAAAATTTTTCATTCATTCTCTTCAAGAATTTGAAAACATTGAGCAGCATGAAACATTTGCATCTGTCTTTGTAGTTTTTTTCCTCAGATCTTCTATCATTTGTTGGACAAGTGATTTGTACGGTTTTGCAGTTTTAGTGCAACATGATGCTTATATTTCTGATTAACTTTATAATAACTTCAAAATATATAACTTGCCTTCAACGTTGCCATTGTCCTCAACATCCAGGGTGAAATGAATATTTTTCTCTTGAACTCCATTTGAATTAAAGACCTCAATGCTGTATTGACCTGAATCATTCCTCTTCAGGTTTGTGATCTTGAGTGTCCCGTTCTTGATTATAAACTGTAGTCTGTTGTTAAATTCCTTGTCTGTTGTTATTTTTTCTTTCTTTATATTGAACACAGTTATGTTTCCCTTGGGAAGCACCTTCAAACACTTCATTTCACTGCCACTAGCATCAGTCATCACTTGGATATACACAGTTCCTTCAAGAATAGGAGAGCATGGGCATGTGTTCGTCCTGAGGTCACAAGTAGTCTCATCAACTGAAACGTGAGCTGGAAAAAAGGCATTCAAAAGAACATGAGCTTAAATTATTCACACTTCAAATGGAAATGATTGGCTTCATTCCTGGCAAATTTTCTACTATAATACTTCTTCTTCACTGCCTAAAGTACTAATTTAGTGCAGCTAACACTAATCAGTGACCATGTTTAAAAATTCAGTGTCCCTTTACAGTTTAAAGTTAAAGATTACATTATGAAAATGGATACCAGCCCATGTGTGGTGAAAATAACTGGAAATACCAATAGATAGACAAATACTATATTGCAAAATTTTCCATTCATTCTCTTCAAGAATTTGGAAACATCAAGCAGCATGAAACATTTGCATCTGTCTTTGTAGTTTTTTCAGTAGATCTTCTATCATTTGTTGCACAAGTGGGTACTGTTTTGCAGTTTTACTGCAGCATGATGCTGTCAGGGTCCCTGTTTCTAACCGGTCGGTTCAGTGTGACTACACATGTTTTTGTTTAGATTTTTTGCTCCTGCTCTCTCTCTCCCTCCCTCACTGTCCCTCCTTCCTCCTACTGCCTGGGGAGAGCTCACCTGTGGGCTCCCTCCCTTGGCCCACGCACCTGTTCGTAATCTCACACCTGTGGCTCATCACTCGACAATGTTCCAGTAACTATATAAGATGTCAGCTCTGTGTTTCTCGTCACTGGACCGTTGCCAACTCTTGTCAGTGTTAACCCCGGCCTTGTTTATTCTCGTATCTCTAGCGATCTTCCCGTAGTAATCTTCTCGTATCTTTGTGAATAGATTTCCCTGGACCTGTCCACGTGTTACCTGCGTGACTGAGTGTGTGAGAATTGGAGCCAGCTTTGTGTTTCTTGTGGATTGGTGGAGAGTGAAGAGGAGCATGTGGCGTGGAGCGTGAATGGAGTGTGGACCTAGGAGCGTGGACCTAGGAGCGTGTGTTGGTGCAAGTGTCTTTCCCTGTTCGTGTGGATTCCCGGAATCTGTCTTTTCCCTCACTTTGTAAATAGCTCAACTGGTGTTTCTGTAAATAAACACTCTTTATTTTTCACGACCCAGAGCCTGCGCTTGAGTCCCTTCAGTCCCGTTGTGACAGATGCTTATATTTCTGATTAACTTTATAATAACTTCAAAATATATAACTTGCCTTCAACTTTTCCATTGTCTTTAACATCCAGGGTGAAATGAATATTTTTCTCTTGAACGCCATCTGAATTAAAGACCTCAATGCTGTATTGACCTGAATCATTCCTCCTCATGTTTGTGATCTTGAGTGTCCCGTTCTTGATTATAAACTGTAGTCTGTTGTTAAATTCCTTGTCTATCATTATTTTTTCTTTCTTCAGATTGAACATAGTTATGTTCACACTGGGAAGCACTTTCAAACACTTCATTTCACGGCCACTAGCATTAGTCATCACTTGGATATACACAGTTCCTTCAAGAATAGGAGAGCATGGACCTGTGTTCATCCTGAGGTCACAAGTAGTCTCATCAACTGCAACGAGAGCTGGAAAAAAAGCATGAAAAAACACAAGTTTAAATTATTAATCCTAAAAATGTATATGTTTGTCATCTTTATGAGGAAAACCTTACCGAGTGTTCCTCCTGCTAATAGAACAATGATAAGAAACTGCTCCATGCTCTTCATTTATTGACTGGAAAATTATGAACAAATCCAGATATAAATCTGCAACAAACCTAAACCCAAACTGACAGGAAAAAGTAAATCGGTGACAACACATGATGTTTTCACTAAAACAGAAAAGAAACTATCACTTCTACTTGCCAGCACACAGAATAATGATACAGGCTGCTGTAGCAAACCGAAAGAAATATGTACCACATGTGAACAAATCATTTTCCTCCACTATTTCAATAACTAAGTTTAAACAACACTGAATTGGTCTTCACATAATGTATACTTTTGAAAACGACACACAAAAGCTAAAATCACAAGTTCATTCATAAGTATTACAAAAGTTCTTGTGAGGAGAGCTATACTGCTTAGTAAGCTTCATGGGTGTGCTGAAGAGACATTTTTATTCAGAAAGGATGGGACAATAATATTTCACTCAATACCTAGCCTGTATTAATTCATTAGCGCTTCATCAGTGTTACATAAACAATATATAAAGAATAAAATGTAGACAACCAGGTAAAAAGCAGCTTGTTAAAAGGATGCAAATCTTTGCCCCAACATGAATCTGTGAAGCAATGCTGTCCAGATAATATTAAAACACAGATATCCATCAAAGCACACTGTAAAAATATTATTTTGATAAAAGGAAATTAAAATGTATATTTTAAGCTTTACATCACTTGAAATGTGCTAATAGAATAGAATAGGCATGTAATAACACAAAACATTGAGTTAAATGTCAGACAGTCTGTATGAATGTAGTGTAATTAAATACTCCAGACTCTGTACAGTTACACACAGTAAACATAAAACGTGATGGTGAACGTCAACAAAAGAAGGATGCATATAACTTACTTACATTTGAATGGATGACCAAGCTAAGGCAGTAATACACATGCAACCACTTAACTGGAACTGAGAAAAACTCATTCGTGAGAAAAAAAACAACCTACATGGGTACTTCCCGTATTACAGAGCAAGGATGGGATCTTCTATTCTGAAAGCGGTAATAAAAGTTACAATTATACAACTATGTCTATGCACATGTCAGGCAACATACTTGTGTACAGCTGGGTATCTCATCAGTTTTTACCCTGGGACAATCTGGCAAAAATACCAGTTTTTTACAAATAATCAGGCCAAAATATATTAAGCATAGAAATTAGGGTTTACGTTTTGGAGGAGATGTAAACAGAACATACAAACGCACACACACACACACACACACACACACATATATATATATATATATATATATATATATATATATATATGCATTAATGAATGATGAAGTTTGTAATGTGACATTATAATCACAGATGAATCAAAACTGCATATTCCCTTCTGCGATTTCAACTTGTTATCCTTGTCAAGTAAACATATTTTGATTTTGTGGGCGATTGTGGCTCAAGAGTTGGGAGTTCGCCTTGTAATCGGAAGGTTGCCGGTTCGAGCCCCGGCTTGGACAGTCTCGGTCGTTGTGTCCTTGGGCAAGACACTTCACCCGTTGCCTACTGGTGGTGGTCAGAGGGCCCGGTGGCGCCAGTGTCCGGCAGCCTCGCCTCTGTCAGTGCGCCCCAGGGTGGCTGTGGCTACAATGTAGCTTGCCATCACCAGTGTGTGAATGTGTGTGTGAATGGGTGGATGACTGGATATGTAAAGCGCTTTGGGGTCCTTAGGGACTAGTAAAGCGCTATATAAATACAGGCCATTTACCATTTACCATTTGTGAAATAATCCTTACCAGTTGATAATAAACACACTAGTTTCCACATACTCACAGCTATAGCTTATAAAATGGAACCAGCCAATATTTTTGAACTTATAATGTTCATTTTGGTAACACATTATAAGCAGTATTTTATTCAAGCAGATCCAAAATAATAATAATGAAAACATCACTAGAGCCGGTCAGATTTTCTCTTTGGGAGACCAAACATTTACCTGCAGCTAGGAGATCAATCTTTTACAAACTTGACTCCTTGAGTGAAAACACATCTTCATAAGTTCCCACAACAATTTATTTACATGAATTTATTTATAGTGGATTAAAGCTTAAGATCAACACTTGCAACGTCCTGGTCTCACAGTACACAGGAGTATGCTGTGACCAGGGTGTGTGTGGCAGAGAAGATAAGCTAACAGTAAGGAGCTGGTGCCCTACATCAGTTGAGTTGAGTGGACAACATCAGAAGCATTGTTCATAGTTTGTAATAAAGAGTTACTCTGAGCTGGAAACGCTGCATCCTTTGCAGGTATGTTCAGGGACCAGATCAAGAAGTACATCACACATCACAGATAACATTTTTGTTAGCACTTTATTCTTAAAACAAATTCACAGTTTACTTTTTTACATTCTAAATCTACTTTTCTTGCCCCACTGATATAATTACTTATAATCTTGTGCATGCTGGACACTCAACTGTAAATCTTGATATTGTCAACTCTGCCACCTCCAGCTTTGTCTCTTGTTTCTGTCTCCAAATCAGCACTCCATCCATCATAGGAGGTCTTACTACCATCTTGGAAACTGTCCCTTTCATTCTAGCTCCAATATCCTTCTTTCAGAAATCACCCTGACACTCATCTTCACCCTCTCCACCCTGCCTGAACTTTCACCTACAGCTCTGTTGTGCATCGTCCATTGTTTTGAATGGCTGATTCAAAGATTTAAATGAGTCAAAGATCCTTTGTTGTTTCCTTTATTACGCAGTCACATAACGGAATTGCATGTGGTCAGCTTAATACCAACTAGTATACAAAGCACAGAAAGATACATAATATATAAATATACAGAACAGGAAAATACGGTAGCATTGTAGTTACATGTTCCAAAGTGCAGTTGTCCTGTGTGTGTGTGTGTGTGTGTGTGTGTGTGTGTGTGTGTGTGTGTGTGTGTGTGTGTGTGTGTGCACAGGGGGTGATAGAGTTCATTGTTCTAGGGGAAAAAGTGTGCTTCAGTCTAATGCTTCTTGCTTAGTCCTAAACCACCTTCAAGAAGGCAGACGGACAAACAGTCATTTACTCAAGTGTGTGGGATTTGCACCAAAGCAGCTGGTTTTCTTCTGGACACAGCAAGCATACACAGAGTCCCGATCTGGGAGAAGATTTCCCACAGTGCCCTGTGCTGTTCTCACTACCCTGGCCATGTCATTTCTGTCCTGTGCCGTGCAGCTGCCATGCCATACTGTCATACTACAATAGATGATGCTTTCTGTTGCATATCTATAGAAGTTTGCCAGCAGTCTAAAGAGCCTTTGCTGGGCCTTATTTACATTGATGCTTTATCACTGTTTCAAGTTTTTGCTGCACAGAAATTCATAGAAATGTTCACCACACTTTTTACTTTAATCATTTTCATTTAAAGGATGACTACAATCATGACCTTAATTCTATCAGAGCTTTAACACAATGCAAATGCAGACAACGCACATATTGCTTGTAATTAAACACGGAAGGAACCTAAAACTGGATGCATTGATGCTCTGTTTTAATCAGCTGAGCTTTGTGTATTTGCCTGATAATTAAAAGTGTCTTTAGGTGTCTTGATGTCACCTCCTCATGTGGACCTTCAGTGGTGCAGTCTGTATAAAGACACCGACCATTTAAATCACCTCATTTTACGGACTGTTGCATATAAATAATTATCTCCTGTTGGTTGAGTGTGTCGAGGTTGCTTTGGAAACTTGACCTGGGCATACTCCACTTCCACCTTTTTCTCTGCCTCTGCCTCACCCTCGCCCTCACCCTCATCTTCATCTTCACTCTCAATCTCGACATCGAACTCCAGCTCAATCTCGGCCTGCAAATTCACTGCTGCTCTGAGCTCCACTTGGTCATCCTCTTCGTCTGCAGAGTAGTAAGATCAAATTAAAACATTAGTTTGACTTCTGATTTTCACTGTCATTTCTGATTCTGACTAAAAATCACAAACACAATGCCTTTATTATCCATTTCTGAATTTACATGACAGCGGCATCAACATAGTCTTAGCAAAAATATGATACTTCTGAGTGAAGTAAAAATGAGGTTTTGTACCTTTTTCCTTTGTAGGTTTGTAGTTTTGTTTTTTCCTCTGATCAAAGATGATTGCTATACCAATAACTAATAAAATTAGCAGTGCTAAGAGAACACCACCGATCACTTGCAAAATACCTGCTTCTGAAATAAAGTGACATAAAAAACAAACAAGTAAACAAATGCATGTTTTTACTAATTTACTAATATACCATTACCGCTGACCACTTGATTTACTGATGTGATATCATTGTTTTACTGATTGCTCATTTTAATTGAATGTACCACAAACAGTCTGAGGATTTATGAAAGTACAAATAATCAACAAAAACTAATTATCAACCTTTTTTCATCACGTTCTCACTCACCACAGGTAGATATCCTCTCCTCTTTGGAGACATTACTGACGTTGTTCCTGACTGAGCAGACCAGATGTCCTGCGACGTGCTGTTTCAGGGTAATAATGTTAGTCTCATTATTTACAGAAAGGAGCTCAGCATCTGTCAGTGTGCATCCATTCAGAGTCCAGCTGTACTGAAGACTGTCCCCTCCCTCAGAGGAGCAGGACGCCCTCCTCTCTCCCTGGGACAGACACTGAGAGACCAGCAGGACAGAGGACACAGGAGCTGAGAGAAACACATGCAGATGAGTCTTTAAGTTGGCCTTTAATGAAAAACAGCAAAAGCAGAAAATTCTAAAGCTTACTAAAGCAATATTACATTTCTATTAAAAGGAATTACCTTGAATAAACAACTGTAAAGTCCACTCGCCTGATGCTCTTCCATCTGAATCAAAGGTTTGAAGGGTATAATTACCACTGTCATTCCTGCTCATGTTAGGAATCCTATATGTTCCATTACTGGGAGAAAAGACAAATCTTTGTCCTTCAGCATTAGGAAGAACTTTATTATTTCTGACATTTAGTATTTTTAATGAATTTTTTATCAATTGGTATTTTGATGTCTTTGAGGTATTGTCCATCAGTTGGATGTCCACATTTCCACCTAAAGATCCATAACACTGAGCTCCATGCTGTTTAATGTCACAGCAAGTTTCCAAACCTGCAAATAAAAAAAGTAAACAAAAGCAAAACTGTAAACTTTTGGAGTATTCAGTCCCTACCAGAAGGATTGCAGCAGCTTTTGCAAATGTTTACCTAAAACAATCGTCGATGTTTTGTGCCTACTGTCTGTCTCACTTCACACTATGTGAAGAAATATTTAGTGCTCATGCCGATGAGCACTACACAGGTTTATGACTTAAACACAGCAAGGGTTCTATTTTACTTGTGCTGATCTTTTTCAAAATGAAAATTTGGAAATTCTAACTGGAAAATCGAAACTCACAAATGAAAATGAAAAAAAAAAAGACTAAATTTAATTTAGCTGCTGTAGCTTCAGAGTTCTGCTGATATGCATGTTGAGTTACTGTCACACCATGATGATAATGAGGATGTGACACCAAGCCCATGCTTTTCTACAAGCATTTAAAATACCTGGTGTAAAATAAGGCTATTTTAATCCGTTATTAAGTGATTTTTCCAAAATGGAAACTGAGAAAAGCAAAGCTCTTGTAATCTTTTGTATTTTGACCTTTTACAGATTATTTAATGATTTAATTTCTCAAAGCTGTTTTTTACTGCATATTCATTTTGAAAGGATCTCAGAAAGAGGCATCAATATTTAAAGAAAAGCAAGCAAGTAAGTGGAAAGGTGCAACACACATCACATTAGCTGACACAGCACTTGGGCACTGAGCATGCAGTGATGGGAAGGTTACTTTTAAAATGTATTCCAGTAGCCCAAACCAGGATCTTTTCCTAAAATGAATCAAGTGGTTTTAGTGCTTGAAGCAAACAAAGAGCTGGTGAATACAGAGCTAAATGAACCGCCCTACTCAAAGTTTACTAAAACCGTCATTGTCTTTTACAGCTACTGTATGTGCAGCTTAATAGTAACAGTTTGGTTCAGTTAAAAAAATATTAGCCTGTATGTGAAGATGATTAGACTTTTATTCAAACACAAACTAAGTCTATGTGTTTGCAACATAGAAGTTTCAAATGTGAAACGAGCCACTTGGTTTTGAGGCTGCAGAATTAGGTTAAAAATACAACAATCATAATGCCTGTGTGGTTTTCTGAGGTACCGTTACGCAGTTTACATTGGGGTAGAAAACTTTATTAACTGACCCCAATTTCGGTGTCAGGAAATCCACGTTGATACACTCCAAGTACATCTTTTTCAGTGAGCTTTGCTTTTTTTAAGGTTTCCAATTTATTATTGTTCTCATCTGTTATTCTTTCCAACCCTATTTTGTGAACCCAGTTATTGAGAACTTCAGCTTTGTTTCTTCTTTGCTTTTTAATGGTTTCTGATTTACTTGTGTTCTTATCATCTGCTACAGTGCTTCTTTTTCCAACCTTAATGTTTAAATTTAATGCAACTAATAATAATCAATGACCAAGTGGAAAGTTTCAGTGTGCCTTTTAAGTTTACGTGGTAGTTACTGAGAAATAAAAGATGATTAATTTATGAATATGAGTAGTGGTCCACATGTTGCAAAAATAACTGGAAACATCAATAGATAGACAAATAATATATCAGGAAATGTTCTGTTCTATTCTGTTCACTGTACATTTGCTCTGTGCATATGCTTATTTTTTGTCATTTCATCTTCTATCATTTTGTTGCCCAAGTGATGGATACTGATTAACAGTTCTACTGCCACATAATGTTTACATGTCTGATTATCTTTATAATAACATCAAAACTATGCAATAAAGAATAAGTTATATAACTTGCCTTCAACTTTGCCATTTTCTTTAACATCCAGGGTGAAAACAATGTTTTTCTCTTGGACTCCATTTGAATTAAAGACCTCAATGCTGTATTGACCTGAATCATTCCTCTTCACGTTTGTGATCTTGAGTGTCCCGTTCATAAACTGTAGTCTGTTGTTAAATTCCTTGTCTATCATTATTTTTTCTTTCTTGAGATTAAACACAGTTATGTTCACCCTGGGAAGCACCTTCAAACACTTCACATCACGGCCACTAGCATTAGCCATCACATCACATTGGATATACACAGTTCCTTTAAGAAGAGGAGAGCATGGACATCTGTTTGCATTGAGATCACATGTAGTTTCATCAACTGGAAAGAAAGCTGAAAAAGATGCATTCAAAAGAACATGAGCTTATAAGAATCACACTACAAATGTGAATGTTTGGTGTTTTTTATGAAGACAATCTTACCATGAGTTCCTCCTGCTAATAACACAACAATAAGAAACGGTTCCATCCTCTTCATATATCAACACTGTGGATTTAATCTTAAAAGAATAAAGATAATAGAAAAATATTAACAAATGCTGAACCTCCTGTGAACCTCAGGCAAACTGACAACAAACAGTAGATGATACAGACAGGGTGTTTTCACAAGAGCAGGAAATAAAGTGACTCACTTCTACTTGCCCACACAAATAGAAGTGACATAGAGAGAAGTGAGGCAGGCTTTTGCTTGTGTGCTGTAATGAACTGATCGCAAGAAATATCCTCAAATGTTAATGAATCTTTTTCCCTCAACTGGTGTAGTTTGGGGGAATTACCTATGCAATCTATAGACAATCTAGGCAATACTCTTTACTGGGGGAAAACTTTCAAGTGTCAATAAAGCCTTCACATATGGTCTAAGAAAAAAAACAGGAAGCAATTCAAAATAGACCAGAGGTTTCTGTGGGGAGAGCTTTGTTGTTTCATGGTCTTTACAATGTGTGCAGGAGAGACATCATTTTATGTTTGCAGGTTTGCGTAAGTTTGCTTTTTGAAAGAAAGAGAAATAAACAATAAAGAAAGAGTGTAAACTGTAAATACTAAATGGATGCAAATCACTGCCACAACATGAAACTGTGAAACAATGTCCTCTAGACAAAAACAAAAAACATTTTTTTTTTTTACCCATCAAAGCAGACAGACTCAAAAGTAATAGAACTCGCTTACAGTATTTGAATAAAGAAAACAAATGAAAACAATGCAAATTTAAATCTCTCTCCGTAAACGGCTCGTAATGTGTTTAGAATGAATGTGTAATAACACAGGTTTTCAGTGGTAAATAGCAGAATGTCACTGAATGTATTTAAATTAAACACTGCAGACTCTGCACACTGGAGGCTTTGCAATTTTTCACTTACTTTTGATTACTCTCAGTAAGCACGAGGAGTGATGGCGAACATGGATAGAAGAAGAATCATGATCAAGAAACATAGGATGTAAATGATATACTTATGTTGCAATGGATGCACACATCAGCAAAGCCTAAGTAAGCAACATATTCAATTCAATTCAATTTTATTTATATAGCGCCAAATCACAACAAAAGTCGCCTCAAGGCGCTTCACAGATACAGAGAAAAACCCAACAATTACATGACCCCCCTATGAGCAAGTACTTTGGCGACAGTGGGAAGGAAAAACTCCCTTTTAACAGGAAGAAACCTCCGGCAGAAACAGGCTCAGGGAGGGGCGGCCATCTGCTTCGACCGGTTGGGGTGAGAGAAGGAAGACAGGATAAAAGACATGCTGTGGAAGAGAGACAGAGGTTAATAACAGATGTGATTCAATGCAGAGAGGTCATATATAAGCACTCTACTGGAAATGTGAAAAATCATCTAAGGAAATCATGGTTCACATACCCTAACTCCATCAATGCACTGAATACATCTATGAGAAAAGCAAACCCTGCATAAGTACTCTCTGCATTATAAAACAAAGCTGGAACCTTCAACTCTGAGGGGGTTGCAATGAAACTGTCCGAGTGTTATGGCAGGACTATTGTTTTACATACTTCCTCTTACTCTGCCTTAAAAATGGAAGTAAGAACTATGTTTATGCACACGTGTCGACAAAACGTCCTGTTTTCTCAAATAAGAAGTTGAAAATATATTGAGCATAGAAGATATAGAATTGAGATATGAGATATACAATTTATTCATTTCATACTCTTCAGTTTGAAAAAATGTAAACAGAGTAGTTAAGAGGACAATCCCAATAAAGGAAATTAAGTTTGGTATATGTCATTACAATTGATGTCATGCTGACAAAACCACAGAGAAAAGACTGGAGGAACAGAAAGGAATCACAAAAGGGAACTACTGAACCCAAAATAATCCAAAACTCAGCACGAAACTAAAGAAACAAAAAACAAAGAAACCCAAAAAGTATCGGTGAATATGAATGAACAGAAGACCATAACCAACACAGAGTTAGAACAAATCCCTCGTCAAAACCACAAGAAATCATAAACTCGCAAAAACTCAAAGCATGGCGTTCTGAACTCAAATGTTTAGTTTCTTGACAGTATCCCAAATCCCATATCATTTCTGCAGGAAGCCAGTGCGTGCATAGTTATACAAAGGTTTGATATTGTACAAGATCTCCAGCCTGGGCGATTCTTTTCCTTCACTGATGGCTTCCAACACATTATCCCCATCAAGCCTCTCAGTGAGGGACTCATCACAACCTGATAATCCCATTAGTGTGGGGTACCAGTCAGTAATGTGTACTGCTTTGCTCACCCTCCTTTTTGAGCGTAACGTGATCAGGCAGTTGGGCTGGAAAGGTCAGATCATGGATGGATTGTCAGATGAGTGTTGGAGTCCACTGTGCATTTTGTCATGTCTGTTTGGATTAAAGGGAGTGTATGGGGGAACTCTGCAGCACTGCAGACTGACACACGCGAGCTTTGTTAGAGGGGAATAAAGTGATTAA
This sequence comes from Copadichromis virginalis, assembly GCF_057382275.1. Lineage (NCBI taxonomy): Eukaryota > Metazoa > Chordata > Actinopteri > Cichliformes > Cichlidae > Copadichromis > Copadichromis virginalis. The sequence goes on from NC_140619.1 coordinate 29,874,944, forward strand.
ATGGCGTCCGAAAGGTCGATGTAATTAATTTTAAAAAGCCAGTGGGTGGTTAACAGTCTTACTTGAGTTGGGACTGAATGGAGCAGTGGAGGTAGTCTAAGGTCACCTAGATTAGCAAGGTTTCTGTGGAAGTACAAAGGAAGTAACTAAGAGAACTGAAAAGAGAACTGGTTAGCCCAAAACAGGCATTTGCAGGCAAGGTAACAGAAATGACTTAATGTTCCCTATTATGGCAACTATTGAGAGAAATATGTCTCAAACCTGAATGAATACTAATCACTACCCAGAATGTATTAAGTTCAAGTACTTTAAGCAGATCTGCCCCTGGTATTTATTCAGGTTTGGATGTATGCATTTGTAAAATATTTTTACATGTGGCCAAATTGCTTCAGATTTGTATGTGGATTGAAGCGCGCACATGTGAGTCCTCAAAAGTTACACATGAATCATTGTACACATTTGTAAAGCCTAGTTTACGCTTGTGGGTCATATCGTACACATTTACAATGCTAATGAGACATATTTCTCTTAATAGACAATGATCCATGATCTATGATGAGAACTGCTGCAAGCTTCAATCTGAAATACTCCACAGTTGATTACAATATGCAAGGCAGGTGTGGAAAGCGCTGCTTGTGTGAGACAACACAGGAAGTCTGCACTTGTTACCAGACATGTTTAATTTCCTCGCTGATGTCAGCTTTAACTGACACCTTATAGTTTCTATTTGTTGTTGCGCCATCATCATTACTGGAACAACAGTTTATACCCCCGCACAAGGCCAAGGCATCCTCTCCCTTTCTGTTGTGTAAGCGTGTAGCAATTTCACCTAAAAACACTCAACTTTCTTACCTGTTAACCCTTCACACCATGGGATGCTTGTATCCTTCTAATGAGGAGTGTATTAACTCTATTATCAGTATAAATTGCAATTAATTTAAAAATGAAACATAATTAAACTTATTTCTAACAATTCCTTCCTTTCACAATGTCAGTTGTGAATCCCAATCATGCTTATCGTTTAACTCCTCCCTCCAGGATTCCCAGCCAGGTGTGATACTGAGCCTGAGGCCTTTCTCTCCTTAACTTGTACTGTGTCTCCCTTTCAGACAGGAGAGTTACCCTAAGAAGTTCAAAAATGTTGTTTAAGCATACTCAATAATTAAATCACGCACTGCCACCTTGTCCCTAAATGATGTCTCTACTGTTCTGTGGATCCTACCCACTCATCTTCATCTGAATCGCCACCCTTTTTATTATTACTGAGTCTTTTTCTTTCTTAAGCCTGTACTGCCTCTCCCTTTCAGACAGGAGAAATCTGTCTGATATAACAGCATCAATAACATTGTGATATTTAAAACATCCTAAAGGTATTTACAGTGCACTTTTGAAAGAAGGTTTAATCTGGTGGTTCAAAGCAAAATCATTTGTGAAATGACCACAAAATTCTTTTTAAGAGTTTCAAAGTGTCAGAAATCAGTAGATATAACAAAGGAACTTACAGCTAGTTGTTATATTTACAAGGGAAATGAGGATGATGCTCAAGTTTCTCAGGTGTTAGGAACTGGCATCACTGTATGAAGCAGTCTAGCTGCTATACAGAAGTGCAGGAGTCCAAAAGAATTTGTCAGTCAAGTAGCTGTGAAATTTGTATACTGAACCACTGCTGATAGTGGAGCCTGTCGCACAACATATTTGGGCATCCACTGTCAGCAATATGATCTTATGTCCAAAACTGTCTTTGTGATTTTGGAATGGACTGAATCGCTGCAGTCCTTTTTATACAGAGGGACTTACCATCTAATGTGATTACATGTCCCAAATAGGTTAATTACTCCGAAGCCCACTGTAATTTGGAGAGGCGCACTTTGTGACTGTTCTCAGTGAGGTGTTTTACAGCACTTTAGCAGGCCTGCTTATAAGGAGAACAGATTAATAAATGATGACATATGCAAAAATGTCTACCCCTCTGGAAGGATGAAACCTGACAGGTTTTCTTTAGGCGCCCTGGTTTAGGACATTTCATGTACATCCTGTTGAAGGACAGGACACCTGCCAATAAAAGTTGGATTTTTTTCCACCTGCTTAGGGATCATCAGATCACAGGTCAGGTACAGGCTAAGCAGGCTCATGATTGAGAAACTGATCAGAGCTGTAATGCCATGGTTCCTGTGACGCTTTAAACCATTTAAACTTGCTTGTATTCAGCATACTGTCTCTAAATCAGTGTGCAGTGAGACTCAGAGTGGTAAAAACCCTCATAAGATGTTGCAAATGGCCCCTTATGCACTTATTTGGCAGGTTAAGGAACCTAAAAAACTAAAAAAAAAGCTACACCTCCATCCTCGCTGAGGCTCCAAACTGCCTGCGTCATTTGTGCTGTTGTAGTGTAGATCAGATTTGTTTTAGCTTTAAACCTTGAATCTTTTGAATAATTCAAGGCCATTAAGGTCAAACATGGCTAGATGACAAAAAGCAAACAACAAAATGTCACAGTTTTGAGTGTTCAGTTCTTACCAGAATGACTGTGGTAACAGATGCAAATGTTGACCTAAAACAGAAATAGTGGTTTTGTGGCTCCCATCTGTCTCAGTTTAGACCATACAAACAAGTATTTATTGCCATACAGACACACACAGGTCTTAAAAACTTTCTCTCTCCTTCTCGCCACCCATTTTGGTAATAAAGGCTTATAATCATCTAAAACACTCTTAGTTCAATCTAAGAAATGCAGTGAAGCTTGATTGAAATGTGTTACCATCACTTCCACACTCATCGCAATGTGAAGCCATGTCCTTATTTAAACATTGTTTTTGAGATGTTTTATTTTTTGGAGTTGTGGATTCCCTGGATCCCTCCCTGGAGCACTGTTTCACATGCTACTTTGTTAATGTTAAATATATATTACTCCAGTGTAAATAAAATGCACTGAAGTGTGATCTCCTGAGTCCCTCTTCCCATTAGCCTTGACAGATTCAGATCATGTGAGCAAAGTACATATACAAAATAAAAGTAAATACTCTGATGGCCCACCAGAGGGCTCCACTCACACCCAGGTCGGGAGGAGGGGTTTCGCTGTGTTCAGTTCATGTTTTGTGGTGAATAAAGTCAGAGGAAAAAACTAGAGCACCCGTGTCGTCTGTGCCTTCATCCCACAATACAGCCACACTGTGCTGCCATTTCACACTTGTCTAAATGTCATGCTTTGTCTCTGTAATGTTCCTGTTGTGAAGCTCCCCTCAGTTGCTCTCCTCTGGTTAAATCATCCGATACTATTTATATGATTTAGAGAAACATGATGCTTTGCATGTAGGTTTTGTGAAGCTTTGCCCTGCAAGCACTGTTTTCATAATAATAAGTACACGTTTTTTTTAATAAGAAAGAAAGTAAGAAAGAAAGAATAAAAGAAAGAAAAATAAGAGTTTCTCTGACTCACTCACTGAACTTATTTGTAAGCAAATGCAATACCTCTGTAAACCAGTAGAGGGAAACCTGACACCAAAAAGTCTTACTGGGCAAACAGTTCAAATGACACATTAAATGACAATTTTCTGAACGGTTTCTAAATACAAAAATAACAGGAAACAACTATATTAAAGCTCCTGTTTTTAATACATCTCTTCTCACTGGTCAGTGTGTGCTGATGCAGTCAGCAGTGTCAGAGTGCTTCCTCACTAGTGACAGTTTAAGGAGAAAGAGTGATTATTCATAAACAGTTAAAATTACACCAAAAAAACATCCTCTTCCTTTGTACGTCAAAGTAAAAATTATAATGAATTGTTAATGCAGGGAGTAATCAAGTAATGCAGCATTATTTTTAAGGAAAATAGCGAGTAAAGTGTAATATATTATTTTTTTGACTTATGACTCTAACAGTCTACATCAAAATCTATACAGGGGCTGTTTCTAATACCACCGGGGTAATTAAAGGACTCCTAATAGCATCAACTACAGTCCAAACACAGGTTCCTTCAGACAAACTCTCCTTTACACAGATGCAAACAGGCGCACCCTACACTGACCACGTTTCCTGTTCGTGACCAGTTTCACATCACAACATGCAAATTTAGATCTGGTAGGATGTGACTACTTTCACAGTATTTCAGTACTAACTGAAAGCATTTGTCATTATTGCCATTTCTTGTTATTACTGATCATCTTCAGATAAGAATGTGTGAACTCAGACCAGGCAGGATGTGACTAGAATAGAAATGCAGAGAAAGAAGCAATAAATGTTTAATTATTTTAAAACCTTTTTTTTTATCAATTATGTTGATGAACAATTGAAGTGAAAAAGACTCCAAAGAGATGAGAAACAACTAATTAATGGCATCATTCAACCATAGCAAAGTCATCAGTATTTATAAATATATGTCTGTGCAAAAGCAAACTGTATTAATATATATTACATATTAATATATAGTAAATTAAAATTCAGCAAATATAAAACAGAAGCTTTATTTTTAATGTCATAAAGAGATTTTAACACCAAGAATAATGTCACTGTCACTACATTTATGCTTAAATGTGTCTTTGGTTGTTTATCTAACATATGAACTGAACAAAGAAAAATCTGCAACATGATTACAGACACGGGACTGGGCTCCATAAATGTTGTTCTGCCTTTGAACATTTCCTTGATATTTGTACTGATGCTGATTTAAAAAACACTAGCACCTCTGAACAACAACAAAACTGTGTTAAACTTGCCCCAGGGGTATTGTAAGTCCAAATAAACTACAACAGTGTTGAACCTGTGCTGCCCCAGTGATCCCAGCCTGATGACCAAGTATCATAAATGCTGTTGGAATTATTATCTCTATAACAGGTAGTTTGACAGTGCTCAAATTTAATATACTCTAATGTTTTACTGTGTGATATTACTTGAGATGCTATGATTTGGCGCTACATAGTGACATCTGATCTGAACTGTATTTAAATTATGAAGCAAAAAGTGTTATGCAGCAATGAAACTAAATAACATGAAACAAAATGTACTTTGTTACGTCAAGTTCAAATTAAAAGAGAATTACAATCATAAACTTTGTTCTAGCAGAGGTTCATAGCAGGAACATAAGACTGGATGCATTAAAGCAGAATTCAAAATGTGGAAGAACAGTGAAATGTATGAAATTCAATATTTATGAGCTTTGATAATTTGTCTGATAGGAAATCTCATTATTTAATAGACCTTTCAGTATCTCGACATCACCTCTGTGGACCTTCAGCGGTGTAGTCTGTGTAAAAATGCTGATCACTTTAATCACCTGATTTTATGCATGCTGACATACAAACAATCGTCTCCTGTTAGTTCCTACCACAGGTAGATATCCTCTGCTCTATGTAGACATTACTGACATTGTTCCTGACTGAGCAGACCAGATGAGATGAGACATGTTGTTTCAGAGTGATGTTGTTAGTCTCATTATTTCCAGAAAGGAGCTGAGCCTCTGTCAGTGTGCAAAGTTCACCACAAAGAACTTCACACTATATGGCCCCACAATATAAGAAAAGACCCACCAGTAACAGCTCTCCTTACTAAATAGTGACTGAGAAAGAAGAGCATTTTTTATTACTTTAAATGAACACAGCGCAAATCATGATGTATGTACAAAGGAAAGTATAGCATTAAAACAAAATTATATATACACTTTAAAAAGACAGGAAAAAAAATACCTTTTTTCAGATTGAGCAACAAAAGAAACTAAACAGAGGGAAATCCTTTTGACAGAGTTACTAGCATCCTGGTAACTCATATAGTGGTTAAGAGGTGGAAAGTAACAGAGTAAAAATACTTTGTTACTGTACTTAAATTTTTTTTCTGAGAACTTTTACTTTTACTCTCTACATATTTTAACATATATCTGTACCTTCTACTCACACAGACACACTAGGGTAGCTGTCCATAGCACTAAAACCCATGGTGTAGCTGTCTATGGTGCTGAAGTACATGGATGCATTGGTGTAGCTATCCATCGTGCCAAATCACGCAGATCTACATCAGATCTAGAACAATCTACATGGCTATCCGTGGTGAAAACACTCACTGTTGCTTTAAATAGCTAACTCTATGCACTACAAACCACCTACCTTGGGATAGCCAACCAGTCTGTAAGGGTCACCTCTAAAGCATCAAATCCACAGCAACAGTGGGTAGCTCTTCCCAACAGTCTGCGGTGCCGAATGATTTTAATGTACAGAAAGGGGGGTTTTTTTGTTGTTGATGTTTTTTTTTAATATATGGCTGTTTTGAAATCACAGGGGTACAGAGATGAGCGATTGGAGTGGAAAACAAAGCTCATTCTTGGGTGGAAGGCATCATGTTTAGTTTTATGAAGTTCATGAAGTTTTTCACTCTTGTTAGACTCAAAGAACACACTGAACTCATAATTATAAGAAGAAATGTGGGGGTGAAATGTATGTTTTATATTTAACTAATAACAATGAACTTCACTCAATACAGACATTATCATAAGCAACAGTAACGCATCTGTAAACCAGTAGAGGGAAACGTCACACCTTTTCATACTTATCTGTTCACTTCTTACCTTTTCTTGAACAACTGTTTATCAAAATGGCAGCAAAGGCTTAAAAAAATTAATTTGTGGAGGACATCAGAAGGACAGTTAACTGAAATGTTTTAAATACAGAACAAGAAAAAACTCAATTAAACTTCCTACTTTAATTCTGTCAAATGTTTCATGTCATTACTGATTAAAATAATGATACTGAAAGGCCTACATCTGTAATTAGAATCATATGAGACAAATACATGAGTATATAATTGTGTAAAATTGTGAGGTTTCAACTAGTTTAAAATGGATAGTTACATATTTTCTATGGCTATGCTTATATTCAAGTATTAAAAATAACCGCAAATAATATTCTTGTTAGGACTTTGAGTAAAGTAAAGTAAAATTGTATTTATATAGCACCTTTCAAGACAAAAGATCACAAAATGCTTCACACAGAAATACCAAGGCATAAAACAAAGACAGATAGAAAGTTAACCAAAAGCAATTCTAAAAAGATGAGTTTTTAGTTATTTTTTAAAAAAAGACTACTGAGTCCACAGATCTTAAGCTCAGAGGGAGAGCGTTCCACAGTCTGGGGGCCACAGTGGCAAAGGGTTTCTCAGGGTGAAGTTTTCCCCTGTCTCCCTTAGTTCTCCGTCTTGTATGCTGTGTGTGCGGTGTTTTGAACAACCTGCAGACACTCAAGGGAGTTTTTGCATAGACATATAAACAGTGAATTACTATGGTCTAAACGTGATGAAATGAATGCATGTGTAACAATCTCCAGCTTGGTGTGAGATACAATAGGGCTTAATTTAACAATGTTTCTTAGATGATAAAAGCAAAACCGAAGCAGAAATTTGACATGAACATCCAAAGTGAGAGCCAAGTTAAAAGTTTACCTCTAGGTTGCTGATAGACAATTTCACAAATGTCAAAAGGGGACCAAGAGCTTTCATTGTCTTAGGTGCAAATCTGTCAGGAGCACATTCAAGGACTTTAGTTTTTCCTTCATTAAGTTGAAGGAAGTTGTCAGCCATCCAACCTTTAATGGAGTCTAAGCACTGATTTAGAATCTACAGCTTAGAAACATCTTGGGGCTTAAAAGAAATGTATAACTGTATGTCATTTGCATAGCAGTGATAGCAAATGTCCTTAAAGGGGTCAAAGTATGCTGAAGAGGAAGTAGATATATTAGAAACAATAAAGGTCCCAATACAGAACCACGTGGCACACCATAGGTAATGGAAGTGGAAGATGACCTGTACTTAGAAACCACCAAAGAAAAATAATTAAATAATAATATGGTCCATCTTATTTATTTCATACTATAATGGACTAAAACACAGTTCAGACTGTTTATTGAATGCATATGGGCAAAATCTTGGAGAAGCTAATGGCTCTGCAATGGGAATTGAGAGACCTGGTGACTAGTAATGGAGATTAGACCAACTGTAAAATTGGATGCAGTTTGTTCGCACTAACCAAAACAACTACCATCCTCAACTCATGCGGCCCCCCTGGCGCCAGCTGGTTGCTCAAGGCAAAAACTGGCAGAAATAACAAAATTCTCCCTTAGATAACAAGATTGTTGTTCTGACTCTCTTTCCCCCTCCCTTAAGGCCACCCCACGTCGACCAAAGATTGTTGACTTTTGCCTAACTGGGTGAAGGGACACTTTCTCTCAGCTGAACACGGAACACACACACACACACCCAATTTCCTTCAGGGCCAACCTTGGACCTGGAACCAGGATTAATACAATTTTATTGCATTGAATTGAGTTCAGCCAGAATTTAAAAACGGAACTCTGAAATAAAAGTAGGATTACTGCCTGTGACCATTTTATCCTTTCTATGCAGTAAATCATAACCAGCACTTCCTGTGACCTTCTATTGTTGGTGCACTGTTTCTGTTGCTTTACCGGGGAAACAAACACACACACACCCAAGGTAAACACAAATTTTAGCTTTGTCAAAAAGAAGAAGCATGAATTTTCCCTTCCTGTTTATGGGAAGTTTCCTTTCCTATTTCACAGGGTGATGATTGTAGATTGAAGTTATTGACATATCTAGTGTGGTCCTTACTAAAAATGTGCAAGTACACCACTTTAAGGAAAATAATGGGATAAAAATGGTTGCAGGAATAAACCAATGCAAAACAAGTAAAGCAAAATAAACCGTTAAGGTATAAGTGCAGGGCAACATGAGAGGAGCACAAACAAGAGGAGTGTAGTGTGAAAAATTGAGCTTGGTGTCATAACAGGAACAGAGAAAAAAAAAACACGAGTTTGTGAACAACCTTCTTTTTCTAAGACGTACGTAAACCCAGGTAATTGTGATAATGATGACTAATAATGAATAATAATGAGGGTTTTTTTCTTTAAATGGCCAGCCATCTCATGGTAGACTGAAGTGATATAGCTCAATCACCACTAATGTTACAACTTTCAAGATGAGCTAAACAAATTTCTGATGTATTTTGTGATAACAACCATCTTATAAAAAGTGCACAACAGCGGACCAGCAGGTTAACAATCCCCCTGTTCTGAGGCTGAAAAAGCCTGGAAGTGTCCCTCTGTTTACTAATATCAGTGGCCAAATCCAAGTAAAATCCAACTTGCAGCAATTTGAAACATGTTTAGATGAAAAAGTGACTCACACACCTGTCCTTTATGTAATTTGAACATCAGTGTTTTTAATGAGGACACTTGCCAACTAAAGGTGAATTGTTGATATCTGGATGTCTTATAAACATCCAAATGTTCAGCCTTTTTACTTTATTTGTGTTTTAAGGATTCTTCGTATTATTGTAGGGTCTTTACCAAATGATATAAAGCTCCTTGAGGCAACATGTTGTAATTTGGTGCTATATAAATAAAACTGAATTGAGTTGGATGATCTGGTCCAACTTCTACCAAGTCAAAAACAAGTCAAATTCAAATGGAAAGAGAAAAATACAATACAATACAATACAATACAATTTTATTTATATAGCAAGTTTAAATTCAGGGGGTACACCAAAGTGCTTCACAGTAAGGAATAAACAGTAAAATGATTACACTAAACAGTAAGTCATTAAAACAAGGTAAAATAGAGAAACAAACAAAGGCATTAGTAAGTAGGGGTAGGGAGAATTCATGATAATCCCGAGAAATGAGTAACGATACAGCAGTTAGTGAGCGGTGAGAATTAGCAAGTTGGAAAAGCCAGGTTGAATAGGTAAGTTTTCAAGTGTGCTTTAAAGAATTGAATGGACTCAGAAACATGAATGGTAGCAGGAAGACTATTCCAGAGGTTTGGCGCTACAGAGGCAATGGCACAATCACCCGTAGTCACTGACCAGATGATAACAAAGAACAGCTGGGAGTATAAAGACTGAGGAGGTTGGTGAGATAGTCGGGCGCAAGGTTGTTTAGGCATTTGAAAGTAAGCAGCAGAACTTTATAATCAATACAAAATTTAATAGGCAGCCAATGTAAGTCAGAGAGCACAGGAGTAATGGAGGCAAACTTTCTAGTTCCGGTTAGAAGACGAGCTGCAGCATTCTGAACAAGCTGTAACCATTGGAGGTGAGCGAGTTGGAGTGCAGAGTAGAGAGAGTTACAATAATCTAATCTGGAGGTCACAAAGGCATGTATAAGTTTTTCAAGATCTTTGTACGGTATTAGAAGTTTGACCTTGGAAATTTGGCGCAATTGGAAGAAGCCAGATTTAACCACAAAGGAAACCTGTTTATCCAGTTTAAATGAACTATCCAGGAAAACACCTAGATTACTTACAGTATCGTTAAGAAGCAAGCAAAGGGACCAAATCAGGCAGCTAGCTGATCTTGTGGAGTGTGACTATCAAACACCATAATCTCAGTTTTCTTCTCATTTAAAATGAGAGAATTGGCTGACAGCCACTGGGAACTCTCTCAAGCTGTCAGACAAACGATTCAATGAAGCTGGCAGGTCATCAGACAATTGGAAATGGATTTGAATGTTGTCAGCATAACAGTGGTAGGAGATCTGATACTCCAAACAGTAGAGGGCCCAGCCTGCCGAGCACACTGGCGCCATCTTGGATTAACGATTAGATCCTCCCCTCAATAACCTAAATAACAATGTTCTATGAGAGCTTCCACAGAATATATGCAGAAAGCACTCACAGTATTTGTGCAACATACTAAATCAAGAGATTGGAAGTGCAATGAAAGTAAATATCAGTAAGTATTTATATCAGTAAGTATCACCTTTGATAGTCTATTTTTCTGATGGGAAATCACATTTAACGAAAAATAGTTAGACATCTTGACAGCAGCTCCTCACTGATCAGCTTTCAGCTGTGCAGTCTGTGTATAAGCACTGACCACTTAAATTACATGGCTTTATGGACGTTGCCATACAAACAAGCATTTCCTGTTGGTTCCGTCTGCCGAGGACGCTTTGAATACTTGACTTTGCCAAACTCTAGTTCAGCTCTTCTCTCCAGTTGTTTCGCCTGCCGTTTCACAACCCTGATATCAGCAAAGATTTCTTCCTGGTCATCTTCTTCCTCTGAGGAATAGCAAGTGGGTGGGCCGGCAGAAAAAGTTGGTTAGTTTTATCACAAAGACTGGAAATAATGTAAAATGATTCACACAAAATATGACTTTTGAAATGGGTTCATTAGCAAGCTTTAGACTTTATGGTAGGGCAGATCTGTCTTCTGTGATAAAGGTAGCTGGTTAAACACTATCCACGTATCTAACTGGCATATCTTGCTAAGTCATCAAAAAAGTTTCATTTAAAAATTTCCAATAATTATTTATTTTTATAAAAAGAGTAAAAAGCAATCTGAGCATTGTGAGTGAGGAAAAAGATGAAGTTTTGTACCTTTTTGTTTTTTATGTTTGCTGTTTTTCTTTTTCCGCTGAGCACAGATGACTGCTATACCCACAAGTAAGAAAATGATGAGCGTCGTGAGAACACCAATTAGTGGCAAATTTCCTGTTTCATAAATTTTTAAAAAAGAGCTGTTATTTGAGTCAGAAAACACGATTTTATGAAAAAATTAAATGGGGATAAATAAGAAAATGACACCAGTGGATGTAGTTAGTTTTCAATTTCTAATACACCATATGTCATCACTTATGGCAGCTCCGTTCTCCTTACCCTTAAAAATCTGTGCTGGTTCAACACACAGGGTGTTACTGGCTTTATGCACCCACCCCGATATCATTGTCCCATTGACTGTGGTGCAGTTAATAAAAATGAACCCTATGAGCAAAAGAGATAATTCATGACCATTATAAAAAGTGACATTAATTGTCAAAGTTGTGATTATCGCCTACTATCACTCACCGCAAGTAGATATCTTCTTTTCTTTGGAGACATTACTGACGTTGTTCCTGACTGAGCAGACCAGAGTTCCTGAGACGTGCTGTTTCAGAGTCATGATGTTAGTCTCATTATCTCCAGAAAGGAGCTCAGCATCTGTCAGTGTGCGTCCATCCAAAGTCCAGCTGTACTGAGGACTGTCCCCTCCCTCAGAGAAGCAGGACACCCTCATCTCTCCCTGGGACAGACACTTAGAGACCAGCAGGACAGAGGACACAGGAGCTGAGGAAAAACACACAGATGATCTTTATTTTTAAAAAAAATCAGGATCTTTGTCATTCGTTGTAGTCTCTAATGAAAACCAAGTATAAAGCATGAAACACAAATATCTAAAATGTGAGATTTGTGAGATATTTAGATGACCAAAACAAGGTTAAATTCAGACCTTTTAATGGCTTAATTTCCCAACAGGGAAGCATTTACCTTGAATAAACAATTGTAAAGTCCGCTCGCCTGATGATCTTCCATCTGAATCAAAGGTTTGAAGGGTATAATTACCACTGTCTGACCTACTCAGGTTATTGATCCTAAATGTTCCATTACTGGGGAAAAGATATCTATGTTCTATGGTTTTAGAAATAATCTTATTCTTTCTCACATCTAGTATTTTTAATGAATTATTTAACACTTTGTATCTAGATATTTCTGAGGTGTTGTCCATCAGCTGGATGTCCACGGTTCCTCCCAAAGCTCCGTAACACTGAGCTCCATCCTGTCTGCCATCACAGTAAGTTTCCACACCTGGAACTTTTGAAACATTAATAAAGAAAAACATTTGTAATTCGTTAGTTTCTGTAAAATAGTTGTACGTGTTACAAATATTTCTGAACTACCACATTGAAACATAATACCAAACTGCATATTTGAATAATCCATTATTTTGATTGAGTGTGTATAAAATGATGAGCATTGTACTACTGCCATAAATATATAATCTTAGACTACTTTGCAGAAGTAGTTTTCCAAGGTGCAAGTAATCACCACAGTAATGTTTCCAAGAGTGCAATCATGTTAATAACCAAGATAAACAGTTAAACAGATCCTCCACAGTTTTGGCCAAAGCGAACACCATAAAATTTGTTGGGCAATTAAAACTAAAACATGGATACCATGTCTATAGAAGAACTTTTCAGACTCTTTTCACCTACAGATAGTTATAGAGAGTTCAGTAGGTCAGTTGAAATGCTAATATTTTCATGAAAAAATACAAATAGATACAAAAATGGCACAATAACATAAAGTGCTTATATGAACAAAGTAACATTTAACAGAAACAACAAAAAGAAGAAAGAAGCAGAAACAAAGAACAGTCTTAAATTTTTAAAATCTCATTATTATGTTTATCTTACCACTGCTACTATCCATCCATCCATTTCCTTCCACCTATGCAATTATTGCTCAAATTTACACTGCAGATAAAGTAGTGTCACCAATTAACCTAATGCCTGTTCATCCATTTTCTTCAATTTATCCAATTCAGGGCCACTGCTACTAAAATTAGAGACATGTCCATAAAGAAACTAAAGCTCTTCTCAAAGGGTTACAAACTGTAGATTTTGCCAAAAAGAATATAACCTGATTTTTTAAAACAAATAAAAGCACAAATCTCTTTTTTCAAGTATTAGTAGAGCTGCTTTAACATCCCTTATTTTAAAAAATGGTATTGGTTCAAAACACATTGCTTATATGTAACATATTATTAATAATTATTTATATTTAAAAAAAAACCTTGATCAGCTCACCATGAAAAAAAAACCTTGATCAGCTCACCATGAGGCACTCCCAGTAGAATCACCATCAAGCCAAGCACAGCTTCCATGTCTCCTCACTGTTCAATGTGTGTTGACATAGTTGGAAGTTGTCAGAGTGCTTTATTAAATGGCATGCACATATCTCCAATACTTATTGGTCATAAATGGCTCCTTGGAAATCGTGTTCTCACTGCATATGTGTAAATCTAAAAAAGGAAGTGAAAGCAACATATACCTTATTTGGCATAAATAAAAGGAAGCTCATAGAGCTTCCACAGGCTTTTTCAGTCATTATTTACATTGTCACTGGACTATTTTTAGATCTGCAACCAACTACCACTATCCCATCACATAGTGTCTATTACATTCAGCCACTGGCTTAATCCAATTCAACAAAAGTCTCATTTAAAGTTCATATTTTAGTGACTTACATGTAGTTTATGTTCCTCATGCAGGTAAATGCATTTACATCCACAGTGGAAGCAGAAACACCTTAAACCATTTTTAAAAATTAACATCACCATTTTAAGGATTGTAGTTTATAGGGTGAATAGTGGTTTTCATGACTGTTGTTGCCAATATTCATTCATACCAGAATCTGAATACAGCCCTGCATTCAGTGGGAGAAATGTTTCATTGCTCATTCTCAGCTGTAAACACTACAGCTACATGATGACTGAAACTAGCACCATTGCCTGCCACAAGATCAGTTTCATGATCATTAAAATGTAAAATGTAACAACCCTGTCATAGTCCCTCAGTCCTCCCTAGCTGACTTCACCAGGTTGGCCTTCTGTCTGTCTCTTGTTGTTGTTGGCTGTGCTCAGGTGGGACTTATCCTGGATGCAACGAAGGCAAATATGTCTCAAAAGGATTCCAAATCTGTATGACATAATCCTCAAGCGTAAACTAAGCTTTACAAATGTATTGGAGGTAGTGTGTAGGCACCTGGCAATTATCAGAGAGTTGGGGGAGAAGTCCTTCTTGTGACAGTTTACAGAGAATTGGTGTCAGAACAGAAAATAGAGATAAATGTTTTTGCAAGCAGCAGTTGTCCAGATTGGCAAGGTTTCTGTAGAAGTACGGGGAAGTAACTAGGAGAACTGAGAAGAAACTGGGTTAGAACAAACAGGCATTTGAAGGCAACAGTTAACAGAAATGACTTAATGTTCCCCATAATGCTGGAAACTATGGAGAGAAATGTGTCTTTAAAGGGTTACACATGTGTATGATATGATCCACCTGCATAAAATAAGCTTCATAAATGTGTGCTATGATTTGTGTGTAACTTTTGAGGAGTCACGTACATGTGTTTGAATCCACACTCAAATATGAAGCAATTTGACCACAAGTGAAACTATTTTACAAATGCGTACATTAAAACCTGGATAACTACTCATTATTTTATTAAGTTCAGCTCACCTATCAAAAACCTTTCTGTGTGTACAAATAATTAACATTGCTCTTGGTTAAAAAAACGTTAAATTTGTGTGGACAAATAGCTTGAGATGCACATCACATTGCATGCCCAGTGGGGGTTTTGAGTAACATTTAATGCTGCCAGCTTCCCACAGATCCACAAATGTAAGCTGCTTTCAAGTTGCAGTGTAAACCTGGGACAACCAGGCTTCCACTATATACCTGCTGTCTTTTTCTCTTTTTTCCAGAGTGTAGTGTCTGCAGTTGATTAATCCATGTTTTTGAAGTAAAGGGCTATGAGCTGTTGTGTTCGTTTAGAAAGAAACGTCCATTTTATTTAAAAACAAACAAACACACAAACAAACAAACAAACATGTATTTGGATTATTGGATGCTTGTATTCCTTTCCCTTCCTCCCTGGAGCAGGATTTCCCCTTTTTGCACTGTGTTTAACATTATCGACTTCATTGTGAATAAACACACTGAACTTTTACTTTGAGACGTATGTTTGAGTTGAGCCTGCCTCATTGGCCATGAAACTTTGTTTAATTTTGGCTGTTTAATTATGAAAAATGTAACAATTAAATTAAATATTTTGGTGATTAAGTTTTAAAGCCTGACTATATCTACATCTGTAATTGTTGAAAATAAATTAAATGAGAGAAATAAATACAAGTACATGTTGGATTTTGGGTTCATCATTTAGTTTTTTCCTTTGGAGCACAGGTGACTGCACAACTAGAGAGTACACCCGTCATCACTTTTTCTTTATGCAATACCAAATCTGATAAGCATGTGTCGGTAACCAAGCTCACTGGTCATGCTCGCCCTAACTTAAATGCATTCTTATTAAAAATATATCTTTGCCTTCTCACTGTTCAGTGTGTGTTGTCAGCAACAGCCTCCAACAGCATCCTGTTAGTGAGCAGCCTCACAGGAGGATGTGTGAAAACTCTGACCAAAAAGAGCATTGTTATATTCGGTGTATTGTTTGAAACGGGGTAAAAGCAGTTGACACATTACTTCTTCTTTAAACTTACAAGAATTGGAGATTTCTGAGACACCCATTTGGACTGACATGAAGAGAGGGAAATGATCTTCATGGTTGAGAAAACAAGAGCTGGCATTTTTAAAAAAGATCACACTACAATCACATCTGCATGTCTTTAAGTGTGCAGTTACATTTCTTTAGCATATTGGCAGGAAGTCAGATGCGACTCTTGTTACTGTTGTCTAGGGCACCAGTTTAGCTCACAGGGGTGAGGAGGTAACTATAAAACAAACCCTCACCCTTTGCTGAGTGTCCTCTGCACACTCCCTGCTTGCCTTTCTACTCTCCAATAAAGGCAAAAACACCTGATTTTGTTTGTTTGTTTTGTTGTTGTTTTATTTAAGGCTTATGTCAGTTATGAGACTGTTCACTTTGAATGAGTGTGACTGCAGAACCTCAATGAACCAACAGAGGGAAACATTACACCTACTACTGTTACAGGAATTTTACTCCAATCTAAAAAAAAATGCTCAACATACAATTAAGCTACAATTTGTGATTGTAAAAGTAGCTCATGAAAGCTAAAAACACCTGACAGGTCTCTACTCCTTTTTTTATGTTTGCTTTGAGAAAAGGAAAATAGAATTACACACTAGTAAGGGAACAACCTTTAAATATATAGATTTTTTTACGTTAAAAATGACAACTCTTATTTATATCAGTGAACAGTGGGCTATCATTGTTCACTGTTGTAAATTAGACCTAAACTCAAAAGGCTAATGTTTTAGTCGATTTTACACAAGTCTGTTGTTATTTTTTTTTAATGAAAGAAAAGCCCCTGACATCTCAAGCATGACCTAACTTCATACTGCTGACCCTTTTCATTTAGCTTTTTTATTTTTATTTTTTTAACTTTGCACTGTCCTGGTTGAATTAATGTATAAAGCTCCTTAGCCATTCCTAATGTCTTCATATATTGCTAGGATAATGAGAAACAGGTGCAGTGACTTGTTGAAATATGTGCAAACATGCGCTGAGAAAGCAAAGACAGTTTGCACAATTCTAAAGCACTTAAAAGTCAATTTTTTGGTATAACCACCTAAAGAAATGAGGGATAGTTCAAGACCTTTATATCGTACTGTATTTCAGCTCATCAACAAAGATCGGACTGCAGAAAAACAAATTACTAATGCATAATATGACATTATCAGACCTAATTTATGAGAGTTATTATAGGAGTTAAATAGTCACCAAAGTTTGCTACTGGATGCAGCAATAGATGCATGTCAATAAACAATCTAGTGCTTTTTAATGGATCCTGTGTCCCTGAATCACATGTTCACAGCCAGATCACCAGGCTTCAGCGCTGATGTACTTAAATTCTTGATTTTGTATCAACTGAATAACCTAAGATTGTTGGGAATCATGAACTGAATTGCAGAGCAACAAAGAGCGTCCCCCTGTAACAATATTTATTTATCCTTGCATGGTAATGTGTGTAGACATTCTGAGAACACAAAAGGATAGCGACCATGCTATTGTTTAACCAAGACAAGCATGGTGTTTTCATAGTGACAGATATCTGGTTGTTTCTTGCCATTTCTTTCTTGCTAATATAGAAAAATATTTTTAAAAAAGTTTGTGTTTCAGTTACATGAAAAATAGACATGTGAAACAACATGAGAAGTGTGTGAATCCTTAGCTCAATGTGTGACTTCTATCAAGAAACATTCTAGAAGCACCGAGAGCCTCAGTGTCATGAAATGATCTGCCAGACCTAACGACACGCCTGGTTTCACCATACAAGGAGAAATCTTTATTGTACCCAGAGACTATATAAAGGAAGTGAAACACACTCACAAAAGGTCAACATAAAAACTGCAGTCGCACATGCAGTTTTTTCTGTTATGTCTTGAAATTTTAGTTAAAAAAAAATCAGTCAGTTAAAACCAGACTCATTAACATGCAGTCGTGATAGTTATAATTAAAACAGGTGTACTATCTGCATAAACTATTTTACAGTGTTATGCAAAAGTTTGGGCACCCCTGATAATTTTCATGATTTTCCTTCATAAAACACTGTTTGGATGAGCAATTTCATTTAAATATATCATATAGCAGACGAACGCAGTGATATTTGAGAAGTGAAATGATGTTTTTAGGATTTACAGAAAGTGTGCAATAGTTACTTAAACTAAATTAGGCTGGTGCATAAATTTGGGAACTAAATCTGAATCACATGATTAGTTCATTACCAGGCCTCTGGAGAACTGCAGGAGCTAATTTAGCCATTTAAATCAGTTGTGTTGGTTCAAGGACACATCTAAAACCTGCAGGGACACTGGCCCTCGAGGCCTGGAGTTGCCCACCCTGCCCTAAACTATGATGTTGAACAATCTTTGTTTTCAGGTCATTCGAGAGTTGTTTTAAGGCTGCTACTCAGAGAAGATGCAAAGAGGAGAAAAACTTGCAATTGGCCACCTTAAATACCCTTTCTAATAAGTGGATTCACCTGTGTATGTAGGTCAAGGGTCAATGAGTTTACCAAACAAATTTTGTGTTCCAATAATTAGTACTAAAGGTATTCAAATCAATAAAACGTCATGGGTGCCCAAATATACGCACCAGCCTAATTTGGTTTAAGTAACTATTGCACACTTTCTATAAATCCTATAAACGTTTGACTTCCCAAATATCATTATGCATGTATGCTATATGATATATTTAAATGATCCAAAAAAACAATGATTTATGAAGAAAAATCCTGAAAATTATCAGGGGTGCCCAAACATTTGTATACCACTGGATTTGGTTTCCTCACTGAGTTTATTGTTACTTAGAAAATGAAATAGAGGGGAAAGTTTCCTGACTGAAAGGGAAAACACTGAGTGAAATACATTTTGATTAATTTATCAAAAGAATGTTTCACTTAAAAAGATCTCTTCATAATGTCTATTTTGTTAATGTTTTTTTTATTCTTTTTATTCTTTCTTTGAACCATCCTGTTAAGTAAAAAAGTGCTCAGTGAATTAAGTTCATGCCTTCTTTGTTGTAACTTGCTAAACCTCACCATACTGCACCCCAGCTGGTTAGACACCCATGAAACGAGCGCAAATTTCCTGTGACAGAACCACACCAGCTATAATACATCATTTTCACAGCTTGTTGCACACATTCAGTGCTGCTAATAATAATCAGTGAGTGGAAAGTTTCAGTAATGTCAACAGTCATTTTGAATGTAGTAAAATTAAAAACTGCAGAGTCTGCACTGATAGAAGCAAACTTACTCCTAATGAGGCTCACTGAGCATTATGAGTGATACATTAACAGAAGAAGACTCCTCATAAAATATAGAAGGATGTACCCGACTTACATACATTTTCATGGACACACAAAAACAGACTAAGACAGTATTACACAAATAACAGCTGGAACAGACAAAAACTCATCTGTTAGACAAAACAACTCCTGCATCACAGAACAGAGATGGAACTTAACACCTCTAAGAGGCATGCAGTGAAACTGTCTGAATAATACAAGGCTGTAAAATACTTGACTTTATTTTGAGTACTTTTTCTTCCCCAGCTCTAAAAATGGAGGCAAAAACTGGTTATGTGTCCCCAAGTGGCCTCTCCCTACTTCCTTTTTGTTAAAGTTAAGTTGAGCTGCTGGTTTTGGCATTGGAGGTTTCGGATTTTGGCCTTTTAAAAATTTGTGACATTAATGAATTAATATTCCATACCATCAATGATATTACTAATTTCTTTGTTTGTTTTGTTTTTGTTGGTTTTCTTTTGTTTGTTTTTTTAAATCTGTTTTCCTTTGTCTCATCATTTGATTTACTTCAAGAATAAATAAACTATTGGAATTTTTATTTCACACCTACTGTCTGCTTTGCTATAAATATAATATAAATAAGGCTTGGGCTTGATAGGCTTGAAACAAATAGTCATCACTGTCTGCCCTGCTTAGTTTATTGATATGTTCCACACCCAGTAACATTTCTTTTAAGTAATGACCCAACAAGTCAACTAAAATATTTAATGTTTAATTATTATAAAGATGTATACATTAATAATGATAATAAAACATGGAAGTGAAACAAATGATGAACAAAGTTAAATTGAAAAGAGAAACTGCTCCATTGCAACCATATAACATTTGTTTAGAGCTTCAACAGAATAAAAATGCAGAAAACCCTGACACTGGTAGTATTTAAACATAGAGGAAACTTAAGACTTGATGCATTTTCTCAAAATATTCATCAGTTTTAATATTTTGTATTCCTCTGATAGGAAATCACCTTTAGCTATATTGACACGGACCTTTTGTGCTCGTGGAATAGATACAATCAACTCCTGTTGGTTCAGTGTGTCGAAGTCGCTTTGAAAACTTGACTTGGCCGTACTCCACCTCTGGCTTTGCCTCCACCCTTTGCTCTACTTGCTTCCCCTGCTGCTGCAGCATAACCCTGACATCAGCATACGTGACTTCCTGGTCATCATCTTTCTCTGCCTCTGCAGAGAAAATAAATTGAGCAAATAAAGTCAGTGAGTCATCAAAACAATAGTTTGACGTTTCATGAAACTTGATTTCTTAACAAGAGTTAAATAAATTAGACACACATATATATTACTGGTCACTTTGAGAATGAAGTCGAAATGTGCAAATTACATTTCTTGTTTCAAAACAATTGCCACGGCTGCTATACCCTCGACAAAATACCTCGTTTAGATGAGTCTTGTGATACAACAAACATGCGCTTTATTGCACAAGGGTGGAACCATCGCTATCCCTGCATCTGGCCATTGCCAACCATTTAAACCCAGTTAAAGACAGCGGGTATCAAAAAGATCAAAAAGAATCACAACTTTCTTGGTAATATTAAATAAAGGAAAATATTTTTTGTCAGACTGAAGTAAGTTAAAGGAAGTTTTGTACCTTTTTGTTTTGTAGAGAGTTTGTTCTGTTTTTTCCTCTGACAGCTACACCCACAAATAAGAGAAATACCAGTGCTGAGAGAACACCGCCGATCAAGGGCAAAGCTGCTACTCCTAAAATGAAAGACATACAAAAACAAAACAAAAAAACTCAGTAAACACGTTTTTTGTTTTTGTTTGTTTTGTTTGATGGTTTTACAAATGTATTTGGAAATACAGTGGAAAAAAAGAGCCATTCACGTTAATGTCCCAGGTGCAAACAATGGGGAAAAAATGCAGCAAACAATTAGATGAGTTATGACATTTGTACAAAGTGTTCATAATCAATACAAACCGAATATTACCTTTTGTTTATAATAATCTCACTCACCACAGGTAGATATCATCTCTTCTTTGGAGACATTACTGACGTTGTTCCTGACTGAGCAGACCAGATGTCCTGAGACGTGCTGTTTCAGAGTCATGATGTTAGTCTCATTATTTACAGAAAGGAGTTCAGCATCTGTCAGTGTGCGTCCATCCAGAGTCCAGCTGTACTGAGGACTGTCCCCTCCCTCAGAGGAGCAGGACACCCTCATCTCTCCCTGGGACAGACACTCAGAAACCAGCAGGACAGAGGACACAGGAGCTGAGAGAAACACACGCAAATGACTTATGTTACTATCATAGGATATTGATAATAATTTTCTGATCACCTGCTAAATTTGCAAGTTTGCTCACTTACGGACCCAAGACCTGCAGGACACGATTAGTCTCTAATTCTTATGGTAGTTTTATTATAATGAAGAGAGAACCAATCATCCAGAAAAAAACACATTACATGTTAGAATTTGATTTAAATTGATCGAATGTCATTCATAAGTATTTGATCTTCAAGCAAAGCATGACTTAGTACTTGGCGGAGAAACCCTTCTCAGCAAGCACAACAGTAATTCATTTCTTACAGTTGGTCACCAGGTTTGCAAACATCTCACAAGGGGGTTTTGGCCAACTCCACTTCACAGAAACTCTCTAAATCTTTTAGGTTTGTTGGCTGCCACTTGGAAACTGAAAGCTTCCTGTCATTCCACAGATATTTTATAGTAGTGAGGTCTGGATACTAGGCCACTTCATGACCTTAGCATTCTACTTTAGCCACTACTTTGCTGCCTTGGTTGTATGTTTTGGGGCATTGTCTTCCTGACAGACCTATCTCCTCCAAAACTTTATACGTTTTATTCATGTGCTTTTTTCTGAAATTTTTTTGGTTCAAAAATTCACACAAAATGTGTGTGAACAGTGAATAGTCTCTGGGCCAATAAGCACATGTTCAAATGTAACAAGTTGTGAGTTGTATTAAACATATCTGTTCTCAGAGTGTATCAACTACATAAAATTGTCTGTCTTTGAAATTCACTGTTCCCTAACCACAAATGAGAATATCAGTGCATAATTTAGTATTTGTAATTCAAGATTCTGCTTTTTCATTAATTGATCAATATCATTTTTAATCCAATGTTAAAATATATATATAAAAAATAGGTTATTTTCCACCCATAAAGGTATTTATAAATGTCTTTATTATATTCAACAATAGCCTTACAGTACTCATTTAAACCATGTGTCTGACCTGAATTCCAATTTTTGTTTCAAACTCAAACCAATTATGCTGTGTGCATTCATTTTTTGTTTGCATAAAATCGTCTGCAAGCATTTCTTTGTGTGTATCTTGTAGGACCTTTAATCATGCTCTACAATTTTTATTTTGATGTAATAATTTTAAGTTTCTGCCTATTTGCTTTGTTTAGTCAAATTGTATTCAATTAAATTGTATATAGTTTCATTACAACAAGAGTATATATTACATTCTCGAATTAAGAACAGGGAAAGTCCAAAATGCATGTATCTGAAATTTATTGGCATATATTATATACATAGTAAATAAAAATTTTAATTCGTGCTTCGTTTTCCAACAAGGAAAACTTACCTTGAAGAAACAACTGTAGAGTCCGCTCACCTGATGATCTTCCATCTGAATGAAAGGTTTGAAGGGTATAATTACCACTGTTATTCCTGCTAAGGTCATTGATCCTAAATGTTCCATTACTGGGAAAAAAGAGATATCTATGTTCTATGCTATTTGAAGAAAACGTATTATTTCTGACAGTTAGTATTTTTGATGAATTCTTTGACAGATCATATCTAGATATTTCTGCAGTGCTGTCCATCAGTTGAATGTCCACAGTTCCTCCCAAAGCTCCATAACACTGAGCTCCATCCTGTCTGCCATCACAGGAAGTTCCCATACCTGAAAATTTTGAAACATTAATAAATATTTGTCTCAGTTCACACTATGTGAAGAAGCATTTATTGGCATGCAGATTAACATTAACATTACACAGGTCTGTGAGTGAAGCACATTGTGTTAAGGCTCAGCTAGCAGCACTATTTTAGAATTAGTGTCACGTTTTGACATTTTTGTCTGGAAGTCCAAACAGTAAAATGATTTTAATTTAGCTTGTACATGCTGGCTTATCATTACTACTGAATCATCTACTGTGATACTTCAGATAGTACAACAGAGTATTATAGCCACATTAAGAAAATATATATATTGGTGATCAATTATAGTTGTTGCTACGGTTGCAAGACTCTCTACAAAATGCCTGTTGTAGATGAATTAGTGAAACAAACTAATCAGCCGTATAACATCACATAGCATACATCCTCTTTATTGCACAAGGGTGTAACCATCGATAGCCTTGCATCTGTCCATTACCAGCCATTTCCTTTCCAGCCAACTCCAGCAAGTTGGATTGTTTTTCCATCAGATACAACTTTCTGCACCATCTTTTCAAAGTCCTTATACTGATCACCACACTGTGTTTATGAAATAAAAGAGGAATCATTTCCTTCCTCGATTCTAAGGTACGATTTCACTAACTCAGTGAGTATAGCTAGTCTAGCGGTTTGTCTTAAAACAAGTGTACTCTCTTCATTTGGATTTGAAATAGATTTTGATATACCTTTATTAGTCCCACAAGGGGAAATTTCATAAGGCTGCCGATGTCATGGTCCTGCGACCATGACTCAGTGACTTTATGTTTATGTACTTATTGTTATTACTTTCATTATTATTCATGGCTGTTTTGGGATGGTTTGTGTTTGGGATTTTAGACACTGGGTTCTGGGTTTGTGCTCCCTCTGTTGGTCCCTGGTGTTAGTGTTCCCCTGTCTCGTCAGGTTAATCAGGTCCAGCTGTTTCCCCCATCTGTGTGTGATTTCCCAGTGTCTCTTTGTGTATTTATAGCGTGTGATTTCCTCTGCTCCTCGTCGCGTCGTCTGTGTTCCTACCTGGTGTAATCCTCTGCGTGTTCTCCCTGCTGTTCTCCCTTCATGTTCAGGTTTGCCACTCCTCTGTGTAGTTTATCCCAGTTTAGTTTCGTCCTTAGTTCTGTTTGCCATCTCCACTTTGTGTTTGTTATTAACAATAAATCACCCTCACCTCTGAATAAGTGCTGCATTTTGGGTCCTCCTTCCACTTTCCACACGGCCGCTGCCCCGGACCGTGACAGTACGACGCGACCACCAAATGGACCCAGCAGCGCTTAATCCGTCCAGGGAGCTACGAGAGACTCTCATCGATGCCACACAGGAGCTCATCGACCTGTGGCTGGAAAGCCCGGGTGGCACGTCCCAGCGCGCTGTAGAGAGGCGGCTACAGCGTCTGGTGACCGGTCTCCCATGGCTTCTGGGCTCGCTATGTCCGTGGGAGCGGGAGTTTCTCCTTTTAGACCTTGGACTTCACCCTCCGTCTGCATTCCCTTTCGAGCAGCCCGATGCGGTGAGTGAGCGGGACGCTTTGGTTTCCCCAGTTTCCGGGACTTTGTTTTCTGGGGCTATTCAGAGCGGGATGGGAGACGGTATGGATCGCTTACCCACCTTCGTGGTGACTGATCCTTCTCAAGTGGGCGTGTACAGACCCTCTGCAAGACTAACAGACTGTGTCTCTGCCACCCCTTCTGAGCCAGGACTTTATCACCATTCTCCGGCTCAGTTCTGTGTCCAGCCACAAGCTCCCAGGTCTGTAGCTCAACCATTAGCCTCCCTGAGGGCTCAATTACCCGTTCTACCGCCGCTCCAGTTAGCCACTCAGCCACCACCACCGCTAGCATCGCTACAGCCCACAGTTCCGGTGATGGCTGAGCCACAATTTTCGCACTGTTTTTCCACCGCTGTTTCTGAGCAGGGAGACAAACTGTTTCATTACGGACCTGTTCCTCAAAAGCTGGCAACAATAGAGACTATTGCTCACTCCGGGGCTTCCCCAGAGGCTGGGTTACTGCCCTCGGCTTACTCTGGACCCCTGGAGGCCAAGATGCCAGCTGGGAACTGCACCGGGCTGTCACTGCCTGAGCAGGGTCAGTGCTCTGCGCAGCTGCAGCCCTCCTTATGTGTGCCAGAGGCCCACGTGCCTACTGGTTTTGTTTCAAAAGTGCCAGAGGCCCACGTGCCTACTGGTTTTGTTTCATGTGTGCCGGGGGCCCCGGTGCCCACTGGTTCTGCGGCTGTTTTCGCTGGGGGGCCCGAGGAGCCCGTCCAGCCTCCTGCTTCACTAGCTGGGGGTCCCGAGGAGCCCGTCCAGCCTCCTGCTTCGCCTGCTGGGGGGCCCGAGGAGCCCGTCCAGCCTCCTGCTTCGCCAGCTGGGGGGCCCAAGGAGCCCGTCCAGCCTCCTGCTTCTTCGGCTGGGGGGCTCGAGGAGCTCGTCCAGCCTCATCCCACACCTGCTGCCATGTCGGCTGGGGGGCCCGAGGATCCCGTCCGGCCACCTGTGGCTGCTTCTCCACCTGCGGCTGCTTCTCCACCTGTGGCTGCAGCGCCGCCTCCTGCAGTACCATCACCTGCAGCGCTACCACCTGCTACTGCCACGCCTCAGCCTGAAGCTTCAGCCTCGCCTGGTTCTGGTCCAGCTTCATCCTCACCTGGCCCAGCTTCAGCTTCAGCGTCTGCTTCGCCTAGCCCAGCTTCAGCTACAGCTTCATCCACGCCTGGCCCGGCTTCATCCACGCCTGGCCCGGCTTCATCCTCGCCTGATTCTGGTCCAGCTTCATCCTCACCTGGCCCAGCTTCAGCTACAGCTTCATCCACGCCTGGCCCGGCTTCATCCACGCCTGGCCCGGCTTCATCCTCGCCTGATTCTGGCCCAGCTTCAGCTTCAGCGTCTGCTTCGCCTAGCCCAGCTTCAGCTACAGCTTCATCCACGCCTGGCCCGGCTTCATCCACGCCTGGCCCGGCTTCATCCACGCCTGGCCCGGCTTCATCCACGCCTGGCCCGGCTTCATCCTCGCCTGATTCTGGTCCAGCTTCATCCTCACCTGGCCCAGCTTCAGCTACAGTTTCATCTTCGCCTGGCCCGGTTTCATCTTCGCCTGGCCCGGTTTCATCTTCGCCTGGCCCGGTTTCATCTTCGCCTGGCCCGGTTTCATCTTCATCTTCGTCTGGTCCAGCCTCCGTGTCTGCATCCTCGCCTGGTCCAGCCTCCGTGTCTGCATCCTCGCCTGGTCCAGCCTTCGTGTCTGCATCCTCGCCTGGTCCAGCCTTCGTGTCTGCATCATCATCTCCGCCTGCTGCGGTCCCGGCTTCCGTGCCCTCAGCCTCGCCTGGCCCAGCCTCGTTTGGGTCTGGAGCTAAACGGCCGTTTTCTGGACCGCTGGCTAGGCTACTGGCCGAGCGCCGTCGCCTGACTGGCCGCCGTTGCCTTCCGCACGGCCGGCCTCCTGAACTCTTTACGCGCCGCCGCTGCCTTCTTCGTGGACGGCCTCCTGAACTGTGCTTTGGACTCTGCTCCCCTGTGGGTTTTGTGTTCATCTTTGTTTTGGGACTCTGGGGCCTCCGTCCGTGGTCGTGGTCCGGTCCCTCCGTCCTGGGCCCCCTGCCGCCCGCCCGGATCTGGTGGTGTGTTTCTGTGGCTGTCGGGGGCCAGCCCTTGAGGGGGGGGTACTGTCATGGTCCTGCGACCATGACTCAGTGACTTTATGTTTATGTACTTATTGTTATTACTTTCATTATTATTCATGGCTGTTTTGGGATGGTTTGTGTTTGGGATTTTAGACACTGGGTTCTGGGTTTGTGCTCCCTCTGTTGGTCCCTGGTGTTAGTGTTCCCCTGTCTCGTCAGGTTAATCAGGTCCAGCTGTTTCCCCCATCTGTGTGTGATTTCCCAGTGTCTCTTTGTGTATTTATAGCGTGTGATTTCCTCTGCTCCTCGTCGCGTCGTCTGTGTTCCTACCTGGTGTAATCCTCTGCGTGTTCTCCCTTCATGTTCAGGTTTGCCACTCCTCTGTGTAGTTTATCCCAGTTTAGTTTCGTCCTTAGTTCTGTTTGCCATCTCCACTTTGTGTTTGTTATTAACAATAAATCACCCTCACCTCTGAATAAGTGCTGCATTTTGGGTCCTCCTTCCACTTTCCACACGGCCGCTGCCCCGGACCGTGACAGCCGACCTATTGCACGCAATGGCGGCGCCATCTTACCCTCCGACCATACATACATTACACAAAACATCACATGGGGAAGACAGGTCAGAGAGGTATAACAATGGAAAATGCACCACATGAGGAAAGATAAGGAGAAAAAAATAACTCCCCCCAGACTGAGCTCCAACAGGGAGATCAGTTTGAGAACAGAAAAAAAACACCTCTGCACATAGCACATGAAAAAATACACCAAAGAAACACATGACAAGCAACAGCGACCGAGACCGCCTTCGTCAAGAGCAAGAGCAAATGGTTTTCCACTTTAATCTCACAATTTGGACATTATTCTTGCAATGATCAGTAATATTTTTTTCATAATGTGGCTCTAAGCACTCCATCATAATACAGCCATTTTAAATGGTTGTGGTCTTTCTGCAAAATGTAAAGATGCCTGCTGTGACAAAAATGAACAGTTCCGACACTTTGATGTTTCAGTTAACTTGCCCCCATAATTATGACAAGTTGTTGTTAATGTGAAATCTGTTCACATATACCACAGTTGTAGTAGATACCCAAAATAAAAAATATGATATATTCCAATAAACAGTGTTTGCACTGATATTACACAGACAGTGTCTGAAAACTGCATTTAAAACACATTTATATTGTAGATAACTGAGGGCTTTTCCAAAATCTAAATAGATTAAATAAATAAAAATTCTAAAAATGGTACATCTTCCATCATATTTGATTATTAATAAAACTGTGATGGAGCTAATTCAGGTGATTAAAATTAGTTATATATTATTTAAACATTTCTTCTTCCATAACTGTATTTACTTTAAGTGCATATCCACATGAAATTGATATCAGAATTTGATATTATTATTACAAGGAACCAAACAGTGTAATTTAAAAACAGTTAAAGCATTCTGTAATTGTAATTATATTCAACAGATCTATTGTTGATTTTTTTCTGTGTTTGAGATTCTTCATCCATAAGAAAAAAGTCAAACTTTTTCACTGACTTTACTGGATCCCATAGCTGTAAAACATGTTATTCTCTTTTGAAATGTAGAATTAAGCATTAATTTTAAAATGTTACTTGGCTCACCATGAGACACTCGAAAGAACAGCAACAATACAACAGCTTCCATGTCTGTTCAAGGTTCAGCTTCTGTTGATCCATACAGTGGCTTTCAAGCTTCAGCTCAGCGTATGCTGCTCTGAACAGACTGCTGTGTCCTGTTAGTGAACCGCCTCACAGAAACCCTTTGTGTTAGGTTTTATTGATGAGGGGATGGAAGGAGGTGGCATCAGTTTTTCTTCCTTTTTAGCTTTCAAGAAGAGAGGGAAACATCTCATTGATACTAAAAGGGGTTTTGAGAATAATTTCTTAAATTCCTAAGAAATCAGTTCACCTGTATTACAGAATTTAGATTTTAGTTATAATAATTTAGTTTTTATTAATAATAAATTTTCTCTCTCTTTCAACAAAAAGTCACTCCGGATGACCACTAACTTTTTAAACACTATGCAAAGAATTGATATATTTTATACTTATACAAATAATTATAGGTCATCTTTAAAGCTTGGCAAATCTCAAGTTTTAATAGTACAAATCTTAAAGTCCGATAAGCCACTAAAACACAGTTAATCCAGTAATAGCATGCTGCAAAATAGCACCATCTCTTGGTAAAGAATAATGTCAATGCCGCTGAGGCCAAGGGGCAGAATGGACCTAATATACAGATGGAAACACAGAGGCTCAAAAAATGGTGTGAATAACATTTATTTACAAAGATGTCATTTTTAAATATAAATGACAAATACTAGTGCACGGGAGCAGGGAACTGTTTACAGGGGCTATGTATATGAAGCTATGTATATCAGTGAAGGCAACAAAAGATCCTCAGCACTTAGCTCTTGCATTTATATACAGTGTTATGAAAATGTTTGGGCACCCCAGATAATTTTCATGATTTTCCTTCATAAAACATTGTTTGGATTAGCAATTTATCAAATAGCAGACGAACACAGTGATATTTGAGAAGGGAAATGACGTTTATAGGATTTACAGAAAGTGTGCAATAGTGCAACAGAAAAATCACATCAATATTTAGTAGATCCTCCTTCTGCAGGATTAACGTGGTGATTGTGGCTCAAGAGTTAGGCGTTCACCTTGTAATCGGAAGGTTGCCGGTTCAAGTCCCGGCTTGGACAGTCTTGGTCGTTGTGTCCTTCACCTGTTGCCTACTGGCGGTGGCGCCAGTGTCAGTGCGCCCCAGGATGGCTGTGGCTACAATGTAGCTTGCATCACCTGTATGTGGATGACTGGTTGTGTAAAGTGCTTTGGGGTCCTTAGGGACTAGTAAAGTGCTATACAAATACAGGCCATTTACCATAGTTGTCTTGTTGAAATATCCACCCCTGGCACAACTTCAACTTGGTGACTGATTCTTGAACATTGTTCTCAAAAATCTGCTGATTTTGACCAGAACCCATTCGACTCTCAACTTTAACAAGGTCCCAGTACCTGCACTGGCCCCACAGCATGATGGAACCACCACCAAATTTTACTGTGGGTAGCAAGTGTTTGCCTTGAAATGCTGTGTTCTGTTTCCACCATGCATACTGACTTTTGTTATGTCCAAATAAGTCCATTTTTGTTTCATCAGTCCACTGCACCTTATTTCAAAATCAAGCTGGCTTGACCAAATGTGTGTGAAACATACCTCAAGTGACTCTGTTTGTGCGAAAAGGCTTCTTCTGCATTTATCTCCCATACAGCATCTCCTTGTGCAAAGTGTGCTGAATAGTTGAACAATACACAGTGACACCATCTGCAGCAAGATGTTGTTGTAGGTCTTTGGAGCTGCTCTGTGGGTTGACTGTGACTGTTCTCACCATCCTTCACCTCTGCTTATCTAAGATTTTCCTTGGCCTGCCATTTTGGGCCTTAACCAGAACTGTGCCTGTGGTCTTCCATTTCCTCACAGTGGAAACTGACAGCTGAAATCTCTGAGATAGCTTTTTGTTTCCTTCCTCTAAACTATGATGTTGAACAGTATTTGGTTTCAGGTCATTCGAGAGTTGTTTTTAGGCTGCTACTCAGAGAAGATGCAAAGAGGAGAAAAACGTGCAATTGGCCACCTTAAATACCCTTTCTTATAAGTTTATAAGATTCACATGTGTATGTAGGTCAAGGGTCAATGAGTTTACCAAACAAATTTTGTGTTCCAATAATTAGTGCTAAAGGTATTCAAATCAATAAAACGACAATTTGGTGCCCAAATTTACGCACCAGCCTAATTTTGTTTAAGTAACTATTGCACACTTTCTGTAAATCCTATAAGTGTCATTTGACTTCCCAAGTATCACTGTGTTTGTATGCTATATGATATATTTAAATGAAATTGCTGATCCAAACAACCAATGATTTATGAAGAAAAATCATGAAAATTATCAGGGGTGCCCAAACATTTGCAAACCACTGTATATAAATGCAAGAGCTAAGTGCTGAGGATGTAAATCATAAAGAAAGCTATATACATGAATGTGAGCTAACGCTGATAGCAGACAATCTGGCAAAGAGTAGTGGTCAACACTGGTCTTAAATACAGCCGTGATAATGAGCTCCAGGTGTGATTCAAGGTAGGAAATGAGGTCAGCTAGAGGTGGAGACACGTAGCTCTATGGAAAAATGCTGCCACTCACCTGGACCATGACAAATAATACTGCTTCAGACTGATTTGGTGACCCCTTACACCTTTCTTAGACTTTATTTTGAATATTATAATAATCTCTTTCAGTGTGTTTTTATTTTATTTATATAGTCCGAAACACAACATATGCCACCACAAAATACCTTAATCACTAAGGCCTCCCAGACATAGACAACCTACAGGTCTCTTTATTAAACAGTATGGACCATAGTGTCTTCAGAGGTGGCAAAAGTACAGTTATTCTTTACTTAAGTAGACGTACTAATACATGCGTTAAAAAAACACTCTGGTTTATGTATTGATTCAACCTCTTTACTCGAGTAAGAATGAAAAAGTACAGGCAGCACAGGCTGTGGAATGTATTCAAAGTGAGAAAGTAAAAAGTGCCTCTTTGAAGGACATCTGTTTTTGTACAAAGATAACTGAACCACATGCTAGAGAAATCTAATGGGCCTATTAAACAAATACAAACATTTTTTGTTTGCCTACACACCTACACAGAAAAATGAATATAGTCATGAGCTCTGTTTTTGCTGCTCTAAGATGTACTGCTCTTTATGGATTTACATTATGCATTACGTTCTTGAAGGTTTTTTTTAGTCACAAGTTTCACTTGGAGCCCCGTCGGGGCGCAATTGTGTGCATCCCTGACCAAATTGCATGAATTACCTACCTTGTTTAAGAATTTGATTGGGCAATTCAACATCATTCACACATTGTCACAGCACAAGCATTTATGAAGACGAACTGGAACTTACTCATTAGCTCTTGACAGGATGGTGACTTCAAGTGCTGCTAATACAAAGTTAAATTCAGTTGTTCAGTTGGTATAAAATGGCTACTGAACCTCTTTAGGTTTCCTTGAAGATGTTTCACCTCTCATCTGAGAAGCTTCTTCAGTTCTAAGAGAAAGTGATGGAAAGTTCCAGATTGGGTAGTACCAGGGGAACAATATGAGAACAGCACCACCAAGGCTTTTGGCGGAGCAATACAGCAAGAGCATATTGGAGAAGAACCAACCCTTAACAGCAATGTTCAGTGGCTAGTGAATCTAAAAACAGATCACAGCAACCACCCTGAACAGGGTCCAGTAATTATCACAGTGGTAGACATCCAAGAAAGGGTCTCCAGTATCAAGAGTTGGACAGCACCAGGCCCCGACATAGTTCACGCCTAGTGGCTGAAGAAGCTAACTGCACTCCATAAGCATCTGGCAGCACAAATGAACTAGCTAGTCGATGGGAGACACTCAGAAAGGCCGGACAGCCCTGATCCTCAAGGACCCCCAGAAGGGACTGGTCCCATCCAACTACCGGCAAAGTTGGATGGGACCAGGCCATTTAAGATGAACAGGCACATGGCAAGAATACCAGAGGCCCAAAACATTAGCTCCTGGTAGACCGAGCAGACAGCCAAGATTGCAAGATTAGGCTAACCAACCTGTGCACTGGATTAATTACAAGAAGGTTTATGACTTCATGCCTCACACCTGGATTTGTCCTGCAGACAGACAAAATGGTGTTGGCTAACCAACCAGAAATAGTGGATGTAGAAACAGAAGAAGACAGCCGTAGTGATAGATGTAGCGATGACAGTAACATCCGAAAGAAGGAGAATGAGAAGTTTGAGAAATACCAAGGGCTTAGAGAGGAGTTTGAGAAGATGTAGGGGGTTAAGGTAACAGTGGTCCCAGTGGTAATCGAAGCACTAAGTGCAGTGACTCCCAAGCTAGGTGAGTGGCTCCAGCAGATCCCAGGAACAATATTCGAGATCGCTGCCCAGAGAGAGAAAAAAAGAAAAAAAAAAAGAATACTGCTAGCATAATGGACAGGTTTTTGATGGGGGCTCTCACATAAAAGCAAAGCAGAGGTTGAAGCATCGCAAAATATGCTTCCAAACCAACTTTCTTCCAAGCCAAAGGCTAGAAAATATGATGATGCATATCTTGTATTTGGCTTCACCTGCACAACGACGGTGCCAATGTAGGTATACTGACAGAATTTGTTTTCCCTGCGTCGGGAGCACGCGCTGGGCTGTCCAAATCACGGACCAACAGTATCCCACATTATGGATTTTCAGTTCACAAACACTTCTAATAATAACATTTTGGCAATGTTGTAAAATAAAAGGGGGCCCAGCAAAAAAAAAAAAAGTTACAATGGAACCAGAGAGAAAAAAAGTACACTTTCTCCAGTCTGGAATCATTGTAATCTCATAATGTCAAATAAGGTATATGTTTTTCCGCTCCTATGCTTTTGTATTCCTGCCTCATCAGTACCATGTGGAAGAGTTTTTTCCAAAGCAGGAGAACTGATCTCAAACAAAAGCTTCTGATTTCTTAATAAAAATCTGCCTTTTCCCCTTACACACACAAGTACACAAGCACTCCCACAGTCAAAAGCACTTATAATTCCTAAACCAAACTTCCCCTTTATTTCACATTTTTCTCTTATACTTCCTTGCATAACAATAAAGTATAACGTATTTTTTCTGTTCTAAACATTACATACTGTATTAGTCAATTATATTATTTTTATTATATTGAAATTAATTGGAATATATAGACTTCTCTTTCATTTGGATTAGCACTTTATCATCAGCTGGTTTTGTAAACAGGAAAACAGATGTCAGAATAAATATACCTAGTTCAGTTTCTTGGCACAAGCTTTAGCCACTTTGCCGGCAATACTTCTTTTGTCCTGCAGATGTCGGTATTGAACGATACACTCCACTAGAAGTAATCTACCCATCATTACTCTCCGCCATATGTTAAAATAGCTAAGATAGCTCACTAAATGTAAAGCTATAACAGTTTTTTTTATTACACATTAAAACAACTAAATAAAAAAACTTTAAGTTTAGTTATTTTAATAAGGACTTGGACTTGGGCCCCTGATCGGCACCGGGCAAAGTGGTCTGGTGCGGACCAGGAGAAGGCCCATGGTGGATGTTGGCACAATGTGAATTCTGCCCAGTGCTCTGTCAAAGTGAAGAAATTCAATGAAGTGCGGGTAAACGGCGATAGTAACTATGATTCTCTATAGCCAAATGCTTTGTCATCTAACTAGTGAAGTGCGTTCAATTCCAGAGAGAGTTCAATTCCCACCATCAGGCTGGGGTCTTGTTGTGCTAGTCTGCATGTTCTCTCAGTGTTTCTCTCCGGGTACTCCAGCTTCTTCCCACAGTCCAATGACATGGAGTTAGTGAGGATAGGTTAATTGGAAACTCCAAATTGCCCATAGGTGAGAATGGTTGTCTGCTGGCGACCTGCCCCTGCACCCTGCCTCTCGCCCTAAGACAGCTGGGATAGGCTAAAAAAGATAAGTGGCAGAGAATGGATTGATGTAGTTTAATAAATTTTTGGCAGTGACAATAAGCATGAAACAGACTGAGTACAAAAATCCTTTACTGTTTAATGCATGATTATTTAGTCAACTAAAATATTTGTTCTCATAAATATTACTGAGGTGTATAACTATGTCTGTAAATCACCTAATGTACACTATAAATGTTAATATGTTATACAAAATTTTTTTGCAGTGTAGAAGTAGAAGTTAAAGCAAAGTATACAATATGAATATTTACTCAATTAAATGCAATCTTTAGTACAATGTAAACTTATTTTATAACATCGTATTTCGATATAGGATTTTCACTTCAGTAAGAGAAGAGTATTTACATCTTTATTTATTTGTCAATACACTGGCAAAAACATATTTAACTCTTCAAAATGCTGAATACATTTTTTCAACAAATTCCCAAATAAAAGGCAGAAAGCATCATAAAAAAAAACAGGTTTAAGATTCCTGAAATAAAATTTCGTATAAACAGCAGTTACAAGTGGGCTGATTCTTTTTGTTTATAGCATTATCTAATTTCAGCTTTACCTAGAAAAAAAAGTGGCAAATGACTATAGACTACTTTTCTTACATATTTTTTTCTATTAGTTTCCACAGAATCCAAATCCAAAAATACTCATCGCTTCACCAGATGAAATTTGCAACTTAGTGTTGGCCTAAGTTGCAGAACTTCTCATTTCGACCATCAAAACAGAGTTTTCTGGGAATTCTGCTTGTAGGGCAGCAGAGGCTTCAGCTTTTTCATTTTTCTTTTTCTTCCAAGTAAAGTAGATGGAAATCCCAATTAGTAAGACAATTACCACAACTGCTCTCAAACCACATATAGGCAAGGAAATATCTGTACAGAGACACAAAAAACACAAGCAAAGTTAAAGATGTGACAGAAGAGTTATCTGTTATATACTGTGGTTCATATCAGGTAAAATCAACTTTTTGCTGACTCCTTATTTACAAAGACTCACCACACCAGGTAGTGGCATGTATTTGATTTGTAAGATTTTTTATCATTCCAGATGCCCTTCCTAAAACAACCCTAAAGGAGTTTTGTTTCTTCTCAGGAGCCAAAGGTCTTTTGGTCATTAGAAAAATGTGCAAACTATTACACTAATCAGCCACTACCATTGTTCACATTAGTTAAATCCTTTTCTACCACATCAGTTGTGAAAGAGGTATTGTCCTCACCCTGCAAGGTGGGCTGCACAAATTAATGCGATTATATGAGAACGGTGAAACAGATAACATAGGTGTGGCTACTGGGAGGATGAGGGGTTCTGGTGGTTGCCAGTATGTTTTATTATTTGGGATCTTGAAGATTTGCAGACACACAGTCTGTTGTTAGTTTAAGACAGTCTGTTTATGGCTGCAGGTGCAACACAATAAATTACACATAATATAATCATTAAGTTTTTCTCACTCACCACAAGTACATTTGCTTTGTTCTTTGTAGACTTCACTGACATTGTTCCTGACTGAGCAGGTCAGACGTCCTGAGACATGCTGTTTCAGAGTGATGTTGTTACTCTCATTATTTCCAGAAGAGAGCTCAGCATCTGTCAGTGTGCGTCCATCCAGAGTCCAGCTGTACTGAGGACTGTCCCCTCCCTCAGGGGAGCAGGACACCCTCATCTGTCCGAGGAATAGACACTCAGAGACGATCAGGACAGAGGTCACAGGAGCTGAGAGAAACACACAAATATGACTTTTGATACATCAAATGATACACTTTCATGCACTATGCACCTCAGCACTTGATGTCCCTACTGTGTGACTTCACATTGTCTGCCACTTAGTACTGAGTTTCTGTAGTTCCTGAAATCTTCCGCTCTCTTACAGTTGATTATGGAATATGTGGGAGGGAAGAAATATCTCAAAATAACTTGCTGAAAAGGTAGCATCCATGTTACACTAACATACACAACTTCAGTGTAATCTTTAGTACACTTGAGTACACATGTTCGCAAATGTTTGTAGAGGCAGACTGCATGGGTTTCACACATCTGTGGCAATGGAAGTGAAAACATCTGAATTTTAAGATTAAGAGATGTGGCCCAATACGTTGGTGTATGAAGTGCACATCATGTAGATTATATTTATTTCATGCACAAAATATATGTATCTTAAAATATGTGCTCTATATTATAAAGATTACCAAAACAATATTGCATTTACATGAATTAAAGGCTGCATTTCCCAACATTTACCTTGAATGAACAACTGTAAAGTCCTCTCGCCTAATGATCTTCCATCTGAATCAATGGTTTGAAGGGAGTAATTACCACTGTCATTCCTGCTCAGGTTATTGATCCTAAATTTTCCATTACTGGGAAAAAATAGAGATCTATGTGCTATAGTATTATGAAGAAACCTGTTCTTTATGACATTTAATATTCTTAATGAATTCTTAAACAGTTGGTATCTAGATATTTCTGCAGTGGTGTCAATCAGCTGGATGTCCACAGTTCCTCCCAAAGCTCCATAACACTGAGCTCCATCCTGTCTGCCATCACAGTAAGTTTCCACACCTGCAAAATTTGAAACATTAAAAAGAAAAACATTTGTGATTCATTAGTTTCTAGCAAACAAATCACAATAAAAATTACATTAACATTGTCAGCAATCCAAAATTTACTGATGTGAGGACTTCTACTTGTTAAAAATATTTTTAGTATTACCATGTTTAAACCTAATTATGTTTTGGATAACCCAGTGCTTTGATTGATTGGTATCACATACAGTGGGGCAAAAAAGTATTTAGTCAGCCACCGATTGTGCAAGTTCCCCCACTTAAAATGATGACAGAGGTCAGTAATTTGCACCAGAGGTACACTTCAACTGTGAGAGACAGAATGTGAAAAAAAAATCCATGAATTCACATGGTAGGATTTGTAAAGAATTTATTCGTAAATCAGGGTGGAAAATAAGTATTTGGTCACCTCAAACAAGGAAAATCTCTGGCTCTCACAGACCTGTAATGTCTTCTGTAAGAAGCTTTTCTGTCCCCCACTCGTTACCTGTATGAATGGCACCTGTTTGAACTCATCATCTGTATAAAAGACACCTGTCCACAGCCTCAAACAGTCAGACTCCAAACTCCGCCATGGCCAAGACCAAAGAGCTTTCGAAGGACACCAGGAAAAGTATTGTAGACCTGCACCAGACTGGGAAGAGTGAATCTACAATAGGCAAGCAGCTTGGTGTGAAAAAATCAACTGTGGGAGCAATCATCAGAAAATGGAAGACATACAAGACCACTGATAATCTCCCTCGATCTGGGGCTCCACGCAAGATCTCATCCCGTGGGGTCAAAATGATCATGAGAACGGTGAGCAAAGATCCCAGAACCACACGGGGGACCTGGTGAATGACCTGCAGAGAGCTGGGACCAAAGTAACAAAGGTCACCATCAGTAACACACTACAACGGCAGGGAATCAAATCCCGCAGTGCCAGACGTGTTCCGCTGCTGAAG
The DNA here is from genome assembly GCF_057382275.1 of Copadichromis virginalis. Classification (NCBI taxonomy): domain Eukaryota; kingdom Metazoa; phylum Chordata; class Actinopteri; order Cichliformes; family Cichlidae; genus Copadichromis; species Copadichromis virginalis. The sequence goes on from NC_140619.1 coordinate 29,912,928, forward strand.
CCAGTGCATGTCCAGGCCCGTCTGAAGTTTGCCAGAGAGCACATGGATGATACAGCAGAGGATTGGGAGAATGTCATGTGGTCAGATGAAACCAAAGTAGAACTTTTTGGTATAAATTCAACTCGTCGTGTTTGGATGAAGAAGAATACTGAGTTGCATCCCAAGAACACCATACCTACTGTGAAGCATGGGGGTGGAAACATCATGCTATGGGGCTGTTTTTCTGCCAAGGGGACAGGACGACTGATCCGTGTTAAGGACAGAATGAATGGGGCCATGTATCGTCAGATTTTGAGCCAAAACCTCCTTCCATCAGTGAGAACTTTGAAGATGAAACGAGGCTGGGTCTTCCAACATGACAATGATCCAAAACACACCGCCCGGGCAACAAAGGAGTGGCTCCGTAAGAAGCATTTGAAAGTCCTGGAGTGGCCTAGCCAGTCTCCAGACCTCAACCCCATAGAAAATCTGTGGCGGGAGTTGAAAGTCCGTGTTGCTCGGCGACAGCCCCAAAACATCACTGCTCTCGAGAAGATCTGCATGGAGGAATGGGCCAAAATACCAGCTACTGTGTGTGCAAACCTGGTAAAGACCTATAGTAAACGTTTGACCTCTGTTATTGCCAACAAAGGTTATGTTACAAAGTATTGAGTTGTATTTTTGTTATTGACCAAATACTTATTTTCCACCCTGATTTACGAATAAATTCTTTACAAATCCTACCATGTGGATTCATGGATTTTTTTTTTCACATTCTGTCTCTCACAGTTGAAGTGTACCTCTGGTGCAAATTACTGACCTCTGTCATCATTTTAGGTGGGGGAACTTGCACAATCGGTGGCTGACTAAATACTTTTTTGCCCCACTGTAAGTTGTAGTAGCACCACTACCGTAAATCTGTCAGCTCTTACTGTTTTACTCAGAGTAGGTAGCAGTTTTGCAAATTGTAGGTAATAGAGGCTGAAGAACAAAATGCTGCATCCATAATTTCAAACACGAATGTGTCCAACATTTATTAATATATTAAGAACTAAGAAACACAGGTAGATACATTCTCCACATTTTAGACGAATGCAAACACTACATTCTTTTCATGAAAAAAAAGAAATGGGTGTTCATCAAACAGAAAAAAGGAAGCTATATTTCAGAAAAAAGAATCCTCAAACAAGCAGGATGGAGATGTTTATTTATGAAGGTAGCATTAAAATTGAAAGAGGAATGCAACCGAAACATTGTTCAGCATATCTGTAGTGACTGCATGACTTAAATAACTTAAGATGTGGATTCATAGTTACAGCCAAGCAAAAAGTTGAGACAGTTTCTTGAAAATTAGGCAGTCCATCAAAGTGAAAAATAAGCTTGATTTCTCTGATAAGGAGGGAGGGAATAAAGTCCTCTAAAATGTCAGAACTCACTTAAACACACTGCAACAAGACTGCCAAGGTGCATAGTGATCTAAGATTTTACCACTGTTACTTAAACTGATAAAAAGAAAAAAAAGGAACTGAAGCTCTTCTCAAATTGTCACGTACTGCAATTGAAGCCAATAGATTCTTACATTAATTTATTAAAAGCAATCAAAGTACACATATATTAGCTTTTAAATTCTCTGATGATGATGTCAGATATTTTGTAAGGGTTAAAAAATAGATTCACTTGTTGGTTTAATAAACAAAGTCCTGTTGGTTTCATACTGACACCTGTGTCCTAAAGATTGAGGTGCAGTTGATAAAAATGAAGCCTATGCGTAAAAACAAATACTTCATGAATGAATGTACAGAATGACCGTAATGAACAAAGTCATGATTATTATTTTTAAATCAAAAATGTTCTCACTCACCACAGGTAGATATCCTCTCCTCTTTGTAGACATAACTGACATTGTTCCTGACTGAGCAGGTCAGACGTCCTGAGATGTGCTGTTTCAGAATAATGTTTTTACTCTCATTGTTTCCAGAAAGGAGCTCAGCATCTGTCAGTGTGCGTCCATCCAGAGTCCAGCTGTACTGAGGACTGTCCCCTCCCTCAGAGGAGCAGGACACCCTCATCTCTCCCTGGGACAGACACGCAGAGACCAGCAGGACAGAGGACACAGGAGCTGAGAGAAACACGCACAGATGACTTTGATAATATAATGAGATGCACTTTCATGCACTATGCTTCCTTCTGTGTAACTTTACATGGTCTGTAACTTAATGGCTGATTTTCCATAGTTCCTAAATTCGTCCGCTCTGCAATAATATCACTTTACATCAATTAAAGGCTGCATTTCCCAACATTTACCTTGAATGAACAGCTGTAAAGTCTGCACGCCTGATGTTGTTCCATCTGAATCAAAGGTTCGAAGGGTATATATACCACTGTCTGTCCTGCTCAGATTATTGATCCTAAATGTTCCATTACTGGGAAAATAAGCTCTCTCTCCTATGGTATTAGAAATAACCTTATTATTTAACCAATTTAGTATTCTTAATGAATTCTTGAACAGTTGGTATCTAGGTATTTCAGAGCTGCTGTCCATCAGCTGGATGTCCACAGTTCCTCCCAAAGCTCCATAACACTGAGCTCCATCCTGTCTGCCATCACAGTGAGTTTCCACACCTGCAAATTTTGAAACATTAAAAAGACAAACATTTGTGATTCGTTAGTTTCTGGCAAATAAATCACAATAAAAATTAAATTATGAGGACTTTTACTTGTTAAAAAGTATTTTAGTATTACCATGTTTATACCTAATTGATCCTAACCGATCATCACGATTAACGCGATTAAAATTCTTCTCACACTCATCCCGTCTGGAGCGTAGAAAGAACAGCCTTCGTACAAACTGCTTGAAATGCGTTGACAGAGACATTCCAGGGATTTTGAGTCAGTCTGAGCTCCAGGTGAGTTAAATGTTAATCGCGTTAGTCGCGATGATGGCGTTACCGTGCTTAATCAAAGTACACATATTGGAACTTTGTGTAAGTATTTGTCCTGCTTTAACATCCCTGAGTATGATGTCAGATATTTTGTACAGGTTAAAAAAAATATTAAGCGATAAGTGCCACATTTAAGAAGAACAGCTCACCATGAGACAGTCCCAGAAGAATCACCATCAATCCCAGCACAGCTTTCATGTCTCCTCACTGTTCAGTGTGTGTTGACACAGAGTATGTTAAAAAATGACATGCAAATATGTCCAGCAGTTAACAGTCAGAAATGGGTCCTGCTACTGATCTGTCTGTTTTAAAAAGCTCATCACATTAAAAAAGGAAGCAAAACCAACATACTTAAAGAACCAATAGAAAGACTGTTCTTGCTCTGTGTGTGAATATGTGAAAAAGGAAGTGCAACTAGCATTTTCATTACTTAGCAGAATTTATTTTTTATTGTTATTATTACTCACACTGTCAATTGACTATTTTTACATCTGTAACAAACTAACACTATCCTGCCCATCACTCAGATCTACCTCAATTTCATGTATTTTAATGCAATTCAACAGCAGCCCCATTTATATTTCATCTTAAGTAATTTTGGTTCTGATCCAAAGTATATGATGTGCACATCTATGAAGAAAAAAGAAACACTTTCAAGCAACTTAAAGAAGTCCAGACGCTTTTCTTTGCAAGCTCCTTTGACTAAAAGACAGGAAGTGATTAGAACAGAGCAAAAGAGAGAGAAAAGAGAGAAGTTGTTTTTCAGTTTAGAGCAGTGATGTGCGGATCGATGCTGAAATATCAATTCCTCCGATACCAATCATTTATGTTCTAGAATTGATTCTCACATTAAAATATCGATATTTTAGTAATTTAGGTTAAATTTGTAGTTTATCATTAACAGGAACACAGTGGAAAGAAACTATAACATTCGGATTGTCTACATTCAAAGGAACTACTTCCTCTTCCGCCTTTCATAGTCATGTGCGAAATACGGCTGTATAAATATTTCGCAGCCCCTTGGCATGCACACTCACAACAATGGCTGACCGTAATTGTGCAGAGGTATTTTGCCTCCACAAACAGCTGAGACGTGGTTTGCGATACATGTGGCAAAAAAGTGAGGTGTTGTGGCCATACTTGCCAACATTGTGACCTCAGAATTAGGGAGAAATTCAAAAGGGCTGTTGGGGGGGGGGGGTAGAAATACATTTTATAGTGTTTATTTATCGGATAAAATACGCTAAATGTCACCGTTATTATTGGCTGGCCCGGAAACAGCGGGGGTGTCCAAATTCAGAGGGTGCTTCCACCTGAGGACCCGGCCTTCGCGGTCTAAAGAAAGCCGGGTAGTACGTCATGAGCTCCCTCGGTGGAGTGAAACTCTGCCGTCTGCTCCTTGCTATCTAAAATATAACTGGGCGCTGACTTAAACTTTCGACTTTGTTCTTTGTTCATTTGTCTCTTTTAATTCTATTTTGTTGTACTTTTTCAACATGTTCAAAATAAAGATTCAATCAATCAATCAATCGACCGTCTCACACTTTGTTTAATTAGTTTTCTGTTTGATGTTTATTCAGCTGTGTGAAAACCCTGGAGGAACCCTCCCGAGGGATTAATAAAGTTAAATTTGATCTAATCTAATAACTTTAATCTCAGCCAAACCGATTTACTCACGAACAAATAAAACACTGAAAAAGCCAAACAATAACATTTAACATTAAGTTATCAAAGTGACTTATATATCATGTTTAACCCGAGTAGTGAAAGACCGCTGGGGTTTGAAAACGATGTGTCGGTTGGCTCAGATATTTGAAGTTTACACAGCTACATTCTCACCTGAAAATATGTTAAAAGTTTTTTTGCGACCCAGAAAGAAAAATAAGAGTAATATTAAAACTAAGTAGCTGCCGCCATTGTTGGAAACTGGAATTGGCTGCTCCTCTCTAAAACAGCAATAAGGATCATTATTAGGCCATATGTAAATAACAAAATAACTTTATAACTTAAAGCAAAATTGGGAAATGTAAAGTCTGAAACAAGTCTTTATATTAAGGGCCATCAGTCAAACAATACTGTTTGGTCTGGGTCTAAACAGAGCGCGTTGTGTGTGACGTCTTCTGCGGGCTGCTTTGAGGGTTCACACTAGAGCGCGTTTGCTGTCACATTCTATTTGTAGTGTGAACAAGCAGACAAAAAAAATCGAATTTGGTCAAAAAAAAGGAATTGAGCATTAACACCTGCAGTGTGAACGTAGCCTAAGTCTCAACATACAAACCACAAGTGTGCATGCCACTATAGGGATGCACCGATACCACTTTTTTGGAAACGAGTACGAGTACTTGCATTTCAGTACTCACCGATACCGAGTACTTAATAAAAACATGATTTAAATTTACAGGTAACAGCTTTAGTCCTATAATTTAACAAAAAAAAAACAAAAAAAAAAACAAAAAAAAAACAAAGGACTGGTTTGGAATTAAGAACATTTATTTAAAATGAAAAGCATGTTGTATGCAACATATTACAGAATAAATAATTATGAAAAAAAAATTTAAACAGTGACAGTGCAACTCAAGTATTTTTTTCAGTTTATTGTAAACTCTGCCGCTTTGGACAACACAAGGGGTATTAATAAACATCTTTGCCATTTAGTGCACAATATTTGAATAAACTAACAACATCGACCGACATAAAACTGTGGCAGTCAGTGCAATTGAAGTAGGTATTAACATCAAGTCTAAGATGACTCACTTAATGGAGAGAAAAAGTGAGTGGCAGGGTTTTTTTTTAAGAAAAGTAGCTTTTCTGCATTATCAGCAGTCAGACTGTTTCTGTTTTCATCTATAATGTGTGACACTGAGCTAAAAAGCCTTTCACTTTCCACACTGCTACATGGGGCTGAGAGTTATTTACGGGCTATTTTAGCCAAAGTGGGGAACCTGATTTTGTTGACACCCCAGTACTTCAGAGGACTGTCTTCACGAGGGCTTGGGGCCTCTCCGAGGTATGTGTCGAGCCTGGGTCTGGGCCTTGAGGAACAGTTTAGCAGGAGGTTCTGCAGCTTCTGCCCAACTCCCCTCTGCCTCAGCTCTGGACATCATCTGCAGCTCCTGCTTCAGGTGCAGCTTGGCCTCTGGAGCAGTGTTGTTGGAGAAGAAGCAATCTTTATACCTGCACAAAATTCATAAATGTATTAATATGTGGAAAAAAAGGACTGATTTTAGTTTCCCCTAAACCACTGTGACAAATGCCAGCCATTTGACTTTCTGGTAATAATAAGGGAAATGTATTTCATATTGTATATATTGTATACATTTGTATTTGTGTATTTTAGTTACAAATATATAATATTTCAGATGTAAAATAATCTTACATTTAGTACTGTAGCTATACTCATTGAATTAGAAGTCTCACTAGCACAGTCACAGCTGGAATGACATCAGAGGCTAGTGCGTCGTAGCTGCTCACTTTTTTAGTTAGTTCCTCAAAGGGGGCGAGGATGGCAACAGTCTTCTCCATAAGAGCCCATTGGTAAGCGGTGAGATAGTCAGGGAGTTCATACTCGGACACATACATGCCCAGCACTCGCTTTTGCTCAATGAGGGACTGGAGCATGTAATACGTGCTGTTCCAGCGCGTCTGTACATCCTGCTGCAGTCTCTTTATTGGCTGGTTGAGCTGTCCCTGAATGTCCTCGAGGCGGGAGTAGGCTAAGGTGGAATGTTTAAAATGCCCAACTATTTTCCGTCCCACTGCATCAGCTATGCTCCTCTGTGCTAATAAGCATGGGTAAATAAGCGTGGGTAAACTCTTTGTACTCGTTGTCGTGTTGGGATTTTAGGTGCTTGATTAAATTACTTGTGTTAAATGCGCTACCTTTTGAGCCTCCTCTAGACAATTTCGCTGAGCACAATTTGCAGTCCGCCTTTGTTTTCGCGTCTTCGTTCACTTTGAAATAGTTCCACACGGCTGATATGTCTCGCTTCGCCTTCTCCCAGCTCTGAGATGCAGCCGGGGCCTGGGGGCGGGCACTCGGTGCCTGTGATTAACCCCTTACATGCCGCTCAAACATAGACAGGTCTCAGACCGTGGTATCGGTCCTCGGTATCGGGGGACTTTTAACGAGTACGAGTACTTTAGAAAATGTGGTATCGAGGCCGATACCGGTATCTGTATCGGTGCATCCCTACATGCCACCTTTACCATGCAGAGCCTCTGCTCCATGCCAAAACCTAGACTTGTCACAGCCAGCTTGGAGCTAGGAGCAAAGGAAGGATGACCTAAATTTCATTGTCAACCCCCAGCTCACAATAAAAACTGCTGGCTGGGTTCGCCTGAGCCTCCAGCTGGCCCAGATACGTGCTGTGCGAGTTCATGTGAGACCATAGTGGGAGCTGAAAGACTGAAAGACAATCTTAGTAATTCTGTTAGGTATACCTGGGTACATCATTTTGGATGTGTTGATGTTAGGGCCATTGTGCTGCAACAAAAATATGTTATTGTTGTTGATGTAAAAGGAATTCATTTTATTTATGTGTTATTCACATTATTTATTGTATAATGCTTTGGTGCCGCTGGTTTTTATCATGTCTCAGTGTCTCACACAATCAGGCTACGTCCACACCAGCTGGATAGATTGTTTTTCGTTTGAAAACGCATTAGTGTGGACGTAGCCTCATGCTGTTAACAGATAGTATCTCCGGAAGTTGTGGGGGAAGCATTCACACACAAAGACTCTAGAGTGGGGGGAAGAGTCTTTTGGTTTCAACTACTGTAAGAAGTAGCAAGGGAGTGTGAACTTTCTTTTTGGGGAAGACCAAAGGTGTGAAAACAGCTGTGTACAGCCTATTATTCCTGTAGGAAGTATTTAACCCAGGACTGTTCTGGGTTCAGGAGAGACTGCTGATCATTTGCCCTGTGCGATGGCTGCTCCCACCAAGCTTGGGTTTTTGTTTTTTTTTGGTTAAGGGATGTTAGCTGCCGCTCACCGTTTGTCTGCAGGCTTTATTAAATAAAAACTTCCAACACTGATGTCACAACATACGACTTATTTTGACAATTTATTGAAGTGAGAAGGAGTAATGGGAGGAGAATAATTGCATTTTTGTTCAGCGGTGTTTGTAAATTAAGAATTTTCCCAACTACATGTGCTGCTAGCCTGTGACCTTCTTTTTATGTGCACAGAGCCCAGAGGAGTCTGTGGAAACATGCAGAATTGAGGCAGTGCAAGGAGCTACAGATGGTACGTCTTCAGATAAAGTAGTGTATTATCCATCTATTATGTACATTACATCTAATATTCTGATCCAACAACCGCACTTTTTGTGTGTTTTAGAGGCCTCTTACTTTTGCTGCATCTGTCATGCTCATTTCAACGACAAGAGGAAGAACTCTATGAAAAATGGTGCGAGTGGTGTCAGTGTAGTGCATGTCAGCTGTGGTCACACATGGCATGTGGTTTTAAAAAGAACGTGTATTCATTGCCAGCATTAGACACCTTAATGTGCACTTGTAATTATGAAGACTCACAGTTGTCTTGCAGCTCTAATTTGCTTTAAGAAAATGTACTGCCAGGATGTGACTTTCCTAAATGTCTTCTCAAATTGTTCTAAATTATAACACATAACAAATTTTGTCTGCACAACACACAAACACCCTCTGTCCTTTCATTATGTGTAAAAACATGTTAAGTGAATTACAGTTTGAAGTTCATTTAAACCCAGTACATATGAACATGTTAATCCAAAAAAGTTTTAGACAACAGGAAGAAGCATGTCATTAGGGGAACATGTAACATTTAAAATATGTTACTATAACAACTGCACAAATGAAGGAAACCGGACTATCACTTTAATATTGACATGTACATGTCTGTATATGTATATATATATATGGTTCCTCGGAGGAAGGCGAGGACCCATCATGGAAGGACAGGCCCCTGCACGGTATGTACCACCGGCAGATAGAGAAGGTGGCTGATATCCAGAAATCCTACCAGTGGCTGGACAAAGCTGGACTTAAAGACAGCACAGAGGCACTAATCATGGCAGCACAAGAACAAGCGCTGAGCACAAGATCCATTGAGGCTGGGGTCTATCACACCAGGCAAGACCCCAGGTGCAGGCTGTGTAAAGAGACAATCCAGCACATAACAACATGAGAGGTTTTTGGACCAATTTTGTGTTCTCCATTCTTTAAGCACCGGTTTGAGCACCGTTTGAGCACCGGCACCGTTTCAAAAGTACCGATTTGGCACCGGTATCGGATAAAACCTAAACGATACCCATCCCTATTTATTATATTTCACTACAGAAAGTAATTTAATCTCAAATGTAAGGGTTTATTTTGAAAAACTGAGTGGTGATGATCAGCACTCTCAACTGGTTTAGGATACATTCCAGTTCTGTTTGTAAAACCCAACAACTGTGATCTGTTTACAACTTCTCCAAAAAAGTTACTGTAAAATCAATATTTTTGTCTTTTGAAATATCAGTTTGATTGTGATTGATTAATCTATCATGATCAACTGTAATCTAAAGAAGAAAATCATATTTTTATTAGCTAAAAAGTTACATATCTTCTTAGTTTGAATTTTAAAAAGGGAAAAACATTATGAACTAAAACACAAAGTGTTTTGACCCAAACTCTTAACAGTCTGCTTTTTAAATAGCAGAGGTACAGTGGTGTCTAACACCACACTTTGGAAGGCAAATCTGTTCTTGACTAAAGATTCTTTAACACATTGTAGATTTGATTTTTTTTGGACACTTCCCCCCTTCTTTTCTCTTCAGGTGCACAGAGTGCTGAGGAGCACAGGTGGTACTGTAGTAATGCCGGCAGAGGGTATGTCTTCAGATTGAGTAATCTATAATGTTTGACATGTTTTACATTTAAATCTTAGTAATTCTGTTAGTTATACCTGGTACAAAATTCTGGACGTGTTGAGCCATTGTGCTCCAAAAAAATATGTTATTGTTAGCTTAAGATTCTCTGCTCACATTGCAGGTTTTCTGTTTGATTTACTAAGTTGGCATTTTTTTTTAGTATCTGTCAATTAAATATGCCATATTTTCATTGTATAGGAACTTATAAAAAAAATGTGTGATACTTTCATTAAGCCTCCACAATTACACATATTGGTTAATTGGTTAAACATTCTGTAAGGAGAGACATTGAAAACAATGTCAACAACATATTGTAATTTTGTGTTTTATTTGGATCAGGCAGGGAGAGTGGACTTCGGACAGAAATTGTGGAAGATATTTTAGAGGCAGTGTTTGGAAACAAGTTTCTTGTATGTTTGTTTATTACTACCTTACATGTGGAAAAACAACAAATGACACGGTGGACCAACTGGCACCCATTTTAAGTTTCTTGTGACAGCACGTTATAAAATTAGAATTGTTCTAACAGCATTTTGAGTAGGAAAGGTTACTATTTAATCACCAGCTCAGCTGATCTACACATTGACATCTATCAGCAATTTCATGAGATGAAGTCATCAGTAGAAATTTGTTATATTCTCTAAATTTGTGATAAATTTCATAACGTTAGGGCACTGGTTTAGCTCACTACTTGACAAGATGACCATATGCCACATGGTTGAATGTAGTGGCCCAGGTTTGAGTCTGACCTCAGACCCTTCATCATTTAGAACACTAAGTAGTATACGGGCAGTATAGTACAATATGTGTTACTTCCTTACCTTATTGGCTCTCTGTGTTAGGTTAGTGAAGGAAACAACACATTTTACTCAAGTGAGTGACTCAATATGCAATTAGTAAGTAGTTGCTGATGTCACAACATACTACTTATTTTCACAACATACTTACCTGTGAATCATACAGGGCAATTTCTTGAAGTGAAAAGTACTAATGGGAAGAAAATAATTATATATTTTGTGCAACTGCTGTTTGTAAATTAAGAATTTAGAGGAGTCTGTGGAAACATCCAGAATTGAGGCAGTGCTAGCAGCTAGGGATGGTATGTCTTCAGATAAAGTAGCGTGTTATCTGTCTTTAATATTCATTACAGCTAATATCCTGATCCAACAGCTCCACTTTTTGTGTATTTTAGAGGCCTCTTACATTTGCTGCTTCTGGCACGCTCATTTCAATAACAAGAGGAAAAACTCTGAACTATGAAGAAATGGCGCGAGTGGCATCAGTGTAGCGCATGTCAGCTGTGGTCACATATGGCATGTGGTTTTAAAAAGAACATGTGTATTCATTACCAGCATTAGACACCTTCAGCTGCACTTGTAATTATGAAGACTCACAGTCGTCTAGCAGCTCTAATTTGCTTTAAGAAAATGTACTGCCAGGATGTGACTTTCCTAAATGTCTTCTCAAACTGTTGCTACTTTGTTCTAAGTAGTTCTTAATTATGAAAGATATAACATTCATTACAATGGGAAGTAAAATCTTGTCTGCACACCACACAAACACCCTCTGTCCTTTCATCCTGTGTAAAAACGTGTTGAGAAGATATATAAAATGTACCATGAAAGGATACAAGTGTGAATTGTTCTAATAAAATGAGACAGTTTTGTAAGTGGATTACAGTTTGCAGTTCATTTAAACCTAGTGCATATGCGTGTTGCTAGGACTGATCAGAAGCAAATTTCATTTCAAATGACCACCCAACAGAAGCCTTGATAAAAGTGTGGTTTTGTGCAAACTGTGCAAAAAGGAGTTGGCATACCATCGAAGCACTTCAACCTTACGGTACCATCTACCATCTAGACCACTATTAGTGGTAGAAGACAGGGGTTAAAAAACGTGCTAGGTGATCCAACTTTCCAACTGCTGTGCCGAAAGACTATTTCAAGTAAAATCAACAGGAGGGCAGGGGTGAGCCTCTGCCTGCATCTGTGAGTATTGCTTTCCCACTGTTGTGCGTCAGGTGCAGCTTTGCCGGGGGAGGGTCGCTGCGGCCGGGCCAACAACGTTGCTGACCCATGTCTGTCTGTTTCAGGGCGGTGCTACGAGGGAGGCAACATTTGCAGTAATCGAGGGCCCAAGTGTGGAGTGTGGCTGGACTGCGCGGCGATGCACCGTCAGGAAAAGACAGCTCCGTGATGGTAGCGTCGTCCTTTGTTTTCTGGCTGGCGTGGTCCCCATCTCAGAAGTGGAGTTCCTCTCCTGGTTTTAAACATAGGGAACATTTGCCCGAGTGTGGCTGGACAGAGGGATGACGGGACTGTGTGGGGAATTTTAGATAGTGTATATTCATTTCTGCCGACAGGGTTTGTAGCATATTGAGAAAGTTGTTTTTATTGTATAAGGGTATTTTAACATTTTATCTGTAATTGTATTTGTGTTCTGGTTTTTCTTCCTCCGCTGGAATAAATGGTGTGTCTAAGACCTGTTTAGTCTCTGTGCCCTGAGCGCTGATTCGCTTGCTCCTCTCGTCCCTGTATGCGAAAGAACGTTCAGGTGGGATATTACATACCCCTCCTCTTTGTGGTGCTCCGACATGTTTTCGATTCTCCACCCCAAAGCAGTCGGTTTTCCTCCCCAGGTTCCCTAACCCAATTTGATCTCCCACACTAAACAGCGTTCTTCCATGTGTCCTCCCCCTCCTCCTTCCACTGTGGTTTTCTCTCCTCCCCACTTTGGACTAGTCCAGTTGCAGTCAGTTCTCTTCAGCTTTGTCCTGTGTAATCCAGCTGTCTTTTCCATTGCCATTTCACTCCAAATATGGCAATTATGAAACTCAGACAGTCTTCCCAAGGTCCATTCATGCACAGTGAAGTTGCCGCTTGTTGGAAATGCATCTCCATCCATCCAGTCCTGATGATGGGGTTTTCTCCATGCTGATGCCGTTTGCACATACTGCTGGTGCTGGACCTCTCACTGCTCAGGATACTGCTGTTTTCTCTTGACCTGCTGTCAGCTCTTGATGTCCGAAAACTGCATTACTTGTCTTTTCCTTTCTCTCCAACTGCTCTTCTACTTTTCAGCTGGTTGATGCTGAGTGATCCCTTTCCCACACAACCATTCAACCTTCTCTGCCATCTTACAACATACTTTTACCTACAGTTCTTACCATACAGTTACAACTGCCCAGAGCTTCTCGTCTGGCTGAAGTGTAGTGCCTGCCCACAGCTGCCTCTTTAGCCCGCTAAGTTGGCTCAGCTACTTACTGGATCCAACTTCCTTTTACATTCAGAGCGTCCTCTGCAATGGCCTTCTTCCCTTCCCTATGTTCCCTTCTGCAGAAAAGTGATAAAATACCATCACTCCACGCACTGTAGTACGCAGAAATGATTCCCGACACTGGACTCGAACTATCATCCCTGCGATGGACCTGAACAGGTAAATAAAACTATTTTTAACTTATTTTTACTGTTTCTTCAAAAAGCTCTATAGTTGACAGTTACTGTGTAGATCTATAATGACTTTCCTGAATTGTCTACTACGGGTTTGTGACTGAGCTTCTTGGAGGTGAGACATATGTCTCACCTTGAGATTAGAGCTGCTGCCCACAAATGCAATGATTGCATTTAGACGGGCAGCAGGTGAGTAAGTGACGGAAGTGACGGACAAGGTAAGCGACTCATGTTGTAACTGACGTCAGACGCCGGAGATTTTGGCGGAAAATTAAAGCAAATGGTAGTTTAGATTTGAACAAATTCATTTAAGCTTCAGCATTACCAAATACACTTATCAATTGTCTTATAACTAACACTATTTGTCTAAATAATCTCCAACACCCTGGAGAACAACGAGGAGAGTTTAGAGACTCTCCAAGATTACATCGATCAGTGCTTTCAGGATCTCGTGATGAAGAAGACCCCGTGTGCAGCTTCCCCGGCCAAAGCTGAGACGCCGTCGTCGAAAAGACAACGCCCGGCAGATTCCCCCGGCTCAACATCGCCAGCCGGCAAAGATATTGCCGACATATTGGAGTCAATCGACAAGCGATTGTCCAGTTTCGACGCAAGGCTGTCCTTGGTGGAGATTCTTCACCGAGAATTTAAATGCTTGCGAGAATCCCTGGAGTACAGCCAGCAGCAGGTGGAAACGCTTGCTGCTGAAAATGCCACGCTAAGGGAGTCGGTGAAATGTCTCACAGATAATGTTACCCAGCTCAATAGAGAAAATAAAAAAATAAAAGAAACAGTTATCGATCTACAAGCTCGTAGCATGCGTGATAATCTGGTATTTTCTGGTATTCCAGAAGCCGCTGCAGAGGACGCGGAGACCACGGTAAAAAGCTTCATCAAAACCCACCTGAAGCTGCCGGAGGACACTGTGAAAAACATCGTCTTCGATCAGGTACATCGCCTCGGCCCCATTCGGGCTACGGCCGGGAGACCACGTCCTATCGTGGCCAAATTCGGCCACTTCAAACAAAAGCAACATGTGAAAAGCCGCGGCAGGGAATTAAAAGGAACGGACTTCAGCGTGAACGACCAGTTCCCCATAGAGATCTTGGAACGACGCAGGGTCCTCTTCCCAATCCGACGCGGCTTCATCCAGAAGGGCTCCCGCGCTGTCATCGCTGTGGACCGGCTGTACGTGGACGGACAGCTCCACCGGGACCCCAACATCACTCCGTGGCTGTATTAACCTCACACCAGATAAGAATCAGCTACACCATTTCCCTATCCACTCACACTAACTTGCATTAACATCTGTTTAACTTACCAGTATCAAATCGCATCTTAAAGTGTGATTTCATAGCAGAATTAACACCGTCACTCTCCGTCAGTGATTTAATTGGAATGTTTACGTTTTGTTTCTGTTTTTTTTTTCTTCTCGTTTTTTTTTTTTTTTTTCCTCCTCTCTTTTCCCCCTCTTGGTTTTATGCTGCTCACCCCTGTCCTTGGTTTCTTTCTTTATTCCTTTCACTGCCTCGATCACCTGCTTCGACACTCATCCACAAACATCCTTTATTTCGACACATACGCACCATGCGCTCAACGGCAGCACATTTACATCAGTCAGACAGCGCACACAGTCATATAAGATACACACACACTTAAGCCAAGCCTACTCATATTAGTAACTATGCATACACAAAGTCAGACTCAGGGAGCATCTCGCCACACATTTTTTCTCTCTCTCCTTCTCTTTATTTATGAACAAGTGACGTATTCTCTCCACCTGTCTAAGCGACGCACACAGCATACATCCCTAGTTATACACAAACATCTATGGGTACACTGAGGTTCATTACATGGAATATAAATGGAGCTGGCTCCAGAGAAAAGAGGTTAAAAATATTTAACCAACTCAAAAAACTACAGGCAGATGTTGTCCTATTACAAGAGACCCACAGACCTCTTAGAGGTTCGAATGAACTTAAAACACCTGAGTTTCCTAATGTGTTCTCAGCTTGTTATAATTCTAGACAAAGGGGAGCAGCAATTTTAATACATAAAAATATTAATTTCACAGTACTCGATACAGTTATAGATCCAGAGGGCAGATTCTTAATCATTAAACTATCTATACGTGATAAAAAGCTATGTATTGCAAGTGTATATGGTCCAAATGTTGATGATCCCTCATTCTTTCACGGTTTTTTCAGTGCACTCTCTGAACACTTAGATGGCACACTTGTTCTTGGAGGTGACCTCAACCTTGGACTAAATGAAGACATGGATAGGCTCAATAAAGCGGGAACTCAGCGTAATTGGCAGTCCACAAATATAATCAAACAGTATATGAGCGACTTTGGTCTTTGCGATGCATGGCGCTCCCTTCACCCCACCAGTAAGGAATATACTTTTTTCTCACATGTCCATCACTCCTACTCTCGTCTGGATTATTTTTTGGTCAGCAGCTCACTGCTGAATGACATTTCAGACACTGAGATTCACCCTATAGCTGTCAGCGATCATGGTCCTGTATCTTTAACACTAATGCACAAGAATAATACTACGCCAAGAAAAAACTGGAGATTTAATATATCACTACTTAAAGATGAAGACTTTATTAAATATTTTAAAAAAGAGTGGACTTCATATTTGGACTATAATGACACTCCTGAAACATCAACTTCTGTTCTATGGGAAGCAGGGAAAGCTGTGATGAGAGGTAAAATAATTTCTTTCTCATCACATAAAAAGAAAAAAGAAAACAAAAATATTCAGGAATTAGAAAAAAACATCAAATCACTAGAAGAAGCCTACGCGTCCCACCAAGATCAGGAAACATTGAACAAAATACGCAAAACAAAACTAGAATTAAATGAGATAATTGATAAAAAAAACAAAATTCTTAGTACAAAGACTACGCCTACAAAATTATGAACATGGTAATAAATCCGGTCAATTTCTAGCAAACCAGCTAAAAATAAATAAAGAAAAAACAACTATATGTGCTGTTTAAGATTCATCTGGGAACACATTATATGAACCGATACAAATAAACAACATTTTCAGGGATTTCTATAAAACGTTGTATTCACCACAAATAAACCCATCTAAAAAAGAAATTGATCAGTTTTTGGACAACATAACTCTTCCAAAATTATTGGACACTCAAGCAATGGCACTGGATTCACCACTGACACCAGGTGAACTCCAGGAAGCCCTGATAAGTATGCACAATAATAAGGCTCCAGGTCCAGATGGCTTTCCTGCAGAATTCTACAAAGAATTCTGGTCGATTCTAGCACCAGTTTTCTACAGAACGTTGTTGGAAATTAAAGAAAAGGGCAGACTTCCATCAAATATGAATTCTGCAAACATTAATCTCCTGCTAAAACCAGGCAAAGACCCTGTATATCCCTCAAGCTATCGTCCAATATCCCTTATAAATGTAGACCTTAAAATAATCTGCAAAGCTCTCTCAAAGAGACTGGAGAAAATAACCCCCCTCTTAATTCATCCTGACCAAACTGGTTTCATAAAAGGTAGGCACTCATCAACAAATACACGTAGATTACTTAATTTGATAGACTACTCATACAGTAAAAACCTAGAAACTACAATATTCTCTTTAGACGCAGAAAAAGCATTTGACAGAGTTAACTGGAAATTTCTATTTGCAACTTTACACAAATTTGGTTTTGGATCCTCTTTCATAAACTGGTTAAAAATATTATATAATTCCCCAACAGCTTGTGTTAGAACAAATGACCAGACATCCTCCAGCTTCTGTCTCTTGAGGGGCACCAGGCAGGGATGCCCACTCTCCCCTTCACTATTTGCAATTTTTATTGAACCACTAGCAGCAGCAATTAGACAGAATTCAGTAATTAAGGGCATAAAATGCAAGAACGTGGAACATAAAATCAGCCTTTATGCGGATGATGTGTTACTCTTTCTCCAAAATTCACAAACCAATATCTCTGGGGTGATTGAATTGATAAACTCTTTTGCAAGAATATCAGATTACTCAATTAACTGGTCAAAATCTACAGTCCTACCGACTAATTGCTCCTTCCATAATTCCTCTTCTACACCACTGCAATCGGGAAATATAAAATATTTAGGTATTAATGTTTCTCCCAAGCTTGCAGATCTAACTAAATTAAACCATATCCCACTTTTAAAGAAGGTAGAAGATGATCTGGCTAGATGGAAATGTCTACCCATATCACTCATGGGAAGGGTTGCCGCTATAAAAATGATGGTCTTACCAAAAAATAAATTATTTATTCTCAATGATCCCAACTAAACCGCCACAAGATTGGTTCAGATCTCTAGATTCATGTATGTCCAAATTCCTTTGGAAAAATAAACCCCCACGTATAAGCTTAAAAACACTACAAAAGACCAAGGATAAAGGAGGACTAGAACTGCCTAACTTTCAGCACTACTTCTTAGCCAACAGGCTTCAGTTTATCTCAGGATGGCTAAAACACACCCTCTTAGATGAACCTTGGCTAGATGTAGAACAAGCACTCTGCAATAATCTAGAGATCTCAGACCTACCATTTATCAGCTCAAACATCCAACGACATGAATGCTTTAAAAGCATCAACATCAGCTCTTCTCTGACAGCATGGTGGGAGTTTCTAAAATTGACGGCGTCTTCATTAATCCCATGCAAACGTACACCTATCTGGAACAACCCTGACATATTACAAAACAATAATATGATAAACTTTTCAGATTGGAGTGATAAAGGAATCAAATATTTAGAACATATACTAGAAGGAACAGAATTTATTTCATTTGACGGACTAGTTACACAATATGGGATCAACAAGACAAGATTTTTAGAATATCAACAAATTAAATCCATAGTAAAAAAGAAATTTAAACCGGGTCAAGTTGAACTACAAACACCACCAAGTGTGGTTCAATTTCTTACTCTTAAACCCCCCAAATTACTATCCAAAATATACAGAATGCTTTCTAAATCAGATGAATCAATATCACTTCCTATTGCAAAATGGGAAGCGGATTTATCAGTTAACTTAGACCTAAACTTCTGGTCTCAGATTTGCTTAAAAACCTTTCATCTAATTAGAAATCCCAGTCTTCAATTAATTCAATACAAAATATTACATAGAGTGCACTATACAGGTCATCGGATGTTCAAGATGGGCTTTACGGTCAGGGACAATAAAAAGTGATTTAAAATTGACAATAAAAAGTGATTTGATTTGATTTGATTTGATTACGTCTACCAACAACTGCTCACACTGCCAAACCAATTCACCGGACAATTATATCCACGCTCTTTGGTTCTGTCCACCAGTTCAGAAGTTTTGGCGCGAGATATGTGAAGACTTATCGAAGTGTCTGAAATGTAACATTCCAACTTCCCCCTTAGTGTGTTTGTTGGGCAGCTTAGATAATGTCACTTCAGAAAAGAATATCGCCCATATGGTTTTCACTGCCCTATGCATAGCCAAGAAAACAGTCCTCATGAACTGGAAAAATAAAAATAATCTTAATTCTAACCAATATAGAAATTATCTATTAGATTACATTAGTCTTGATACAGCCTCTGCCACCACATCAGATCAATTGCTCTGGGCTCCTTTGATCAGCTCCATCACCTAGTGGGGGTGGGGGGTCATAGTTTGGTCCCGCCTTCACTGTTGTGATTGGTGTGGGGGTAGGGACAGGCTTAGGGCGTCGGGGGGTTCCCCGGAGGCATCTTCCTTGGGGGGCTCAACCCGGGGTAGCGGTCATGTCCGGTTAGGGGCTCTGTTGGCTCTCCGGTGACTGTTTCCTCGCGGCTGCGCGCAGCGGGGCTAGGGGAGGGTCTGTGCTGACGGACGTGGGTTACTGACCTGGTAGCCTGGCTGCCCCTGGGTGGGTCCGGGATGGGCGTGAGGTTCTGGGGGCGCTCCGTCTCTGGGCTGGGACCCGGACCGGGCCTCGGGGGCTTGGGTCCTGGTTGGTGTGTTGCCGGGGTTGTGGGCGGGTGGGTGCATGGGGGCCCAGCCCTGGAGCAGGGTGCCGCCAGTGCGTCGAGCCACCTGGGGGGCTCTTCAACTGGTGGGGGAGATTGTCACATCTTGCAGGAGCTCCCTCTGCAGGAGGGGGAGATACAGGAGAGGTGGAGGAAGATCTCAGCCTGGGTGTTTGTCTTATGTAGTCTGGAAGATGAGTGGATGGTGGGGTGGGTGCAGTTTTCTCTGTGGTGGGGTTGGGTGGACTGTCCCGGGCTCTGTGGGGCCGGGCGGCGCTGCTGCACTGGGCCCGGTCTGGATGGGCCTGGGCCCCCCTTCCCTGGCGGGTCGCAGAGTATGGGGGTGCCTACTGGGGTCAGCGGGGGAGCTGGCCCCAGGGAGGGGTCACTTGCCCCTCCCTTCCTTCCCTCCCCATCTCCAGCTGCCTCCCTCTTCCCGCTCCACCACAACCACCCACACATGCAGGGCCTTGGAGTAGGGGTATGTCACCAGGGTGCAGAGGAGGCTACCCCCCCCCCCCCCCCCTCTGTCCCCTTCTGGCTGCCTCTGCCTCAATTTTATCCCACAACTTAGACATTCACATTACTCACACTCTCATTACACATACATATAGGATCTTGGGGGTGGGCACGATAAACGGAGTCCAAAGTACCATCAGGGTGTACACCCCACCCCTGGCATCGTTACCCACCTCTCAATTTTAAATACACTTAGACATTGAGGGCTAGCAGGAGGGACCATGCGCTTACCTGCTGCTCTCTGGCAGGTAGCTCCAAGCCCTCCTGGGTTTTAAATGCACCTTAGAACACACATGCATCAACATTACAATGAGCGGGTGGAGGGAGGTTTGGAGTCTTCTCTCACCCCCATTCTCTGCGACCTGCTGGAGCAGGGGGGCTAGGACTAGGAGGAGGAGTTGGCCGTCCGACTGCGGTCTGGAGTGTGGAGCCTTCCTGCTGCTGCGGAGTCGGGGCGGTCTGCCTCCCCCCCACCGCAGGGAAAAGGGAAACACCACCTGGGTCTGGGTGCAGTTCCCCCCTCCAGGGGCGGGGGCACCTAGACCCGGTTTGTAGAGTACGCTTGGGGAGTGTGATCGTGTGTACAGCGTCTCTTTATGTCTGTCTCCACGTTGATTGAGTGTGGAGTAAGTGCACATGAGAGCATGAGGGTGGGAATGGATGTTTGTATCTGTGTGTGCCTGTATGTCTGTGTCTATATGTCAGGTTGGGTGTCAGGCGCCACCTCTCTGGGGACATCTCAGGCCCTCCAAGGTTTGGAGGCCTATCTCCCCCTACCACCACTTCCCCTGCCAGTGGCGGACCCCCTCAGACATCGGTGCGTTGGTGGTTCTTTGTGTCCGGGGATGGGCGTCCAGGTACACACCGGCTCACTCCTTGGCGGCCGCTTATCGGGGCCTGGAGCCTGGGGCTCGCTCGGGCCACTTCGGAGGTGGGGTGCCCCCGGCCTCTCGGCCTGGGGCTCGGTCACTCAGGCGCAGCTGGCTGCCGGCGGAGCTCACGGGCGCGTCACTGCAACTCCCCCTGGCTTCTGCTCCGCGGCTGCTGAGTGAGCCCTCATCTGGGACTCTCCTCAGCTCTTTCCGGGACAGTGGCGCAGCTGCCCCTCTGTTGGTCTTCCTTGGTCTCTTGTGTTCTGGGGGCCTCTGGATGTCTGGAGTTTTGATCTCCTCCACACCTGCTTCACGCCCTGGAGGACGGGGCTGTGGCCCCCCCACACTCCCTAGCAGATTATTACATGAAGGAACCTTTTAAAAAACAAAAAACAAGCGCGTCCATGCTCACAGGTGTACACACGGGTGATCACACCCACAAACTACACCCTTTTTGGCTCCTACCTCAAAGCACACTGTGTTCTGTTGATCTTATGTGCTGCACAATAATGTTTAACATTTAGTATTTACTGTCATATTCCCATATATCATTGTGATGTTGTTTATTCTATTACTCTTGTTCTCTTCTGCTTGCTTTCTTTTTTCTTTCTCAGCAGGTGATCCAGGTGATTGATATATGCATTTTTTTTTTCTCTGCCCGTTCTGTTGGTTTTTGTCTTTTGCCCTTCTCCCCCGTCCCTCTTCTCAGCTGTTTCTCTTTCCCTCTTTCTTTCTCCCCTTCTTTCCCCCAGTCAAGTCTGTCCCGTATTCAGTAAGTGAAAATAAAATAAACAATAAAAGGTGAATCAAATGGACCATTACGGCAAGGCTGGGATGGTCAGTTTGGTAAAGTAAATCCGTTGGGCATCTTTCTTTGCCTTTAGACAACAATTCTGATGGCAAAAGAGCCAAACGGGACAGGCCAAAAAAAAAAAAAAAAGAGACATATGTCTCATGTTCAGTGGTTTTACCTGCTTCTAACACCTGCATCACCCCACGGAGATCTCTGATGATGACTCAAACTACATGGTAAAATTTAATACTGCCTTCACAAAGGACCAATCTCACCGTGTAGCTATACTCAACCATAAATGGCTCAAGATAGCTACTGTGCTTGACCCATGCTTTAAGGATTTAAAGTGTCTTGTGAGGGGAGAGCGAGAAGAGGTTTGGACCGGCCTTGAGGCCCTGCTGCAGGAACAGTGTAGATACAAAGGAGCCAGCAAAGACAAAGAACCTTCTCCTCTTTTGATTGTCATCAGATTCTGATTCAAATGGACAGTAAATAAGAATGGAGATATTGTGAGTCCAATAGTTTTTTTGGGGGTTTTTTGGGGGGGTTTTTTTGTTTTGTTTTTTGCACTAAAATGTTCGATAATCAAACTGTTTTAGCCTAATGTACAAAATAATTTTGGTTAAGGTCACTCAGAGTTTAAAGGTGAAGCTGGTCAAATAACCTGTTATGATTCTGTCTTATTTTTTTAGGAAGAAAAATGGCACTTTATGTTGAAAATTGTATTATTATTATTTAAAGACAATACCATTTTGAAAATGTACTTAAAATAGCACTTTATTTTTAAGACTGTCCAATTTTGGCAAGGAATAATTTTTTTTGTTTCTCTGTTTTGAATTGAAATGCAGTTTAAATGTTTGTTTGTTTTTGCAGAAATTAAAAGAGCTTGAGTTTACAGTATTCATGTCCATGTCTATTATTTGATTTTGTCGCCCACTAAAACCCTTTTAAATTAAAAAAAAAAACATTTGTATTTTGGGGCAAATTTTCTTGTGCGATTAAATGCGAATAATTGAGATTAATTAAAAAGCCTATTATTACTTTAATTTTTTTTAATCGAGTCCCACTCCTAATCTGCTGTAAAAGTACGTGATATCAACATACGTGCAGATTAGGAGGATTTTCTTAATATTTATTTTTTATTACAGATTTTTTGTTCTGTAATAGGACTAACTAATATCTTTAAATGACAAGTTATGAAAATAAAAAGTCAGACTTTCAAAGGCCATTAGAATTGGTGTGTATCTCTATAGAAAGACTTGCAGTGATGCTTGGTGTATAATTCTTTCTAATCTATTAACATGGAAATCTTCCTAAAAATCTTGTTTACTGTTGCATCAGAAGGGGTCAAGCAGACCACTTGTTGTTGTCTACTGAATCATGAATTCTACTTTATCATTTTCTTCAAATGTGATGCTAGCTTCCAAGCTACAACACACCTTTACATCTAGTGACGGCAGAATAGCTACTCCGTAAGATAAGAATCATAAGCCTCACAGGATCAGAGATTAAAACATTTTCAACAAAGAGCCGAACCAGACTTTCTGTATAGGCGAACTGGGCCTGCAAATTGACAATATTGCTTTTAAAAAAAATGTGCAAAGATATGAATTTCTCAATCCACCACATCCCAAAAATAGTGGTGGAGAAACTGAGATCTGGTGACGGCCTTAACAGTCACCAGATCTTCAGTATTTTCATGAGCCCTTCCAGTCCTTGTCTTCAGTTTCCTGTTCTTAGCTTACAGGAGGAGCATCGCAGCGACAACAGGTGTAGCAGAGTGGCTCCAGCAGAGTCCACAGGCAGGATTTTTAGCGCATGTTCTTATGAAGCTGAATATGCAATGGATAACAGAAAAATATCTTTTACTTAATTCCACCATAAGATATAAAAAAAAAAAAAGATTTTCTGCCAATTGTCAGTTATCAAATCTGTATCTGATCTCTTCTCACACTTTAACAAGGTTAAAGTTTTGTTGGCATCAATTTCCCAAAAATTAACTTCTATTGTCCGACACTACACCATTTGTGAAGCACTTTGTGATTTTTATCTGTGAAAAGCGCTAAATAAGTTAATTTTACTTAATTACCACAAAGAGAAAAAGATATTCACTTTTAACTTCAATGTTTAAGTTTAACTTTTGTTCTTTTTTTCTCTTTTCATCTAAAGCACCAAGTTCTTACTTCTGTGTTCTCCATGGTCTCTTTTCTTTGACTCTTCCTGCATAGTTACCAGAAATAAACTCTTTTATTGGCACTTTATTCACACACTGACATCACATTGTCAGCTATATGGTTGATTATTTTAAAATGCAGCAACAAACAACAAATGGTGAAAACATCTGTACACAAATGTGTCCTTCAGCACTACAGATGAAATGTAAATGCAAAATAAAAACTATGAAGGACAGAGAGTTTTTCCCACTTTGATTATATTTAACAGGACCTAAATATAAAATTACAGAAAGAACCACTATTTATGGAAAATTTATACACACTTGTTATCTTGTGAAAAAAAATGTGGAATGAATGAAAAGGAAAGGATAAACTCTAATCCTTATTTCCACACCTACACGGATATGTGACAAATGTACAGCAGGTGAAAGGTGACACTAGGTGTTGGAGTAAGGACTCATTTCAATCATGAAAACGGAGTTATCTGGAGATTCCACCTTTTCTGGGACAGCAGGGCCTTCCAATATTGTTTTTTTCTTCCAAGTGAACCAGATCCAAATCCCACTTAATGACAGAATTACCACAGCGGCTTTCAAACCAAATATGAACCAGGAAGTACCTGTGTTAGACACAAAAATGTTTATGACAAGTTAGAGCTGTGAGAGAAGAGTCACAGTAGAGTTTTCACTCATGTACCATAGTTTATAGAAAGGGGAAAAAATACGTGAATGCATCCCCTTCATCAGAGTTCATTTTTATTCATTTATATACCATGTGTCATCACTGATGGCAGTTTGATTAAAGAGGCTTATTTGACATGTTAGTCTCCTTACCCACTGCAGTTGGTGTGACTGGTGTAGGTTCAGTTGTTGGTTCAATACACAGGCTGTTACTGTCTGCATGCACCCACCCTAATATCTGTGTCCCATTGATTGAGGTACAGTTAATGAAGCCTGTGAGCAAAAAACAGATCATTCATGAAAGACCTTCAAAAGTGAATTAGTCGTTATTATCGACTTTTATTCAAAATGTTGTCACTCACTACAGGTCTTCTGTTCTTTGGAGACACTATTGACATGATTTCTCACTGAGCAGACCAGATGTCCTGAGACTTGCTGTTTCAGAGTGATGTTGTTAGTCTCATTATTTCCAGAAAGGAGCTCAGCATCTGTCAGTGTGCGTCCATCCAGAGCCCAGCTATACTGAGGACTGTCCCCTCCTTCAGAGGAGCAGGACACCCTCATCTCTCCCTGGGACAGACACTCAGAGACCAGCAGGACAGAGGACACAGGAGCTGAGAGAAACACACACAGATGACTTTTGGTACTATAACAAGATGCACTTTCATGCACTGTGCTTCCTTCTGTGTAACTTGGTCATGGTCTGAAACTTGGTAGCTGATTTTCCATAGTTCCTAAAATCTACTACTTTGCAACACTATCAGTTGGTTATGGAATATCTAGGAGGGAAGAAATATCTCAAAATTATTTGCTGCAAAGGTAGCATCCTGTTACAGTAACATACACAATTTCAGTGAGCTCTTTACAATTATTCATTAATTCACAAATGTTTGTAGAGGAAGACTGCATGGCTAGCTGCTTGGTTTTCATACATCTGTGCCAGTGGAACTATAAACATCAGAATTCAAAGATTAAGAGATGTGGCCCAATACTTTAGTGAATGTAGTGTGCATCATGTAGATTATCATTATTTATGGTTTGCTAATTCAAAACAGGGGATGCACAAAGTGTACTTATTTGAAATTCTGTGCTGTATGTTATAAAGATTACCAAAACAATACTGCATTTACATAAATTAAAGTCTGCATTTCCCAACATTTACCTTGAATGAACAACTGTAAAGTCCGCACGCTTGATGTTCTTCCATCTGAATCAAAGGTTTCAAGGGTATATTTACCACTGTCATTCCTGCTCAGGTTATTGATCCTAAATGTTTGATTACTGAGAAAAACGAGAGACCTCTGTGCTATGGTATTAGAAATAGCCATATTATTTCTGACATCTAGTATTTTTAATGAATTCTTTAACAGTTGGTATCTAAATATTTCTGAGGTGCTGTCAATCAGCTGGATGTCCACAGTTCCTCCCAAAGCTCCATAACACTGAGCTCCATCCTGTCTGCCATCACAGTGAGTTTCCACACCTGCAAATTTTGAAACATTAAAAAGAAAAGCATTTGTGATTTGTTAGTTTCTACCTAATAAATTACAACAACAATTTGATTAACATGGTCAGCAATCTAAAATTTACTGATGCGAGGACTTTTACTTGTTAAAAAGTAGTTTTTGTATTACCATGTTTATACCTAATGCCTAATTATGTTTTGGATAACCCAGTGTTTTGATTGAATGGTATCAAAGTATTTGAAGTAGCACTACTGCCATAAATCTGTCAGCTCTTAATATCTAACTCAGAGTAGGTAGTAGTTTTGACAATTGTAGGTAATAGAGCCTCAAGAACAAACATACTGCATCCATAATCCCAAAGTTATCACACGAATCTGCCCAACATTTACTAATATATTAATAATTAAGAAATACAGGTAGACACATTCTCCACATTTTAGCCGAGTGCAAAAACTAAAGTATTTTCATGTAACCAAAATAAAATAAATGTCAAACAGAAAACAGGAAGCAATATTTCAGAAAAAAGAATCTGCACACAAACAGGACACAGATGTTCATTTCTGAAGGTGGCATTAAAAATGATAAAGTAATGCAACCTATACATTCTTCAGCATATCTGTAGTGACTGCATGACTTAAATAACTTAACTGGATTCCTAGTTACAGCCAACCGATAAGTTGAGACAGATTCTTCAAAATCAGGCAGTTTATCACAGTAACAAATAAGCTTGACGTCTCTGATAAGGATGGAAAGAATAAAGTCCTTTAAAAAGTCAGTTTAAAACTCACTTAAACACACTGCAACAAGGCTCCCAAGGTGCATAGTGGGCTAAGAATTTACCACTGCTACTAAAACTGGTAAAAAGACAAAAAAAGGAACTAAAGCTCTGCTCAAATGTCATGTACTGCAGATGTAGCCAATAGATTCTAACATTTAATTAAATAAAATAAATCAAAGTGCACATATTGTAACTTTGGGTAAGTATTTGTGCAGCTTTAACATCTCTGATGACGATGTCAGATATTTTGTACAGGTTAAAAAGGTATTAAATGATAAGTGTCACATGTAAAAAGAATATCTCACCATGAGACACTCCCAGTAGGATCACCATCAATCCCAGCACAGCTTCCATGTCTCCTCAATGTTCAGTGTGTGTTGACACAGTCGGCAGCCGTCAGAGTACTTTATTAAATAATATGCACATTTGTCCAACAGGTAACAGTCAGAAATGGCTCCTGCTACTGATCAGCCTCGTTTGAAATGCTGTTCTCATTCTGTGTGTGGAAATTTGAAAAAGGAAGTACAACTAGCATATTCATTACTTTGCAGAAATAAAAGGAACCTCACAGATCTTCCACAGACTTTGTTTAATTATTACTCACACTGTCACTGGACTATTTTTAGATCGGTAACAAACTAACCATATCCTGCCCATCACTCAGTGTCTACAACATTCATGCAGTTTAATGCAATTCAACAGCAGCCCCATTTATATTCCACCTTAAGTCCATATTTTGTTGCTGATACAAAGTACCTTGTATACACATCCATGAAGAAAAAAGAAACACTTTTAAAACATTATAAAATGTACACTCTGCCCATATGGAAAACATATATATAAATCTTATAAAGTTTGTATCTGTCTTGTGTGAAACTTGTATGAAAAGCATACAAGAGTGAAAAAAAAATAAGATCCCTAGAAAAAATATATAAATGAAACTTGTATGTTTTGGATACTTACTAAAACAATATATGAAAGTGGCCACTTTCATGAGTAAATCATATAAGCCTTATATGATTCACTATATGAAGTAGGCCACATCTGATGCAAGTCTTTTATAAGTTTTTTCTATTTCTTTTCTATACGGGTGACTTTAGGGATTGTGGTATTTAGGCTAATTGGTGGTTTGAGTGGTTGTTTTGACCAATGCTCATTCAAACCAGTACAAGTTCTGAAAAGTGACACTATTATTCAAAAGTATGTTTTAAATACTGCATTCTCAATAATCCAGATATAAACATTTAAGAAAATTGTCTTAATCTGCACAAAGCATTTTCAGTGAGCGAAACATTTTGTTGCTCATCTAAGTGTTCATCTGAATCATAGGCCTGCTCAGATTGTCTGCCTGCGCAGGCTACTGATCTTAAATGTGAATCCCAACCTCAAAGGACAGTGTGTGAATACTTTGACGAAAAGCATTGTTATAATCATCTTATTATTCTTTGAAATGAGTAAAATAGTGAAAAGGTGTTTCTTTCTTTTTGTGATTGGTTTCATTTTGTGTTTGTTGGCCAAAGAAGACTGTTCAGTTTCAATTTGTTTAATACTGTGAAAGTAGAGCCTCAGTGAACCAAAAACTTTTTATGGGCATGCTGTGACTGCAGCATTGTGTTAATACTTTGACGAAAGCCATTGGTATACTCATCTTATTATTCTTTGAAATTCGTAAAATAAAAGTACTCTGCATATTTGTTTCTTTCTTTTTTGCTTTGTTTCATTTTTTGTTTGATTTTTTTTATTTCTGTAACTGCAGAGCTTCAGTGAAATAACAGGGCAAATCATCACACCTATGATGTCAGACGAAGTCGTTATTAAAATTATAAAATTATTTAAATCTAAAACTCTTGGGTTTGAAAGCTAGCTCACTAAAACTAAAAACAACTAGCTGTTTCTCTTCATCATCATTATTTTTTTCCACAAGGAGGAACCTGAATTAACATGATCAATAATTAACTATTTAAAATAGGACTACACTACTGATGATTATGAGCATGACAGTATGACAGAGTTTTATAGGAGCTCCCGCGTTCTGGCAACCTTCAGATAAACTACTCTAGTCTAACTACTGAAAGCAGCTGTCATTAGTGATCAGTTTCAGATAAGAATGTGTGAACTCAGAAAGAACGGAAGTGTTTAGAATGGAACTCAAGAGAGAGAAAAGACAGAAGTTGTCTTTCAGTTTAGAGATACTAATACTTTGAAACCAAATGTGTAATTTTCTTGTTCAGCTAATCATGCAGTTTCACTGACATTGTAATATTTAAAATTTAAAATAAATGCAATAACTAAAAAAAATTAAAATTAAAACAAGTAAGAGGTTTATATGTATTTTCAAGCCAGTTCAACACATACATGATAAAAATTCCAATTTATGTTCAAGTTTAAATTACAGATTATTTCAAATCTCAAAACACTTTCATAGACATCAATGATTGTTCTGTTGTTCACTGGTTTTAAAGTGTTTTCTGAAGTTATGTATGTTGAGGTTACATGTTAGTTAGTTTCACCATAGAAGATATTTTGCACAGAAGGAAGTGAAATTGACTAGACTAAACCCTAACACTACATGTCTGCAACTTCCGCTTCAACCACTGAAACATTTCTCTTGTGAACTCAAGACAGACAGTAAAGTGGTGCTGAGCACCCCAATACAGGAAGTAGGGATTGGCTGTCTGTTTAAAGAGTCCAAATCTCTGATCCTATCGATCTTACCCAGCAAACAGTGCAAAGCTTTGATGAAACCGATGTGTGAGGGGACTCACCCAGCTGTAACTGCCTCAGAAACCCAAGTTGCCCTGCTGTTGCCCTGCTGTCATCTGTTCTTGTAAAGTATAACCAAACTTTTGAGCGTTTGTGCCACTTAGTCGTTATGTTTCCTGTCGGCTAAATGACGCTATGCAACGTGGCGACGTCATTCAAAGGGACTGGAATCGATAGGGGAATCGTTTGCAAAAATGGCAAACAATTCCAATTAATTGAAACAGTGGGAACCGGTTCTCAACAAGAACCATCCGTACCTAAGGGTCTGTTAGTTTGGCTGGAGTAACCTGTAACATGGATAACAACACTCTGCTGGGTGCTTGGAATATTGTACTCAAAGGATGAAACACTGAAGAACTAGAACATAATTACAGTAAATATATAAAACCAAAGTAAATCATGAACCCACATAACTCAAAACACTTAGTCGGCGACCCAGGAACCATGACAGTTAATTCTAAATAGTATAAATAGCTCTTACATGTTACTCCAGCCCTTTGAAACTAACAGACTGTTAGTGCTGTTTTCCAATGCAGTGCATGGGGGTAAGTAACAGTTAACTTACCCCCATAATTATGACAAGTTGTTGTTTATGTCAAATCTTTTCACATATACCATAGTTGTAGTTGACACCCAAAATAAATAATATATTCCAATAAACAGTGTTTGAATTACACTGATAGTGTCTGAAAACTGCATTTAAAATAAACTTACATTGTAGATAACTGAGTGCTTTTCCAAAATCTAAATAGATTAAATAAATACAAATGGTAAAAATGATACATCTTCCAAATAGGAATAGGTCACTCCGGATGTTGACCAATAACTATTTACAAACACTGTGTACTAAAATGATTGCTTTCATGTTTAAAAACTGAGGTTTTGTGAGAATATATACAAAAATATAATTAAAATAGTTACAGTTCATCTTTAAAATTTTAATAGTACAAATCTTGAAGACCTCTTCTTTACAATAAAGTCAGATAAGTAACTAAAAGACAGTTAAAACAGTAATAGAATACTGCATAATAGCACCATCTCGTGGGAATAAATAATAATACTGCTTCAGACTGATTTGTTGACCAGATACACCTTTTTCCCCTTTTTTGGACTATCATAAATTGTTTCAATAGGCTTTTGTTTTATGTATATAGTTCAAAGATATGCCACCTCAAAAGATAGCATCAGGTCTCCTTTTAAAGCGTCTTATGAGTCACTACCTGAGGTACTCAGTCACCGCTGGATCATTAAGGAACTTCAGTTAGTGTAACTCCGGGTCTTGTGCTGGTTTGTTGTGCTTCTTGTCATCTTGTGAAGAAACGTACCTGTCTCCTCTTGTGCACAGAAACCAGTGGAGAGCAGCCTGTTGAAGAGAATCACTGGCATCATGGAATCTGGATCATCGAAGCTGTGTATCGAGTTTTGGGATTGTTTGTTGCACATTTTGAAGCTTCTAAATAAATTAATTGTCCATCAAGTCCATCCAAGTCCTGCTTTGCCATATAGCAAACCTCACAGTCTCTTTCAAGTGATTCTCCAAATGGCAGCAAATACAAAGATGGTGACTCACACACCTTTCCCTTGAGATGTCTGGAGTTTTGATCTCCTCCATACCTGCTTCATGCCCTGGAGGACGGGGCTGTGGCCCCCCCACACCTTCGAGCAGATTATTACATGAAGGAACCTTTTAAAAAAAACAAAAAAACAAGCGCGTCCATGCTCACAGGTGTACACACGGGTGATCACACCCACAAACTACACCCTTTTTGGCTCCTACCTCAAAGCACACTGTGTTCTGTTGATCTTATGTGCTGCACAATAATGTTTAATATTTAGTATTTACTGTCATATTCCCATATATCATTGTGATGTTGTTTATTCTATTACTCTTGTTCTCTTCTGCTTGTTTTCTTTTTTCTTTCTCAGCAGGTGATCCAGGTGATTGATATATGCATTTTTTTTTTCTCTGCCCGTTCTGTTGGTTTATGTTTTTTGCCCTTGTCCCCCGTCCCTCTTCTCAGCTGTTTCTCTTTCCCTCTTTCTTTCTCCCCTTCTTTCCCCCAGTCAAGTCTGTCCCGTATTCAGTAAGTGAAAATGAAATAAACAAAAAAAACAAAAAAACAATAAAAGGTGAATCAAATGGACCATTACGGCAAGGCTGGGATGGTCAATTTGGTAAAGTAAATCCGTTGGGCATCTTTGTTTGCCTTTAGACAACAATTCTGATGGCAAAAGAGCCAAACGGGACAGGCAAAGAAAAGAAAAAAAATAAAATAAGAGAATGTCATCTGTGTCTCTTGTAAGGAATCTGTGAGGAAAACTGTTTATACTAGTGTGTTTTATCACTGTCCAAAGGTTTTGCTGCACTGAAATTTGTACAAACATTTAGCCATTTACTTTATTTATTTCTAATTTAAGGATCATCTGTTCCAACTTCTACCAAGTCAAAAACTAGACAAGTTCACATGAAAAAAGAAAAACTCCCACATCAAAATAGTCTATCATCATGTCTGCAGAATACAAAAGCAGAAAACACTCACAGTGTTTATATAACATACTATCTTTAAATCAAGAGATCATAAAAGAATACATGTGTTCTGGTATAATGCAGATTAAAGTAAAATAAATCAGTAAGTATTAGCTTTTTATATTTTTCTGATAGGAAATCACATTAAATTAAAGACCTTTAGACATTTTAACATCAGCTCTTCTCTCCATGGATCTTCAGTGATGCAGTCTGTGTGGAAGAACTGACCACTTAAATCACCTGAATTTATGAACGTTAGCATACAAATAATCATCTCCCGTTGGTTCAGTCTGCCAAGGACACTTTGAATACTTGACTTGGCAGAACTCTAGCTCTGCTCTTTTCTCCAGTTGTTTCGCCTGTTGTTTCACGACCCTGAGATCAGCAAAGATTTCTTCCTGATCATTTTCTTCCTCTGCAGTCAGAAGAAGAAGAAACGGTTGCTTTAAAAATAATAAATGAATAATTAGAGGAATAGTCGCACTTTGTATTAAACTTCATTTGCGAGCTTTAGACATTATGTTGGATTTTGTTAAGCTGTTTAACTTTTTTCTTTTTACATTTACTGTGTTAACTGTGGCTGCTTAACAATATTTAAGTGACATATAACAGAGATATAAATAAACTGTTGTTGAGACTGCATTAATTAAGTATATTTATAAAAAGAGTAAAAAAGCAATTTAAGAAAAGTGAGTAAGGGAAAAGAAGTTTTGTACCTTTTGTTTTGCTGTTTTGCTTTTTCCGTTGGGCACAGATTGCTGCTACAACCACAACTAAGAAAATTATAAGTGTTGAGAGAACACCACTGATCAGTGGCAAATGTCCTATTTCATAGAAAGAATTAAGTCAAACATGAAATGAAGAAAGGAGAAAATGATATCAATGGATCTAGCTGTTTTTTCAATTTCCACTGTACCATGGGTCATTCCTCTTACCCACTGCAGTTTGTGTGGTTGTGGTGGGTTCACTTGTTGGTTCAATGCACAGGGTGTTATTGGCTTCATACACCCACTCTGACACCTGTGTCCCATTGATTGAGGTGCAGTTGATGAAAATGAACCCTATGAGCAAAAAACTAATAATTTATCAAAAATGTAAAAAGTGATATAATTATCAAAGTTGTAACTATCACCTTTTTCACTCAACACAGGTAGATATCCTCTTTTCTTTGGAGACTTTACTAACATGGTTTTTGACTGAGCAGACAAGACTTCCTGAGACGTGCTGTTTCAGAGTGATGATGTTAGTCTTAATATTTACAGAAAGCAGCTCAGCAACTGTCAGTGTGCGTCCATCCAGAGTCCAGCTGTACTGAGGACTGTCCCCTCCCTCAGAGGAGCAGGACACCCTCATCTCTCCCTGGGACAGACACTGAGAGACCAGCAGGACAGAGGACACAGGAGCTGAGAGAAACACACACAGATGAGTTTAGTTTTAGATTTTAAAATCTCTCTAATAAAAAAAGGAGATATATAGATTACCAAAACATTGTTAAGTTTCTATCTACTAATTAGTGTCATTTCCCAATAGTAACCTTCAACTTTGAATAAGCAAGTGTTAAGTCTAGACATCATTGCTTATACTCTCCTAATAAAGAACAGGGTATGCACAAACTATATGTATCTGAAATTATGTAAGATATATACATTACGAAAACAATGTTAAATTGGTTATTAATTAATTTAATTAATTACTTATTAACATAACATTTACCTTGAAAAAGCAACTGTAAAGTCAGCACACCTGATGATCTTCCATCTGAATCAAAGGTTTGAAGGGTATATTTACCACTGTCGTTCCTGCTCAGGTTATTGATCCTAAATTTTCCATTTCTGGGAAAAAAGCTAGATCTATGTACTACGGTATTAGAAATAACCTTATTATTTCTGACAAATAGTATTTTTAATGAATTCTTTAACAGTTGGATTCTAGGTATTTCTGAGGTGCTGTCCATCAGCTGGATGTCCACAGTTCCTCCCAAAGCTCCATAACACTGAGCTCCATCCCGTCTGCCATCACAGTGAGTTTCCACACCTGCAAATTTTGAAACATTAAAAAAGTTTTTTCTTTTTCAGTGTTTCATGTTAACATGTTGTGAATCCAGTGTTTTGGATTAGCTTTGTATAAAATGATAACGTTTATCAAATTATTTTTAATAACACTACTGCCATGAGTACACGAGCTCTGATTATTTCACTCTGAGTAGGTGCAGGTAATAGAGCGTCAAGTGCACACACATTTAATCAATAATATACTCCCAAATAGGGCTGGGCGATATGGCCTAAAATCCATATCATGGTATAATTTGAAGCATATGCGGTAACTATATATATCATGATATATTCTTTTCTTCTGTATAACGTATTTTACACACTGTAAGGCACACTTAAAATCCTTTAATTTTCTCAAAAATCAACTGTGTGCCTTATGTATGAATTCTGGTTGTGCTTAATGACCTCGAACCAATTTTATGTAGTACACGGCGCGCAGAAATCTGTCAAAAAGTCTTTTAGTACGACTTTGGTAAGCTATGAAGGCACACCGCTTGATGGCTTGCCGCAGCATTAGGCTGCCGTAGTCAGGAGCCTTGCTGAGTAATCTGAGTCCAAAACTCCGTCTGCTTCAGGTCCCAAAGTCAAAGGAACACTGTGGCATCACTGAGATTTAAAAACTGTCTAAATTCTTTCATCTTTAATAAAATGATCAGTGTTGCTGCTTAACCACGTGTAACAATTAAGTTTAACATTCAGGCATCCATGAAAACAGATTTATTAAATTCAACGGAGTTAGAAGTTAGCAGGAAATTAGCTCGCTAGTTTCCACCTAAACATCATATGCCATGTTCTGACTGAGAGATTTCTGAAAAAATTAAAATGTACAGCAGGGACTTTTGTAGGGTTACTGAAGTCGGACTAGCTGGTATATAATGATGTCCTACGTGATCACTAGCAAAACAGCTACGTTAGCATAACATTAACACAGTGAAGCTGAAGGATGAACGCTAACTTTTTTCCACTTGATAAAAGTTAACGTGAGGGTTTCTGGTGGTTAGGGACAAATGCAATCGCATGGCAGGATGTTATAAACGGACCAAACACAAGCATAATGTGTTTACATGACAAAAGTACAGAAGAAGAAGATTTATGTTGACACCAAAGAACAAAACTAAAGAACAGACCAACAGTCGCGTCTCAAATAATGAAACTCATTGCCTTTTTACTTTACATTGAAGAATTTCTCTGTTATTTTATATATAATTTAACCATTTTTGCCTGCTGAAATATTTCTGTCCAATTTATTGCCTATAGTAGCACAGAAAAGGGCAAATTCAATGCCACGACATACAGCTACTGGACAAATTAACCTAAAAAGCTCCTGCCATCTCAACCAAAGTAACTAGTGCTGATCCTTTCCTGTTAAAGTGTAAAAGTGTAAAAGCTTGAATGCAATCCCTTTATGAACCAGTAGAGAGAAACCTCACACCTACCAATATGTTTGTCCAGACGTTAAAAGTAATGTCGTTATATTGTTTACACAGCAATAGGGTCTCTCTTCTTCATAGCACCATTTCTAGTGCAAAATCATAACTAATGATTCTGTTTGACCTATTTTTAAGTGCAGAAATACATGTGTCTGTTTTTGACATACAGTATTTCCATAGATTCAATCATGGTCATATAAAGGTCCTCTTGTTTGACAGTAAGTTGAGTTATGTGCACTGTATAAAAATTAGATTCAAACTACATTTTACCTTAAAAAAACAGCTAACATATAAATATAACAATAAAGTTAACGCTTTTTTAAAAATTTAATTATTAATCGTAATTATTCATTAGCACCACTTACAAAGTGGTGAAATAAATTGGAGAAAGCTTTTGTGTGATGTCATAATTCACTTACAGTCAACTTCAT
Source organism: Copadichromis virginalis (assembly GCF_057382275.1). NCBI lineage: Eukaryota > Metazoa > Chordata > Actinopteri > Cichliformes > Cichlidae > Copadichromis > Copadichromis virginalis. The sequence continues at coordinate 29,948,664 of NC_140619.1, forward strand.
TAAAACAATGAAGCTGACTGAGTGAATTCTGTTCTTCAGTTGCATGAGAAAATAGACGTGTGAAACAATGTAGAAGTTTGAGAATATTTTAGCAACACTGAGAGCCTCAGTTTCACCCTGAGGTCTCACCATATGAGGAGATATGTTCATTTTACACCGCTACTATATGAAGGAAGTGAAACGCAGACAATGGTCAACATACAAGCTGCAGGGACACAAGCAGCTTTCCCACAGAGTCCATCTTCATTTTATCCTGTCAATGTCCCTAGAGTCAGATCCACACTGATGAATATGTGGCCCTGTTAGTTATAATTAAAACAGTTATATTTATTTTCAAACTTCTTTAGGTTCATTCAAAGACACACTAAAGTGATAAAGCCAAAACCCACAAGGTTTGATATATCTTTTAATATATTTCTAACTACAGCAATATATTTATATATTGTTAAGATTCAATATTGAGGAAGGGTACAAGAGGTGATCGAAGAATAACCACACCGATCCGGCCGGGTGAAGTCAAACGATGATTTTAATGAATACACGCGTGGGAAGACACTCTGTACGCAGACAGCCAGTAGTCCTCGACTCAATCAAAGCATGAACAGATATTTTATAGCATCAGGGTTTGTTTACTGACGCCCCTTCATGCGTCACCGGTACATTTTATACATAGATCAGATCAACATCATCATGACTTTTCACCTAGAAAATCATCTTCTATTTTCATGGCTAGCCCTTCCTGTCTTCCTTTCAGTTCTTGTCTTGTTCCTCTTTCTTGCCGAGACAACAAGGACGGTTCCTCTAAATAAATTTAACTCTATGTGTGTGTGTCACGACCTCACATGCTCTTTCTCAATTCACCTGTTGCACTTCTGACCTTTTACCAGACCAGAGGCTCACTGAGACTATGTGTATGTCTTCTACTAAATAAATGTTTTAACCAAGAACCTCTACTAAAACCTTAATATAAAATGATCTGATATATAAGTGTTTTGTAAGCATGTATTGCAATTCCTTCTATGGCTCCAAGTCACTTGCACAATAGATTGTCCGAACATCGCGCCGAACAAAGCTTCCGACCCCCAATTAATTGACCGAGCTCCAACTCTTTAATAAGCACAGATATGCATTGTGTATGAAATAGTCATAACTGCTTAAGGCCTTCTTAAAGCTATCTGTTACATTGTTAAAGCCTCGTCTTAGCCTGCGGCTCAAAATAACTATCTGCTTTCACTTCTGCATACAACTTCCTGTCAGCCTGCAACTCAGTCTTTCTGAAAGAGACACTGTTTAACCCCTGAATGCAATATAAACTCCAGATTTTATTATTAATGCAATGGTAATGATGACAATTATTTAACAATAGCAGTAAAATAATTTCCCTGCTCCACAATATATATATATATATATATAATATACAGTGTTGGGGAGTGTGGTAGGACTCGACTTAAGCGGTCAAAGAAGTGCAGGAGACTGATGCTGTCCAGTGTAGCAAGTGATTTATTCACCATTCTGTGGCCCAAGAATATTTACAAAGAAACAAATAAGAAACTCAACTCTATAATAAACTCAATTCAAATAAACATAACTGAACTTAAATCAACGGAAATTAAGGTCAAACTGCACACAGCTACACTGACCTGAACCCTTCTCCTGAAACACCTGAGTTCGTCTGCTTAAATAGTCCCCTTAATCAAACACTTTCTCCTCTGGACTATTCCATTCAGTAGGTAGGTGAGATGAACATGATTATATTCATCCTCTACTACTCCTCTTGACTGGCAACATAAACTCTGGTGTAATCAATACATATCACAACATTAAATCTATTTCTTTATAAACCCTTTAAAATCAACTTTATTAAATTATAAGAATTCTTCCCCTCCTGCCCTTGGTCTCTTCCTGTGACCTCAGATGAACCCAGAAGGTATAAAGCAGGAAGTAGAACTACATTTCCTCCTTTTGCTTCTGGAAGACAGGTAGGTAAAGGTAAGTTCAAACAATACAAATTAACAGTTGAAATAAATAACATGTTAACTTAACAAACTTGCATGAATTGATTTAAACCAAGATGTTATATTATATAATCTGTAAAAGTGCAGAACATAAACAAACCCGGGATAGTAGATGTTTGCCTATTGCAGATTACATGTGAAATATGGTTAAATCAAAACAAGAATGTTAACTAAGAATGTAGACAAATGGTCTTCTCACCCACTTTGTCACAGGGAGTAACAGAATACATGTCCCGCCGTTACGTAGTTAAAATACAAATTATGAGTAACTGTATTCCGTTACAGTTACCGTTTAAAAACGTGGTATTTAGAATACAGTTACTTTGTTGAAATAAATGGTTTACACGGCGGTACTTCCCTGTTTCATATTGTGGCGGGTCAGGACTGTTTGGGTTTGTTTGACAGGTATGTTCTGTTGTTCCAGGCGGCAAGGTTACGGTTGCCATGGTTACAGGGTGACGCTCTCTCTCTGCGTGTTTCCTGGGTGCGAGAGCGCCTTTTTGTTGTTGTTGTTGTGCTAAGCTAATAGGCAGAATGCTACAGGTATAGCTCTAAAGAATGTAGCATCATAGGCAGTGTAGTCCATGCTGCAGGGAGAATGGACTGCCATACCTGTTATGTGTCTGTGAGCGAGGGAGGGAGAAAAAGGAAAAGTACGAGTTGTCATCGAGCAAAAACGGGAGCTGGAAGCATATAAATATAATAATAACCACTGCAGCCAAGAAGAGTGCCTGACGAGCCCAGTTGTAAGTAAGCTATTAAGACTCAACTGTACGCTGTGTTTGTGTTTTCCTCCAAAACAATAAGTTCCGTTGGAGCAGTCTTTCAACGCTTCTCTTTGTCTCTCGCAAGCAAAGTTGACCCAGACAACAAAGTAAAGCTATTTTTCGGCTACGAGCCCGACACGGAACCTGACGTATTAGCCAGAGGTCCCTTTACTACGTTTCGGAGCTGCGGACCTTCAGTAACAGTAATAAATCACAGCAATAGTACATTCACGTAGTTGTAAACAGCATGATAATATATTAAGTAATCCAAAGTATTCAGAATACGTCACTCTCATCGAGTAACGTAACGGAATACGTTACAGAATACATTTTGGGGCATGTATTTTGTAATCTGTAGTGGAATACATTTTAAAAGTAACCTTCCAAACACTATGTGTATATATATATATATATATATATATATATATATATATATATATATATATATATATATATATATATATATATATATATATATATATATACTTATTTTTTTTAATCCCTACTAACTCACTGAAAAAGACTTCCCATTCATTTACAAAGTTTTTATTGTTATTTAAGGAATTTTGAATCAGGATAATATACATGACTGTATATTCTTATCTGATCTCCAAAATATGATTACAAAGCTGCAAGCATAACATTTTTAAATTGTTTTTGATACAATATGAAACTTCCACAGTCACCTCCTAACTGTTTTCATTTTTCATTGATCCTCAGTTCAGTGTCCAGTGCTGATCACGAGTGAGTTCAGTTCACTAAAGCTCAGACTCACACTTAAGGTTTATGTTCTCTGTTTCACACCTGAGGCTGTGAAAGAAAAAAAAATCAATTATAGCAAAATAAATACTTTTACAATTACCCATCAAATTATGGCACTGAAATGATGTAATTGTATATCAACCTCTTTTGATCACGGGCCGCCTTGTTAGAAGTCTTCTTAAGATGCTTCAGTTCCCGATACACAACACAGCATGACACTGCTATCAGGGGAGATCCCAGTGCAGCAAAGACTAGCCTCAGGTAAGGAAAACTGTGTGCTGATGAGAACACAGTGATAATTATAAGTACAGTACTTACAATTTATTCAAGCGTAAACTTTGGTAAGACTTTGGTATTATTATGGTTAACTAACTGTAAATATATAAACGTTTGGGCACAACCCCCACACACTAAACTATTATTTAAACTAAATAAAGAGATGGTGAAAGAAAACTGGAACAAAGGGGGAAAACACTCAAACATGTAGCGTGGTCCTCCAGGTTCCTCCTTAATAAACGTGTACAATATTTATAGATGCTGTAGACAGAGTTTATTAACATTGTTTTAACGTTACTATTATGTTATAAAAACAGTTTAGATAATGTTTACAAATCTGTTAATGTTTTGTGACATTATAATTTTTATTGTATAAAAATTAACTTAAAAGTACTTGACTATGACTTTACTAACTTATTAACCAAGGTATGATGAAGTATTACCTACATGTTTTTATTTGGCTTTGACTAAAATGAAAATTCAAAGTAAATGTAAAATATGTTGTTAAGGGATGTTAGCTGCCGCTCACCGTTTGTCTGCAGGCTTTATTAAATAAAAACTTCCAACACTGATGTCACAACATACGACTTATTTTGACAATTTATTGAAGTGAGAAGGAGTAATGGGAGGAGAATAATTGCATTTTTGTTCAGCGGTGTTTGTAAATTAAGAATTTTCCCAACTACATGTGCTGCTAGCCTGTGACCTTCTTTTTATGTGCACAGAGCCCAGAGGAGTCTGTGGAAACATGCAGAATTGAGGCAGTGCAAGGAGCTACAGATGGTACGTCTTCAGATAAAGTAGTGTATTATCCATCTATTATGTACATTACATCTAATATTCTGATCCAACAACCGCACTTTTTGTGTGTTTTAGAGGCCTCTTACTTTTGCTGCATCTGTCATGCTCATTTCAACGACAAGAGGAAGAACTCTATGAAAAATGGTGCGAGTGGTGTCAGTGTAGTGCATGTCAGCTGTGGTCACACATGGCATGTGGTTTTAAAAAGAACGTGTATTCATTGCCAGCATTAGACACCTTAATGTGCACTTGTAATTATGAAGACTCACAGTTGTCTTGCAGCTCTAATTTGCTTTAAGAAAATGTACTGCCAGGATGTGACTTTCCTAAATGTCTTCTCAAATTGTTCTAAATTATAACACATAACAAATTTTGTCTGCACAACACACAAACACCCTCTGTCCTTTCATTATGTGTAAAAACATGTTAAGTGAATTACAGTTTGAAGTTCATTTAAACCCTGTACATATGAACATGTTAATCCAAAAAAGTTTTAGACAACAGGAAGAAGCATGTCATTAGGGGAACATGTAACATTTAAAATATGTTACTATAACAACTGCACAAATGAAGGAAACCGGACTATCACTTTAATATTGACATGTACATGTCTGTATATGTATATATATATGGTTCCTCGGAGGAAGGCGAGGACCCATCATGGAAGGACAGGCCCCTGCACGGTATGTACCACCGGCAGATAGAGAAGGTGGCTGATATCCAGAAATCCTACCAGTGGCTGGACAAAGCTGGACTTAAAGACAGCACAGAGGCACTAATCATGGCAGCACAAGAACAAGCGCTGAGCACAAGATCCATTGAGGCTGGGGTCTATCACACCAGGCAAGACCCCAGGTGCAGGCTGTGTAAAGAGACAATCCAGCACATAACAACATGAGAGGTTTTTGGACCAATTTTGTGTTCTCCATTCTTTAAGCACCGGTTTGAGCACCGTTTGAGCACCGGCACCGTTTCAAAAGTACCGATTTGGCACCGGTATCGGATAAAACCTAAACGATACCCATCCCTATTTATTATATTTCACTACAGAAAGTAATTTAATCTCAAATGTAAGGGTTTATTTTGAAAAACTGAGTGGTGATGATCAGCACTCTCAACTGGTTTAGGATACATTCCAGTTCTGTTTGTAAAACCCAACAACTGTGATCTGTTTACAACTTCTCCAAAAAAGTTACTGTAAAATCAATATTTTTGTCTTTTGAAATATCAGTTTGATTGTGATTGATTAATCTATCATGATCAACTGTAATCTAAAGAAGAAAATCATATTTTTATTAGCTAAAAAGTTACATATCTTCTTAGTTTGAATTTTAAAAAGGGAAAAACATTATGAACTAAAACACAAAGTGTTTTGACCCAAACTCTTAACAGTCTGCTTTTTAAATAGCAGAGGTACAGTGGTGTCTAACACCACACTTTGGAAGGCAAATCTGTTCTTGACTAAAGATTCTTTAACACATTGTAGATTTGATTTTTTTTGGACACTTCCCCCCTTCTTTTCTCTTCAGGTGCACAGAGTGCTGAGGAGCACAGGTGGTACTGTAGTAATGCCGGCAGAGGGTATGTCTTCAGATTGAGTAATCTATAATGTTTGACATGTTTTACATTTAAATCTTAGTAATTCTGTTAGTTATACCTGGTACAAAATTCTGGACGTGTTGAGCCATTGTGCTCCAAAAAAATATGTTATTGTTAGCTTAAGATTCTCTGCTCACATTGCAGGTTTTCTGTTTGATTTACTAAGTTGGCATTTTTTTTTAGTATCTGTCAATTAAATATGCCATATTTTCATTGTATAGGAACTTATAAAAAAAATGTGTGATACTTTCATTAAGCCTCCACAATTACACATATTGGTTAATTGGTTAAACATTCTGTAAGGAGAGACATTGAAAACAATGTCAACAACATATTGTAATTTTGTGTTTTATTTGGATCAGGCAGGGAGAGTGGACTTCGGACAGAAATTGTGGAAGATATTTTAGAGGCAGTGTTTGGAAACAAGTTTCTTGTATGTTTGTTTATTACTACCTTACATGTGGAAAAACAACAAATGACACGGTGGACCAACTGGCACCCATTTTAAGTTTCTTGTGACAGCACGTTATAAAATTAGAATTGTTCTAACAGCATTTTGAGTAGGAAAGGTTACTATTTAATCACCAGCTCAGCTGATCTACACATTGACATCTATCAGCAATTTCATGAGATGAAGTCATCAGTAGAAATTTGTTATATTCTCTAAATTTGTGATAAATTTCATAACGTTAGGGCACTGGTTTAGCTCACTACTTGACAAGATGACCATATGCCACATGGTTGAATGTAGTGGCCCAGGTTTGAGTCTGACCTCAGACCCTTCATCATTTAGAACACTAAGTAGTATACGGGCAGTATAGTACAATATGTGTTACTTCCTTACCTTATTGGCTCTCTGTGTTAGGTTAGTGAAGGAAACAACACATTTTACTCAAGTGAGTGACTCAATATGCAATTAGTAAGTAGTTGCTGATGTCACAACATACTACTTATTTTCACAACATACTTACCTGTGAATCATACAGGGCAATTTCTTGAAGTGAAAAGTACTAATGGGAAGAAAATAATTATATATTTTGTGCAACTGCTGTTTGTAAATTAAGAATTTAGAGGAGTCTGTGGAAACATCCAGAATTGAGGCAGTGCTAGCAGCTAGGGATGGTATGTCTTCAGATAAAGTAGCGTGTTATCTGTCTTTAATATTCATTACAGCTAATATCCTGATCCAACAGCTCCACTTTTTGTGTATTTTAGAGGCCTCTTACATTTGCTGCTTCTGGCACGCTCATTTCAATAACAAGAGGAAAAACTCTGAACTATGAAGAAATGGCGCGAGTGGCATCAGTGTAGCGCATGTCAGCTGTGGTCACATATGGCATGTGGTTTTAAAAAGAACATGTGTATTCATTACCAGCATTAGACACCTTCAGCTGCACTTGTAATTATGAAGACTCACAGTCGTCTAGCAGCTCTAATTTGCTTTAAGAAAATGTACTGCCAGGATGTGACTTTCCTAAATGTCTTCTCAAACTGTTGCTACTTTGTTCTAAGTAGTTCTTAATTATGAAAGATATAACATTCATTACAATGGGAAGTAACATCTTGTCTGCACACCACACAAACACCCTCTGTCCTTTCATCCTGTGTAAAAATGTGTTGAGAAGATATATAAAATGTACCATGAAAGGATACAAGTGTGAATTGTTCTAATAAAATGAGACAGTTTTGTAAGTGGATTACAGTTTGCAGTTCATTTAAACCTAGTGCATATGCGTGTTGCTAGGACTGATCAGAAGCAAATTTCATTTCAAATGACCACCCAACAGAAGCCTTGATAAAAGTGTGGTTTTGTGCAAACTGTGCAAAAAGGAGTTGGCATACCATCGAAGCACTTCAACCTTACGGTACCATCTACCATCTAGACCACTATTAGTGGTAGAAGACGGGGGTTAAAAAACGTGCTAGGTGATCCAACTTTCCAACTGCTGTGCCGAAAGACTATTTCAAGTAAAATCAACAGGAGGGCAGGGGTGAGCCTCTGCCTGCATCTGTGAGTATTGCTTTCCCACTGTTGTGCGTCAGGTGCAGCTTTGCCGGGGGAGGGTCGCTGCGGCCGGGCCAACAACGTTGCTGACCCATGTCTGTCTGTTTCAGGGCGGTGCTACGAGGGAGGCAACATTTGCAGTAATCGAGGGCCCAAGTGTGGAGTGTGGCTGGACTGCGCGGCGATGCACCGTCAGGAAAAGACAGCTCCGTGATGGTAGCGTCGTCCTTTGTTTTCTGGCTGGCGTGGTCCCCATCTCAGAAGTGGAGTTCCTCTCCTGGTTTTAAACATAAGGAACATTTGCCCGAGTGTGGCTGGACAGAGGGATGACGGGACTGTGTGGGGAATTTTAGATAGTGTATATTCATTTCTGCCGACAGGGTTTGTAGCATATTGAGAAAGTTGTTTTTATTGTATAAGGGTATTTTAACATTTTATCTGTAATTGTATTTGTGTTCTGGTTTTTCTTCCTCCGCTGGAATAAATGGTGTGTCTAAGACCTGTTTAGTCTCTGTGCCCTGAGCGCTGATTCGCTTGCTCCTCTCGTCCCTGTATGCGAAAGAACGTTCAGGTGGGATATTACATACCCCTCCTCTTTGTGGTGCTCCGACATGTTTTCGATTCTCCACCCCAAAGCAGTCGGTTTTCCTCCCCAGGTTCCCTAACCCAATTTGATCTCCCACACTAAACAGTGTTCTTCCATGTGTCCTCCCCCTCCTCCTTCCACTGTGGTTTTCTCTCCTCCCCACTTTGGACTAGTCCAGTTACAGTCAGTTCTCTTCAGCTTTGTCCTGTGTAATCCAGCTGTCTTTTCCATTGCCATTTCACTCCAAATATGGCAATTATGAAACTCAGACAGTCTTCCCAAGGTCCATTCATGCACAGTGAAGTTGCCGCTTGTTGGAAATGCATCTCCATCCATCCAGTCCTGATGATGGGGTTTTCTCCATGCTGATGCCGTTTGCACATACTGCTGGTGCTGGACCTCTCACTGCTCAGGATACTGCTGTTTTCTCTTGACCTGCTGTCAGCTCTTGATGTCCGAAAACTGCATTACTTGTCTTTTCCTTTCTCTCCAACTGCTCTTCTACTTTTCAGCTGGTTGATGCTGAGTGATCCCTTTCCCACACAACCATTCAACCTTCTCTGCCATCTTACAACATACTTTTACCTACAGTTCTTACCATACAGTTACAACTGCCCAGAGCTTCTCATCTGGCTGAAGTGTAGTGCCTGCCCACAGCTGCCTCTTTAGCCCGCTAAGTTGGCTCAGCTACTTACTGGATCCAACTTCCCTTTACATTCAGAGCGTCCTCTGCAATGGCCTTCTTCCCTTCCCTATGTTCCCTTCTGCAGAAAAGTGATAAAATACCATCACTCCACGCACTGTAGTACGCAGAAATGATTCCCGACACTGGACTCGAACTATCATCCCTGCGATGGACCTGAACAGGTAAATAAAACTATTTTTAACTTATTTTTACTGTTTCTTCAAAAAGCTCTATAGTTGACAGTTACTGTGTAGATCTATAATGACTTTCCTGAATTGTCTACTACGGGTTTGTGACTGAGCTTCTTGGAGGTGAGACATATGTCTCACCTTGAGATTAGAGCTGCTGCCCACAAATGCAATGATTGCATTTAGACGGGCAGCAGGTGAGTAAGTGACGGAAGTGACGGACAAGGTAAGCGACTCATGTTGTAACTGACGTCAGACGCCGGAGATTTTGGCGGAAAATTAAAGCAAATGGTAGTTTAGATTTGAACAAATTCATTTAAGCTTCAGCATTACCAAATACACTTATCAATTGTCTTATAACTAACACTATTTGTCTAAATAATCTCCAACACCCTGGAGAACAACGAGGAGAGTTTAGAGACTCTCCAAGATTACATCGATCAGTGCTTTCAGGATCTCGTGATGAAGAAGACCCTGTGTGCAGCTTCCCCAGCCAAAGCTGAGACGCCGTCGTCGAAAAGACAACGCCCGGCAGATTCCCCCGGCTCAACATCGCCAGCCGGCAAAGATATTGCCGACATATTGGAGTCAATCGACAAGCGATTGTCCAGTTTCGACGCAAGGCTGTCCTTGGTGGAGATTCTTCACCGAGAATTTAAATGCTTGCGAGAATCCCTGGAGTACAGCCAGCAGCAGGTGGAAACGCTTGCTGCTGAAAATGCCACGCTAAGGGAGTCGGTGAAATGTCTCACAGATAATGTTACCCAGCTCAATAGAGAAAATAAAAAAATAAAAGAAACAGTTATCGATCTACAAGCTCGTAGCATGCGTGATAATCTGGTATTTTCTGGTATTCCAGAAGCCGCTGGAGAGGACGCGGAGACCACGGTAAAAAGCTTCATCAAAACCCACCTGAAGCTGCCGGAGGACACTGTGAAAAACATCGTCTTCGATCGGGTACATCGCCTCGGCCCCATTCGGGCTACGGCCGGGAGACCACGTCCTATCGTGGCCAAATTCGGCCACTTCAAACAAAAGCAACATGTGAAAAGCCGCGGCAGGGAATTAAAAGGAACGGACTTCAGCGTGAACGACCAGTTCCCCAAAGAGATCTTGGAACGACGCAGGGTCCTCTTCCCAATCCGACGCGGCTTCATCCAGAAGGGCTCCCGCGCTGTCATCGCTGTGGACCGGCTGTACGTGGACGGACAGCTCCACCGGGACCCCAACATCACTCCGTGGCTGTATTAACCTCACACCAGATAAGAATCAGCTACACCATTTCCCTATCCACTCACACTAACTTGCATTAACATCTGTTTAACGTACCAGTATCAAATCGCATCTTAAAGTGTGATTTCATAGCAGAATTAACACCGTCACTCTCCGTCAGTGATTTAATTGGAATGTTTACGTTTTGTTTCTGTTTTTTTTTTCTTCTCGTTTTTTTTATTTTTTTTTTATTTTTTTTATTTTTTTTTTCTCCTCCTCTCTTTTCCCCCTCTTGGTTTTATGCTGCTCACCCCTGTCCTTGGTTTCTTTCTTTATTCCTTTCACTGCCTCGATCACCTGCTTCGACACTCATCCACAAACATCCTTTATTTCGACACATACGCACCATGCGCTCAACGGCAGCACATTTACATCAGTCAGACAGCGCACACAGTCATATAAGATACACACACACTTAAGCCAAGCCTACTCATATTAGTAACTATGCATACACAAAGTCAGACTCAGGGAGCATCTCGCCACACATTTTTTCTCTCTCTCCTTCTCTTTATTTATGAACAAGTGACGTATTCTCTCCACCTGTCTAAGCGACGCACACAGCATACATCCCTAGTTATACACAAACATCTATGGGTACACTGAGGTTCATTACATGGAATATAAATGGAGCTGGCTCCAGAGAAAAGAGGTTAAAAATATTTAACCAACTCAAAAAACTACAGGCAGATGTTGTCCTATTACAAGAGACCCACAGACCTCTTAGAGGTTCGAATGAACTTAAAACACCTGAGTTTCCTAATGTGTTCTCAGCTTGTTATAATTCTAGACAAAGGGGAGCAGCAATTTTAATACATAAAAATATTAATTTCACAGTACTCGATACAGTTATAGATCCAGAGGGCAGATTCTTAATCATTAAACTATCTATACGTGATAAAAAGCTATGTATTGCAAGTGTATATGGTCCAAATGTTGATGATCCCTCATTCTTTCACGGTTTTTTCAGTGCACTCTCTGAACACTTAGATGGCACACTTGTTCTTGGAGGTGACCTCAACCTTGGACTAAATGAAGACATGGATAGGCTCAATACAGCAGGAACTCAGTGTAATTGGCAGTCCACAAATATAATCAAACAGTATATGAGCGACTTTGGTCTTTGCGATGCATGGCGCTCCCTTCACCCCACCAGTAAGGAATATACTTTTTTCTCACATGTCCATCACTCCTACTCTCATCTGGATTATTTTTTGGTCAGCAGCTCACTGCTGAACGACATTTCAGACACTGAGATTCACCCTATAGCTGTCAGCGATCATGGTCCTGTATCTTTAACACTAATGCACAAGAATAATACTACGCCAAGAAAAAACTGGAGATTTAATATATCACTACTTAAAGATGAAGACTTTATTAAATATTTTAAAAAAGAGTGGACTTCATATTTGGACTATAATGACACTCCCGAAACATCAGCTTCTGTTCTATGGGAAGCAGGGAAAGCTGTGATGAGAGGTAAAATAATTTCTTTCTCATCACATAAAAAGAAAAAAGAAAACAAAAATATTCAGGAATTAGAAAAAAACATCAAATCACTAGAAGAAGCCTACGCGTCCCACCAAGATCAGGAAACATTGAACAAAATACGCAAAACAAAACTAGAATTAAATGAGATAATTGATAAAAAAAACAAAATTCTTAGTACAAAGACTACGCCTACAAAATTATGAACATGGTAATAAATCCGGTCAATTTCTAGCAAACCAGCTAAAAATAAATAAAGAAAAACAACTATATGTGCTGTTTAAGATTCATCTGGGAACACATTATATGAACCGATACAAATAAACAACATTTTCAGGGATTTCTATAAAACGTTGTATTCACCACAAATAAACCCATCTAAAAAAGAAATTGATCAGTTTTTGGACAACATAACTCTTCCAAAATTATTGGACACTCAAGCAATGGCACTGGATTCACCACTGACACCAGGTGAACTCCAGGAAGCCCTGATAAGTATGCACAATAATAAGGCTCCAGGTCCAGATGGCTTTCCTGCAGAATTCTACAAAGAATTCTGGTCGATTCTAGCACCAGTTTTCTACAGAACGTTGTTGGAAATTAAAGAAAAGGGCAGACTTCCATCAAATATGAATTCTGCAAACATTAATCTCCTGCTAAAACCAGGCAAAGACCCTGTATATCCCTCAAGCTATCGTCCAATATCCCTTATAAATGTAGACCTTAAAATAATCTGCAAAGCTCTCTCAAAGAGACTGGAGAAAATAACCCCCCTCTTAATTCATCCTGACCAAACTGGTTTCATAAAAGGTAGGCACTCATCAACAAATACACGTAGATTACTTAATTTGATAGACTACTCATACAGTAAAAACCTAGAAACTACAATATTCTCTTTAGACGCAGAAAAAGCATTTGACAGAGTTAACTGGAAATTTCTATTTGCAACTTTACACAAATTTGGTTTTGGATCCTCTTTCATAAACTGGTTAAAAATATTATATAATTCCCCAACAGCTTGTGTTAGAACAAATGACCAGACATCCTCCAGCTTCTGTCTCTTGAGGGGCACCAGGCAGGGATGCCCACTCTCCCCTTCACTATTTGCAATTTTTATTGAACCACTAGCAGCAGCAATTAGACAGAATTCAGTAATTAAGGGCATAAAATGAAAGAACGTGGAACATAAAATCAGCCTTTATGCGGATGATGTGTTACTCTTTCTCCAAAATTCACAAACCAATATCTCTGGGGTGATTGAATTGATAAACTCTTTTGCAAGAATATCAGATTACTCAATTAACTGGTCAAAATCTACAGTCCTACCGACTAATTGCTCCTTCCATAATTCCTCTTCTACACCACTGCAATCGGGAAATATAAAATATTTAGGTATTAATGTTTCTCCCAAGCTTGCAGATCTAACTAAATTGAACCATATCCCACTTTTAAAGAAGGTAGAAGATGATCTGGCTAGATGGAAATGTCTACCCATATCACTCATGGGAAGGGTTGCCGCTATAAAAATGATGGTCTTACCAAAAATAAATTATTTATTCTCAATGATCCCAACTAAACCGCCACAAGATTGGTTCAGATCTCTAGATTCATGTATGTCCAAATTCCTTTGGAAAAATAAACCCCCATGTATAAGCTTAAAAACACTACAAAAGACCAAGGATAAAGGAGGACTAGAACTGCCTAACTTTCAGCACTACTTCTTAGCCAACAGGCTTCAGTTTATCTCAGGATGGCTAAAACACACCCTCTTAGATGAACCTTGGCTAGATGTAGAACAAGCACTCTGCAATAATCTAGAGATCTCAGACCTACCATTTATCAGCTCAAACATCCAACGACATGAATGCTTTAAAAGCATCAACATCAGCTCTTCTCTGACAGCATGGTGGGAGTTTCTAAAATTGACGGCGTCTTCATTAATCCCATGCAAACGTACACCTATCTGGAACAACCCTGACATATTACAAAACAATAATATGATAAACTTTTCAGATTGGAGTGATAAAGGAATCAAATATTTAGAACATATACTAGAAGGAACAGAATTTATTTCATTTGACGGACTAGTTACACAATATGGGATCAACAAGAAAAGATTTTTAGAATATCAACAAATTAAATCCATAGTAAAAAAGAAATTTAAACCGGGTCAAGTTGAACTACAAACACCACCAAGTGTGGTTCAATTTCTTACTCTTAAACCCCCCAAATTACTATCCAAAATATACAGAATGCTTTCTAAAACAGATGAATCAATATCACTTCCTATTGCAAAATGGGAAGCGGATTTATCAGTTAACTTAGACCTAAACTTCTGGTCTCAGATTTGCTTAAAAACCTTTCATCTAATTAGAAATCCCAGTCTTCAATTAATTCAATACAAAATATTACATAGAGTACACTATACAGGTCATCGGATGTTCAAGATGGGCTTTACGTCTACCAACAACTGCTCACACTGCCAAACCAATTCACCGGACAATTATATCCACGCTCTTTGGTCCTGTCCACCAGTTCAGAAGTTTTGGCGCGAGATATGTGAAGACTTATCGAAGTGTCTGAAATGTAACATTCCAACTTCCCCCTTAGTGTGTTTGTTGGGCAGCTTAGATAATGTCACTTCAGAAAAGAATATCGCCCATATGGTTTTCACTGCCCTATGCATAGCCAAGAAAACAGTCCTCATGAACTGGAAAAATAAAAATAATCTTAATTCTAACCAATATAGAAATTATCTATTAGATTACATTAGTCTTGACACAGCCTCTGCCACCACATCAGATCAATTGCTCTGGGCTCCTTTGATCAGCTCCATCACCTAGTGGGGGTGGGGGGTCATAGTTTGGTCCCGCCTTCACTGTTGTGATTGGTGTGGGGGTAGGGACAGGCTTAGGGCGTCGGGGGGTTCCCCGGAGGCATCTTCCTTGGGGGGCTCAACCCGGGGTAGCGGTCATGTCCGGTTAGGGGCTCTGTTGGCTCTCCGGTGACTGTTTCCTCGCGGCTGCGTGCAGCGGGGCTAGGGGAGGGTCTGTGCTGACGGACGTGGGTTACTGACCTGGTAGCCTGGCTGCCCCTGGGTGGGTCCGGGATGGGCGTGAGGTTCTGGGGGCGCTCCGTCTCTGGGCTGGGACCCGGACCGGGCCTCGGGGGCTTGGGTCCTGGTTGGTGTGTTGCCGGGGTTGTGGGCGGGTGGGTGCATGGGGGCCCAGCCCTGGAGCAGGGTGCCGCCGGTGCGTCGAGCCACCTGGGGGGGCTCTTCAACTGGTGGGGGAGATTGTCACATCTTGCAGGAGCTTTCCTCTCCTCAGGAGCTCCCTCTGCAGGAGGGGGAGATACAGGAGAGGTGGAGGAAGATCTCAGCCTGGGTGTTTATTGTCTTATGTAGTCTGGAAGATGAGTGGATGGTGGGGTGGGTGCAGTTTTCTCTGTGGTGGGGTTGGGTGGACTGTCCCGGGCTCTGTGGGGCCGGGCGGCGCTGCTGCACTGGGCCCGGTCTGGATGGGCCTGGGCCCCCCTTCCCTGGCGGGTCGCAGAGTATGGGGGTGCCTACTGGGGTCAGCGGGGGAGCTGGCCCCAGGGAGGGGTCACTTGCCCCTCCCTTCCTTCCCTCCCCATCTCCAGCTGCCTCCCTCTTCCCGCTCCACCACAACCACCCACACATGCAGGGCCTTGGAGTAGGGGTATGTCACCAGGGTGCAGAGGAGGCTACCCCCCCCCCCCCCCCCCCCTCTGTCCCCTTCTGGCTGCCTCTGCCTCAATTTTATCCCACAACTTAGACATTCACATTACTCACACTCTCATTACACATACATATAGGATCTTGGGGGTGGGCACGATAAACGGAGTCCAAAGTACCATCAGGGTGTACACCCCACCCCTGGCATCGTTACCCACCTCTCAATTTTAAATACACGTAGACATTGAGGGCTAGCAGGAGGGACCATGCGCTTACCTGCTGCTCTCTGGCAGGTAGCTCCAAGCCCTCCTGGGTTTTAAATGCACCTTAGAACACACATGCATCAACATTACAATGAGCGGGTGGAGGGAGGTTTGGAGTCTTCTCTCACCCCCGTTCTCTGCGACCTGCTGGAGCAGGGGGGCTAGGACTAGGAGGAGGAGTTGGCCGTCCGACTGCGGTCTGGAGTGTGGAGCCTTCCTGCTGCTGCGGAGTCGGGGCGGTCTGCCTCCCCCCCACCGCAGGGAAAAGGGAAACACCACCTGGGTCTGGGTGCAGTTCCCCCCTCCAGGGGCGGGGGCACCTAGACCCGGTTTGTAGAGTACGCTTGGGGAGTGTGATCGTGTGTACAGCGTCTCTTTATGTCTGTCTCCACGTTGGTTGAGTGTGGAGTAAGTGCACATGAGAGCATGAGGGTGGGAATGGATGTTTGTATCTGTGTGTGCCTGTATGTCTGTGTCTATATGTCAGGTTGGGTGTCAGGCGCCACCTCTCTGGGGACATCTCAGGCCCTCCAAGGTTTGGAGGCCTATCTCCCCCTACCACCACTTCCCCTGCCAGTGGCGGACCCCCTCAGACATCGGTGCGTTGGTGGTTCTTTGTGTCCGGGGATGGGCGTCCAGGTACACACCGGCTCACTCCTTGGCGGCCGCTTATCGGGGCCTGGAGCCTGGGGCTCGCTCGGGCCACTTCGGAGGTGGGGTGCCCCCGGCCTCTCGGCCTGGGGCTCGGTCACTCAGGCGCAGCTGGCTGCCGGCGGAGCTCACGGGCGCGTCACTGCAACTCCCCCTGGCTTCTGCTCCGCGGCTGCTGAGTGAGCCCTCATCTGGGACTCTCCTCAGCTCTTTCCGGGACAGTGGCGCAGCTGCCCCTCTGTTGGTCTTCCTTAGTCTCTTGTGTTCTGGGGGCCTCTGGATGTCTGGAGTTTTGATCTCCTCCACACCTGCTTCACGCCCTGGAGGACGGGGCTGTGGCCCCCCCACACTCCCTAGCAGATTATTACATGAAGGAACCTTTTAAAAAACAAAAAACAAGCGCGTCCATGCTCACAGGTGTACACACGGGTGATCACACCCACAAACTACACCCTTTTTGGCTCCTACCTCAAAGCACACTGTGTTCTGTTGATCTTATGTGCTGCACAATAATGTTTAACATTTAGTATTTACTGTCATATTCCCATATATCATTGTGATGTTGTTTATTCTATTACTCTTGTTTTCTTCTGCTTGTTTTCTTTTTTCTTTCTCAACAGGTGATCCAGGTGATTGATATATGCATTTTTTTTTTCTCTGCCCGTTCTGTTGGTTTTTGTCTTTTGCCCTTCTCCCCCGTCCCTCTTCTCAGCTGTTTCTCTTTCCCTCTTTCTTTCTCCCCTTCTTTCCCCCAGTCAAGTCTGTCCCGTATTCAGTAAGTGAAAATAAAATAAACAATAAAAGGTGAATCAAATGGACCATTACGGCAAGGCTGGGATGGTCAGTTTGGTAAAGTAAATCCGTTGGGCATCTTTCTTTGCCTTTAGACAACAATTCTGATGGCAAAAGAGCCAAACGGAACAGGCCAAAAAAAAAAAAAAAAAAAAAAAGAGACATATGTCTCATGTTCAGTGGTTTTACCTGCTTCTAACACCTGCATCACCCCACGGAGATCTCTGATGATGACTCAAACTACATGGTAAAATTTAATACTGCCTTCACAAAGGACCAATCTCACCGTGTAGCTATACTCAACCATCAATGGCTCAAGATAGCTACTGTGCTTGACCCATGCTTTAAGGATTTAAAGTGTCTTGTGAGGGGAGAGCGAGAAGAGGTTTGGACCGGCCTTGAGGCCCTGCTGCAGGAACAGTGTAGATACAAAGGAGCCAGCAAAGACAAAGAACCTTCTCCTCTTTTGATTGTCATCAGATTCTGATTCAAATGGACAGTAAATAAGAATGGAGATATTGTGAGTCCAATAGTTTTTTTGGGGGGTTTTTTGGGGGGGGTTTTTTGTTTTGTTTTTTGCACTAAAATGTTCGATAATCAAACTGTTTTAGCCTAATGTACAAAATAATTTTGGTTAAGGTCACTCAGAGTTTAAAGGTGAAGCTGGTCAAATAACCTGTTATGATTCTGTCTTATTTTTTTAGGAAGAAAAATGGCACTTTATGTTGAAAATTGTATTATTATTATTTAAAGACAATACCATTTTGAAAATGTACTTAAAATAGCACTTTATTTTTAAGACTGTCCAATTTTGGCAAGGAATAATTTTTTTTGTTTCTCTGTTTTGAATTGAAATGCAGTTTAAATGTTTGTTTGTTTTTGCAGAAATTAAAAGAGCTTGAGTTTACAGTATTCATGTCCATGTCTATTATTTGATTTTGTCGCCCACTAAAACCCTTTTAAATTAAAAAAAAAAAAACATTTGTATTTTGGGGCAAATTTTCTTGTGCGATTAAATGCGAATAATTGAGATTAATTAAAAAGCCTATTATTACTTTAATTTTTTTTAATCGAGTCCCACTCCTAATCTGCTGTAAAAGTACGTGATATCAACATACGTGCAGATTAGGAGGATTTTCTTAATATTTATTTTTTATTACAGATTTTTTGTTCTGTAATAGGACTAACTAATATCTTTAAATGACAAGTTATGAAAATAAAAAGTCAGACTTTCAAAGGCCATTAGAATTGGTGTGTATCTCTATAGAAAGACTTGCAGTGATGCTTGGTGTATAATTCTTTCTAATCTATTAACATGGAAATCTTCCTAAAAATCTTGTTTACTGTTGCATCAGAAGGGGTCAAGCAGACCACTTGTTGTTGTCTACTGAATCATGAATTCTACTTTATCATTTTCTTCAAATGTGATGCTAGCTTCCAAGCTACAACACACCTTTACATCTAGTTACGGCAGAATAGCTACTCCATAAGATAAGAATCATAAGCCTCACAGGATCAGAGATTAAAACATTTTCAACAAAGAGCCGAACCAGACTTTCTGTATAGGCGAACTGGGCCTGCAAATTGACAATATTGCTTTTAAAAAAAATGTGCAAAGATATGAATTTCTCAATCCACCACATCCCAAAAATAGTGGTGGAGAAACTGAGATCTGGTGACGGCCTTAACAGTCACCAGATCTTCAGTATTTTCATGAGCCCTTCCAGTTCTTGTCTTCAGTTTCCTGTTCTTAGCTTACAGGAGGAGCATCGCAGCGACAACAGGTGTAGCAGAGTGGCTCCAGCAGAGTCCACAGGCAGGATTTTTAGCGCATGTTCTTATGAAGCTGAATATGCAATGGATAACAGAAAAATATATTTTACTTAATTCCACCATAAGATATAAAAAAAAAAAAAGATTTTCTGCCAATTGTCAGTTATCAAATCTGTATCTGATCTCTTCTCACACTTTAACAAGGTTAAAGTTTTGTTGGCATCAATTTCCCAAAAATTAACTTCTATTGTCCGACACTACACCATTTGTGAAGCACTTTGTGATTTTTATCTGTGAAAAGCGCTAAATAAGTTAATTTTACTTAATTACCACAAAGAGAAAAAGATATTCACTTTTAACTTCAATGTTTAAGTTTAACTTTTGTTCTTTTTTTCTCTTTTCATCTAAAGCACCAAGTTCTTACTTCTGTGTTCTCCATGGTCTCTTTTCTTTGACTCTTCCTGCATAGTTACCAGAAATAAACTCTTTTATTGGCACTTTATTCACACACTGACATCACATTGTCAGCTATATGGTTGATTATTTTAAAATGCAGCAACAAACAACAAATGGTGAAAACATCTGTACACAAATGTGTCCTTCAGCACTACAGATGAAATGTAAACACAAAATAAAAACTATGAAGGACAGAGAGTTTTTCCCACTTTGATTATATTTAACAGGACCTAAATATAAAATTACAGAAAGAACCACTATTTATGGAAAATTTATACACACTTGTTATCTTGTGAAAAAAAATGTGGAATGAATGAAAAGGAAAGGATAAACTCTAATCCTTATTTCCACACCTACACGGATATGTGACAAATGTACAGCAGGTGAAAGGTGACACTAGGTGTTGGAGTAAGGACTCATTTCAATCATGAAAACAGAGTTATCTGGAGATTCCACCTTTTCTGGGACAGCAGGGCCTTCCAATATTGTTTTTTTCTTCCAAGTGAACCAGATCCAAATCCCACTTAATGACAGAATTACCACAGCGGCTTTCAAACCAAATATGAACCAGGAAGTACCTGTGTTAGACACAAAAATGTTTATGACAAGTTAGAGCTGTGAGAGAAGAGTCACAGTAGAGTTTTCACTCATGTACCATAGTTTATAGAAAGGGGAAAAAATACGTGAATGCATCCCCTTCATCAGAGTTCATTTTTATTCATTTATATACCATGTGTCATCACTGATGGCAGTTTGATTAAAGAGGCTTATTTGACATGTTAGTCTCCTTACCCACTGCAGTTGGTGTGACTGGTGTAGGTTCAGTTGTTGGTTCAATACACAGGCTGTTACTGTCTGCATGCACCCACCCTAATATCTGTGTCCCATTGATTGAGGTACAGTTAATGAAGCCTGTGAGCAAAAAACAGATCATTCATGAAAGACCTTCAAAAGTGAATTAGTCGTTATTATCGACTTTTATTCAAAATGTTGTCACTCACTACAGGTCTTCTGTTCTTTGGAGACACTATTGACATGATTTCTCACTGAGCAGACCAGATGTCCTGAGACTTGCTGTTTCAGAATAATGCTGTTACTCTTATTATTTCCAGAAAGGAGCTCAGCATCTGTCAGTGTGCGTCCATCCAGAGTCCAGCTGTACTGAGGACTGTCCCCTCCCTCAGAGGAGCAGGATACCCTCATCTCTCCCTGGGACAGACACTCAGAGACCAGCAGGACAGAGGACACAGGAGCTGAGAGAAACACACACAGATGACTTTTGGTACTATAACAAGATGCACTTTCATGCACTGTGCTTCCTTCTGTGTAACTTGGTCATGGTCTGAAACTTGGTAGCTGATTTTCCATAGTTCCTAAAATCTACTACTTTGCAACACTATCAGTTGGTTATGGAATATAGGAGGGAAGAAATATCTCAAAATTATTTGCTGCAAAGGTAGCATCCTGTTACAGTAACATACAGAATTTCAGTGAGCTCTTTACAATTATTCATTAATTCACAAATGTTTGTAGAGGAAGACTGCATGGCTAGCTGCTTGGTTTTCATACATCTGTGCCAGTGGAACTATAAACATCAGAATTCAAAGATTAAGAGATGTGGCCCAATACTTTAGTGAATGTAGTGTGCATCATGTAGATTATCATTATTTATGGTTTGCTAATTCAAAACAGGGGATGCACAAAGTGTACTTATTTGAAATTCTGTGCTGTATGTTATAAAGATTACCAAAACAATACTGCATTTACATAAATTAAAGTCTGCATTTCCCAACATTTACCTTGAATGAACAACTGTAAAGTCCGCTCGCCTGATGTTGTTCCATCTGAATCAAAGATTTTAAGGGTATATTTACCACTGTCATTCCTACTCAGGTTATTGATCCTAAATGTTCCATTACTGGGGAAAAAGCTAGATCTATGTGCCATGGTATTAGAAGTAACCTTATTATTTAACCCATTTAGTATTTTTAATGAATTCTTTAACAGTTGGTATCTAAGTATTTCTGAAGTGCTGTCCATCAGCTGGATGTCCACAGTTCCTCCCAAAGCTCCATAACACTGAGCTCCATCCCGTCTGCCATCACAGTGAGTTTCCACACCTGCAAATTTTGAAACATTAAAAAGAAAAGCATTTGTGATTTGTTAGTTTCTACCTAATAAATTACAACAACAATTTGATTAACATGGTCAGCAATCTAAAATTTACTGATGCGAGGACTTTTACTTGTTAAAAAGTAGTTTTTGTATTACCATGTTTATACCTAATGCCTAATTATGTTTTGGATAACCCAGTGTTTTGATTGAATGGTATCAAAGTATTTGAAGTAGCACTACTGCCATAAATCTGTCAGCTCTTAATATCTAACTCAGAGTAGGTAGTAGTTTTGACAATTGTAGGTAATAGAGCCTCAAGAACAAACATACTGCATCCATAATCCCAAAGTTATCACACGAATCTGTCCAACATTTACTAATATATTAATAATTAAGAAATACAGGTAGACACATTCTCCACATTTTAGCCGAGTGCAAAAACTAAAGTATTTTCATGTAACCAAAATAAAATAAATGTCAAACAGAAAACAGGAAGCAATATTTCAGAAAAAAGAATCTGCACACAAACAGGACACAGATGTTCATTTCTGAAGGTGGCATTAAAAATGATAAAGTAATGCAACCTATACATTCTTCAGCATATCTGTAGTGACTGCATGACTTAAATAACTTAACTGGATTCCTAGTTACAGCCAACCGATAAGTTGAGACAGATTCTTCAAAATCAGGCAGTTTATCACAGTAACAAATAAGCTTGACGTCTCTGATAAGGATGGAAAGAATAAAGTCCTTTAAAAAGTCAGTTTAAAACTCACTTAAACACACTGCAACAAGGCTCCCAAGGTGCATAGTGGGCTAAGAATTTACCACTGCTACTAAAACTGGTAAAAAGACAAAAAAAGGAACTAAAGCTCTGCTCAAATGTCATGTACTGCAGATGTAGCCAATAGATTCTAACATTTAATTAAATAAAATAAATCAAAGTGCACATATTGTAACTTTGGGTAAGTATTTGTGCAGCTTTAACATCTCTGATGACGATGTCAGATATTTTGTACAGGTTAAAAAGGTATTAAATGATAAGTGTCACATGTAAAAAGAATATCTCACCATGAGACACTCCCAGTAGGATCACCATCAATCCCAGCACAGCTTCCATGTCTCCTCAATGTTCAGTGTGTGTTGACACAGTCGGCAGCCGTCAGAGTACTTTATTAAATAATATGCACATTTGTCCAACAGGTAACAGTCAGAAATGGCTCCTGCTACTGATCAGCCTCGTTTGAAATGCTGTTCTCATTCTGTGTGTGGAAATTTGAAAAAGGAAGTACAACTAGCATATTCATTACTTTGCAGAAATAAAAGGAACCTCACAGATCTTCCACAGACTTTGTTTAATTATTACTCACACTGTCACTGGACTATTTTTAGATCGGTAACAAACTAACCATATCCTGCCCATCACTCAGTGTCTACAACATTCATGCAGTTTAATGCAATTCAACAGCAGCCCCATTTATATTCCACCTTAAGTCCATATTTTGTTGCTGATACAAAGTACCTTGTATACACATCCATGAAGAAAAAAGAAACACTTTTAAAACATTATAAAATGTACACTCTGCCCATATGGAAAACATATATATAAATCTTATAAAGTTTGTATCTGTCTTGTGTGAAACTTGTATGAAAAGCATACAAGAGTGAAAAAAAAATAAGATCCCTAGAAAAAATATATAAATGAAACTTGTATGTTTTGGATACTTACTAAAACAATATATGAAAGTGGCCACTTTCATGAGTAAATCATATAAGCCTTATATGATTCACTATATGAAGTAGGCCACATCTGATGCAAGTCTTTTATAAGTTTTTTCTATTTCTTTTCTATACGGGTGACTTTAGGGATTGTGGTATTTAGGCTAATTGGTGGTTTGAGTGGTTGTTTTGACCAATGCTCATTCAAACCAGTACAAGTTCTGAAAAGTGACACTATTATTCAAAAGTATGTTTTAAATACTGCATTCTCAATAATCCAGATATAAACATTTAAGAAAATTGTCTTAATCTGCACAAAGCATTTTCAGTGAGCGAAACATTTTGTTGCTCATCTAAGTGTTCATCTGAATCATAGGCCTGCTCAGATTGTCTGCCTGCGCAGGCTACTGATCTTAAATGTGAATCCCAACCTCAAAGGACAGTGTGTGAATACTTTGACGAAAAGCATTGGTATACTCATCTTATTATTCTTTGAAATTCGTAAAATAAAAGTACTCTGCATATTTGTTTCTTTCTTTTTTGCTTTGTTTCATTTTTTGTTTGATTTTTTTTATTTCTGTAACTGCAGAGCTTCAGTGAAATAACAGGGCAAATCATCACACCTATGATGTCAGACGAAGTCGTTATTAAAATTATAAAATTATTTAAATCTAAAACTCTTGGGTTTGAAAGCTAGCTCACTAAAACTAAAAACAACTAGCTGTTTCTCTTCATCATCATTATTTTTTTCCACAAGGAGGAACCTGAATTAACATGATCAATAATTAACTATTTAAAATAGGACTACACTACTGATGATTATGAGCATGACAGTATGACAGAGTTTTATAGGAGCTCCCGCGTTCTGGCAACCTTCAGATAAACTACTCTAGTCTAACTACTGAAAGCAGCTGTCATTAGTGATCAGTTTCAGATAAGAATGTGTGAACTCAGAAAGAACGGAAGTGTTTAGAATGGAACTCAAGAGAGAGAAAAGACAGAAGTTGTCTTTCAGTTTAGAGATACTAATACTTTGAAACCAAATGTGTAATTTTCTTGTTCAGCTAATCATGCAGTTTCACTGACATTGTAATATTTAAAATTTAAAATAAATGCAATAACTAAAAAAAATTAAAATTAAAACAAGTAAGAGGTTTATATGTATTTTCAAGCCAGTTCAACACATACATGATAAAAATTCCAATTTATGTTCAAGTTTAAATTACAGATTATTTCAAATCTCAAAACACTTTCATAGACATCAATGATTGTTCTGTTGTTCACTGGTTTTAAAGTGTTTTCTGAAGTTATGTATGTTGAGGTTACATGTTAGTTAGTTTCACCATAGAAGATATTTTGCACAGAAGGAAGTGAAATTGACTAGACTAAACCCTAACCCTAAAATTAACTCATTCACTGCCATTGACGTCTATAGCCGTCAATTGCAAAAAGATCCTTCTTTGACAGTTGACTTGAAATTCTCCACAAATTCCTCTTCTCTGAAACTAACACTACATGTCTGCAACTTCCGCTTCAACCACTGAAACATTTCTCTTGTGAACTCAAGACAGACAGTAAAGTGGTGCTGAGCACCCCAATACAGGAAGTAGGGATTGGCTGTCTGTTTAAAGAGTCCAAATCTCTGATCCTATCGATCTTACCCAGCAAACAGTGCAAAGCTTTGATGAAACCGATGTGTGAGGGGACTCACCCAGCTGTAACTGCCTCAGAAACCCAAGTTGCCCTGCTGTTGCCCTGCTGTCATCTGTTCTTGTAAAGTATAACCAAACTTTTGAGCGTTTGTGCCACTTAGTCGTTATGTTTCCTGTCGGCTAAATGACGCTATGCAACGTGGCGACGTCATTCAAAGGGACTGGAATCGATAGGGGAATCGTTTGCAAAAATGGCAAACAATTCCAATTAATTGAAACAGTGGGAACCGGTTCTCAACAAGAACCATCCGTACCTAAGGGTCTGTTAGTTTGGCTGGAGTAACCTGTAACATGGATAACAACACTCTGCTGGGTGCTTGGAATATTGTACTCAAAGGATGAAACACTGAAGAACTAGAACATAATTACAGTAAATATATAAAACCAAAGTAAATCATGAACCCACATAACTCAAAACACTTAGTCGGCGACCCAGGAACCATGACAGTTAATTCTAAATAGTATAAATAGCTCTTACATGTTACTCCAGCCCTTTGAAACTAACAGACTGTTAGTGCTGTTTTCCAATGCAGTGCATGGGGGTAAGTAACAGTTAACTTACCCCCATAATTATGACAAGTTGTTGTTTATGTCAAATCTTTTCACATATACCGTAGTTGTAGTTGACACCCAAAATAAATAATATATTCCAATAAACAGTGTTTGAATTACACTGATAGTGTCTGAAAACTGCATTTAAAATAAACTTACATTGTAGATAACTGAGTGCTTTTCCAAAATCTAAATAGATTAAATAAATACAAATGGTAAAAATGATACATCTTCCAAATAGGAATAGGTCACTCCGGATGTTGACCAATAACTATTTACAAACACTGTGTACTAAAATGATTGCTTTCATGTTTAAAAACTGAGGTTTTGTGAGAATATATACAAAAATATAATTAAAATAGTTACAGTTCATCTTTAAAATTTTAATAGTACAAATCTTGAAGACCTCTTCTTTACAATAAAGTCAGATAAGTAACTAAAAGACAGTTAAAACAGTAATAGAATACTGCATAATAGCACCATCTCGTGGGAATAAATAATAATACTGCTTCAGACTGATTTGTTGACCAGATACACCTTTTTCCCCTTTTTTGGACTATCATAAATTGTTTCAATAGGCTTTTGTTTTATGTATATAGTTCAAAGATATGCCACCTCAAAAGATAGCATCAGGTCTCCTTTTAAAGCGTCTTATGAGTCACTACCTGAGGTACTCAGTCACCGCTGGATCATTGAGGAACTTCAGTTAGTGTAACTCCGGGTCTTGTGCTGGTTTGTTGTGCTTCTTGTCATCTTGTGAAGAAACGTACCTGTCTCCTCTTGTGCACAGAAACCAGTGGAGAGCAGCCTGTTGAAGAGAATCACTGGCATCATGGAATCTGGATCATCGAAGCTGTGTATCGAGTTTTGGGATTGTTTGTTGCACATTTTGAAGCTTCTAAATAAATTAATTGTCCATCAAGTCCATCCAAGTCCTGCTTTGCCATATAGCAAACCTCACAGTCTCTTTCAAGTGATTCTCCAAATGGCAGCAAATACAAAGATGGTGACTCACACACCTTTCCCTTGAGATGTCTGGAGTTTTGATCTCCTCCATACCTGCTTCATGCCCTGGAGGACGGGGCTGTGGCCCCCCCACACCTTCGAGCAGATTATTACATGAAGGAACCTTTTAAAAAAAACAAAAAAACAAGCGCGTCCATGCTCACAGGTGTACACACGGGTGATCACACCCACAAACTACACCCTTTTTGGCTCCTACCTCAAAGCACACTGTGTTCTGTTGATCTTATGTGCTGCACAATAATGTTTAACATTTAGTATTTACTGTCATATTCCCATATATCATTGTGATGTTGTTTATTCTATTACTCTTGTTCTCTTCTGCTTGTTTTCTTTTTTCTTTCTCAGCAGGTGATCCAGGTGATTGATATATGCATTTTTTTTTTCTCTGCCCGTTCTGTTGGTTTATGTTTTTTGCCCTTGTCCCCCGTCCCTCTTCTCAGCTGTTTCTCTTTCCCTCTTTCTTTCTCCCCTTCTTTCCCCCAGTCAAGTCTGTCCCGTATTCAGAAAGTGAAAATGAAATAAACAAAAAAAAAAAAAAAAACAATAAAAGGTGAATCAAATGGACCATTACGGCAAGGCTGGGATGGTCAATTTGGTAAAGTAAATCCGTTGGGCATCTTTGTTTGCCTTTAGACAACAATTCTGATGGCAAAAGAGCCAAACGGGACAGGCAAAGAAAAGAAAAAAAAAAAAAAATAAGAGAATGTCATCTGAATATCAGTGTCTCTTGTAAGGAATCTGTGAGGAAAACTGTTTATACTAGTGTGTTTTATCACTGTCCAAAGGTTTTGCTGCACTGAAATTTGTACAAACATTTAGCCATTTACTTTATTTATTTCTAATTTAAGGATCATCTGTTCCAACTTCTACCAAGTCAAAAACTAGACAAGTTCACATGAAAAAAGAAAAACTCCCACATCAAAATAGTCTATCATCATGTCTGCAGAATACAAAAGCAGAAAACACTCACAGTGTTTATATAACATACTATCTTTAAATCAAGAGATCATAAAAGAATACATGTGTTCTGGTATAATGCAGATTAAAGTAAAATAAATCAGTAAGTATTAGCTTTTTATATTTTTCTGATAGGAAATCACATTAAATTAAAGACCTTTAGACATTTTAACATCAGCTCTTCTCTCCATGGATCTTCAGTGATGCAGTCTGTGTGGAAGAACTGACCACTTAAATCACCTGAATTTATGAACGTTAGCATACAAATAATCATCTCCCGTTGGTTCAG
This sequence comes from Copadichromis virginalis, assembly GCF_057382275.1. Taxonomy (NCBI): domain Eukaryota; kingdom Metazoa; phylum Chordata; class Actinopteri; order Cichliformes; family Cichlidae; genus Copadichromis; species Copadichromis virginalis. The sequence goes on from NC_140619.1 coordinate 29,977,107, forward strand.
TCTGCCAAGGACACTTTGAATACTTGACTTGGCAGAACTCTAGCTCTGCTCTTTTCTCCAGTTGTTTCGCCTGTTGTTTCACGACCCTGAGATCAGCAAAGATTTCTTCCTGATCATTTTCTTCCTCTGCAGTCAGAAGAAGAAGAAACGGTTGCTTTAAAAATAATAAATGAATAATTAGAGGAATAGTCGCACTTTGTATTAAACTTCATTTGCGAGCTTTAGACATTATGTTGGATTTTGTTAAGCTGTTTAACTTTTTTCTTTTTACATTTACTGTGTTAACTGTGGCTGCTTAACAATATTTAAGTGACATATAACAGAGATATAAATAAACTGTTGTTGAGACTGCATTAATTAAGTATATTTATAAAAAGAGTAAAAAAGCAATTTAAGAAAAGTGAGTAAGGGAAAAGAAGTTTTGTACCTTTTGTTTTGCTGTTTTGCTTTTTCCGTTGGGCACAGATTGCTGCTACAACCACAACTAAGAAAATTATAAGTGTTGAGAGAACACCACTGATCAGTGGCAAATGTCCTATTTCATAGAAAGAATTAAGTCAAACATGAAATGAAGAAAGGAGAAAATGATATCAATGGATCTAGCTGTTTTTTCAATTTCCACTGTACCATGGGTCATTCCTCTTACCCACTGCAGTTTGTGTGGTTGTGGTGGGTTCACTTGTTGGTTCAATGCACAGGGTGTTATTGGCTTCATACACCCACTCTGACACCTGTGTCCCATTGATTGAGGTGCAGTTGATGAAAATGAACCCTATGAGCAAAAAACTAATAATTTATCAAAAATGTAAAAAGTGATATAATTATCAAAGTTGTAACTATCACCTTTTTCACTCAACACAGGTAGATATCCTCTTTTCTTTGGAGACTTTACTAACATGGTTTTTGACTGAGCAGACAAGACTTCCTGAGACGTGCTGTTTCAGAGTGATGATGTTAGTCTTAATATTTACAGAAAGCAGCTCAGCAACTGTCAGTGTGCGTCCATCCAGAGTCCAGCTGTACTGAGGACTGTCCCCTCCCTCAGAGGAGCAGGACACCCTCATCTCTCCCTGGGACAGACACTGAGAGACCAGCAGGACAGAGGACACAGGAGCTGAGAGAAACACACACAGATGAGTTTAGTTTTAGATTTTAAAATCTCTCTAATAAAAAAAGGAGATATATAGATTACCAAAACATTGTTAAGTTTCTATCTACTAATTAGTGTCATTTCCCAATAGTAACCTTCAACTTTGAATAAGCAAGTGTTAAGTCTAGACATCATTGCTTATACTCTCCTAATAAAGAACAGGGTATGCACAAACTATATGTATCTGAAATTATGTAAGATATATACATTACGAAAACAATGTTAAATTGGTTATTAATTAATTTAATTAATTACTTATTAACATAACATTTACCTTGAAAAAGCAACTGTAAAGTCAGCACACCTGATGATCTTCCATCTGAATCAAAGGTTTGAAGGGTATATTTACCACTGTCGTTCCTGCTCAGGTTATTGATCCTAAATTTTCCATTTCTGGGAAAAAAGCTAGATCTATGTACTACGGTATTAGAAATAACCTTATTATTTCTGACAAATAGTATTTTTAATGAATTCTTTAACAGTTGGATTCTAGGTATTTCTGAGGTGCTGTCCATCAGCTGGATGTCCACAGTTCCTCCCAAAGCTCCATAACACTGAGCTCCATCCCGTCTGCCATCACAGTGAGTTTCCACACCTGCAAATTTTGAAACATTAAAAAAGTTTTTTCTTTTTCAGTGTTTCATGTTAACATGTTGTGAATCCAGTGTTTTGGATTAGCTTTGTATAAAATGATAACGTTTATCAAATTATTTTTAATAACACTACTGCCATGAGTACACGAGCTCTGATTATTTCACTCTGAGTAGGTGCAGGTAATAGAGCGTCAAGAGCACACACATTTAATCAATAATATACTCCCAAATAGGGCTGGGCGATATGGCCTAAAATCCATATCATGGTATAATTTGAAGCATATGCGGTAACTATATATATCATGATATATTCTTTTCTTCTGTATAACGTATTTTACACACTGTAAGGCACACTTAAAATCCTTTAATTTTCTCAAAAATCAACTGTGTGCCTTATGTATGAATTCTGGTTGTGCTTAATGACCTCGAACCAATTTTATGTAGTACACGGCGCGCAGAAATCTGTCAAAAAGTCTTTTAGTACGACTTTGGTAAGCTATGAAGGCACACCGCTTGATGGCTTGCCGCAGCATTAGGCTGCCGTAGTCAGGAGCCTTGCTGAGTAATCTGAGTCCAAAACTCCGTCTGCTTCAGGTCCCAAAGTCAAAGGAACACTGTGGCATCACTGAGATTTAAAAACTGTCTAAATTCTTTCATCTTTAATAAAATGATCAGTGTTGCTGCTTAACCACGTGTAACAATTAAGTTTAACATTCAGGCATCCATGAAAACAGATTTATTAAATTCAACGGAGTTAGAAGTTAGCAGGAAATTAGCTCGCTAGTTTCCACCTAAACATCATATGCCATGTTCTGACTGAGAGATTTCTGAAAAAATTAAAATGTACAGCAGGGACTTTTGTAGGGTTACTGAAGTCGGACTAGCTGGTATATAATGATGTCCTACGTGATCACTAGCAAAACAGCTACGTTAGCATAACATTAACACAGTGAAGCTGAAGGATGAACGCTAACTTTTTTCCACTTGATAAAAGTTAACGTGAGGGTTTCTGGTGGTTAGGGACAAATGCAATCGCATGGCAGGATGTTATAAACGGACCAAACACAAGCATAATGTGTTTACATGACAAAAGTACAGAAGAAGAAGATTTATGTTGACACCAAAGAACAAAACTAAAGAACAGACCAACAGTCGCGTCTCAAATAATGAAACTCATTGCCTTTTTACTTTACATTGAAGAATTTCTCTGTTATTTTATATATAATTTAACCATTTTTGCCTGCTGAAATATTTCTGTCCAATTTATTGCCTATAGTAGCACAGAAAAGGGCAAATTCAATGCCACGACATACAGCTACTGGACAAATTAACCTAAAAAGCTCCTGCCATCTCAACCAAAGTAACTAGTGCTGATCCTTTCCTGTTAAAGTGTAAAAGTGTAAAAGCTTGAATGCAATCCCTTTATGAACCAGTAGAGAGAAACCTCACACCTACCAATATGTTTGTCCAGACGTTAAAAGTAATGTCGTTATATTGTTTACACAGCAATAGGGTCTCTCTTCTTCATAGCACCATTTCTAGTGCAAAATCATAACTAATGATTCTGTTTGACCTATTTTTAAGTGCAGAAATACATGTTTCTGTTTTTGACATATAGTATTTCCACAGATTCAATCATAGTCATATAAAGGTCCTCTTGTTTGACAGTAAGTTGAGTTATGTGCACTGTATAAAAATTAGATTCAAACTACATTTTACCTTAAAAAAACAGCTAACATATAAATATAACAATAAAGTTAACGCTTTTTTAAAAATTTAATTATTAATCGTAATTATTCATTAGCACCACTTACAAAGTGGTGAAATAAATTGGAGAAAGCTTTTGTGTGATGTCATAATTCACTTACAGTCAACTTCATTAAAACAATGAAGCTGACTGAGTGAATTCTGTTCTTCAGTTGCATGAGAAAATAGACGTGTGAAACAATGTAGAAGTTTGAGAATATTTTAGCAACACTGAGAGCCTCAGTTTCACCCTGAGGTCTCACCATATGAGGAGATATGTTCATTTTACACCGCTACTATATGAAGGAAGTGAAACGCAGACAATGGTCAACATACAAGCTGCAGGGACACAAGCAGCTTTCCCACAGAGTCCATCTTCATTTTATCCTGTCAATGTCCCTAGAGTCAGATCCACACTGATGAATATGTGGCCCTGTTAGTTATAATTAAAACAGTTATATTTATTTTCAAACTTCTTTAGGTTCATTCAAAGACACACTAAAGTGATAAAGCCAAAACCCACAAGGTTTGATATATCTTTTAATATATTTCTAACTACAGCAATATATATATATATATATATACAGTGTTGGGGAGTGTGGTAGGACTCGACTTAAGCGGTCAAAGAAGTGCAGGAGACTGATGCTGTCCAGTGTAGCAAGTGATTTATTCACCATTCTGTGGCCCAAGAATATTTACAAAGAAACAAATAAGAAACTCAACTCTATAATAAACTCAATTCAAATAAACATAACTGAACTTAAATCAACGGAAATTAAGGTCAAACTGCACACAGCTACACTGACCTGAACCCTTCTCCTGAAACACCTGAGTTCGTCTGCTTAAATAGTCCCCTTAATCAAACACTTTCTCCTCTGGACTATTCCATTCAGTAGGTAGGTGAGATGAACATGATTATATTCATCCTCTACTACTCCTCTTGACTGGCAACATAAACTCTGGTGTAATCAATACATATCACAACATTAAATCTATTTCTTTATAAACCCTTTAAAATCAATTTTATTAAATTATAAGAATTCTTCCCCTCCTGCCCTTGGTCTCTTCCTGTGACCTCAGATGAACCCAGAAGGTATAAAGCAGGAAGTAGAACTACATTTCCTCCTTTTGCTTCTGGAAGACAGGTAGGTAAAGGTAAGTTCAAACAATACAAATTAACAGTTGAAATAAATAACATGTTAACTTAACAAACTTGCATGAATTGATTTAAACCAAGATGTTATATTATATAATCTGTAAAAGTGCAGAACATAAACAAACCCGGGATAGTAGATGTTTGCCTATTGCAGATTACATGTGAAATATGGTTAAATCAAAACAAGAATGTTAACTAAGAATGTAGACAAATGGTCTTCTCACCCACTTTGTCACAGGGAGTAACAGAATACATGTCCCGCCGTTACGTAGTTAAAATACAAATTATGAGTAACTGTATTCCGTTACAGTTACCGTTTAAAAACGTGGTATTTAGAATACAGTTACTTTGTTGAAATAAATGGTTTACACGGCGGTACTTCCCTGTTTCATATTGTGGCGGGTCAGGACTGTTTGGGTTTGTTTGACAGGTATGTTCTGTTGTTCCAGGCGGCAAGGTTACGGTTGCCATGGTTACAGGGTGACGCTCTCTCTCTGCGTGTTTCCTGGGTGCGAGAGCGCCTTTTTGTTGGTGTAGTTGTGCTAAGCTAATAGGCAGAATGCTACAGGTATAGCTCTAAAGAATGTAGCATCATAGGCAGTGTAGTCCATGCTGCAGGGAGAATGGACTGCCATACCTGTTATGTGTCTGTGAGCGAGGGAGGGAGAAAAAGGAAAAGTACGAGTTGTCATCGAGCAAAAACGGGAGCTGGAAGCATATAAATATAATAATAACCACTGCAGCCAAGAAGAGTGCCTGACGAGCCCAGTTGTAAGTAAGCTATTAAGACTCAACTGTACGCTGTGTTTGTGTTTTCCTCCGAAACAATAAGTTCTGTTGGAGCAGCCTTTCAACGCCTCTCTTTGTCTCTCGCAAGCAAAGTTGACCCAGACAACAAAGTAAAGCTATTTTTCGGCTACGAGCCCGACACGGAACCTGACGTATTAGCCAGAGGTCCCTTTACTACGGTTCGGAGCTGCGGACCTTCAGTAACAGTAATAAATCACAGCAATAGTACATTCACGTAGTTGTAAACAGCATGATAATATATTAAGTAATCCAAAGTATTCAGAATACGTCACTCTCATCGAGTAACGTAACGGAATACGTTACAGAATACATTTTGGGGCATGTATTTTGTAATCTGTAGTGGAATACATTTTAAAAGTAACCTTCCAAACACTCTATATATATATATATATATATATATATATATATATATATATATATATATATATATATATATACTTTTTTTTATTTTTTTTTAATCCCTACTAACTCACTGAAAAAGACTTCCCATTCATTTACAAAGTTTTTATTGTTATTTAAGGAATTTTGAATCAGGATAATATACATGACTGTATATTCTTATCTGATCTCCAAAATATGATTACAAAGCTGCAAGCATAACATTTTTAAATTGTTTTTGATACAATATGAAACTTCCACAGTCACCTCCTAACTGTTTTCATTTTTCATTGATCCTCAGTTCAGTGTCCAGTGCTGATCACGAGTGAGTTCAGTTCACTAAAGCTCAGGCTCACACTTAAGGTTTATGGTCTCTGTTTCACACCTGAGGCTGTGAAAGAAAAAAAAATCAATTATAGCAAAATAAATACTTTTACAATTACCCATCAAATTATGGCACTGAAATGATGTAATGGTATATCAACCTCTTTTGATCACGGGCCGCCTTGTTAGAAGTCTTCTTAAGATGCTTCAGTTCCCGATACACAACACAGCATGACACTGCTATCAGGGGAGATCCCAGTGCAGCAAAGACTAGCCTCAGGTAAGGAAAACTGTGTGCTGATGAGAACACAGTGATAATTATAAGTACAGTACTTACAATTTATTCAAGCGTAAACTTTGGTAAGACTTTGGTATTATTATGGTTAACTAACTGTAAATATATAAACGTTTGGGCACAACCCCCACACACTAAACTATTATTTAAACTAAATAAAGAGATGGTGAAAGAAAACTGGAACAAAGGGGGAAAACACTCAAACGTGTAGCGTGGTCCTCCAGGTTCCTCCTTAATAAACGTGTACAATATTTATAGATGCTGTAGACAGAGTTTATTAACATTGTTTTAACGTTACTATTATGTTATAAAAACAGTTTAGATAATGTTTACAAATCTGTTAATGTTTTGTGACATTATAATTTTTATTGTATAAAAATTAACTTAAAAGTACTTGACTATGACTTTACTAACTTATTAACCAAGGTATGATGAAGTATTACCTACATGTTTTTATTTGGCTTTGACTAAAATGAAAATTCAAAGTAAATGTAAAATATGTTGTCAACCCTGTTTGCAACATAGAAGATCCCAATATGAAACAGGTCATTATCTGACCTGACCCAGTTCCTGAACACGTCACACCTTGTGATGAAAGCCAAACAAAGGCTATTATTCCCCAGGAAGCTAAAACGGACTGGACTCGCTTCTCTGCCTCTTATGAACTTCTACAGAGTGACAACAGAAAGTGTCCCCTGTCTTAGTATGACGGTGTGCTTTTAATAGTGTCTTCTTTGTGCTTATATGCATGTGTGTGTGTGTATATATGTGTATATATATACATAACAACAATAAAAAGGATTCTTCTTCTATTATAATGCATACATGTCACAAGTTAATATGGTCATACAGTGCAGCTCAGGATATTCTTTAAAGTGTAGGTGGTAGTTAAAGTGTAGTTACTGGGAAATAAAAGATTATTCAATCATAAAAAGTAATAGCAGCCCATGTGTGGCTAAATAACCAATAATACCTATACATAGACAAATACTATATCAGCATAGACTGTTCACTGTACACTTGCATCTTTCTTTCCATATGTTTTTCTGCATTTCTGCTTCTATCATTTGTTGCACAAGTGATGTGTACTGTGTTTAACAGTTTAACAGTTACATGTCTGATTATCTTTATAATAACATCAACACTATTCAACAAAGAGTAACTTACATAACTTGCTTTCAGCTTTGTCATTGCCTTTAACATCCAGGGTGAAATTAATGTTTTTCTCTCGGACTCCACCTGAATTAAAGACCTCAATGCTGTATTGACCTGAATCATTCCTCCTCACGTTTGTGATCTTGATTGTCCCATTCCTGATTAGAAACTGTAGTCTGTTGTTAAATTCTTTGTCTATTGTTATTGTTTCTTTCTTCAGATTGAACACAATTATATTCACGGTGGGAAGCATCTTCAAACATGTCACTTCACGGCCACTAGCATCAGTCATCACTTGGATATACACAGTTCCTTTAAGAAGAGGAGAGCATGGACATGTGTTCGTCCTGAGGTCACATGTGGTCTCATCGACTGGAATGAGAGCTGGAAAAAACATATTTAATAGAACATGAGGTGAAATTATTCACACTACAAATGTGAATGTTTAGCTTCTTTATGAGGACAATCTTACCTTGAGTTCCTCCTGTTAGTAGCACAATAATAAAAAACTGTTCCATGCTCTTCATTCACCCACACTGTGGTTTCAATCTTTCAAAGATTCTAGAAAATTATGTACAAATCTGGATGTAAATCTGCTGCAAACCTGAGTCCTAACTGACAGGAAACAGTAAATGATATAGACAGGTTATTTTCACAACAGCAGGAAATAAACTGCATGTCTACGTGTTGTAGCGACCTGATTTCAAGAAATATTCATCAAATGCGAATAAACAATTTTCCTCTTGCTCTTGTAATTAAATACACAAAACTGAATCTAAACAATACACACTTTCAAATGTGTGTCAGGCACACACTATTTTTTCTTCACATTTACTTTTGAGAAAAAACGTGCAACATCTGAAGTGATAAGTTAAGTTACAAATAGTCTAGAGGTTCCTGTGGTGAGAGCTTTATTGCATAACAGTCTTTACAGGATGTCCATGACAGATGTCATTTTATGTTTGGAGGTTTGCAGAGTTTGCTTTCTGAAATGAAGGGAGCGAACTGATGTAGAAAGAATAAAATGTAAGCAACCTGTGAAAAAGCAGCTTATTAAAAGGATGCAAATCATTAGCACAACATGAAACAGTGAGGCAATGCTGTCCAACAAACAAAGGAGCCTTTTATCTACCAAAAGAGGCTGAATTCAATATGAGAATTTCAGCTACACAACTCACAAGTATTTGGTAACAAGCACAGATAAAACTGTAAATTATATTTCCAGTGGTAAGTCACCTGTGGATAGAAAAACTGTGTAATAACATAACAAGATTTGAAATGTCACTGTGAATATAGTAAAATAAATAAACATATAAATAAACACGGCATGATTCTGCAATGGAAGCAAACATTACAAATCTTCACTTTGTAATGTTTTCAGTAAGAACAAAGAATGATGGTGAACATGAATAAAAAAAGAATCAAGAAAATCTGTGTTTCGTCGGGGAAAAGAAGGATGTAATTAGCTTACTTACATTTGAATGGATGCACATAGCAGCACAGGCTAAGAAAGTAACATGTAAGTGCTCAGCTGGAAGTGAGAAAAGTTCATCTGTGAAAAAAAAAAGACCCGTGTATGGGTACTTCCTGCATTACAGAACAGAGATGGAACTGTGTGTGTGGTCCAGGGCTTTTATAGACACTGAGGCTGCGCTGACTTTTATTTTGCATACCTCTTCTTATTCTGCCCTAAAAATACAATCGACAGCTAGATCTATGAACACCAAGATGTATGAATGTACATGGGCATACCCAGCTGGGTGGGCATCTCATAGGTTTTTACTCTGCCAGAATGTAATGCCACAACCAGTTCAACATATATTGAGGATAAAATTTTGATTTACATTTTGTAGGAGTTTCAGTATTCTATTCCATTCTATGATATTCTTATATACAAACTTTAATAGGTTATTCATATGTTATTAAATAGAAACGGGCAGTTTTGCATTTTGCAGCGCTGTGCCCTGCTTATTACACAGAAACTACCACAGTTGTTTCCATGTAAAACTTTTTAAGTTTACTGAAATTTTTAGGTTTGCAAGTATCAGGCTTGTAATGTGCTCCTCTGTCTTATAGTGATTCCAATTTGGATTCAGGAGACAAGAGTCTATCTCTAATTTTAAAATTAGAGATAAAACTTTCCTTTTTGCTAAAACATATAATTAGGGCTGGATCAGGTGACCCTAAATTCCAGCGGCTACCCACAGACAGCCTTTTTTACCTGCACAAATGCCACCTGGCACAGCCCTGTCCACTGGACCAGATCCAGAGCACCCTTTGGTTTTTAAAGCATATATGTGATGTAACAGTCTTTTGCATTTGATGTTTAGTTGAGCTGTATGTCCAGATTTTGCTCTTTTGCACCCTCTGGTGGTGAATTATGGAGGGTACAGTTGTTTGCAGTTTGGGTCTCCACCCAAATACTTTTTTGCCAGTGCAACTGGTGTCTGCATGCTGCAGCTCGTGGTTAGCTCCACACATAGAGAAAGTAATGTTCAAAGTTAGAGAAAGAGAAGAAATAAGTAAGAAAGAAGATGGAGAAGAAGATAATAAGCTCATAAACGAATATTATCCCCTCCTGGATGTCAGCTAACGAGGTTTGTGTACTGTAAATGTTTTATTTTCTGTGATTAATGACTTTTGATTGATTGACACCAAGTACAAGAGTGCATTTTGATGTGATGATTTTTTTTGTTGTTTTCGTCGGTAAGTAGCGCTCACGGGTTTTATAACTCTACATCATAGGTGTCACACTCTGGCCATACCAAGTTATTATTAGAGCTGGCCTACTGGTATTATACAGCTAATATATATATATTGTTTAGTATTAAGCTTTGCTTGTTCCATATTCAGTTTTTCAGCAAAACTTGTTTGAGTCCATAAGAAGAGATTCATTCTTAAATCTGGAGGAAGATTTTTTTTCAGTAAATATTAATGTTAGCCCGCGACCTTGTTCCAGTTTTGAATTTTGGTCCACTGTATATTTGAGTTTGACACCCCTGCTCTACATCGTCCCTATGTCAGTCCTTGAGGTTGCTACATGTCATTTGATGTTTGAGCTAATGAATGGTAGGTCTGAAATCTCTATATTATCGCATGGTGCCTGTTCTACGTCTGGCCAGGGCTCATAAGAGGGTATGTTTTAACCATCCTGAGATGATTGTAGGCTGTTGGCTAAGAAGTAGTGTTGATATCAGATCTAGTCCTCCGTTATCCTCGGCCCTTTGTAGCATTTTAAAACTAATACGCTGGGGTTTATCTTTCCAAAGGAATTTAGAAATGAACAGTTCCAGAGTGCTAAACCAGTCTGGTGGTGGTTTACTTGGGATCATCGAAAATAAAAAATTGATTCTTGGCAAGACCATCATTTTTATTGTGGCAACCCTTCGATCCCATTAGTGATTTGAGTCTTCCATAATTCTTTTTCTATCCCAGTGCAATCTACAAATATAAATATTTAGGTATTAATGTCTCTACTAATCTTGCAGATTTAACTAACCTAATCCAAACAACATCCCACTTTTAAAGAAACTAGAAGGAGCAATTAATCAGAAGAACTGTAGATTTTAACCAGTTTGTCGAATAATCTGAAACTTTTGAGAAAGAGTTTATTAATGCATTTACCTCAGTGAGAGTGGTTTGTGAGTTTTGGAGAAAAAGCAACACATCATCCACATAAAGACTAATTTTATGTTCTACATCCTTGCATTTTATACCTTTAATCGCAATAGCCATCTGATGTGGTCTGAAGTGGAGTGTGGCCATCCCTGTCTCTGGAGACAGAAATTGTCGGATGTTTGGTCATTTGTCCTGACACATGCTGTTGGGAATTGTATAATATTTTTAACCAGTTTATGAAAGAGTTTCCAAAACCAAATTTGTGTAGAGTTGCAAATAAAAATTTCCAGTTAACTCTGTCAAACGCAAACATTAATAGTCTATCAAATTAAGTAGTCTACGTGTATTTGATGAGTACATACCTTTTATGAAACCAGTTTTGTTCTCATCCCAGAGAACAATGTGAGAATTTATGCATTTTTGCTTAAGTATTGCTGATGTATAGCATATTATTATGATTAAAATGAGATTAAAAAAAAAACCCAAACAGTTTACCATGAGACACTCCCTGTAGAATCACCATCAGTCCAAGCACAACTTCCATGTCTCCTCCTTGTTCAGTGTGCGCTGACAAAGTCAGCATACTTTATTAAATGGCATGTACATCAAGGAGTTAAAAGTCACAATTGGCTTCTGATAAACCTCTAAGACAGTTCTTTCTGTATATGTGGAAAGCTGAAAAGGAACACCAGCACATATTTCACATAATCTACGTGGTAGAAATAAAAGGAACCCCTCAGAGCTTGTGCAGACTTTTTACTTATTGCTCACACTTTCACTAAACTACTTTTAGATCTGTAACAAGTTAACACTATCTTGCCCATCACTTAGTGTGTACTAATACAGCACTCCCCTTTCTATAATTCAACTGTTTATATCTCATCTTAAATGGGAAAATAAATATTTGATGGTCCACAGTATCAAATGGAGCAGATCATCTACGAGCACAACTGACTGAGCAGTATCAGGGTTACATAATAGATCATTACCCTCTAAAGTCAGAACTATGAAAATATTTTTTAAATTCACATTTTTTTAATCTATTTGCATTCATGACTTTCAAATTAATAATATTTACTGCATGCAGTATTTTTTTCTATTTATTGCTTACAGTAGCGCTGCATGTGTCTGATTTAATACATCAGCTTATTTGGGGAAAAAAGTCATCCTTATAATATCGTGGTCTCAAAACCCATGTACCAAATATTATACGCACGGCCTTAAAAGGACAAATTCCCTGCTGTGACATAATTAAAACTACAGTTGCTAGAAGACTCATCTCAGGTCAAGAGTTCATCCAAATTTAAATGCAACACCTCCATAAACCAGTAGAGGGAAACCTCACACCTACCCATATGTACAGGTCCAGATCATTAATTTAATTTTAATGTTTACACAACAATAAATGCTCCCTTCTTCTTACCTTGTTGAATTAATTGTATTTCTTGTGCAAAATCATAAGTATAATTCTGTTTGATCTATTTTTAAGTGCAGAAATACATATTTCTGTTTTTGGCTTATAGTATTTCCACAAATTCAGTCATACTCATCCTAAGTAAGAAAGTATTTCTGAAGGTCCTTTTGTTTTACACAGTAAGCTGAGTTATGTGACTAAGTAGGAATTGGATCTGAACTACATTTTACCTTAAAAAGCAACTAACATATAACAATAAAGTTACATTACCACTTCTTCTTAATGAAATTATTATTATTATTATTTACAGTCAACTTTATTAAAACAGTTACATTATTCTTCAGTTGCATGAGAAAATAGGCGTGTGAAACAATGTAGAAGTTTGTGAATATTTTAGCAACACAGAGCCTCAGTTTCACCCTGAGATCTCACCATACAAGGAGATATGTTCATTTTACACCACCACCATATGTAGGAAGTGAAACGCAGACAATGGTCAACATACAAACTGCAGGCCCACAAAGAGCCCAGCTATTGTACTTTTATTTCTCTTCATTTTTTCCTGTCAGTTTTCCTAATGTCAAATCCACACTGATAAATATGCCATCCTATTAGTTATAATTAAAACACAATTTTCAAACTTTTTTTATTCATACAAAGTAATATATGAATTAAATGAGGCACTAAACACAAGGTTTGATATATCTTTTAATATATTTCTAACTAGAGTGAAATATTTTTTTAAAAAATGCCTACTTACTCACTGAAAAATACTTTTCCCATTCATTTACAGTGTTTTTATTGCTTTTAAGGAACTTTGAATCAACATAATATACATGACTCTATATTCTTATGTGGCCTGTAAAATATGATCACATAGCTACAAGCATAAAATTTGTATTGTTTTCAAGTCTTTTTCAACATTAAACACATACAATATGAAACTTCCACAGTCACCTCCTGATGTTTAAGCAGCTTGGAAAAGAAAGCAACTGGACTTCTTTAAGTTTCATGAAAATGTTTCATCTCTGGTCCAAGAGGCATCTTCACTTCTAAAAACAAATGGTGGAGAGTCCCAAGTGTTTAAACCCTGGTAGGAGTTGTCCTTTATGAGCGTCATTGACCCACGATTGATCGTGTGCTTCATTGCATGAGCCAAGGTGTTTTGTTTTTTTTTGTTTTTTGTTTTGTTTTGTTTTGTTTTTTTTTTTTAGGCATGCTTTTTCAGATTTTTTAGCCTACTTCACTTTGTCACACCGGGTTTTTTTTTGTTTGTTTTTTTTGTTTTTTCCCTTTTAACTTTTTATTTTCACAAATAGTACATAATTACATAACATAATACAGTGTACAATTCAAAACCAAAAAATAAACAAACAGACAAACAAACATAAAACAAACAACAAACTGATAACTAAACACAAAAAAATAAAATAAAATAAAATAAAAAAATAAAAAAACAGCTCAGTTCCATTACAGTTTAAACACTCAAGAGAATCCTTGTAACATAATATTAGAAACATCAGGTTCCACATAGTTCAAGTATGGTTCCCACACCTTAAAGAATTGATCTGTTTTTGAATGCAGTATACATGTAAGATATTCCAGTGGCACTAAATCCAACACTACTCTTTGCCAACCTTTAATAGTTGGTACTTTTTCATAAATCCATTGGAGTAGTATATTCTTCCTTGCCGCATAGGTGAGAACACAGTACAATCTCCTATTATTCTTGGATATTAATCGCCGGCTGGGGAGGCCCAGTATGAGAGACAGAGGATCCATCTCCAATTCACAACCAAAAATCTTCTCCATTTCAAATAGCACATTAGACCAATATTCTTGCAATTTCAAACATGACCAGAAGCTGTGAGTTAGGGTACCAATTACTGTCTTACATTTGAGGCACATGGGTGAAAGGGTAGGATTATATTGATGTCTGCGAAACATAGATATGTGCATTCTGTGTATAATTTTTAACTGTATTGCTTTGGTACGATTACAAACTGATATTGATTTGGCGTAACTCCAGACATCTTCCCACTCCTCATCATCAATTACTATACCTAATTCCTTTTCCCATTTGCCTTTAAGCCTCTGTGACGTCCCTGAGAGTACAGAATATAAAGCCTTATAAAATATCTTCACAGGTACCTCTTTGTCTGTTAAAAATAATAATTTTTCAACAGGAGAGACTTCATGACTCTCACTAAAGTTAGTACTATGCAAAATATAATGCCTTATCTGTAAGTAACGGAAAAAGTCATGCTTGGGGAGAGAATATTTCTCAACCATTTGGTCAAATGGCATAACTACATTATCGGAGAATAAGTCCCTCAGTCTCTGAATTCCTTTGTTCTTCCATTCCTTAAAACCTATATCAAACATCCCCGGTTGAAAGTCAAGATTATTCACAATAGGAGTAAACATAGATGTTAGCTTCAACCTTCCCTCAATTCGACATACTGACCGCCAGGCCTTAAGTGTATTAAGTGTGACTGGATTATCACAGCTCAATCTAATATCTTTAAAGTTCTTAAAAAACAATAGGTCCCTTAATGGATACTTTGAAAGAGAGGTTTCAATCCCCAACCAGATAGAGTGTGAATTATTTGTGACCCAGTCATGAATATAACTCATGTGAGTACTCAATTGATATGTTCTAACATTTGGTAAATCTAGACCTCCTACTGAACCTGGGAGCTGCAGTGTAGCCATCTTAAGTTTTGGTCTACGTTTGCTCCATATAAAAGAGCTTAGCCAACTATTCAGATCCTTCATCACTCTATTTGAAAATATAACCGGAATCATTTGGACAGGATATAACAATCGAGGTAAAATATTCATCTTAATCAAAGCTATACGTCCTAGCCAAGAAACAGGTAGGGAATTCCATCTCTCCAAATCTTGCTTTACCTTCTCGAACAGAGGGGGAAAATTTGCTTTATACATTTCTTTAAATTCTGGAGTTATAAATATCCCTAAGTATACAAAACCTGTTCAGTTCAGTTCAGTTCAGTTCAGTTCATTTTTATTTCAAACATTTCAAACATGTGCCTTCACAATCATTACAAAATATCATTCCATTATTTGTTTGAAAAGGAGTAGGCTGAAGTATTTACTTATTTGTCCCTACCCCCTCAAGTTTTACCTCTCATTCATTTAATTTTTTTTTTGTCTTAAATTAAACAAACAACATATGAAACATATAAACATATGAAGTAAAACAAAACATAACATACATAAATCAAAAACAAGAAATTAGCAAGCCCCACCACAGTATAGTTTCTTTCATATGAAAAATACAGAATGTGTATATTTGCAGATACACAAGTTATGGAAAAACAACAAACCAAAACAAAACAAAAAAACAAAAAAACAACCAAAAAAGAACCGCAACACCATTACCAGCAACATTACCATCCTGGGTTAACCCCGTTTTCTTCATTCTTATACTTATTTAAAATTAGGTTTTTATATTTTACTTTAAACTGTTTTATGTTTTGACTGTCTTTTATTTCTTCTGTTAGACTGTTCCATAATTTAACTCCTGCAATTGAGATTGACATAGTTCTTAAAGTTGTTCTAGCACTTTCTATTTTTAAATTCCATTTCCCTCTTAAGTTATACCCACCTTCTCTTTCTATGAACAATTTACAGATTTCTTTGGGAAGCAATTTATTTCTGACTTTATACATTATTTGCGCTGTTTTAAGCTTCACCAAGTCTTGGAATTTAATAGCTTGCATTTTGACAAAGAGTGCATTTGTATGGTCCCTGTACCCTACATTATTTATTAATCTAATGGCCCTTTTCTGTATTATAGTTATTGTTTGTGTGTTACTTTTGTATGTGTTTCCCCAGACCTCTACACAGTAGCTCATATATGGCAGTAGTAAAGCACAGTATAAAATGTGCAGTGCTTTCTGATCCAACATATGCTTTGCTTTTCCCAGGACGGCAATGCCCCGTGCCAATTTCCCCCGAACATAAGTAATGTGTGGCTTCCAACAGAGCTTGTGGTCAATGATCACCCCAAGAAATTTTATTTCATTTACTCTTTCTAAATATACATTGTCAACACATATTTCTACTTCGATGTTTTTCTTTTGGTTTCCAAACAACATAAATTTGGTTTTATCTAGATTCAATGATAATTTATTTATATCAAACCACTTCTTTAATATCGTTAATTCCTGTGTGATCATTTCCAAAACCTGTGGCAATTCCCCACCTGAACACAGTATATTTGTGTCATCTGCAAATATTACAAACTTTAAAATCTCCGATACTCTGCAGATATCATTTAAGTACATAATAAACATTTTTGGACCCAGTACTGAACCTTGAGGTACTCCACAAGCTATATCCATCAAATTAGATTTATATTCATTTATTTGTACATATTGTTTCCTATTCCCTACATAGCTTTTTAACCATTCCAAAACCACTCCCCTAAACCCGTA
The DNA here is from genome assembly GCF_057382275.1 of Copadichromis virginalis. Lineage (NCBI taxonomy): Eukaryota > Metazoa > Chordata > Actinopteri > Cichliformes > Cichlidae > Copadichromis > Copadichromis virginalis. Next base: position 29,994,209 of record NC_140619.1, read on the forward strand.
CTTTTCCAGTTTTTTTAATAGAATTTCATGATTAACAGTATCAAACGCCTTCTTTAGATCTAAGAAAACTCCGAGCGCATACCTCTTATTATCCATACATTCCGTTATCTTTTCCATTAAATCTATCAGTGCCAAAGCTGTTGATCTGTTGTTTCTGAACCCATACTGACTATCTGTCATTAATTCATATTTTTCCACAAAACTGTCAAATCTTTTTATGAAGAGTTTTTCCAGTATCTTAGAGAACTGGGAGAGTATTGACACTGGTCTATAGTTTGTAAAATGATGTCTTTCACCGGTTTTGTAAATGGGAATAACTTTAGCAACTTTCATTTTTTGTGGAAAAACTCCTTTTTGAAACGACAAGTTGAATATATATTTTAATGGTTTTACGATACCATCAATAACTGTCTTTACCGTTACCATATCAATATCATTCCAGTCTGTACTGGTTTTGTTCTTAAGTCCTCTAACCATGTCATAAATCTCTTTCTCTTCCACTGCTCTTAAAAACATTGAGCTACTATTCCTTTCAATATTTTCACCAGTGTCCCTTTCTATTCCATCAACCTTTATTTCTTCTGCCAGTTTTGGCCCTATGTTTACGAAGAATTCATTAAAGCCATTTACTATCTCCTCCATGTTATTAATACTTCTTGTCCCTTCTATAAAGTACCCAGGGTAATCATTATTCCTTGTTTCATTTTTGATTATTCTGTTTAATACATTCCATATATCTCTTGTGTTATCTTTATTGTGTTCTAACCTTTTAATGTAATACTCTCTTTTACAGGATCTCATTATATTAGTTAATTTATTTTTGTAAGTTTTATACTTCATTTCAGTTTCTATTGTTCTCTTTTTTATGAATTCTCGATATAGGGTATTCTTTTTTTTGCTGGCATTTTGTAGTCCTTTTGTCATCCATGGTCTTCCTGCATAGTTGTGTTTCCTATTGATTTCAATTACTGGGCAGTTTTTATCAAGTAATGTGTTAAATGTTCTTAAAAATCCTTCGTAAGCTTTATTAACTTCTGTTTGTTCATATACAATATTCCAATCTTGCTTTAAAAGTTCATTTCTAAGACAATTTAAGGTCTTCTCTGTTCTTATTCTTTTGTAAATAATCTTATGTCCATCGTTGTTCACTTTATAATGGCAATTATACGATGCAAAGACTGGTAAATGGTCACTTATATCGTTGATTAATAGCCCACTTTTTATCTTTCCTTCTATTATATTTGTAAATATATTATCTAATAGAGTTGCACAATGAGATGTTATTCTGGTCGGTCTTGTTATCAGTGGAAATAAACCTATGCTGTACATGGAATCAATAAATTCTTCTGTACTCTTATTATGATTTGGATTCAATAAGTCAATATTAAAGTCCCCACAAATAAACATTCTTTTCTGATTTATATTTGTAAATAAGTCCTCCATATTATCCTTAAATATCTCAATCTTAGATCCTGGTGTTCTATATATACAACTGACAATTAGGTTTTTCCTTTTTTCTATACTTATTTCCACTGATAAACATTCCATCACTCCATCAATAACAGTTGTCATTCTTCCCATTCTTTTGTACTTTAGGTTTTTATCAATGTAAAGTGCCACCCCACCTCCTTTCTTGTTGATCCTGTCTACATGAAGGAATTCATATCCATTTATTTTAAAGTCTTCTTCTTTTCCAGGAGTTATCCAGGTCTCCGATATGGCTATCACATTGAATGGCTGTTCAAACTGTGTTATGTAGTCTTTGATGGATTGAAAGTTTGCATATAAGCTTCGACTATTAAAGTGAACCATTGTTATACCCTGTTCTACCTTGAATTCCTTTTTAAGTTGCTCATTTGTATAATAATTGCATTCATTTGTCTTATTGTTAAAGAAATTACAATCAGGATCTATGTTGCTGTCATACATCAATGTCTTATTTTCAATATCTATATGAGTTGTTAGTTGAAAATTGTCAGACATCTGCGTTGGTTGTGCACTTGGACGGTCACATCATATTTAGCACTGCTTTGCATTTATCAGTTATATTTTTCTAGTTCAGTCATCTCTTTGATGACTAGAACCTTAGCCTGCTCTGGTGTTCCATTTAACTTAATGAATATTTTACAGTCTGACGTCCAAGTTGACTGTATTTTCTTCTGTTTTCTTAATATTCTTGCTTGTCTTGCAATGTCTGCATTTTTCTTGATTAGGTGTTCATTTAAATAAACATTTGTACCTTTTAGCTTTCTTCCTTGCTTGAGCAGTTCTTTTTTCTGTTTTCTATTAACAAAACGAATGATAATGGCAGGTATTTGATTTTTTCTCGGAAGAGGATGGCATCCCTCAATATTTTTACTGTCCATTTCTATACCTTTGCTTTTAAAGAAGGCCATTACCTGCTCTTCCAAAGAGCGTAGCTCTTGCTCGGGTGGCTCCCCTCTCTCTGCTGCTGCTACCCGTGCGTATGTCTGATGCTTGGTTTCCAGTCCTGTCACTATCACATCATTTACTCTTGAATATTGTTCCAGATCTGACACCCGTCCTTCCAGCAAACCTGTGGGGGACCATTTGAAGGGGAAAGAAAACGGTCTAGTTGGCACTGAATTAAAGCTCCCAATTGGCATAGCCTCTGACTTAGTCAAATTTACTTTATAGCCAGAAAATTGACTAAATGTATCAATAATGTTAAGTAAAGCCGGTACTGATGTCTCTGGATCAGAAATAAATATTAAAACATCGTCTGCATATAAACTGATCTTATGCTCATAATCGATTTGCAAACCCCGTACATCAGATGCCGTCCTTATAGCCTCGGCTAATGGTTCGATAGCCATGGCAAACAAAAGAGGTGACAGTGGGCAGCCTTGCCTCGTTCCTCTATACAATGGGAAACTATCTGATTTCAATCCATTAGACAAGATGGACGCCTGGGGATTATCATACAAAATTTTTACCCACTTAATGAAATTATCACCAAGACTGAATTTATTTAAAGTATAAAATAAGTAGGTCCATTCTATACGGTCGAAAGCCTTTTCAGCATCCAGAGAGAGCACCAAACCGCCTATGTTCCTTTGCTGAGCAGCCTGAATTAGATTGAGAAGGCGTCTGACATTATTACGAGAATTACGGCCTTTTATAAAGCCTGTTTGATCTTCTTTAATAATTACAGGCAAAAGAATTTCGAGTCGAGTAGCTAATATTTTAGAAAGTATCTTCCGGTCCACATTTAGAAGAGCTATCGGTCTATAAGAGGAGCAAGACTCTGCGCACTTCCCCTTCTTCAAAATAAGAGAGATATTAGCTTCCCTTAGAGTCTGAGGTAATCTATTATGCAAGAACGAGTAATTAAACATATTAAGTAAGGGGTCTATTAACAGCTCACTAAATTCTTTATAGAATTCACTACAAAAACCATCAGGTCCTGGGGCTTTGCCGTTCTTTAAAGTTTTTATAGCGTTTAGTACTTCCTCTCTAGAAATGGGAGCATTAAGGGTAGTCTGTTGTTTATTTGTTATAGTAGGCAGACTAAGCCTGGAGAAGAAATCCTCCATTAATTCCAGTGCATTAACTGATTGTTCAGATGTATATAGTCTACAATAAAATTCTTTAAAAATGCTATTTATAGTTTTACTATCATATACGCGCTCATTCTGAGCATCACAAATAACTGTAATAAATTGTGTTTGAGATCTTTTCTTGGTAAGGCATGCCAAGTATTTTCCCGGTTTGTTTCCATGTTCATAAAATCTTTGTCTAGTAAACGTAAGGTTAAGCTCTTCATCTTGCATAAAAAGGCTATCTAAAGTTGATCTGACTGCAGAAATCTCTTGTAGTAAAGCTGGGGTTGGGGAGTCAGCATAAGTCCTTTCTTTTGTTTTAAGTTCTACCATTAACTGATTCTGCTTCCTCACTTTTTGCTGCCGCTTACTGGTTGAGTAAGAAATAAGAATCCCTCTAGTGTACGCTTTAATAGTTTCCCACAGTAAGGCGGAGTCATTTGTTGACTGCAGATTAATAGACAAGAAGTATCTAAACTCAGTGTTAAAGTAAGATATAAATGTATGATCCTTTAAAATAATTGTATTTAACAATACAATACAATACAATGCAATACAATGAGCCAAGGTGTTTAAAAAAACAAAGCATGAGTCCTTACCACCAGAGGTTTTGAGTGAAACCACCCTAAGCCCTTACCTAAAACTATTATGTGACCCATCACTTGACAAAGCAGGGATTGAGGAACCTGGGAAAGGATCTAAAAACTGGGTTGTAGGTGGCAGACACTTGGTGTTGTAATGGTAATGACTTACACCTTGGGTCATATGATGACGGACATGATTATTAGTGGGTCAAAGACCTTCTTAAGTGAAACACTCCACCATTTGGTTTCAGAACTGAAGAGGTTTGTCGGATGAGAGGTGAAGCGTCTTCAAGAAACTCAGCAAAGTCCAGTTGCTTTCAAGCCAAGCTCCTTAGATTACCATGACCTGGATGACTGAGAACCTACACAGACATACTCCTGATTGTTGTTTTTGAATTTCCTTTTTATTTTTATTTCATTGATCCTCAGTTCAGTGTCCAGTGCTGATTATGAAAGAGGTCAGTTCACTAAAGCTCAGACTCACACTTAAGGTTTATATTCTCTGTTTCAAACCTGAGGCTGTGAAAGAAAGAAAAAACAATTATAGCAAAACAAAGACTTTTACAATTACCCATCAACTGATGGTATTCACTGGAATTATGTAATTGTTTATTAACCTCTTTTGATCATGGGCCGCCTTGTTAGAAGTCTTCTTAAGATGCTTCAGTTCCCGATACACAACACAGCATGACACTGCTATCAGGGGAGATCCCAGTGCAGCAAAGACTAGCCTCAGGTAAGGAAAACTGTGTGCTGATGAGAACACAGTGATAATTATAAGTACAGTACTTACAATTTATTCAAGCGTAACTTTGGTAAGACTTTGGTATTATTATGGTTAACTAACTGTAAATATATAAACGTTTGGGCACAACCCCCACACACTGGGTACCCTTAAGCCTTGTTTCTTAAGATGTAGGGATGTGAGTTGATGTATTTCACGTCAATCTTTTTCTAAAACTAATCAAGTAACTTTAGTGACTAAACTAAATAAAGAGGTGGTGAAAGAAGACTGGAACAATGGGGGAAAACACTCAAACGTGTTGCATTGCCCTCCAGGTTCCACCTCCTCCCTGCCGGTCTACCTGTCAGAGTCCTGGGTCTGTGGCCCAGTATGTGGAGTTGTTTAGTATCTATTTTCCATGTTATGGCTGTCTATGTTTTGAGTTTCTATTTGTAGGTCCTAGGTTTTGGCCCCGTTGCACCTCATGTTATCCTGTGCTCCCTCTGCTCTGTGTCTTGTCATTCCCTGCTGGTGTGTTCCCTCTGTGTAAGGCCCGTGTTTCTTAGTCTGTGTCTTTGCATGTGTGTTGAGTGTCCTGTTTTATTGTGAAGGTCTGTGTCAGTGTATTCAGTTTGCATCCTCCCTGTCTCATCAGATTCATTAGGTTCAGCTGTGTCTCCCTCCTGTGTGCAGTTTCCTCATTTCTTAGTTCTGTTTCTCACCACCCTCGCTATTGGTTGTATGTCATTCTCCTTCAATAAAGCTCACTCACACATCAGCCAATGCCTGTGCTTTGGGTCCTTCACAAACACCACATGACACTATCCATGAGCTCTACAAACATCTATAATATTTATAGATGCTCTAGACAGAGCTGATTAGCATTGTTTTAAAGTTACTATTACTTTACAATAACAATTCAGATAATTTCATAAAAAATTAACATATTTTTACACATTATAATTTTATTAAAAAATAAAATAGTTAAAAGTATTTAACTATAAGTTTACCATTTATTAACCAAGTTATGAAGTAATTTATGTTAAAGCAAATGTAACTGCATTTGCAACAAGGAAGATCTTAATACTCGTATGAAACAAGTCAGCTTGTTATGGGGTTGAGGATTCACTACTATATAACTAATAGTTAACATTATTACATGTTATTTAATACTTCATTACCTCCATACAAGTATTAAGAACTTCAGCTTTGTTTCTTCCATAGCCTTTGCATGTTAACACTTTCTGATTCACACATGTTCTTATCTTTTATTCTTTTCATTCTTTTTGTGAAGCACATTGTGAAGGAAATTGGTAGATAGATAAATATTATTCTTTTTTTTATCTTTCACTAAACCTGACCATACCACACCAGAGCTGGTAGTGTTACACACTGAAGAAAAGCCACACTGAAAACTTGTGCTGAACAAGGGCAGAAATATTTTAGCAGATGCGGTTTTGTGACAGGAAATTTCCTGTCACAAAACCGCATCTGCTAAAATATTTCTTCTTCACAGCTTAATGTTCTCATTTAATGCAACTAATAATAATCAGTGACCAAGTGGAAAGTTTCAGTGTGCCTTTAGAGTTTAGGTGGTAGTTACTGGGTAATAAAAGATGATTAAATCATAAAAATGAATAGCAGCCCATGTGTGGCTAAATGACCACAAATACTAATAGAGAGACAAATACTGCATCAACATATACTCTGTTCTATTCTGTTCACTGTACATTTCCATCTTTCTTTCCATATGTTTTTCCCCCATTCTAGCTTCTATCATTTGTTGCACAAGTGATGTTTACTGTGTTTAACAGTTCTACTGCCACATGATGCTTACATTTGTAATTAACTTTATAATAACATAAAAACTAGGCAATAAAGAGTAACTTACATAACTTGCTTTCAACTTTGCTGTTGTCTTTAACATCCAGGGTGAAATTAATGTTTTTCTCTTGGACTCCATTTGAATTAAAGATCTCAATGCTGTATTGACCTGAATCATTCTTCTTCAGGTTTGTGATCTTGAGTGTCCCGTTCTTGATTATAAACGTTAGTCTGTTGTTAAATTCCTTGTCTGTCATTATTTTTTCTTTCTTCAGACTGAACACAGTTTTTGTCTCATTGGGAAGCACCTTCAAACACTTCATTTCACGGCCACTAGCATCAGTCATTACTTGGATATACACAGTTCCTTCAAGAAGAGGAGAGCATGGACATGTGCTCGTCCTGAGGTCACATGTGGTCGCATCAACTGGAAAGAGAGCTGGAGAAGATGCATTTAATAGAACATGAGGTGAAATTATTCACACTACAAATGTGAATGTTTGGCTTCTTTATGAGGACAATCTTACCTTGAGTTCCTCCTGCTAGTAGCACAATGATAAAAAAAAACTGTTCCATGCTCATCATTCATCCACGGTGTGGTTTTAATCTTTCCAAGCTTCTAGAAAATTATGTACAAATCTGGGTGTAAATCTGCTGCAAACCTGAGTCCTAACTGACAGGAAACAGTCAACGGGAGATGATATATTTAGTTATTTTCAAAGTTAGGAAATCAACTTTCACTTCTGCTTGCCAACAAAAAGACTCAGATGAGTTGTTTGCGTTTTGTAGTGACCTGATTTCAAGAAATATCCATCAAATGCAAATAAACAATTTCCCCCTCACTTTTATACGCAAAACGAAATCTAGACAAAACACACTTTCAAAAGTGTGTCAGGCACACATACTTTCTTCACATGTACTTTTGAGAAAGAACATGCAACATCTGAAGTGACACGTTAAGTCACAAACAGTTGTTCCTGTGGGGAGAGCTTTATTGCTTAAGAGTCTTTACAGGGTGTCCAAGAGAGACATCATTTTATGTTTGTAAGTTTGCAGAGTTTGCTTTCTGAAAGGAAGGAAACAAATTGGCGTAGAAAGAATAAAATATAAACAACCTATGAAAAAGCAGCTTACTAAAAGGATGCAAATCATGAGCACAATATGAAACGGTGAGGCAATGCTGACCAACAAACAAAGAAGCCTTTTGTCTACCAAAGGAGGCTGAATTCAATATGAGAATCTCAGCTACACAACTAAATAATAAACAACAATAATCAATAAATAAATGAACATGACGTGATTGTGCGATGGAAGCAAACATTACAGATCTTCACTTTTCTAATTAGCCTCAGGCTAATTAGCAGGCCTTTAGCATGAGGAGTGATGATAAACATGAACATAAGAAGAATCAGGTAAACTATTGTTTAATCAAGGTAAAGATGAATGTAAATAGTTTACTTACAGTTAAATGGATGCATAGAGCAGCACAGGCTAAGGTAGTATGTAAGCACTGAGCTACAAGTGAGAAAAGCTCATCAGCCAAAAAAAAAGACCCATGCATTGGTACTTCCTGCTTTACAGAGCAGAGATGGAACTGTGTTTGGTGCAGGGCTTTTATAGTCAGTGAGTCTACTTTGACTTTTATTTTGTATACATCTTCTTATTCTGCCCTAAAAATAGAAGTGACAACTACATCCATGCGCACACGTCCATCAGAATGTACATGTTGGCATTAGTTGGGCATCTCATAAGTTTTTACTCTGCCACAGTGCAATGCCACAAAATAACCAGTTCAACATATATTCAGCATAAAATGTAAATATACAATTTGCAGGAGTTAACCAAGAGCTATTCTATTCTGTTCTGTTGTATTCTATTTTCCAAATAAAGTTCATGAGCCATACCATGAAGATATGAGAAAGAGTTGTTGAAGCTAGGTTAAGAGGAGAGGTGACAATCAGTGAACAGCATTATGACTTCATGCAAAGAAAGAGCACTATAGATGTTTGCTTTGAGAGTGTTGAAGCGGTATAAAGAAGGTCAGAAGGAGTTCCACTGTTTATTTGAATATCTAGAGAAAGCATATGATAGGTGAAAGAAATCTCCGTCCCGGGTCATCCGTGGATCGGGTTTACCTCCGAGGCGTGGGCACCCATAAGCAGAGTTTTGTCTTTACCCTATAAGATTCAAAATTATTCAAAGTAACACTCAGGTATGCCGTTCAGCAGGTTAGTTACGACGTCGGGAGTAGCTTGGGAGAACAAGGAAACACAGACTGCTTCAGGTTGCCTTCCCAAACCAACTCAAAGTTTATTTGTCATACAACAGTTTATATAGAGGAAAAAGGTTCGTGTCTCAGCAGATTCTCAGTTCAAACTGGTACAGACCAAATAAGGAAGCGTCTTCCTGCCCTCTGAGCAAAGAAGTATCCTTTGTATAGTTTATCAGTTCAGCTACAATTTATGATTATCCCAGCGAAATACACTCCTAGACATAGAATACAGAGTTCTTTCATTAGTGAATTCTGAAACAAACCACCTGGCCTTTAACAAGCCTTTTTCTAAGAGATAAAGAAGGGAGGATGGGAGTAAGGAAGTGGTCTCTGTGGTGTTTTCGACCTTGAGGTACCAGCCTGTGATTCTTACACATTAATTCTTGGGTCACAGAGAAAGAGAAAAACAACTAGTAAATGGGCCTTATTGAGTAACAGTTTTCCTGTATAATATCACTATAAAACAATATCCTGTAAATGCTACCATGGTATCAAAATATCACAACAATAGGGTGCTAAGAAAAGAACTGCGGTATTGCAGGAGGAAGTCAAAAGTGGCATACAAATATGTGATTATGAGAGGGTGATGCGATGGATAAAGAAAGCAAGAGCGTGGTGTGCAGGTGTGCAGGTGATGAGATAGATGGGTTCAAGGTAGGGGTGGGATTGCATCAGGGATCAGATGGGAGCCACCTATTTGTGAAGGTGATACACAGGTTGATAGATGAGGTCAGGCAGGAGTCTCTGTGGATTTATGTTGTTCGCAGATGACATTTTGATCTGTTTAGAGAGTAGGGAACAGTCAGCCTGGAAAAGTGGAGGTTTTCTCTAAAGAGAAGAGGAATGAAAAGTCAGTAGAAGCAAGACAGACTAAACGTGTGTAAATGGGTAACAGTGACACTGCAACAAGTACAGGTAATGAAGGTGAAGTAGTTTAAATGTCTCAGGTCAATCATCCAAAGCAAACAGGCAAAGCATGCAGGCCAAGTGGAGTGGGTGGACATGACTGTGTGGGGTTATTTGTAAATAGCAGCAAAAAGGAAGGTTTATAAGGTTGTAGTGAGACCTACTATGATGTATGATTTGGAGACTGGCAATAACAAAAATAAAAGACGCAGAGTTGGAGGTGACAGAGTTTAATATGTTAAGATTTCCATTGGCAGTGACCAGAATGGACAGGATTAGAAATGAGTCTCTCATTTGGACACCTTAGACTGTCCAGTTTGGAGACAAAGTTAAAGAGACTGAGATCGTTTGGACATGTCCAGAATAGGGCTAGTGGATACAATGGACAAAGATAAGGAGCTACCAAGCAGGAGAAAAAGAGGAAGACCTCAGAGTAGGTTCATGTTTGTAGAGGAGGACGATATACACAGGGATCGTGTGACAGATGTTACAGGGATGGGGTGAGATGGAGGAAGATGATCTTTTGTGACTAAAGAGAGCAGCCAAAAGGAGAAAATAATACTAAATAGTCATATGATAGCTAAGTGTAAATAGTAAACATCTACCACAGTGATTCCCAAAGAGTGGTGTGGGGGGGCCTGGTGGGCCACAAAGGTAAAGCAGGTGGGCCTCAGTAGTAACAGAAATTCTTTTTGAACTCCACTCAGAAAGATCTCAGCCTGATGGTGGAATTAAACACAGGACCTTCTTGTTGTGAGGCAACAGTGATAACCACCATGTTGCCCATAAACAAATATATGTATAATATATTATAATATAATAATATGTATTTATTTATATAAAAAGGTGAGCTAAAACTGGTGACAGAAGGTGATCATTTGGGGATATTGTTCCCCTGACCTAAATGTACTGCTCTGTAGTAGTGAAGTTTGAGTAGTGAAAATGTCTATGGTAATGTTTTTTATTAATGTCTGAGTTGGATAAGATAAGAACTAAAATATAAACAACTAAAATAATTTTTAAGATACAGACCTAACTCGGGCCTAGCTGACAACCTGTGTAGAATTGGCCTTGAAAGATGTGAGAGTGTGTGTGTGTGTGTGTGTGTGTGCGTGCGTGCGTGTGTGTGTGTGTGTGTGTGTGTGTGTGTAAAGACCTGGTAAAATCTGTGAGTCTTCAGTGTTAAAGGAAAAATGTAACTTTTGATGCCTAAAGTGGGGGTATGGGTGCTTGACTTTATCCTTTTAGAGGGAACCATCATTTTAAAGTAGTGTACGTTTTTATTTCTGATCAATCACCTCTTCAAGGTGAATTTAACATTTACAACGAAGAGGGTGCTGGCACTGACATCTCATGTGAGGCCCACTTTAGTGTTTAAGTAGTACACTAAAGTGTTATAAGTTATAACCACAGATTTGAATGACTGTCTTGTAAAAAGGTTTATCAGGAGTTAACTGTCCACTGAGGAATTATCTTTTTTAAAGACACAAATATAACAATATATGATTATTATCTAACAGTATCGAGAAAATTCCAGTCAGCTCACTCAAATATTGTATTTAAAACAAGAACTATCATAAGGTGAGGTTTTTGATCATTTCAATCAATTTTTCCCTCTTATGAGCTAGTCTTTCTTTTCTTTTGTTCTCTTATGTATTTCTGTTTTTTGCTTTTAATTTTCTTTCCTTTTTCAAATTTGAAGTGATTTGTAGTCATTTAGTAACTATAATCTGTCTTATTTTATCCCACTTTTTTTTTTTCTGGTTTCCATCTGGTATGGTGCTGTCACAGTGCAACAATCTGGTAGTCATACCTTTTTTATTCAGTAGTGCTTCCATGGTGTAATGGTTAGCACTGTGGACCTAGAATCCAGTGATCTGAATTCAAAAATTGGTGAGACCTGCTTTTTGGAGATGAAACCATTCTGCATGTCTTCTCTGGCACACCAGAACTGTGCTACAATTGTGTTTTCAGTGAGAGGTGTATAAAATCAAGCAGCTAACCATGACGTCTGCCTTTACAAATACTTGTCAATCACTATGTGGTGCTAAAGAGCGGTCTGAAATTCAGTTGTACACCACACAAAGTTACACGGTGGGGTGTCTGAGTGCTGAGTTGTGCGTAATAGTCACAAACACTCTCCTGACTCACTGACTCCACATCTCTAAACCTCCTCTGACTTTAACATCAGCATGAAAACTGGGAACTGCGAGCTCCCTCTTTGGATGTCATCACATTGACATTTTTCATTTTTTATCATGAATCCCATCTCATTGTTGAAACTCACTTTTGGCTGGGCCTTGACCTCTTCTGTGCTCTTCTGTGTTGTGCCATCCGCTTCGCCAGAGGTTGTAGATAGGTAGGCAAATCGACCCATATCATATTATTGTGAAGATGAGCGTACTCCCTAAAATCCTCTTCTTATTTCAGAATATTCCTCTACTAGTACCTGTAGGTCTTTTTCTTAACTTAAAGAAAATTATTACCAATTTTATTTGGCAAAATCATCGCCATCGGCTTCGGTTAATTCTATTATATCTGCCATTTGACAGGGGTGGGCTTAAGGGTCCTAACTTTCAGTTGGACTATTGGGCTGCACAATTGCGCATGATGATATACTATTTCTCATCTGATCCACCTCCGGCATGGGTTTACATGGAACCGTTCTTACTTAATTCAGAATACTTTTTGACAGGTTGCCATGACCTGACAGTATAGCCACTACAACAGGGGTTCCATGGTGTAATGGTTAGCACTCTGGACTCTGAATCCAGCGATCCGAGTTCAAATCTCGGTGGGACCTGATATTTGCGAGGTGAAACCATACTACGTATCTTCTCTGGCACTTTGAATTTCTGTATGAATTGTGTTTTCAGTGAACGCTGTATAAAATCAAGCAGCTAACCATGCCTTTACAAAACACTTGTCAATCACTAAAGAGTAGTACTAAAGAGCTGTGTGAAATTCAGTTGCACACCACACCAAGTTACAGAGTAAAAGTCACAAACACGCTGCTGACTCAACAACTGTACAGCACTAAACCTCCTCTGTCTTTAACATCAAAAAACAAACAAGCATGAACATCGTGGTATTGGCTTCCATGGCTGAACAGCAGCTATGTGTTTTGTGAAGTATAATATTTATGTCTTCCAAAGTAAAGTTTTAAGCCCCACTTGTTTTAAATCTGTAGCATGTGTAACAGCAGCATGAGATGAAAATTTGATGATAACACGTGCATGTTTATGGTCGCCAAACAATTATGTATGTAAACAACACTTATCTGACTAAACCACGTTGAGCTAATGCAGATTTTATTCTTATTTTATTGGTGAGGAGAGAGGATGGAACCAAAAATGCATTTATCCCCGTGTTCTGTGTTGATGAAAATCACCCAACAGGAAAGCAGCTGGGCATTCATTTGAAACCAGTTCACAGGTTGGGCTGTGGTTCCCCCTCTAGCGTCTCTGCTTGAACTTTCAACTGTGAACCTCTTAGATCCAACCTTCCCAACTGCTCATCTCGCAAAAGACAAAATGGAAGAACCCAGAATGTCTTTTTTTTACCTAATTTTTATACCTGCTCACGCTTTTTCACGCTTCCCTCACAGGACGTCACATTTCACACTTTGGCCGTCCAATCAAGTTGTTGACATCTAATCATTCCTGTCCACCCACACCTGATCTTTCTATTTCGATCTGACTTACAACATTTAACACAAACTTTAAAATCAATATATTTTCTTTGTAATTATTTTTTATTTGTTTTTGTTTATTACATGCACTTAACATACAAGTATGTCAAATGGAAATCAGCAACTGCGCGGGATTATTCAACTAGTAGTAAGTTTCAATATGTCAGGATGGCCGAGCGGTCTAAGGCGCTGCGTTCAGGTCGCAGTCTCCCCTGGAGGCGTGGGTTCAAATCCCACTTCTGACAATTGAATTTTTGCACTTCTTTCTTACTGGTACTCATGGGTCTTTGATCAATGGTCATGAGAATTTGCATAATCATGATGAAGGAACTGACCTCCGAGCCCACTGTTCCTTCAGGGGGCTGCTTTCAGTCATTATGCAAATATACTGTTTATAAGATTGGGGAAACCTGCAGTCAGCTGAGACTGAAGAAGTCACTTGGATGAGTGACGAGACGTTTCTCCCACTGAAAACGCTACATCCAGATGAACAGAATCAACCTTTGGAGACTTCTTACTGTTGTGACAAAATACACTTGAAACTGGCAACTATGAGAGTTGTGCACTGTTCATCCCTGACAGCAGTGGATTTTGTAATCATGCACAGTGTAACAACATTCTAGATAATTGTAATAAAATTCACTAGAGAGTGGATTTGTTCACACTGACACTGATGTGCTAAAAACCTGATTTTGTGAAGTCAAAACTTTCAGCAAGTTGAAACAATCTTTATCTTTTACTCCAACTATCCCAAAATAAGGACTGGTCCTTCCCATGTGATGGTATTAAAATATGAAAGGCTGTCATCATTTCAGATGTTTACTGTGTAAATGTTTGTTTGTTTGAATGTTTGTTTGTTTGTTTTTTGTTTTTTTTACCTTGCCTTGCTTGGTATCATTCTTTTCAGCACAACCTCACGTGTCTGAATTTACAGTTATTTTTTCATTGACATACTGTATTAACACAACTGATCTGAAATCACACAAGAATATAAAATCCTAGTAGTAGTAATATTTTCTTCTTACTGTAAAAACCACAGACATGTTTAGTAAATTATCTTCATAACTTGAAATGCAAATAGAAATTGTGCATTTTTAAAACGTATGCAAAGATTTTGTCCATAAGTTTACAAATTTTGTGAACAACAAAGTTTTATACGACTATTAATCTTAAAATGCAGCCAATGCATCTGGCGTTCTTTTTCTTGTACAGCCATTTAAAAATACTACGACAATAATACTGATATGATTTGTCGTGGTTCCACGGTGCAATGGTTAGCACTCTGAATCCAGCGAATCCAGTGGGATTTGCTTTTGGGATATGAAACCATAGTGCATGTCTTCTCTAGCACATTGTGCTTTCAGTCAGAGGTGTATAAAATCAAGCAGCTAATCATGACGTCTGCCTTTACAAAACACTTGTCAATCACTAAAGAGGTCCTTCACTTGTCAGTCACTATGTGGTACTAAAGAGCTGTCTGAAATTCAGTTACAACCCACACAAAGTTACAGATTGGAGTATCCGAGTGCTGAGGTGCGCCTGTGCGCAAAAGTCACAAACACTCTGCTGACTCTCTAACTGCACAGCTCCAAACCTCTTCCGACCTCAAAGTCAGCACAGAAAGTGGGCGCCACGAGCTTCGTAGTATGTGTTTACATGGCTGAATAGCTGCTATATTCAAACAAACGCCTCCAGAGAAGACTGCGACCTGAATGCAGTGCCTTAGACCGCTTGGCGACCAAAAACCTGCACAAGTTATCATTACGTGACATGCAGTATGGTTTCACCTCCCAATAAGCAGGTCCCACCGAGACTTGAACTCGGATCGCTGGATTCAAAGTCCAGAGTGCTAACCATTACACCATGGAACCGATGCGAAAGTGTGTGAACTGTCAGGTCATGGCAACCTGCCTAAAAGTATTCAGCCAAATGATCAATATGGATGACATTGTAGATTATTCGCACTACGTTTCCATGGCTGAACAGCTGCTATATGTGTTATGAGAGGGATAATGTTTGTTTCTTCCAAAGTATCTAACAGTGGTAACCTCCACCAAACTGACACTGCAATGTCAGAATGGCTGAGCAGTCTAAGGTGCTGCGTTCAGGTTGCAGTCTTCCCTGGAGGCGTGGGTTTGAATCCCACTTCTGACATTGAAACGTTACTCTTCTTGATATTGTGACAAAATCCTCTAGGGTTAACCACGAGCTTTCTAAAAACTTGCATATAACAACTGTGCACCATTCATTCCTCATCTTTGCTGCCCATCATTACGACTTTGCTAATGATGGGCAGCAGGTTAGTGTCATGATGTCACCTCAGACATGGTTAAAAGCCCTGTTAACCTAAGTGCTTCTCGCTGGGTGCGGTGGCGTGTGCCTGTAATCCAAGCTACCGGGAGGCTGAGGTTGGAGGATCATTTGAGCTCAGGAGCTCTGAGCTGCAGCAGGCTATGTCGATCGGGTGTCTGCACTAAGTTTGGCATCGATATGGTGATCCCGGGGGAGCCCGGGACCACCAGGTCACCTAAGGAGGGGTGCCCAGGTCGGAGACGGAGCAGGTCAAAGCCCCTGTGTCGCTCAGTAGTGGGATCGCACCTGTGAATAGATGCTGTAGCACAGCCTGAGCAATACAGCGAGACCCAATCCTTATACATGTCTCTACTTCACACAGCAGCCTCATCAGCACGTCTTGGTCTTTTTAATTCAAGTCCAAAACACTCACAAATCTGCTGCTCTGCTTGTCCTGCACCACCTCCTCCTGCAGGACAGCTGCAACTACATCCTCCACTCTAAACACGCCACCGCCCAGCAGGTGGAGACAAACTTATACGTGTTGGTATAAATGAGCTTATGAGTAAGGTGAAACTTAAGTCACATGGTTTCTGGGAAATCATGTGGTGTAGCCATTCTACTTTGACTTTTGTTTTTTTTATTACTCATTTGAAACTCATGTACACTCCTTATACATCTTATATGACATCTCAGTTATTGGGAGGAGTTTGGGAGGAGCAGAGCAAAAAAACTTTTTTGTTGCAAAGTCCGTGTGTTTGTAGTGATGTGGAAGGAGTGTTCTCACACCGGCCTGATTGAAGTGCCCAAGAGAAGCATTGATTAAACAGTACAGCGTGGATACGGCTTTACTCCAGTCTTAACCCTAAAGATAGAAACTGAGTTTTCAATTCCAGAAAAATAAGCAACTTTCACTCTAAAGCCTTTACTGTTTGTGTTGCAGCTAAAACCACTTTAAGAATAATACTGGAACAAATTTAGGTTACACTGGATTTTGGACTGCAGACAATCTATATGTGATAGCATTTCATGTTGAAATAAGTTCGGGCTTTGAAATACTGCTATTAAATAGATTAAATGGTGCTATAAGCAATATTTTTTAAATGTAAACAGAATACGGATAAAAATTTTGGTTCATAATTTTTATCGACACATCTTTACCACCAAACTCATTATAACTGGGTCAGCTGGGAGGAGTTTGTGAGGGGCAGACCTTTCATCAAATACTGATATCTGATCAGTATTTAATGATCTCTATATAAAGAACAGTGTCTTGTAGGATTCATAAGAAGGCAAGTGGAACTACAAAAAACAGAGGTGAGTTAATTATTATTTGGTAACATTTCTGTTGTGCGTGCGTGCGTGCGTGCGTGCGTGCGTGCGTGCGTGCGTGCGTGCGTGTACCTGTGTTTTGCCATCCCTAGTTTCTCTTCCAAAACTGTAAGAAGATGCATCAGAGCCAGCAAACCTGCAGCAAAGATAATTAATCACCTACATCATGTGATCTTCAGTCAGTTCTTCTTCCTGACATCATCACCTTGTGTCTGTTTAAGGTGCTGGAAAATAACCTTACTGTTCTTTGTCATAACATCCCTCTCTGAGCCGATCTGATACTCACCTCCTCTCACCCTCACCGCCACCACTGTGTGACCGGAGCTCCCGCTCTGATGCCTGCAGGCGTTCCGCTGCAAAAGATGAGGTGTAATGATTTTAAACTGTCATGTGTGCTCCAGACAGACAGCGACATGTTGCTTTTACCCACTGGATTCTGGATTCGGGCAGAAGGCAGAAGCTGGGATCGGGGAGACAGTGGGAGAGACTCTGGCTGAAACACTTCGCTTCTGTTGCTCGATTATTTCCAGCAGTTGACCTTGGGCTGCAGCGCTCTGCCTGTTCAGCTCCAGGAGGCATTGCTCCACTCTGTTTGCACTGAAAGTGTTGAGTGATGTTGCCTAAGCAAAAAAAAAAAAAAACCCAGCAAAAAACAAGACACACACTGCATGTGAATCATTACTATATCTGAATGAGGAGAACACCTAAAGGCTCAGCGCAGTTCATTCCTCGACACACCTGTCGCATCACGCTATGAAGGGAGGATAAGAGCAGCCACTACTCCACTTCTAAAAGGTGAGCTGCTCTCAGAGAGCTTCAAACAACCCCTTAAATCTTACCTGTTGAGTCAGCTGTTGTTCTTCAGGAGTCCACACATGCTGGCTCCGCCTCTCTTTACAGCTGGACCCAGACATCCTGCTCTCGGCAGCGCTCTGAGGTGTTACTCTCTGCAGCTCAACCCTCTTCTCTCATTGCCACTGTCGAGCGATTCTCTGACCCCTGACCCGAGGCCCTTTGCCTGGCTGAGTTGAGCCCTGATAAGATCGGTCTCTCTGCTCAGCTGAGCAATCTCAGCTAGATTTAAAGACTCTCAGATTTAAAAACTCTTGTTAATGCTTCCATCAAGTTTAACAGTCTGCAGTTTATGAACTAACCTCAGCTGACACTAGCTAACAATGTTAGCTTGGTGGCGAGTAACCTTCAGTAATAGTAATAAACCACACAGCAATAGTACATTCATGTTGTTGTAAAAGGATGACAATATATCATATCACCAGTCTCCCTCTGTTCTTTGTTGTGTTCTCCATTTTTCCTATGTGGTGTTGTGTTAGTGCTACGTTCTCCAGTCACATCAAGTCGTTAGTTGTCAAATTCAAGATCCTTGGGTTTAGTTTAGCTTTTGTTTGTTTCTTTCAGCCTTGATGTTGTTTTAGTTCATTTTTTCCAGCAATAAAGCTGCCATCTTTAGTTAAGTGTTCAGTCTCCGACCCCTGTCTTCCACACAGCTTACCATAAAAATTATAGAGATTACTCACTGAAACTTTAATAATTATTTATTATTATTTTATCATAACAAAAAAGGCAATTCAACTGACATTTTAGAAGTGTAATTATTTCTAAAAGAGTAAATCATTAACGGTGATAAAACATGTAAGTGAAACAGACTCTAAAGAGATAAGAAACAAAGTAATTACATCATTTAGTCATGTCAAAGTATCAGTTAGTCAGAGAAAAGGAGACAGATGGGCTGATAATCAGGTGATCAGTGAGAGCAAAGCCAGGAAGAAAAGCTAAAAAACCTCATCAAGAAAAACTGAACATGAACTGAACTGAACTCTTTAAGCCTGAATCAAAAAAACAAACTGATGATGTTGAAGTCTCAGAAACTCTTAAAAAAACTGAACATGATGCAGTTTGTCTTTAAACGGTTAAACAAGAGCGTAACTAGAGGAAGCAGACAAGAAAACAGCATGAGAGATGTCGACAGAAATGAGGAAACACTGAAAGAAAAGGACAGAGATAAGACAGAAGGAGGAACACACTGGAAAGGGGAACTAACTAAATTTAAAGTCATCAGAGCCAAGAACCGATGGCACAAACGAAAAGGCTAGAAAAAAAAACATATACAGACAAAGGAATAAACTATTATGTGAACAGAAAACTAAATAGTAAAAATAACGGAAACCTAATCCAAAGATAACCTAAAATCCAAACTTCAATACCGAGACCCAGGGACCATGGCAATTTCTGTAAATCACCAAATGCACAAAAATCAATGTTACAAATATGTTGTGACTGTGTAACTATAGAGAAGCAAAATATATAAAAAACCCAGTCAATTAAAATAAAACAAAAAACATCTTTAGCATAATAGAAGCATTATTCACAATACTATATTTTTGATTTAGCATAAAGAGATTTTTACACCATAACACTAACGAACACATATGTAGATCCCAGACTGATGACAAAACATTATCAATATGGTATTATTGTCACTATAACAAGTAATTGGCCGTGCTCATATCTGTATTATTGTAGGGTTTTTTGATATTTTATGATTTAGTTCTATATAAATAAATCTGAATTGTCTTTAATAAAAAGGTGGTGTGTCTTTGTTTACAGAGTAAAAAGTATTAATCATTGATGAAACCAAGTAACACGAAACAAAAGGTTTTCTCATATTCTGTAACTGTAACATCTGGATGTGTTGTCATGCTCAAAGCTGTTGCTCCACTTTAATTCATACAAAACTTCAGTGTTCTTACTTGAATTATTTCCATTTAAATGATGAATTTATGCTCTGTTATAATACAAAAGTAAAGATGAAGCAAAGAAAATCGCTTTGTGATAGAAAAGATGTTTAGGGATTTAGCATCACTTCCTCCCTCTGTGGGCATTTAGTGGTGCAGTCTGTATAAATGCACAGACCATCTAAATCACCTGATTTTAAGGATTTTGCGACACAAACAATCTTTCTGTACAATCATCACGTTGGTTCAGTCTGATAAGATCACTGTGAAAGCTTCACTTGGCCATACTCCACTTCCTCTTCTCTTCCCTTCACTTGCTTCTCCTGCTGCTGCCTGATCCTAACATCAGCGTACATTACTTCCTGGTCATCTTCCTCTGCATAGAAGCAAGATAAAATTAACATCAGTGACTCATTAGGGTAATAGTTTTTGTGAAACATGCTGTTCTGACCTGTTTTGATCATGTTTTTACTGCAGTAGAGCTGACTGGTTAGCAATACCAACATATTTCAATGAAATTATAACATTATGAAGAAATCATTAGCAAGAAAGCAAAAAAGTGTCTTCAAAAAAGAAGCATAATGTGATTCTGTATATCTACAAGAAGAGCAAAAGGCTGAGTGAGGTGATTGAAAAGCAAGTTTTGTACCTTTTTTTGTTTTGTTTTTTCTCCTCTCAAAACAGATGACAGCTACACCCACAACTAAGAAAATCACCAGTGCTGAGAGAACACCACAGATCACTGGCAAAATACCTCCTTCTAAAAATAAAAGGACACAGGAGCCAAGAGAAACACAAACAGATGACTTTTGACGCTAAAACACAATCTTGGACATACTTTATAGCCTCTAATGAAGAACAGCAAAAGCACAAACTACATTTATCATAGATAAGATAGAGAAGACAGAGAGATTATTTATTTATTGAATAAGTGACCAGTTTTTGTAATATATTTCTAGCACTATTGCCGTGAAATTCTCACCAGATGTCAGTGACAAGCCCGTCCAATCCACACACGCAAAGAAATCAAACCACAGATTTCCATAAATTAGGATATGTTTAATAAAGAGAAATGACACAGAGAAAACACACTTACCGAATTTACTACTTTGTACAAAAGCCTTTGTTGGTGCGTCCTGTATGGAGAAACCAGTTGCATGCTTGCTCATGAGTGATTTTGCCAATTCTTCCACACAAGAATCTCCCTATTCTATGATCTCTGAGCTTTATTTCTTTCCATAGATTTTCAAAGTGATTCAGGTCAAGTGATTGGCTGGGCCACTCTAGATTTTCCGTGGCTTTGTGTTTGGGATCATTCTCTTGCTGAAACGTCCACCCTCGTTTCATCGTCATCATCCTGGTAGATGGCAGCAGATTTTGTCAAAAATGTCTTGGTGCATTTTCCAGCATGCCAGTCCCGTATGCTGAACAACAGCTCCACACCATGATGTTCTCACCTCCAAACTTCACTGTTGATATGGTGTTTTGGGGGTGATATGCAGTGCCTTTTGATCTTCAAACATGGCATATATTATGGTATCCAAAGAGTTCATTTTTGGTTTCATCTGACCAGACATATTTTCCCAGTATTTCACAGGCTTGTCTAAATTTTGTTTAGTAAACTTAAACACGCTTCTTCAGCAATGCAATCTTGCATGGTGAGTGCACATACAGGCCATGGTGGTTGAGTGCATTACTTATCGTTTTAAACAATTGTACCTGCTGATTCCAAGTCTTTCTGTAGCTCTCCTCAACTGGTCCTATGAGAAGGGCCAGCTATCAGAACTCAAAGGATTATTCTTTTCACTCCTCTGTCTGAAATCTTCCGGGTGAACTTATTTTCTTTCCACTTCAGGATTATGGCTTCAACAGAGATCAGTAAACTTCAGTAGTTTACATTTTTGTCTGTAACCAATGCTATCAGTATGTTTTATTTTAAAAAATAAGGTTGTGAAGGTCTTGCTCATTTGTTTTACCCATTATGAGAGATTTCTTGTGTGACACCTTGGTAACAAGACACCTTTTTATTGGTTAGCAGTTGGAACTGAACCACCTAAAATTAATTTGCACTAAGTGACAGGACTGCTTTATTATTGCTGACAGATCTCAGCTGGTGTCATGATTTTCAATGCTTTTTTGCACCTTTTTCCCTTTGTCATTTCTCAATATTACACATAACATAATTAATGGACATCTGTGGTTTGTTTTTTTTTACGTGTGTGGATTGGACAGGTTGTTACTGACATCCGGTGAGAATTTTATGTCAATACCACTTTTAAAATTAGATTTACTTAGAAAATTGGTGTTGTGTTCAAAACTTCTTTTTACACACTGTAAATATGCATATGGATTAGTAGAACAATGTTAAATTTCGATCTAGTAATACAGGGAAAAATTACCTTGAATAAAAATTTGTAAAGTCCGCTCAGCGGATATTTTTCCATCTGAATTAAAGGTTGAAAAGTTATATTTACCGCTGTCTGTACTGCTCAGGTTATTTATCCTAAGTGTTCCATTACTGGGATAAAACAGAAATCTTTCATCTGTCGTATTATATTTAAGACTGTTGCTTCTCCTGAATTTTATTACTGATGTATTTTTTAATAGTTGGAATCTGAATATTTCTGAGGTGCTGTCCATCAGTTTGATGTCCAAAGTTCCTCCCAAAGTTCCATAACAATGAGCTCCATCTGGTCTGCCATCACAGTAACTTTCCACACCTGTAAATAATAATAATAATGAATTAAAGAAAAGATATCACTCATTTCTGTGTTTAGTCGCCACCAGAACATTTATGGCAGCATTTCCAAATGTTTATCTGAAACAGAAATAGTGCGACCTATCTCAGGTCACACAAAGTGAATGAGCACAGTTAGTCAACTGTGCTTTTTTTTTTATAATTATATAAATTCATAATTTATGTCCAAATAATAAAATAATTTGATGTTTCAGGTAACTGTTACTGCTGATGTTGCCCTATCATCATAACATCATGACCTATTGTGTTACTTAAGCTAGACCCATTTAAAATGTAAATAGTTCGGAGCCCCGCAGCGGACATGGGAGAAAAAAAAATTAAGACGGACTTTTGCAAGATCTCGCAAAACAAACTCGGGATCTCGCAAAAGTTTCATACATCTCCTAAAACGTCGGAGCACTTTTGCGAATATGTGATGTCTTGTAAACCGAGCCAATATCAACTTTTGCGAGATCTCGCAAAAGTTGAATTAGCTTTTCTACAAACAAAATAAATTTTAAAAAAATTATTATTCAAATATAAATTAATCAGCTCAACGGTCATAACTATATCTACTTTCAGCATCTGCAAGGATGTCAAGATCACCCACAATAATTATTTTATCTGAACTGAGCACTAAATCAGAAACTCTGAGTAAGGGCTATGTGGATGATAGATAATAACAAATAATTTATGTGTTGTGAGTTTAACAACTGATTTATGAGAGTTTTGACAATTAGGGTGGATGAGGCTAAGTATCAGGATTTCTAATGAATGAAAATTCTGTCTCTCTATGGTTGATTAATTAGCAAGAGTGGAAGATTGCTGCTATACAGACTGCAGCACACTGCATCAGTGTGCTCTAAAATCATTGGCCTGCCTGTCAAAAATCTGGCACAGGTTTTCAGCCAACAGGCCCTTAGACAGGCAGCCAAAATCATCAACGACCCCTCTCACATTCTTCACCCCACATTTCAATGGCTCCCCTCTGGGTGACGCCTCCGCTGGTTAGTTAGTAGAGTTGCCAACGGCTCCTTAAAAAATGGAACGGTAATATTACGCATTTCGTATTAAGCTGAGAAGAGACGCAGTTTGTCCCGTACTTCAGCTAGAATGAAAAAAAAGACACAAAGCTGGAGTTATTCTGTGTGTTTACGCTGCACAGCTGCCTCTTCTTCTCTCATTCTCTAGGAAAGTTTTGCCAGGGGGCCAGGTGGGGCATTAACAGGGAAAGGGGGGCACAAAGAAATACTTTTCTTTCTTATTCTCATTTAAAATATCTAGCTCTTATTAAATAATTATCTGAATCTTGCAAACAAAAGTTTTATCTGACGTAAAATGTATAGAGCAGCATAGAAAGTATTTACTTGCTTTCAGGTTTCATTCAAATGTTAGTCTTTTCATTTGTTTCCCCACTTTTTTCCTTTTCAAAATCAAACACCAGTTTGTGAGAAGATTATCTTCTTTTTTTAATAGGCAGATAAAGTTTTGCATTGGCATTGGCTAATTTGCAAATTGTATGTTAAAAATGTTCGTATTTTAAAATTCAAAACTGTTTTTGCCCAAAACATATGTGCGCTATATGTCAGTAAAAATACTATGCAAATATTGCTGTACTTGAATGCTGAATAAACACCAACAAAGCACTGATTGTATCTCTTGTACTTTATCAATGCAGTATCTAAAACCTTTGCACCGTAGTGGTTAAAATCTCATTCTAATAAGAGTTAAAAGTGCGTTCGGTTATTAGGTTTATAGGGTTATTGAATTATGGTTAACAGTTGTTAAGATATTTTTTTAACATTATCTGCCAATTACATCTGCCACCCTTCTCCAAGTCTGTGCATCTACCTGCCCCCCCAACAAAAATTTTCTAGACACACCACTGCCTGGAAGACATGTGACTGTGGTTCTCGCTGTCTCGAACTTCACGTTTCTCAAAGCAGCATCGCCAATAATCAAAATAATATTTACCCCACGGGGTGTGTACAGGGAGGGGACGGGGGTGTTTAGACTACAACAATATCCAGCACTGTTGCAATATCAGACTTTTTTAACTGATTGTACAGGATCCCGTGGCTGATTTAAAACAACAACAACAACAACACTTTGACTACAAAACGAAGTATTAACGAAGGACTACATGAGAAAATTTGAACAGCTCACCATGACAGACTCCAAACATCATCAAAAACAATCCAACTACAGCTTCCATGTCTGCTCACTGTTGATCCACTCGGCAGCTTTCAAAATAATTAAAAACAGACGCGTGTGCGGCTCTGAACTGAAGCCAAGCGTCAGTGATAAGCCTCGGACAACGGGTTTTCAAAGAAAGCTAGTTTCAAGTCTTATTGAATTTCTGTTTATCCTTTCATCTGCTGAGAGGATAAAAGGAAGTGACAAGTTCTTGTTCCGCTTTTTAGTTTGACGAGAATAAAAATATATCGCGATTAACAGGGAGGAAGAGAACGAAACATTCGTCATTTATTTTGAAATAAGTCTCAAAACTGACAGATTACGTCAACGAGAAAGAGAAATGCCTACTAACAGATATGTGGATAACAAAATAAGCACAGGATCAATTGTGGCTTATATTTTTCATCTTTAAGCGCAAAGTAAAAAGTAAAAACATGTCAGTCAGCATGGTGAGCACTGAGTGAAGAATATGTTTGCAGGAATATAAATATATAATATAAGTACAGCTTGTAACATACTATTATTTACATATACATATGTAGCAAGAGTGTGCTACATAATATGTGGTAAAGAATAATGATACTGCTTCACACTTTATTGTTGACCAGTTACACTTTTATTGCCTTTTTTTAGACATTATTTTTATTGTTGTTATGATTTAGTTTATTAGTTTTATTGATGTAGTCCCCAAAACATCAAAATATGCCATTTCAAAGGACGTGAAAAGGGAAAGACCATCTCTTCACCTACTCAACGACATATAAAAATCTTGCATGAAACAAAGATTTCACATTTTGAGTCATCAGTCCATAAAACTGCCTTCCAGTCTACAGTAGTCCATCAGATGTGTTTCATGGCCCAGGCAACCCTTTTTTTTAACTTATTCTGGAATCTTATAAATGGTTTTCTTGTTGCAACTCGACCTGTCAAACCTGCAACTCAAAACCTTCTCTTTACAGTCAAAACCGAAACTTGCTTACTATAATCACTATCAAGTTTTGAAGCTGTGGTCTTATTAAGTGTCTCACACAAGCTATTGACTTTCAGAAATGTATCTTCTGATTCTGTGTGGTTTGAGGTCTGCAGACCTCTTCCCCTCGGAGTGCCTCTTGATGGCAAAGGAAACTGCAGGCTGACATAATACTCACAAGGGAATGGTACCACAGCATGTTCCAACACTACTTTTACAAAAGCCTCTATCTGTAGGAGCAGGGCTGTAAGTAATCAAGAAAACTTTGGACGCATGTAGGAAATGGTAGCACAAACTTTCAAGGCTTAATCCATTTCCGTTGCTGCAGAACAGCTTTAAGTTGTTATACATAATGTGTAGCAAGAGTGTGGTACATAAATGCATGCCCTTGTGGTTAAAAAAAAAACAGAAAGTACTTCTTCAGACTTTAAATTTAGTTTTATTTATGTAGTCCCACAACGCAAGATATGTCTTCTCAGAGAACTTTAGCCAAGGCCCTTTTATATACAGTGGCTTGCAAAAGTATTCAGTCCCCTTGAACTTTCTCACATTTTGTCACATTACAGCCACAAACATGAATCAATTTTATTGGAATTCCACGTGAAAGACCAATACAAAGCATACCACATCATCTGTAAAAAACAGCGGAGGCATGTCATGGCTGCCAATGGAACTAGGACACTAGTGTTTATTGATGACACAGGACAGACGCAGCCGAATGTATTTTGAGGTGTTCAGAGACATACTGTCTGCTCAAATCCGGCTAAATGCCATCCAGTTGAAGTTCTGTTGCCCGACACTACACAACATAAAAACGTGACCCTTTTTAACTTGATTGTTAATGTTCGACTCAGATGTTATTTCAGTTCTTTAGCT
The DNA here is from genome assembly GCF_057382275.1 of Copadichromis virginalis. Classification (NCBI taxonomy): domain Eukaryota; kingdom Metazoa; phylum Chordata; class Actinopteri; order Cichliformes; family Cichlidae; genus Copadichromis; species Copadichromis virginalis. The sequence continues at coordinate 30,020,929 of NC_140619.1, forward strand.
CCTTTCCTCTAAAGTTTTTGCTCTCCCCTTTTCCATGGTCTTTTTTTTCTTTGACTATTCCTGCTTTTAAGAACCAGAAATAAACATTTTTGTTACCTCTTTATTCACACACTGAAATCACATTGTAAACTATATGGTTTATTATAAAATGCAACACAAACACACCAAAGGGTGTAAACAAATGTGTCCTTGTGCACTACATATGACAAAAGAAAAAAGAACAAGAAGAAGAAGAACCTAGTCCTCATTTGCACACCTATAAGGACACACAGCGAATTTACAGCAGGTGAAAGGTGACACTAGATGTTGGAGTAAGGACTCATTTCAGTCATTAAAACAGAGTTGTCTGGAGATTCCATCCTTTGTGGAACAGCAGAGCCTTCCAATATTGTTTTTTTTCTTCCAAGTGAAGTAGATCCAAATCCCACTGTCATGGCTCGGCTGTGTGGCAGGCAGGAGGAGGACCCAAAATGCAAAACTCACACACACGGGGATGAACTCAAAAAGCAGCTTTATTGCTGACAAAAGATAATGGGAGATACAAAACTAAACTGGGAAAAACTAACGTAAAGCTCACCAGGAAACACGGGGGAATCACACACAGCATGAGGGAGAACACAACGCCGAACAGAGGGAGACTCAGACAGAAATACACAGAGGGTAAACGAGGAAAGTGGGCACACACGGGGAACACAGGTGACACTGATAATCATAACGAGACAGGGCGGGGTGAACTGAACATGACATGTAGAGGCACAGAGGTTCCGACAGGAGGAGAGAGAGCACGGGGAAAACACAGACATAACGGGCTGGGGAAACATGAAACAACCACAAAGGGAGACGAGGGCTCATCAATACATAGAGGGCACACAGGGGGGAGAGAGCCATGAAGGGAAAACACTTAGGGAACAACACAACAGGGCAACTCAGAAGACATGGCCTAAATAAGGAACGAAATACAAAAATACAAAGAACTAAGAATACTGGGCCCACATGGCCCAGGACCATGACATCACCCCCCCCTAAAGGGCTGGCTCCCGACAGCCCAAACCCGAGAAACAAAAACAAAAACAGAAAACAACCCACCCAGGGCGGGAGGCGGGGGACCAGGACGGAGGGACCAGAACGGGAAACAAAATAAACAACAGAAAACACGGGAGCACATGACCATAGTCAAAATAAAGTTCAGGGGGCCGACCCAGAGCCCACAGGCACCAGAGTTCACGGGTCACACGGTCGGGGGACCGACCAGGCGGGTGGCACAGGTGGCAGAGCTGGTCCGGAGGCCGGCCGCGCGGGAGGCAGCGGCGGCGGCGAAGGAGACGACGGAGCAGTTCAGGAGGCCGGCCGCGCGGAAGGCAGCGGCGGCGGCGAAGGAGACGACGGAGCAGTTCAGGGGGCCGGCCGCGCGGAAGGCAGCGGCGGCGGCTCTCCAGTGTCAGGCGTACTGGCCGAGGCCCGGTGGGCACAGGACCAGTCGAGGCGGGACCAGTCAAGGCGGGACCAGGCGAAGCACAGGCTGAGGCTGCAGCAGACGAAGGCTCTGAGGCTGCAGCAGACGAAGCACAGGCTGGAGCTGCAGCTGACGAAGCACAGGCTGGACCAGGCGTAGCAGAAGGTGGCTGGATGGGCTCCTCGGGCCCTCCAGCTGAGACAGGAGGCTGAACGGGCCCCTCGGACCCTCCAGCTGACGTGGCATGAGGCTGGTGCGGTTCTCCTGAACCCCCAGCTGACGAGGAAGGTTGCTGAACGGGCCCCTCGGACCCTCCAGCGGAGACAGGAGGCTGAACGGGCCCCTCGGACCCTCCAGCGGAGACAGGAGGCTGAACGGGCCCCTCGGACCCTCCAGCTGACGAGGTAGATGGCGGCGTGGGAGCCGCGGAGTCCTGGATGAGCTCATCCGAGCTCCCAGCAGGAGCTGATGCAGAGCCAGAGAGATTTGAGACCCCTGGCTGAATGTTAAGCTGACCAGCGGACCGTACTGCTATCGGGGACTGGGCTGCGCTACAGGCGGCACTGGAGCTACTGGGGCCTGTGCTACAGGCGGCACTGGAGCTACTGGAGACTGAACTGGGGGTGACACTGGAGACTGAACTGAGGGTGGCTGCGAGGGAGCTAACTGAACTGAGGGTGGCTGCGAGGGAGCTAACTGAACTGAGGGTGGCTGCGAGGGAGCTAACTGAACTGAGGGTGGCTGCGAGGGAGCTAACTGAACTGAGGGTGGTTGCGAGGGAGCTAACTGAACTGAGGGTGGCTGCGAGGGAGCTAACTGAACTGGCCTGGGAGGAGAAACACGGGCAGGAAAAGGAGCAGGCTCAGAAAAAACTGTCCGAGAAATGGCAGGCTCAGGGTGCCGGCGGCGAGAGTGCCGCTTCTTTCTATCCGTGGAAGCGGGCGGGGTGAGCAGTGGAAGTCCCTGGCAACTCCGGGGACCCCCAAGAGCCAGTCGAGTCCCCCGGAAAGAGCGCTCGTCATGATCAGGAGCGAGCCACGGCTCCCTCCCGAACTCTTCCACTAGCTGTGCGCCTGCGGCGTGCTGCTGCCCCTCGTGATCGACGTCCAGGACCCCCACAGCGTCCGCGGGACGCTTCGTGGAGGGCGAGACAGGACGTAGCAGTGCGCGATGGCGGCGCTGACGCCGGTTCTTTCTGGAAGTGTGTACGATGGATGCTGGAGCCACCGAAGCAGAGGGTGATGTGGCGGCGATCTCCTCGTCGTCCGCCCACATCCTTGCCAGAAAAGAGGCAGGCGAAGTAAAGTCTGAGCAGTGTGGGGAGGGCGAGCGGCTGGTCCGAGGCGGTGCAACAGGTGTGAGTTCCTCCTCTGAAATGAGCCAGGGCTTCCAACGAAGCTCGTCCTCCCGTAAAGCTAGCAATACCTGCTGTCGCTCATCGTCGTCGAAATCTGTGGCCTCCACCATCTCGGTGCGCTGGGCTATGTAGCTTGACAGTGGCGGAGACGAACTGTGAGTTGATGGCGGTGCAGCGGTGAGCCTCAGAGTCCCTACTCTGACTGCCTCCGGCTCGCGAGGCAGCGGCAACGACAACCGTTTGCGGGTCGGAGTCGTAGGTGCGGAGGCGGCGTTTAACACCCTCTGGGCCAGCGTGCGGGCGCGAAGCTCCTCCTTCAGGGGGGCCAGAGAGTCGAACGCCTCAAAAAGCTGGGGAAACCGCCGGAGCTGTGGCGCTTGCTGAAGGATTGCGTCAATGGCCGCCAACCCGGTGGACACCACTCTGGGGTCCGTGCACCCACAGATGCGCGTCATGAGCCGGCAGAGCCGTTGCAGCTCCTCCCCAATCTCGTCCGGACTGTCCGCTGGGTCTGACATGGTCAGATCGTACTGGAGGTCCGCGGAGGGGTTGTGAACTGCTGGGTCCATATCGTGGTCGTGTTCTTCTGTCATGGCTCGGCTGTGTGGCAGGCAGGAGGAGGACCCAAAATGCAAAACTCACACACACGGGGATGAACTCAAAAAGCAGCTTTATTGCTGACAAAAGATAATGGGAGATACAAAACTAAACTGGGAAAAACTAACGTAAAGCTCACCAGGAAACACAGGGGAATCACACACAGCATGAGGGAGAACACGACGCCGAACAGAGGGAGACTCAGACAGAAATACACAGAGGGTAAACGAGGAAAGTGGGCACACACGGGGAACACAGGTGACACTGATAATCATAACGAGACAGGGCGGGGTGAACTGAACATGACATGTAGAGGCACAGAGGTTCCGACAGGAGGAGAGAGAGCACGGGGAAAACACAGACATAACGGGCTGGGGAAACATGAAACAACCACAAAGGGAGACGAGGGCTCATCAATACATAGAGGGCACACAGGGGGGAGAGAGCCATGAAGGGAAAACACTTAGGGAACAACACAACAGGGCAACTCAGAAGACATGGCCTAAATAAGGAACGAAATACAAAAATACAAAGAACTAAGAATACTGGGCCCACATGGCCCAGGACCATGACACCCACTTAATGATATAATTACCACCGTAATTACCACTGCTTTCAAACCATGTATGAACCAGGAAGTACCTGTGTAGAGACACACACATATTTCTGAAAAGTTAGAGCTGTGAAATAAAACACACTTGAGAGTTTTCACTCTTGCACCATATTTTACAAGACAAATGTCACAGTCCTCCTCTGTATCCTGTTTGTGTGCTGGTGGCTGTGTGTGTATTCTCTCATCCCGCCTTACCTTACAGGGGAGGGATCTGCCAGGATCCCCATCCCCATATCAGATGCACCTGAAACACTCAAGCATGTGTGTGAAGCATCTGGCAATGACCTGACTCCTATTTCAGCTGGGATCTGACCTCTAATCTTTTCCTAAGTGTTGTTTAACTGTGATAGTGAGCTCCTCGCTGATTTGCAAGTCCTTTTCCCTGTTATATTCACAGATATTTCTAATGTGTCTCATGCTGTCTATATAACGGTTCAGCAGAGCCCTGTGAGAGAGTGTGTTGCAGAGGAGATTCTGTACAGGAAACTGAGAAGACACTCAGATTCACAGAACTTTCTTTCTGTCAGAGTTTGTTAATAAGAGGCTTTTGAACTTAGAACTTGTGAAATAATTTGTAGCGCTTGAATTCACTTTAGGGTGATGAGGGCGATTTATCTCTTTTTCTTTTCATGTGTTTGGTTGGATAGGTTGTTACTGACATCTGGTGAGAATTTCATGTCAATAGCACCTTTAAAATTACATTTACTTAGAAATTTGGTGATGTGTTCAATACTTCTTTTTACACACTGTATATATGCATATGAATTACCAGAACAATGTTAACTTTCAATCTAGTAATGCAGGGAAAAATTACCTTGAATAAAAATCTGTAAAGTCCGCTCAGCTGATATTTTTCCATCTGAATTAAAGGTCAAAAAGTTATATTTTCCGCTGTCTGTACTGCTCAGGTTATTTATCCTAAGTGTTCCATTACTGGGATAAAACAGAAATCTTTCATCTGTCGTATTATATTTAAGACTGTTGCTTCTCCTGAATTTTATTACTGATGTATTCTTGGACAGTAGGAATCTGAATATTTCTGAGGTGTTGTCCGTCAGTTTGATGTCCAAAGTTCCTCCCAAAGTTCCATAACAATGAGCTCCATCTGGTCTGCCGTCACAGTAACTTTCCACACCTGTAAATAATAACAATAATAAATTTTAAAAAAGATATCACTAATTTCAGTGTTCAGTCGCTACCAGAACATTTATGGCAACATTTCCAAATGTTTACCTAAAACAGAAATAGTGCAACCTATCTCAGGTCACACAAAGTGAATGAGCATTACACAGGTCTGTGACTAAACCATAGCGAGGCTACAGCCAACTATTTCCTAATCAGAGTGAGTCTTTTTCATAACAAACATTTAAAAATTATGGGTTTCATGTCCAAATAATAAAATGACAAGACTGAACCTGATATGAAAGAAGGTTACTCTTCATATTGCCTTATCATCATAACATCATGACCTATGTAGATACTTAAGACAGACCAATTTAAAATGTCAATAGCTTAAATACAAAAAAAAAACATAGCAAGAATGAACAATTTTGATCATTTGATGTTTCAGGGAACTCCTCACATTGGTCTAGTTAAAACACTAAAAATGATCAAATAATGCAGAGTATTTGAATTACACTAACATAGTGTCTGTAAAATGCAATTAAATAAGTAATTGAGGGATTTTCCAAAACTTAAATGCATTAAATAAATATTTGAAAAAAGGGTACGCCTTTCATCCTATTTTATTATTGATATTATTATTCAAATATAAATTAATCAGCTCCAACAGTCATAACTATATTTACTTACAGCATCTGCAAGGATGTTAAGATCAACCACAATAATTATTTTATCTGAACTGAGCACTAAATTTTCTGGAGTGGAAGATTGCTGCCACACACCACGTGGACCTGTGCTTTAAGGACACTGTCAGGGCTGGACTGGGACAAAATTTGTGACTAGAGACCTGCTCACCAGGTATTATAGGAAAAACCATAAAGCCTTTGAATGAAAACAAACGTGATATATACTGTCTTGTTGGTATATATGTATCAATCTAATAAACTTAAACCTACACCATCCTCCCTATTCTGGTCTTCTAAACAGTACTTAGCCGAAACCCAAAGACTGCTTGGTTGAGTTAACTTCCTGAACTATCTACAACACATAGTGGAAACCTGAAATTAGAAGACTAGAGGTGAAACTTGATCATTACTGAATATTAAAAATAATAAATGACAGATTTAGTGATATTTTCATAAACTATTTATTTACCACATAAAAAAAAGGAGCATGGCAGGGCAAAATATTTTTTCTAACATGGCAACCTTTAAAAAGTGAAAGAAGACAGCATGAACACACAGAATAATTCCAGCTTTGTGTCTTTTTTTCATTGTAGCTGAAGCACAGGCCAAATTGCGTTCCTTTTCACCGCAATACGAAACGCGTAATATTTTCTCTACGAGAAGATTGCGTTCTCTAATAACTAACCTTATGAATAAAATAAAGTTTACCATTAGTAACATCATAGCACCCGCCCAGCAGTATAGAAAATCCGTCATGCTGGCTAATACGCAGTGCGAGTTATTGTTACTGACTGTAAAAAGTTAGCACAACGAAAGTAAACTAAACTTGGTTTATATCTGACCCAGATAGACTGCAGGTCATAACTTCTCACCTGAAGTTCAGTTCCGCTGATACTCGGACCAGCGGAGAGGCAGGAGGCCCACCTGCTGGTCTCCACCACTTGCTAATGTTATTGAATCTGTGGAAGCTCTGCTATAGCCACCACCAAACAATTGAGTTATTTCTACACATCTGCCAGTATCTGGCCAATCCACCACCTTTCATTGTTTATACCGTTACGAAAAGAAAACCCATAAAAAATAAAAATCACAATCGGCCCACCTGGCAAATGCCCGGTATGCCCGATGGCCAGTCCAGCTATGGACACTGACAGTATGACCCGAGGTTTTGATTCATCTAATAAACTAAACATTCATCCTGCTGCAACCAGGTAAAAGGGACCTAATGTTCAACTTATCCACATTTAACTGTTTTACTCTTTGGTGGAGCTGCGGACCCTATAATGTTTTGTTGTTGCTGTTGTTGTTTTTTTTATTTTTTTATTTATTTATTTATTTATTTTTTTTTTTGCTTTAAATCTCTTTTTACTTTTTGTCAGTCTCTAAGGGGATACCAGGAGGCGAGAAGTGACGCTGCTTCCTGGTCCCAACTCTGTTTAGCCACGTTTTGAGGTTTAATAAATTTGTCAAGGTTTGGAGAAATGAGAGTTGCTTCATCCAAATTGGGATGGATCCCCTTTCCCATAAAAAAAAGACCAGGTTTCCCCCACAAAGTTTTGCAATTATATACAAAAAACATATTGTTTTTTAGGGCACCACTCGGACAGCCAGCAATTTTAGAAAAACTAAGATATCCTGTACTTGTTTGACTTGCTGGTAATGGTAACAAATGAACACTACAGAGTACAACATTGTTTTACCAAAGTTACACAACCATGCAATAGTTTTGTCACCTTCAATTGACTAAACCAGATGTCGTTACCGCTGGCGTCAAAAAAGATTTTACTGAATTTATGTTTACCGTTAGCCAAGCAGTTTTAAATTTCCCTCACCGTCCCCTGCTCTGGCACCTGGAAGACAATTGACTGTGGTTGCTGATGTCTATAACTTCATGTTGCTCAAAGCAGCATCAGAATAATAATTCCTCTGCAGGTGTGTACCGGGGATTTGTTTAGACTACAACAATGTCAGACTTATTTTACTGATTCCCATTGCTGAAAACAACAACACATTGACTATAAAACGAAGTATTAACGAAGGACTACAGGAGAAAATTTGAACAGCTCATCATGACAGACTCCAAACATCATCAAAAACAACCCAACTACAGCTCCCATGTCTGCTCACTGTCGATCCACTCAGTAGCTTTCAGAATAACTAAACATGTAAGCGGCTCTGAACTGAAGCAAAGTGTCAGTGATAAGCCTCGAATGAGAGGGGTTTAAAAATATTTTTTTTAAAAGCTGGTTTCAAGACTTATTGAAGTTTTCTTTATTCTTTCATCTGCTGAGAGGATAAAAGGAAGTGACAAGTTCTTCCACTTTTTAGCTTAAAGAAAACAGAATTATGTCGTTACGGTCTGAGAGTAAGAGAACGAAACAATCTTCATTTATTTTAAAAGAAGTTTTGAATCTGAGATTATGTTAATAAGAAAACTGTGTTACTGTATTAAAGAGAAATGATCAGTTACAGATATGTGGATAACAAAAGCACAAGATCAATTGTGGCTTATATTTTTCATCTTTAAACACAAAGTAAAAAGTAAAAACATGTCAGTCAGCATGGTGAGCACTGAGTGAAGAATATGTTTGCAGGAATATAAATATATAATATAAGTACAGCTTGTAACATACATTTATTTACATATACATATGTAGCAAGAGTGTGCTACATAATATTTAGTAAAGAATAATGATACTGCTTCACACTTTATTGTTGACCAGCTACACTTTTGTTGCCTTTTTTTAGACATTATTTTTTATTGTTGCTATGATTTAGTTTATTAGTTTTATTGATGTAGTCCCCAAAACATCAAAATATGCCATTGCAAAAGGACTTTACATACAGACCAGACGCTTTCTCTTACTTATTTGACGTATGCTGTTACACACTGAGGAACCATCCCTTCAGCATGAAACAAAGATTTCACATTTTGATTCATCAGTCCATAAAACTGCCTTCCAGTCTACAGTAGTCCAACATTTGTGGTTCCTGGCCCAGGCAACCCTTTTTTTTAACTTATTCTGGCATCTTATAAATGGTTTTCTTGTTGCAACTCGACCTGTCAAACCTGCAACTTAAAGGCTTCTCTTTGCAGTCAAAACTGAGATTTGTTTTCTACAATCACTATCAAGTTTTAAAGCTGTGGTCTTGTGAGGTGTCCCACACAAGCTTGACTTTCAGAAATGTATCTTCTGATTCTGTGTGGTTTGAAGTCTGCAGACCTCATCCCGTCAGTTTACTTAGAGTGGTTCTTGATGGTGAAGGAAACTACTGACTGACATCTTGACTTCATTGCAATTTCTGTGTAGGAAATATTTTTAAATGTTATGATGGTCTGTCTTTCTTCTAGGGTTAATTTCCTTTTTCTTGCCATTTTTATGGAAACACATGATCTTCTGCTGTACATTACAGTTCAAATAATACTCACAAGGACATGGTATCACAGCATGTTCCAACACTAGTTTTGCAAACACCTCTATCTGCAGGGGCAGGGTTGTAAGTAATCAAGAACACTTTGGACGCATGTAGGAAAAACTTTCAAGGCTTGAGTAACCCCCATTGCTGCAGAACAGCTTTAAGTGTTGGTGCTTCACTTCTTGTTCCCTGAAAAGGGAAGTGGTAACATACTATACATATATGCACATACATGTTGTGTAGCAAGAGTGTGGGAAATACTTGCATGCCCTTGGGGTTAAAAAAAATAGTAGTACTTCAGACTTTATTTTTGACCAGTTATACTATGGTGTTTTTTATTATTCAGTCCCACAACACAAGATATGCCTCCTCAGATACCTTTACCCAAGGCCCTTTCACATAGGACATAGCATGCATTGCGCTGATCACTAGCTAGAGAGAATGATACATCATACAGCCATGTATACCAGCAATAATTTTGTAAATGACAAGCGTCACCAATCAGACTATATCACGTCAGACAGTTTTTTTTTTTAAAAGAGTCAAAACTGAAAACCTGGAAACCAAAACTTTGTCAAATGTGGGGTTTTTTTGCAACATTCTTTCCACAAACTCAAGTTTTCAAACAGTTGCAACATCTTCCACACTGTGTCAGTAGCTTCTGTACTGCATTTTCATCAAAATGGTGGTAAAAAAAATCGGCACAATTGTTCTCTCATGTCTTCAACCCAGCTGCGATGGCTGTGCGCAATGCGCCAAGTTACAAAAATCCAAAGGTGAATGACCAGCCGATGTACTGCCTTTAAATTGGTAAATTCAGGATGTGATCTCACAAATTGTCTTGCGACACCCGCAACACAAACAACACATCAAGCATAAAAACCCCATAAGGTCTCCCAGCAGCTCACAGAGGGAAAGCCACCAGTATCAACTGTCCATTAAATACTATGTGTTATAATCTCAGGATAATAATGCTCGAAGACTCAGGGTCCACAATCAGGACGTTTAATGACCACTTTCGGAGGCATCAACAGTTAGCCACAACACATACAGGAACATGTTTCCCACATAACATTCCGACAGGGAAAGCCCTGAAAAACCTCTGAAGGTTCCAGGGTGTAATGCCCCAAAACATACATTAACATCAACACTCTCTACAACACTATGGATCAGGTTAAATAGTTGTCATAGTATCTCAATGGCATAACGATACTGATATTATTGATAGTATTGTTATCAGTCTGGAGCATGGGTATATCATGGGTTTATATGAATGTATTAGCATTACTTCTAGACTCATCACAGTGTTAGCCAGTGCAGAAGTTTAAAAATGTCTTGTTTATGACTGCCGATATGATGTTGCTTTGTCATTCACCAGAGATGGGCAGTAATGCGTTACTTGTTTTTTTTGGTTTTTTGGTTTTTTTGGTTTTTTTTAAATGACATCAGAAACAGCAGTATGCGACATTACGTGATGGCAGAGCTTCAGTTCATCCTTTGTCATTTTTTTTTTTTTTTAATAAATAGGACAGGGGGAATGAATGAGAGAAAGAGGGGGAGAGAAAGAAAGAAAACCAAAGGGGAGAAGAGACGGTGAGAAGGGGGGGGAAGAGAGAGAAAAAAAAAAAAAAAGAACTCCTGGGTCACCTGTATGGAGAAAAAAAAAAAACAAACAAAAAAAACAAACAGAGGAGACAGCAAACAACAAAGAGCAACATAATAATAGAGAAAACAAAGCACCATCACAATAAACTAGCTAGTCATAGATATCAATATTTACTAAATAATAAACGATATTGTGCAGCACGCAAGATAGACAGCGCACAGTGTGCTTTGAGCGCATGCATGTCTTAAAGCCAAGAAAGCTTTAGTCCGCGTCTGTGAATACCCATGTGTGCATACCTGTGTGGATCAGCATGCTTGCATTCCAAAGGTTTCTCCATGTAATGATCTGCTAGGGAGTGTGGGGGGGCCACAGCCCCGTCCTCCAGGGTGTGAAGCGGGTATGGAGGAGATCAAAACTCCAGACATCCAGAGGCCCCCAGAACACAAGAGACCATGGAAGACCAACAGAGGGGCAGCCGCGCCACTGTTCCAGTAAGAGCTGAGGAGAGTCCCAGATGAGGGCTCGCCCAGCAGCCGCGGAGCAGAAGTCAGGGGGAGTTGCAGTGATGCGTTACTTGTAACGCGTTACTGTAATCTGATTACTTTTTTCAAGTAACAAGTAAAGTAAGGGATTACTATTGCAAAAACGGTAATTAGATTACCGTTACTTTCCCGTAGGAACGCTGCGTTACTGCGTTACTAAAACCGTGATTTTTTGCGAGAATGTCTCACGACAGTGGCGTAAGCGAGTGCGATGTTCGTGACAACAGCTGTGTGCAGATCAACAATGGATCACAAATTGATTGTGGGAGAGAGTATGAGCGTGCAGCGTTTAAAGCGTGGAAGTACTGACCTTACTTTGAGTTTGATTCCATAAAAAGTGACAAAAACATTAGCGTCCGTTGTGCGTGGGAAGAAAACTTCTTTTTACAGCGAAAAAAACCCCTAAACTTCCAAGCAAGTACCGAGTGCGCAACGACGTAATGGGAAACTCACAGAGAAACTCGCAGATTCTTCAACTGACCGCGGCACACCTGCACCAGGGTAAACCTCCGCCTACCGCAATCCTGCTTTACAGGTGAAAATAGAGCAACAGGACCGCTGAGTCTTTGACTTTATTTATGTTCTGCTGTGTTTTACTTGCATCTATTTGAAAGAGTGAGTGTAAACACAAAAAATATTTTATTTTATGTGCTGGAATGTGCAGAAAATAGGTTTAAATGTTAAACAAATTTATTCAAGTCAGAGAATGTTGCATATAATTAAATTTTTGCTTGATGCATAAAGTTAAAAGATTAAAACTGATAAAACAAGTTTAAAAAAAAGAGATTTTTCCATTTGATTACATTTTGTATGATGGATTATGCAGAAAAAGTAGAATTGGGCTGAAAGATCTATCGCTTTATCACCTCTTCAGGTTGTAAATCGTGTTTTTAAAAAGTAACTAAGTAATTAATTACTTTTGAAAATAAGTAATCAGTAAAGTAACTTTTTGGGGGAAGTAATTAGTAATTAGTTACTGATTACTTTTTTCAAGTAACTTGACCAACACTGTCATTCACACACAGGAAGCATTTACATGTACAAGGTGGTTCTCAAGCCAACTTAAATTTTTAAAGGTTAAACAGTGTCACTCAACACTGGTCATGTTTGATTCAAAGAAACATGATACCGATATAATAGACTTAACATTGACTATTAACTGCAGCTACATTAAATAGTCATTTCTGTAAACTCAACCTAAACAAGAGGCAAGGGAGAACTACATCCCTAAAGCTTTACATAAAGAGGTAATCTGACGATTTTATTCTCCTGTAGCTGCAGGAGAATAGAGGGTGCAGGAGGGATAGAAAGATATGTGAGTTAAACTGGCTTGACTTTACCAAGTCAAAAACTAGTCAACTTGAAATAAAAACAGAAGCACAAAAAACACTCACAGTGTGGGTAACACAGTGCTTCTAATCAAACCTAGAGAGAATATATTTGTCAATTTTCAGTACCCACCACCCTGTACAGGACGGTGATTTTCTACTGGGTCTTACCCAGTAGATGATGAAGGGTTTAGCTGGAGCCAGTGTGGGTGAGGGGACTCGCCCAGCCTGACTGCACTGATGACCAGGTGTCTTCCCTGATTGCCCTGATATGAAGAAACCTGAGTACGCTTGCAGGTCAAACTGTATCATCTCCCCTCTTGATTGTGGTACTTGTTAACCTATAGCAGGGGTAGGCAACTCCAGGCCTCGAGTGCCGGTGTCCTGCAGGTTTTAGATCGCACCCTGGGTTAACACACCTAAATCAAATGATTAGTTCATTACCAGGCCTCTGGAGAACTTCAAGAAATGCTGAGGAGTCATTTAGCCCTTTAAATCAGCTGGGATGGATCACGGACACATCTAAAACCTCCAGGACACCGGCACTCGAGGCCTGGAGTTGCCTACCCCTGACCTATAGGATGCTTTTAGAAGCCTAGAGTGCAGCCTTCGAGGGTGTGTTACCTGGAAAGGCTAGAACAACCTACACAAGCTGTTTGGAGTAATAAGGATTAATACTCAGATTTATACCTTTATTTTCTTTTACAAAGGGTTAAGAGAAAATCTACAATTAAATTGACTCTAATTGTGAGAGATTTTATCAAAGCAACTTGGCACAAGCAAAGCAAAAGCACAAATTTTAAAAAATCAAATCGCATCCATCTAATTCACATATCTAATGAAGCTACTCTGAGCTAATGCTGATTTTGTTCTTATATTTGGGAGGAGAGAGATTCGAGGAGATCTAAAGAAGCATTTATATGCATGCAGATGAAAACGACACATGTTGCACACAGCTAGGGCTCAGGGATAATCCAATTTTTCTTATTATATTATTCTTTCTATGATTTAATCAGCTTTAGCGCATATTTATGTAAATTAGATCACAAATTGTTACGTTTAGTTCAAAGTTAAAATGATATTCACAAACTGAGGCTGTATTCATCTGATCTTTATCTGAATTTTAGGTGTTTTTAAAAAAATATATATTTCACTGTTATTCTTATAGATGAAGCAGCTCAAACATCTTTCAGTGATTTTATTGGATGTCATGGCTGCAAAACATGTTACTGATTTAAAATCAAGTATTTGTGAAAGACTACATGAGAATAGTTGAACAGCTCACCATGAGACACTCCAAACATCATCAACAACAGTCCAACTACAGTTTCCATGTCTCCTCACTGTTGATCCAGTCAGCAGCTTTCAAACTTCAAAACCAAACGTGTGTGTTTTGCTCTGAACAGACTGCAGTGTGTCCTGTCAGCAATCGGCCTCAAAGGAGAATGTGTGAATGTGTTGGTGTCAGGTTTTACTGAAGTTCTGTTTATCTTTTCACACACTGAGAGGAAAAAAGGAAGTGACATCAGTTATTCTTCCACTTTTTAGCTTTCAAGCAAATAGACTTCATGTGTGAAGGACTGTGAGAAGGAGAACAAAACATTTGTCATGTATTCTAAAAGAAGCTCTGAGACGGAACTTAAGCTGACTTAGCTTTAGACGTGATGTTCATTGGTTTTTTGTTCCCTTTGTACAGAGATGAGCTATCAAGAAAGCAACTCGCTAGTACTGACTATGTGAAAAATTTAGAGTGATCACATTAGATGTAATAGTAATACATTTCAGACTTTTTACAGTGTTACTCAGTGCAGCAGTTTTCAAACTGTTTTGATTATTGTAACAGATTCATTCACACTGTACTGTTTTTTCACACTTGTCTAAACTTCATGCTTTTTCTTTATAATGTTCCTTTTCTCAAGCAAAGTTTCTCACACCATCTTCCTCTTCTTTGCTCAAGTAAGGTTAGACCACCCAACAATGGTCATAAACCTACAAAGCCGACAGAGGAAGACGTGTGTTAAACTGGCTTCTAAGTACAAATAAGCTGACATAAGATTCAACATTTGACAGTGCACATGTTACGATGTGGTGCTACATATATAAATCTGATCTGGATTGTATTTAAATTAATGAGATCTGTTTTTGTTTACAATTCAAGTCGAAAAATAGTGGAAATGAAAAATGAAAGGTTTTTTGGAGATTCAACTTAGAGAAAACTCTGGCTTCCAGTAGTGTCTTGAAAGGAGTGCATATGAATGTGAGTGGCTATTTATTTTTCATAGCAATGCTATTTAGGTCTTGAATGCAGGGCCGGGGAGTTTTAGCCTTTTTATCAACAAAGAAAAACCCAGGTGAAGAGTTAGGGATGTATTTCTCCACTGCCTCTTGTTTATGTGGCAAGAGGTTATAGAGATGACTGGTAGGTAACGTAGCTCTAGATAACAGCAAATGTTAATGTCAGTTAATGTGTAACAATGTGGCATCATGTTTCTTTAAATAAAGCATGATCAGTGTTGGGTGACATTGCTTAATATTCGTTACGCAAGCAAAAAAGAGGAAGATGGTGTGAGAAATTTAAGTTAGCTTGAGAAATGGAACTTTACAGAGAAAAAGCATGAGGTTTAGACCAGTGTGAAACAAGAGTGCAGTGTGAATGTATCTGTTTTACCACCTTGTAAATGCAAATCAGGTTCCTTTGTGTGGATCACAAAGCAAAATCAAATCAGCAAATTCATTTTTTCACACCAAAATATTTTTTAAATAAAAACACAAGTTAAGACTTTGATGAGGCTACAAGTGATGCTAATAATCTGACCACAATTTCAAAGTTTTCAGATGCAAACAAGTCAGTACAAGAGAGATGATAAATTGTCAACATGTGATATCCCAAGGTCCCAGATTGATTGCAGGTTGGCCGTGATCCCTGCCTGCCTCAGGTACTCCAAGATCACGACCACTCGCTGCACATGCACGCACAGGTGTCGCTTTGAATGATGTATGTAGAAAAAGCATCCAGCCCATGAAGTGTTGGAGAGTTGCTTGGGGTCTGAGCAGAATGATCATGTCAGTTTTTACCTTTATTTTAATAATATTTCAGCATAGAAGCTCAGAGACATACAGATATACAGAGAGAGATGTTGGAACAGTTTAAAAACTTGAGCATTTGTAGAAAAAACTTTGCAAAAAAAAAGTCTCGGCTTCTGGTTTTGACTTCTCCTCCTATACCAGCAGAATTGGCAAAAGTACAGACATTCAGTATTTAAGCAGAAATGCAGATACAAGTGTTGAAAAATTAGCTCTTTGGAGTATGTTTCTACCAGCTATTTTGGTACAAAGCTTACTGAACTTTTTGCTATATTAATGTAACAATCAAATAATATCAGTAGATGGCAGTAAAAACTTTATAATTACCACTGTCATTCCTGTTTAGGTTATTGATCCTAAATGTTGCATTGGTGAGAATAAAGAGAGATCTATGCTTTGTGATATTACGAAGAACTGTATTATTTATTATACTGACATCTAGTAGTCTATTTACTGAATTCCTGAACAGCATATTATAGTTCATCAGTTGGATGACCACAGTTCCTCCCAAAGCTCCAAAATCTGAGTCCCATTCTGTCTGCCATTACAGTAGGTTTCCACACCTGCATTTCCCAACCCCCTGAGCCATGGTCGCTCTGTAACCAGAAGGTCGCCGGTTCGATCCCTGGGCTCTCTGTCCTGGTCGTTGTGTCCTTGGGCAAGACACTTTACCCTACCGTCTACTGGTGTTGGCCAGAGGGGCCGATGGCGCAATATGGCAGCCTTGCTTCTGTCAGTCTGCCCCAGGGCAGCTGTGGCTACAACTGTAGCTTTCCTCCACCAGTGTGTGAATGCGAGAGTGAATGAATAGTGGTATTGTAAAGCGCTTTGAGTGCCTTGAAAAGCGCTATATAAATCCAATCCATTATTATTATTAAATAATGATAATCATCATCATCATCATCATCAAGTAAAGCAAAAATATCACCAGTGTGAGCGTTCGGTCTCTACTACTGTGGCAACATTTGCAAATGTTTAAATAAAACAGTGAGTGTCGTTTATAAAGAGCAAAAACAAGGTTAAATAAATACTTGAGTAAATGATTCATCTTCAGTCCAATTTTATAATGAATATTGTTATTTATATAGTTTAATCAGCTCAACTGTAATAACTGCATTTATTTTAGGTGCATATGTATGTAAATTAGATCATAACATTTGATGTTATTATTATTACAAGACACCAAACAATGTCATTAAAAACAACATTCAAATTATATTCACAAACTGAGACTGTATTTAGCTGATCTTTCTCCAAACTATTATTTTTTCAGTGCCTCATTGTTTCAAATGCTTCATCAATAAGAATATTATCAGACTTATTTCGCTGATTGTACTGGATCCTGTGGCTGCAAAACATGTTTTTGATTTTAAAATGAAGTATTAATGCAGGAAAAGTTGAACAGCTCACCATGAGAAACTCCATACATCATCAACAACAGTCCAACTACAGCTTCCATGTTTTCTCACTGCTGATTCAAGCAGCAGCTGTCAGACCTTTACTCTCAAAAACAAATGTATGTTTTACTCTGAACAGACTGCAGTGTGTCCTGTTAGCCTCAAAGGAGTTCAAACACTGGCAGGTTTTACTCTGTTCTGGGTTTTTTCGTATACTGAGAGAAAACAAGGAAGTGACATCAGTTGTTCTTCTCCTCTTTTTAGATTACAAGAGAATAGAATTAATGGACTGTGAAGAAAAGAATGAAACATTTAACATTTATTTTGAAAGACATTTTGAGACTGACAGCTTAAGTTCCTGAGAGCCCTATGTTTCTGTATTAAAAAGAAATTTCCTTTAGATGACAAAATAAGTATAAATTTAATTGTTTTATAGTTTTCATCTTTAAAAACCCTCCTTCTCTTGTGCTGTTTTGTAGCAGTGTATATACTTGAGACTGTTGACTTTCTCTCTGTCCTGCACTGTCTCTCTTTTTCTTTCTCTCTGATTGTGTAATAAAAGTATGAACATGTATTTATAAGTTACACTTGTGTTTGAATCCTGCAGCTTATCACACATTTGATTTCCATGTGTGACAACTGCAAGTGTCCAGAGTGAGGACAGACTGCGGGACCCGCTGCTGCACATCATCTGTGAGGCTTTGCACCCCTGATGATCCACCAGGACAAACTCAGCAGTGTGTGAGGAAGAGGAGGAGGAAGAGCCAGCAGCAGCTGACAGATGGAAAGAATAGACAGACTGTTCCCTGTTTGTGAAGGACTGCTAGAAAAGTTTAACATAACTAATTGTCTGTCCTGAATCAGTCTTAAGAGGTAATGTTCAAATAATTTTATCATCCAAGTGTTTTCAGTGTGGGAGAAAGTACTCAGGGCCTTCAAGTTACACACTATGAAAGGCAGCAACAAGTGTAATATTCAGAAACTTAAAGTATGTATCAGCAGCAGAATGGACCTAAAAATAAATGTCCATGTTTGTTTGAGTTCTATGAAGCTTTGAGTATTTTGGATTAGTAGCACTGCTGTGTTTGTTGCATCATATTGCTGTAATTGTTTATATGCTTTATATATTCTGAGGTAAGTTGATCTATAGTGTTACATCATATTCTATAAGGATGTTCTGTGTTTGTATACTTTCTGCCCAGTTTGACCCATTTAGCAGATGTCAGCCTGTTTAAGGCTCTGATATCTATTCTGTATGACTTAAAGCAGTTATGACATGGTCTGATTTTCACACCCAATAAAGGAATATTTCATATATCAGTCTACTCTTCATTTTATCAGAAACAGTTATCACAGCTCGTACATTTTCTTTTTACACATATATGTAAACATTGAGCCAAATTTAGTAATGCCAACATAATAACTATATAAATATAAATAACTGCAACTTTACTGAAGCTAGAGTTCACTGCTGTAATAACTAATAATGATTAATATAATAATAACTGTAATATTGGCCATATTATATTTACATTACCAAAGTGAGATGACTTTAGCTTCATTAACAAAATTAGCTGATTGTTATTTATTGGCTAATCTTAAAATGACTGTTCAGTACAGAAATTAAGCCCAACAATCATGTCTCAGCCTCGGATACTTTTCAAACAAAGCTCATACAAACAGATGAACAAAAACATTTTCTCCTTCATTTCTGTCAAACAATGCTGTATGAAACATTTCCAGCGGTGAGTATCATGGTTGCCATTTCACAAGCCTCGCACTTTTGGCCCTCTCGGCCTTTGACGTACATAGACCGCGAAGGCCGCGTCCTCCAAGGATGTAGACCCTGAATTTGGACACGCCATGTCTCCCCAGTCTCTGTCTTGAGGTCAGTCGGTGTGTTTCCTGTTTTACATTGAAGGTCTTTGTCTTATGTCAGTGTATTCTGTTTTGCTTCCTCCCAGTCTCATTTCATCTGATTAGTGTCAGCTGTGTTCCCTGCCCGTTTCCCCATGTTTCCTGTTCCTTGCCTCAGCTCACCGTCCTCAGGTTAATTTGTTATTTCTAGCTTTTCTCAGTATAGGTTCTGTTAGCTTTGTTTTGTTTGTTTATCACCAACTGTAAGTAAAAGCTCACTCTCAGAAAAGTCAGTGCCTGTACTTGGGTCCTTACTTACCTCTCTACATGACCTGATCATGACCGTGACAATGTTACTGTCAAGGTTGGTTAGGTGAAGGACTTAATTGCAAGACTTAAAGCTGGTTGAAAGTAAAAGGGGGTTTATTTACAGAGGAAAACCAGGTGAAATATATACATATAAACAGTACAGCAGGGGAAGAGGGGCTCCGGGGAAACCAGGGGAGAATGTCCAGTGCAGGGAAATATCCACACTCCTCTTTGCATTGTCTGTGACTACAAGCACTCCATATATATATATAAAAAAAAAAAAACACCCAGCACGCCCCTGTGGGCGGTTTATCCTTCAAGCTCGGGTCCTCTACCAGAGGCCTGGAAGCTTGAGGGTCCTGCGCAGTATCTTAGCTGTTCCCAGGACTGCGCTCTTCTGGACAGAGATCTCCGATGTTATTCCCGGGATCTGCTGGAGCCACTCGCCTAGCTTGGGAGTCACCGCACCTAGTGCTCCGATTACCACGGGGACCACCGTTACCTTCACCCTCCACATCCTCTCGAGCTCTTCTCTGAGCCCTTGGTATTTCTCCAGCTTCTCGTGTTCCTTCTTCCTGATATTGCTGTCATTCGGAACCGCTACATCGATCACTACGGCCGTCTTCTTCTGTTTGTCTACCACCACTATGTCCGGTTGGTTAGCCACCACCATTTTGTCCGTCTGTATCTGGAAGTCCCACAGGATCTTAGCTCGGTCATTCTCCACCACCCTTGGGGGCATCTCCCATTTTGACCTCGGGACTTCCAGGTTATACTCGGCACAGATGTTCCTGTACACTATGCCGGCCACTTGGTTATGGCGTTCCATGTATGCCTTGCCTGCTAGCATCTTGCACCCTGCTGTTATGTGCTGGATTGTCTCTGGGGCATCTTTACACAGCCTGCACCTGGGGTCTTGCCTGGTGTGATAGACCCCAGCCTCTATGGATCTTGTACTCAGAGCTTGTTCTTGTGCTGCCATGATTAGTGCCTCTGTGCTGTCTTTCAGTCCAGCTTTGTCCAGCCACTGGTAGGATTTCTGGATATCAGCCACCTCCTCTATCTGCCGGTGGTACATACCGTGCAGGGGCCTGTCCTTCCATGATGGTTCCTCGTCTCCCTCCTCTTTCTTGGGTTTCTGCTGACTGAAACCCAAGAAACCCAAGCAGCAGGCAGCATATATATATATATATATATATATATATACACGATACACAAAATTCACGGTTCGGTTCGGTTCGATAATTTGGTGTCACAGTTCGATATATTTTCGATACAAAAAAAAATGTTCATGCCTTTTTAATTTGTCATTTATTAAAATTATAAATATATATTTTAACTCAAAAGTACAGTTTTTAAATTTAACCCTAACCCTTGTGCGTGTTTTTTATTTTGACAGCGAATGCGCACCTGCGGACCACTTATGTGCAGCCCCGGTTATTTAGCTCGTATAGTGCGTGTGTAAAAGCAGCAGGATATATATCTTAGTTATGCTGAGCCAAATAAGACAGGTCAGGGTGAAGAAGTGACAGCCAAAGAAAAGCTTACCACAAAACGGAAAAGTTATGACAAATCAGACTATAAGGCAAAAAGAAAGTGCAGCTTTATGGTTCCATGGACAAAAGAATTTCTGTGGCTGCAATATGACGAGCTATATAACCGGGGCTGCACATAAGTGGTCCGCAGGTGCGCGCATTCGCTGTCAAAAAAAAAAAAAAAAAACGCGCACAAGATATGAAGTTGCAAAGTGTGTTTGCATACATAAGATTTTCTGGAGGAGGACAGACATTTGTTTAGAACTCTTAAAGATGTCGAAGAAGCAAGCTCCCTTAAGCAATAACTTTGGTGTTCCTCCACCTCCAAACAAATGTCAGAAGGAGTCCGAACCACAAAAGAAGCACGTATTCTCGGAAGAGTGGTTGCAGGAGGTGAGCTGGCTTCAAACAAATGATGAACGCACAGAGATGTGGTGCGGAATGTGCCGTGAAAATCCCACTCTAGTGGACAAAAACGGTGCCTTTTATTTGTATGCAAACGCGTGTTGCAACTTCTTATCTGGTGCGCGTCTTTTATTTTGACAGCGAATGCCACATGCGGACCACTTATGTGCACCCGTGTAAATAACATAATGTTCTGCCGGGTGTGTTGTTGGTTTTCTCTCGATTTCTGAGTCGACAAGCGCCTTTGTTACTGGGACCAGTCATTTTAAGAAAGGCCCCCATTAGAACCCATGAGAAATGCAAGAAATGCATTATTGCTCAGTCTGCAATATCTTTCCCAGAACAAACACCAATTGCAAATAACATACTAAAAATAAACCTGAAAAATCTGTTTAGAACAGCGTACTATGTTGCAAAGAGTGAACTACCACTGGCAAAATTTATCAGTCTTTGCAAACTTCAAAAAGCAAATGGCCTAGATCTTGGTTCCACTTACCTCTGACCCGTGACTTCAGTGGAAATTTCAAATTCAGGATCTGACACAGACTGATTCATGTCCTACACAGTTCTTACAAGTTCATAGAAATTTCTGTTCAATTAGAACCAAGTATTTGAGTTGATGATTGTAATTTTTATACAATGTTGTAATTTGTTTTCAACAATTTTTTGATTAATGTTTTGTTTCCTTTACAATATTATACTTTAATGTATAATATTGTAAAGGAAACAAAACATCAATCAAAAAATTGCTCTCTTTTTTATTCGGGCTACTTACATTTATTTTGGGCTACCAAAAACTGAAGAGTCCCTGCCCGAAGGGCTACCAGGGATTTTGAAATTTTGAGAGCCCTGAGATATATTTATTTTTTTAATTACTTTTGTTTCAGCAACATTAAATTTAAAAACTGTACTTTTGAGTTAAAATATATATTTATAATTTTAATAAATGACAAATTAAAAAGGCATGAACATTTTTTTTGTATTGAAAAAATATCGAACCGTGACACCAAAGTATCGAACCGAACCGAACCGTGAATTTTGTGTATCGTTGCACCCCTAGTATATATATATACATGGTGGTGGCTAACCAACCGGACATTGTGGTGGTAGACAAACAGAAGAAGACGGCCATAGTGATCGATGTAGCGGTTCCGAATGACAGCAACATCAGGAGGAAGGAACACGAGAAGCTCAAGAAATACCAAGGGCTCAGAGAAGAGCTCGAGAAGATGTGGAAGGTGAAGGTGATGGTGGTCCCAGTGGTAATCGGAGCACTAGGTGCGGTGACTCCCAAACTTGGCGAGTGGCTCCAGCAGATCCCGGGAACAACATTGGAGATCTCTGTCCAGAAGAGCGCAGTCCTGGGAACAGCTAAGATACTGCGCAGGACCCTCAAGCTCCCAGGCCTCTGGTAGAGGACCCGAGCTCGAAGGATTGACCGCCCGCAGGGGCGAGTGGGGAATTTTTTTTTTTTTTAATATATTTATTTCATCTGATCTCTGTACGAGTGATGCAACAGGTTTGAGCTCATCAGACTTGTTAAAGTCTGACAAGTTCAGCAGTGTTGTTACAGATGTGTGTTTGTGCACACATGTGTGCCTTTTATAATGGCAGATCATTTCCAAGTTGTACACTAGATTACTAATGACCACAATAACAGAAACAGCAGTTTGTCTTTGGGTTTAAACTGATCTTTTGTTTGGTGACAAGGATACGTTCTCCAAGAAAGCTGGTGAGTGTCATTTCACAGAATAGAAGCACAGATATTTGCACAGTATGCTTGTACAGACTGTACAAACAGGAAGTGTTTGTCTGTGATGACTCAATGACCTTGAATTGCCTGTATAAATGTTTTATTTCATTTTAAATGTATCTTCGGGCTTCTTTTTGTTTCCTTTAGTACTTCTGTTGAAGCTGTTCCTCGAACACCTCCAATGCTGTCTGATTTTGTGATGTTACAGCATCACGTTGCTGCTTTGTGACTGAATTAGTTCTATGAAGATTTTTAGGCACAATCCAAACAACTGGTTCCTTGTTTTTACTGTCTGAAAATTATCACCCATTGTTTTAAAGAATGTTTACTCACGGCGGTTTCAATATTTGTTCTGTCAGCAGTGTTATCTTTTAAGGTACATGAGTGATGTGCTTGCTAACAAAGCCAGTGGCCAGCAAAGGTTGTTCTGCATTTATCCTCTAAATGTACATAAATAAATGTAACTAAATAGGGTTCTTGACTGTGCCCCACATTTTCTACAAAAGAAAAAACACCTGGGTTGTAATATGAGTTTTTTTTATACTGAAACTTGAAATGCATTTTTAGTCATGAAATAACCAGGAAAAAATAATGAAGTTTAATAACCATTGTTACATAAAATATCCCAAAAGTGTTTATGTGCATAGTCAGACACTAAAGAGTTGCTTTCTCCAGACTTTGCACAGAGCACTGCATTCATCAGATAGAGAAGGACTGCCTGAACAGAACAGAAGAGAGTAAAGTTTAACCTTCAAAAAATGCTTTGGAAGATTTCCCACATTTAAACCCCAAATTAATAACAATGGATTGCATTTGTATAGAGCTTTTTGAGGCCCTCAAAGCACTTTACAATTCCACTATTCATTCACTCTCACATTCACACACTGGTGTGTGTCAAGCTACAGTTGTAGCCACAACTGCCCTGGGGCAGACAGACAGAAGCCAGGCTGCCATATCGCGCCATCGGCCCCTCTGGCCATCACCAGTGGGTGAAGTGGCTTGCCCAAGGACACAACAACTTAGACTGTCCGAGCCGGGGCTCGAACCAGCAACCTTCTGATTACAAGACGAACTGCCAACTCTTGAGCCACGATCGCCCCTTTGAATTAAGTAAAGCAATTAAGACCAGATAGATCACGTATTCAATTAAATCTTGGAAGCATTGTAAAACAATTATTATCAGAGGAAGTAATGTCTTTGTGATGGCGGGTGTAGAAGAAAGAAAAAGCCAACAGACCATCCCTTTCATACCTGCACATGGCCCCTATACTTGAAATGATAACCTTCTAGAGGCCTCCCCTCATGTGACATGATAAAGAAACCACTGACAGTTGTCACACCTGTCAACCAGTTATTACCTAATAACAACCAGTTATTAGAAGCACTTCTTTCGTCCTGTCTTCCTCCATCTTAACATCTTTGGACGTGATTTCTGTGATTGCTGCTACTGTTGTGCATGTTGAAATAAACTGGCATTGACATGTTTGATGGGTTCATAAAGAGTTTGTCCTACCAATATAAAAATATAACCATTATAAACCAGCTAAACTGCACATGCAGACCAATGGTTCTGTTGTTTAACCTGCTCTCACAGACATACATGGGTAGATAATAGACAAAAAAAAATGTCGCCCAGTAAACCTGATACAGTACAACAGCACAAGCGACTGGAACCTTCAAAATGATCATACAGTGGCTGCTGCAGGACAAACAGACAGCCAAGTGAGATCCAAAACAAAGAAGTTTCATTAACATTCCCACTTTTTGCATTATACAGGCAATTCAAGGTCATTGAGTCATCACAGACAAACACTTCCTGTTTGTACAGTCTGTACAAGCATACTGTGCAAATATCTGTGCTTCTATTCTGTGAAATGACACTCACCAGCTTTCTTGGAGAACGTATCCTTGTCACCAAACAAAAGATCAGTTTAAACCCAAAGACAAACTGCTGTTTCTGTTATTGTGGTCATTAGTAATCTAGTGTACAACTTGGAAATGATCTGCCATTATAAAAGGCACACATGTGTGCACAAACACACATCTGTAACAACACTGCTGAACTTGTCAGACTTTAACAAGTCTGATGAGCTCAAACCTGTTGCATCACTCGTACAGAGATCAGATGAAATAAATATATTAAAAAAAAAAAAAATTCCCCACTCGCCCCTGCGGGCGGTCAATCCTTCGAGCTCGGGTCCTCTACCAGAGGCCTGGGAGCTTGAGGGTCCTGCGCAGTATCTTAGCTGTTCCCAGGACTGCGCTCTTCTGGACAGAGATCTCCAATGTTGTTCCCGGGATCTGCTGGAGCCACTCGCCAAGTTTGGGAGTCACCGCACCTAGTGCTCCGATTACCACTGGGACCACCATCACCTTCACCTTCCACATCTTCTCGAGCTCTTCTCTGAGCCCTTGGTATTTCTTGAGCTTCTCGTGTTCCTTCCTCCTGATGTTGCTGTCATTCGGAACCGCTACATCGATCACTATGGCCGTCTTCTTCTGTTTGTCTACCACCACAATGTCCGGTTGGTTAGCCACCACC
This sequence comes from Copadichromis virginalis, assembly GCF_057382275.1. Taxonomy (NCBI): domain Eukaryota; kingdom Metazoa; phylum Chordata; class Actinopteri; order Cichliformes; family Cichlidae; genus Copadichromis; species Copadichromis virginalis. Next base: position 30,046,532 of record NC_140619.1, read on the forward strand.
ATGTATATATATATACTAGGGGTGCAACGATACACAAAATTCACGGTTCGGTTCGGTTCGATACTTTGGTGTCACGGTTCGATATTTTTTCAATACAAAAAAAATGTTCATGCCTTTTTAATTTGTCATTTATTAAAATTATAAATATATATTTTAACTCAAAAGTACAGTTTTTAAATTTAATGTTGCTGAAACAAAAGTAATTAAAAAAATAAATATATCTCAGGGCTCTCAAAATTTCAAAATCCCTGGTAGCCCTTCGGGCAGGGACTCTTCAGTTTTTGGTAGCCCAAAATAAATGTAAGTAGCCCAAATAAAAAAGAGAGCAATTTTTTGATTGATGTTTTGTTTCCTTTACAATATTATACATTAAAGTATAATATTGTAAAGGAAACAAAACATTAATCAAAAAATTGTTGAAAACAAATTACAACATTGTATAAAAATTACAATCATCAACTCAAATACTTGGTTCTAATTGAACAGAAATTTCTATGAACTTGTAAGAACTGTGTAGGACATGAATCAGTCTGTGTCAGATCCTGAATTTGAAATTTCCACTGAAGTCACGGGTCAGAGGTAAGTGGAACCAAGATCTAGGCCATTTGCTTTTTGAAGTTTGCAAAGACTGATAAATTTTGCCAGTGGTAGTTCACTCTTTGCAACATAGTACGCTGTTCTAAACAGATTTTTCAGGTTTATTTTTAGTATGTTATTTGCAATTGGTGTTTGTTCTGGGAAAGATATTGCAGACTGAGCAATAATGCATTTCTTGCATTTCTCATGGGTTCTAATGGGGGCCTTTCTTAAAATGACTGGTCCCAGTAACAAAGGCGCTTGTCGACTCAGAAATCGAGAGAAAACCAACAACACACCCGGCAGAACATTATGTTATTTACACGGGTGCACATAAGTGGTCCGCATGTGGCATTCGCTGTCAAAATAAAAGACGCGCACCAGATAAGAAGTTGCAACACGCGTTTGCATACAAATAAAAGGCACCGTTTTTGTCCACTAGAGTGGGATTTTCACGGCACATTCCGCACCACATCTCTGTGCGTTCATCATTTGTTTGAAGCCAGCTCACCTCCTGCAACCACTCTTCCGAGAATACGTGCTTCTTTTGTGGTTCGGACTCCTTCTGACATTTGTTTGGAGGTGGAGGAACACCAAAGTTATTGCTTAAGGGAGCTTGCTTCTTCGACATCTTTAAGAGTTCTAAACAAATGTCTGTCCTCCTCCAGAAAATCTTATGTATGCAAACACACTTTGCAACTTCATATCTTGTGCGCGTTTTTTTTTTTTTTTTTTGACAGCGAATGCGCGCACCTGCGGACCACTTATGTGCAGCCCCGGTTATATAGCTCGTCATATTGCAGCCACAGAAATTCTTTTGTCCATGGAACCATAAAGCTGCACTTTCTTTTTGCCTTATAGTCTGATTTGTCATAACTTTTCCGTTTTGTGGTAAGCTTTTCTTTGGCTGTCACTTCTTCACCCTGACCTGTCTTATTTGGCTCAGCATAACTAAGATATATATCCTGCTGCTTTTACACACGCACTATACGAGCTAAATAACCGGGGCTGCACATAAGTGGTCCGCAGGTGCGCATTCGCTGTCAAAATAAAAAACACGCACAAGGGTTAGGGTTAAATTTAAAAACTGTACTTTTGAGTTAAAATATATATTTATAATTTTAATAAATGACAAATTAAAAAGGCATGAACATTTTTTTTTGTATCGAAAATATATCGAACTGTGACACCAAATTATCGAACCGAACCGAACCGTGAATTTTGTGTATCGTGTATATATATATATATATATATATATATATATATATGCTGCCTGCTGCTTGGGTTTCTTGGGTTTCAGGCAGCAGAAACCCAAGAAAGAGGAGGGAGACGAGGAACCATCATGGAAGGACAGGCCCCTGCACGGTATGTACCACCGGCAGATAGAGGAGGTGGCTGATATCCAGAAATCCTACCAGTGGCTGGACAAAGCTGGACTGAAAGACAGCACAGAGGCACTAATCATGGCAGCACAAGAACAAGCTCTGAGTACAAGATCCATAGAGGCTGGGGTCTATCACACCAGGCAAGACCCCAGGTGCAGGCTGTGTAAAGATGCCCCAGAGACAATCCAGCACATAACAGCAGGGTGCAAGATGCTAGCAGGCAAGGCATACATGGAACGCCATAACCAAGTGGCCGGCATAGTGTACAGGAACATCTGTGCCGAGTATAACCTGGAAGTCCCGAGGTCAAAATGGGAGATGCCCCCAAGGGTGGTGGAGAATGACCGAGCTAAGATCCTGTGGGACTTCCAGATACAGACGGACAAAATGGTGGTGGCTAACCAACCGGACATAGTGGTGGTAGACAAACAGAAGAAGACGGCCGTAGTGATCGATGTAGCGGTTCCGAATGACAGCAATATCAGGAAGAAGGAACACGAGAAGCTGGAGAAATACCAAGGGCTCAGAGAAGAGCTCGAGAGGATGTGGAGGGTGAAGGTAACGGTGGTCCCCGTGGTAATCGGAGCACTAGGTGCGGTGACTCCCAAGCTAGGCGAGTGGCTCCAGCAGATCCCGGGAATAACATCGGAGATCTCTGTCCAGAAGAGCGCAGTCCTGGGAACAGCTAAGATACTGCGCAGGACCCTCAAGCTCCCAGGCCTCTGGTAGAGGACCCGAGCTCGAAGGATTGACCGCCCGCAGGGGCGAGTGGGGAATTTTTTTTTTTTTTAATATATTTATTTCATCTGATCTCTGTACGAGTGATGCAACAGGTTTGAGCTCATCAGACTTGTTAAAGTCTGACAAGTTCAGCAGTGTTGTTACAGATGTGTGTTTGTGCACACATGTGTGCCTTTTATAATGGCAGATCATTTCCAAGTTGTACACTAGATTACTAATGACCACAATAACAGAAACAGCAGTTTGTCTTTGGGTTTAAACTGATCTTTTGTTTGGTGACAAGGATACGTTCTCCAAGAAAGCTGGTGAGTGTCATTTCACAGAATAGAAGCACAGATATTTGCACAGTATGCTTGTACAGACTGTACAAACAGGAAGTGTTTGTCTGTGATGACTCAATGACCTTGAATTGCCTGTATAAATGTTTTATTTCATTTTAAATGTATCTTCGGGCTTCTTTTTGTTTCCTTTAGTACTTCTGTTGAAGCTGTTCCTCGAACACCTCCAATGCTGTCTGATTTTGTGATGTTACAGCATCACGTTGCTGCTTTGTGACTGAATTAGTTCTATGAAGATTTTTAGGCACAATCCAAACAACTGGTTCCTTGTTTTTACTGTCTGAAAATTATCACCCATTGTTTTAAAGAATGTTTACTCACGGCGGTTTCAATATTTGTTCTGTCAGCAGTGTTATCTTTTAAGGTACATGAGTGATGTGCTTGCTAACAAAGCCAGTGGCCAGCAAAGGTTGTTCTGCATTTATCCTCTAAATGTACATAAATAAATGTAACTAAATAGGGTTCTTGACTGTGCCCCACATTTTCTACAAAAGAAAAAACACCTGGGTTGTAATATGAGTTTTTTTTATACTGAAACTTGAAATGCATTTTTAGTCATGAAATAACCAGGAAAAAATAATGAAGTTTAATAACCATTGTTACATAAAATATCCCAAAAGTGTTTATGTGCATAGTCAGACACTAAAGAGTTGCTTTCTCCAGACTTTGCACAGAGCACTGCATTCATCAGATAGAGAAGGACTGCCTGAACAGAACAGAAGAGAGTAAAGTTTAACCTTCAAAAAATGCTTTGGAAGATTTCCCACATTTAAACCCCAAATTAATAACAATGGATTGCATTTGTATAGAGCTTTTTGAGGCCCTCAAAGCACTTTACAATTCCACTATTCATTCACTCTCACATTCACACACTGGTGTGTGTCAAGCTACAGTTGTAGCCACAACTGCCCTGGGGCAGACAGACAGAAGCCAGGCTGCCATATCGCGCCATCGGCCCCTCTGGCCATCACCAGTGGGTGAAGTGGCTTGCCCAAGGACACAACAACTTAGACTGTCCGAGCCGGGGCTCGAACCAGCAACCTTCTGATTACAAGACGAACTGCCAACTCTTGAGCCACGATCGCCCCTTTGAATTAAGTAAAGCAATTAAGACCAGATAGATCACGTATTCAATTAAATCTTGGAAGCATTGTAAAACAATTATTATCAGAGGAAGTAATGTCTTTGTGATGGCGGGTGTAGAAGAAAGAAAAAGCCAACAGACCATCCCTTTCATACCTGCACATGGCCCCTATACTTGAAATGATAACCTTCTAGAGGCCTCCCCTCATGTGACATGATAAAGAAACCACTGACAGTTGTCACACCTGTCAACCAGTTATTACCTAATAACAACCAGTTATTAGAAGCACTTCTTTCGTCCTGTCTTCCTCCATCTTAACATCTTTGGACGTGATTTCTGTGATTGCTGCTACTGTTGTGCATGTTGAAATAAACTGGCATTGACATGTTTGATGGGTTCATAAAGAGTTTGTCCTACCAATATAAAAATATAACCATTATAAACCAGCTAAACTGCACATGCAGACCAATGGTTCTGTTGTTTAACCTGCTCTCACAGACATACATGGGTAGATAATAGACAAAAAAAAATGTCGCCCAGTAAACCTGATACAGTACAACAGCACAAGCGACTGGAACCTTCAAAATGATCATACAGTGGCTGCTGCAGGACAAACAGACAGCCAAGTGAGATCCAAAACAAAGAAGTTTCATTAACATTCCCACTTTTTGCATTATACAGGCAATTCAAGGTCATTGAGTCATCACAGACAAACACTTCCTGTTTGTACAGTCTGTACAAGCATACTGTGCAAATATCTGTGCTTCTATTCTGTGAAATGACACTCACCAGCTTTCTTGGAGAACGTATCCTTGTCACCAAACAAAAGATCAGTTTAAACCCAAAGACAAACTGCTGTTTCTGTTATTGTGGTCATTAGTAATCTAGTGTACAACTTGGAAATGATCTGCCATTATAAAAGGCACACATGTGTGCACAAACACACATCTGTAACAACACTGCTGAACTTGTCAGACTTTAACAAGTCTGATGAGCTCAAACCTGTTGCATCACTCGTACAGAGATCAGATGAAATAAATATATTAAAAAAAAAAAAAATTCCCCACTCGCCCCTGCGGGCGGTCAATCCTTCGAGCTCGGGTCCTCTACCAGAGGCCTGGGAGCTTGAGGGTCCTGCGCAGTATCTTAGCTGTTCCCAGGACTGCGCTCTTCTGGACAGAGATCTCCAATGTTGTTCCCGGGATCTGCTGGAGCCACTCGCCAAGTTTGGGAGTCACCGCACCTAGTGCTCCGATTACCACTGGGACCACCATCACCTTCACCTTCCACATCTTCTCGAGCTCTTCTCTGAGCCCTTGGTATTTCTTGAGCTTCTCGTGTTCCTTCCTCCTGATGTTGCTGTCATTCGGAACCGCTACATCGATCACTATGGCCGTCTTCTTCTGTTTGTCTACCACCACAATGTCCGGTTGGTTAGCCACCACCATGTATATATATATACTAGGGGTGCAACGATACACAAAATTCACGGTTCGGTTCGGTTCGATACTTTGGTGTCACGGTTCGATATTTTTTCAATACAAAAAAAATGTTCATGCCTTTTTAATTTGTCATTTATTAAAATTATAAATATATATTTTAACTCAAAAGTACAGTTTTTAAATTTAATGTTGCTGAAACAAAAGTAATTAAAAAAATAAATATATCTCAGGGCTCTCAAAATTTCAAAATCCCTGGTAGCCCTTCGGGCAGGGACTCTTCAGTTTTTGGTAGCCCAAAATAAATGTAAGTAGCCCAAATAAAAAAGAGAGCAATTTTTTGATTGATGTTTTGTTTCCTTTACAATATTATACATTAAAGTATAATATTGTAAAGGAAACAAAACATTAATCAAAAAATTGTTGAAAACAAATTACAACATTGTATAAAAATTACAATCATCAACTCAAATACTTGGTTCTAATTGAACAGAAATTTCTATGAACTTGTAAGAACTGTGTAGGACATGAATCAGTCTGTGTCAGATCCTGAATTTGAAATTTCCACTGAAGTCACGGGTCAGAGGTAAGTGGAACCAAGATCTAGGCCATTTGCTTTTTGAAGTTTGCAAAGACTGATAAATTTTGCCAGTGGTAGTTCACTCTTTGCAACATAGTACGCTGTTCTAAACAGATTTTTCAGGTTTATTTTTAGTATGTTATTTGCAATTGGTGTTTGTTCTGGGAAAGATATTGCAGACTGAGCAATAATGCATTTCTTGCATTTCTCATGGGTTCTAATGGGGGCCTTTCTTAAAATGACTGGTCCCAGTAACAAAGGCGCTTGTCGACTCAGAAATCGAGAGAAAACCAACAACACACCCGGCAGAACATTATGTTATTTACACGGGTGCACATAAGTGGTCCGCATGTGGCATTCGCTGTCAAAATAAAAGACGCGCACCAGATAAGAAGTTGCAACACGCGTTTGCATACAAATAAAAGGCACCGTTTTTGTCCACTAGAGTGGGATTTTCACGGCACATTCCGCACCACATCTCTGTGCGTTCATCATTTGTTTGAAGCCAGCTCACCTCCTGCAACCACTCTTCCGAGAATACGTGCTTCTTTTGTGGTTCGGACTCCTTCTGACATTTGTTTGGAGGTGGAGGAACACCAAAGTTATTGCTTAAGGGAGCTTGCTTCTTCGACATCTTTAAGAGTTCTAAACAAATGTCTGTCCTCCTCCAGAAAATCTTATGTATGCAAACACACTTTGCAACTTCATATCTTGTGCGCGTTTTTTTTTTTTTTTTTTGACAGCGAATGCGCGCACCTGCGGACCACTTATGTGCAGCCCCGGTTATATAGCTCGTCATATTGCAGCCACAGAAATTCTTTTGTCCATGGAACCATAAAGCTGCACTTTCTTTTTGCCTTATAGTCTGATTTGTCATAACTTTTCCGTTTTGTGGTAAGCTTTTCTTTGGCTGTCACTTCTTCACCCTGACCTGTCTTATTTGGCTCAGCATAACTAAGATATATATCCTGCTGCTTTTACACACGCACTATACGAGCTAAATAACCGGGGCTGCACATAAGTGGTCCGCAGGTGCGCATTCGCTGTCAAAATAAAAAACACGCACAAGGGTTAGGGTTAAATTTAAAAACTGTACTTTTGAGTTAAAATATATATTTATAATTTTAATAAATGACAAATTAAAAAGGCATGAACATTTTTTTTTGTATCGAAAATATATCGAACTGTGACACCAAATTATCGAACCGAACCGAACCGTGAATTTTGTGTATCGTGTATATATATATATATATATATATATATATATATGCTGCCTGCTGCTTGGGTTTCTTGGGTTTCAGGCAGCAGAAACCCAAGAAAGAGGAGGGAGACGAGGAACCATCATGGAAGGACAGGCCCCTGCACGGTATGTACCACCGGCAGATAGAGGAGGTGGCTGATATCCAGAAATCCTACCAGTGGCTGGACAAAGCTGGACTGAAAGACAGCACAGAGGCACTAATCATGGCAGCACAAGAACAAGCTCTGAGTACAAGATCCATAGAGGCTGGGGTCTATCACACCAGGCAAGACCCCAGGTGCAGGCTGTGTAAAGATGCCCCAGAGACAATCCAGCACATAACAGCAGGGTGCAAGATGCTAGCAGGCAAGGCATACATGGAACGCCATAACCAAGTGGCCGGCATAGTGTACAGGAACATCTGTGCCGAGTATAACCTGGAAGTCCCGAGGTCAAAATGGGAGATGCCCCCAAGGGTGGTGGAGAATGACCGAGCTAAGATCCTGTGGGACTTCCAGATACAGACGGACAAAATGGTGGTGGCTAACCAACCGGACATAGTGGTGGTAGACAAACAGAAGAAGACGGCCGTAGTGATCGATGTAGCGGTTCCGAATGACAGCAATATCAGGAAGAAGGAACACGAGAAGCTGGAGAAATACCAAGGGCTCAGAGAAGAGCTCGAGAGGATGTGGAGGGTGAAGGTAACGGTGGTCCCCGTGGTAATCGGAGCACTAGGTGCGGTGACTCCCAAGCTAGGCGAGTGGCTCCAGCAGATCCCGGGAATAACATCGGAGATCTCTGTCCAGAAGAGCGCAGTCCTGGGAACAGCTAAGATACTGCGCAGGACCCTCAAGCTCCCAGGCCTCTGGTAGAGGACCCGAGCTCGAAGGATTGACCGCCCGCAGGGGCGAGTGGGGAATTTTTTTTTTTTTTAATATATTTATTTCATCTGATCTCTGTACGAGTGATGCAACAGGTTTGAGCTCATCAGACTTGTTAAAGTCTGACAAGTTCAGCAGTGTTGTTACAGATGTGTGTTTGTGCACACATGTGTGCCTTTTATAATGGCAGATCATTTCCAAGTTGTACACTAGATTACTAATGACCACAATAACAGAAACAGCAGTTTGTCTTTGGGTTTAAACTGATCTTTTGTTTGGTGACAAGGATACGTTCTCCAAGAAAGCTGGTGAGTGTCATTTCACAGAATAGAAGCACAGATATTTGCACAGTATGCTTGTACAGACTGTACAAACAGGAAGTGTTTGTCTGTGATGACTCAATGACCTTGAATTGCCTGTATAAATGTTTTATTTCATTTTAAATGTATCTTCGGGCTTCTTTTTGTTTCCTTTAGTACTTCTGTTGAAGCTGTTCCTCGAACACCTCCAATGCTGTCTGATTTTGTGATGTTACAGCATCACGTTGCTGCTTTGTGACTGAATTAGTTCTATGAAGATTTTTAGGCACAATCCAAACAACTGGTTCCTTGTTTTTACTGTCTGAAAATTATCACCCATTGTTTTAAAGAATGTTTACTCACGGCGGTTTCAATATTTGTTCTGTCAGCAGTGTTATCTTTTAAGGTACATGAGTGATGTGCTTGCTAACAAAGCCAGTGGCCAGCAAAGGTTGTTCTGCATTTATCCTCTAAATGTACATAAATAAATGTAACTAAATAGGGTTCTTGACTGTGCCCCACATTTTCTACAAAAGAAAAAACACCTGGGTTGTAATATGAGTTTTTTTTATACTGAAACTTGAAATGCATTTTTAGTCATGAAATAACCAGGAAAAAATAATGAAGTTTAATAACCATTGTTACATAAAATATCCCAAAAGTGTTTATGTGCATAGTCAGACACTAAAGAGTTGCTTTCTCCAGACTTTGCACAGAGCACTGCATTCATCAGATAGAGAAGGACTGCCTGAACAGAACAGAAGAGAGTAAAGTTTAACCTTCAAAAAATGCTTTGGAAGATTTCCCACATTTAAACCCCAAATTAATAACAATGGATTGCATTTGTATAGAGCTTTTTGAGGCCCTCAAAGCACTTTACAATTCCACTATTCATTCACTCTCACATTCACACACTGGTGTGTGTCAAGCTACAGTTGTAGCCACAACTGCCCTGGGGCAGACAGACAGAAGCCAGGCTGCCATATCGCGCCATCGGCCCCTCTGGCCATCACCAGTGGGTGAAGTGGCTTGCCCAAGGACACAACAACTTAGACTGTCCGAGCCGGGGCTCGAACCAGCAACCTTCTGATTACAAGACGAACTGCCAACTCTTGAGCCACGATCGCCCCTTTGAATTAAGTAAAGCAATTAAGACCAGATAGATCACGTATTCAATTAAATCTTGGAAGCATTGTAAAACAATTATTATCAGAGGAAGTAATGTCTTTGTGATGGCGGGTGTAGAAGAAAGAAAAAGCCAACAGACCATCCCTTTCATACCTGCACATGGCCCCTATACTTGAAATGATAACCTTCTAGAGGCCTCCCCTCATGTGACATGATAAAGAAACCACTGACAGTTGTCACACCTGTCAACCAGTTATTACCTAATAACAACCAGTTATTAGAAGCACTTCTTTCGTCCTGTCTTCCTCCATCTTAACATCTTTGGACGTGATTTCTGTGATTGCTGCTACTGTTGTGCATGTTGAAATAAACTGGCATTGACATGTTTGATGGGTTCATAAAGAGTTTGTCCTACCAATATAAAAATATAACCATTATAAACCAGCTAAACTGCACATGCAGACCAATGGTTCTGTTGTTTAACCTGCTCTCACAGACATACATGGGTAGATAATAGACAAAAAAAAATGTCGCCCAGTAAACCTGATACAGTACAACAGCACAAGCGACTGGAACCTTCAAAATGATCATACAGTGGCTGCTGCAGGACAAACAGACAGCCAAGTGAGATCCAAAACAAAGAAGTTTCATTAACATTCCCACTTTTTGCATTATACAGGCAATTCAAGGTCATTGAGTCATCACAGACAAACACTTCCTGTTTGTACAGTCTGTACAAGCATACTGTGCAAATATCTGTGCTTCTATTCTGTGAAATGACACTCACCAGCTTTCTTGGAGAACGTATCCTTGTCACCAAACAAAAGATCAGTTTAAACCCAAAGACAAACTGCTGTTTCTGTTATTGTGGTCATTAGTAATCTAGTGTACAACTTGGAAATGATCTGCCATTATAAAAGGCACACATGTGTGCACAAACACACATCTGTAACAACACTGCTGAACTTGTCAGACTTTAACAAGTCTGATGAGCTCAAACCTGTTGCATCACTCGTACAGAGATCAGATGAAATAAATATATTAAAAAAAAAAAAAATTCCCCACTCGCCCCTGCGGGCGGTCAATCCTTCGAGCTCGGGTCCTCTACCAGAGGCCTGGGAGCTTGAGGGTCCTGCGCAGTATCTTAGCTGTTCCCAGGACTGCGCTCTTCTGGACAGAGATCTCCAATGTTGTTCCCGGGATCTGCTGGAGCCACTCGCCAAGTTTGGGAGTCACCGCACCTAGTGCTCCGATTACCACTGGGACCACCATCACCTTCACCTTCCACATCTTCTCGAGCTCTTCTCTGAGCCCTTGGTATTTCTTGAGCTTCTCGTGTTCCTTCCTCCTGATGTTGCTGTCATTCGGAACCGCTACATCGATCACTATGGCCGTCTTCTTCTGTTTGTCTACCACCACAATGTCCGGTTGGTTAGCCACCACCATGTATATATATATACTAGGGGTGCAACGATACACAAAATTCACGGTTCGGTTCGGTTCGATACTTTGGTGTCACGGTTCGATATTTTTTCAATACAAAAAAAATGTTCATGCCTTTTTAATTTGTCATTTATTAAAATTATAAATATATATTTTAACTCAAAAGTACAGTTTTTAAATTTAATGTTGCTGAAACAAAAGTAATTAAAAAAATAAATATATCTCAGGGCTCTCAAAATTTCAAAATCCCTGGTAGCCCTTCGGGCAGGGACTCTTCAGTTTTTGGTAGCCCAAAATAAATGTAAGTAGCCCAAATAAAAAAGAGAGCAATTTTTTGATTGATGTTTTGTTTCCTTTACAATATTATACATTAAAGTATAATATTGTAAAGGAAACAAAACATTAATCAAAAAATTGTTGAAAACAAATTACAACATTGTATAAAAATTACAATCATCAACTCAAATACTTGGTTCTAATTGAACAGAAATTTCTATGAACTTGTAAGAACTGTGTAGGACATGAATCAGTCTGTGTCAGATCCTGAATTTGAAATTTCCACTGAAGTCACGGGTCAGAGGTAAGTGGAACCAAGATCTAGGCCATTTGCTTTTTGAAGTTTGCAAAGACTGATAAATTTTGCCAGTGGTAGTTCACTCTTTGCAACATAGTACGCTGTTCTAAACAGATTTTTCAGGTTTATTTTTAGTATGTTATTTGCAATTGGTGTTTGTTCTGGGAAAGATATTGCAGACTGAGCAATAATGCATTTCTTGCATTTCTCATGGGTTCTAATGGGGGCCTTTCTTAAAATGACTGGTCCCAGTAACAAAGGCGCTTGTCGACTCAGAAATCGAGAGAAAACCAACAACACACCCGGCAGAACATTATGTTATTTACACGGGTGCACATAAGTGGTCCGCATGTGGCATTCGCTGTCAAAATAAAAGACGCGCACCAGATAAGAAGTTGCAACACGCGTTTGCATACAAATAAAAGGCACCGTTTTTGTCCACTAGAGTGGGATTTTCACGGCACATTCCGCACCACATCTCTGTGCGTTCATCATTTGTTTGAAGCCAGCTCACCTCCTGCAACCACTCTTCCGAGAATACGTGCTTCTTTTGTGGTTCGGACTCCTTCTGACATTTGTTTGGAGGTGGAGGAACACCAAAGTTATTGCTTAAGGGAGCTTGCTTCTTCGACATCTTTAAGAGTTCTAAACAAATGTCTGTCCTCCTCCAGAAAATCTTATGTATGCAAACACACTTTGCAACTTCATATCTTGTGCGCGTTTTTTTTTTTTTTTTTTGACAGCGAATGCGCGCACCTGCGGACCACTTATGTGCAGCCCCGGTTATATAGCTCGTCATATTGCAGCCACAGAAATTCTTTTGTCCATGGAACCATAAAGCTGCACTTTCTTTTTGCCTTATAGTCTGATTTGTCATAACTTTTCCGTTTTGTGGTAAGCTTTTCTTTGGCTGTCACTTCTTCACCCTGACCTGTCTTATTTGGCTCAGCATAACTAAGATATATATCCTGCTGCTTTTACACACGCACTATACGAGCTAAATAACCGGGGCTGCACATAAGTGGTCCGCAGGTGCGCATTCGCTGTCAAAATAAAAAACACGCACAAGGGTTAGGGTTAAATTTAAAAACTGTACTTTTGAGTTAAAATATATATTTATAATTTTAATAAATGACAAATTAAAAAGGCATGAACATTTTTTTTTGTATCGAAAATATATCGAACTGTGACACCAAATTATCGAACCGAACCGAACCGTGAATTTTGTGTATCGTGTATATATATATATATATATATATATATATATATGCTGCCTGCTGCTTGGGTTTCTTGGGTTTCAGGCAGCAGAAACCCAAGAAAGAGGAGGGAGACGAGGAACCATCATGGAAGGACAGGCCCCTGCACGGTATGTACCACCGGCAGATAGAGGAGGTGGCTGATATCCAGAAATCCTACCAGTGGCTGGACAAAGCTGGACTGAAAGACAGCACAGAGGCACTAATCATGGCAGCACAAGAACAAGCTCTGAGTACAAGATCCATAGAGGCTGGGGTCTATCACACCAGGCAAGACCCCAGGTGCAGGCTGTGTAAAGATGCCCCAGAGACAATCCAGCACATAACAGCAGGGTGCAAGATGCTAGCAGGCAAGGCATACATGGAACGCCATAACCAAGTGGCCGGCATAGTGTACAGGAACATCTGTGCCGAGTATAACCTGGAAGTCCCGAGGTCAAAATGGGAGATGCCCCCAAGGGTGGTGGAGAATGACCGAGCTAAGATCCTGTGGGACTTCCAGATACAGACGGACAAAATGGTGGTGGCTAACCAACCGGACATAGTGGTGGTAGACAAACAGAAGAAGACGGCCGTAGTGATCGATGTAGCGGTTCCGAATGACAGCAATATCAGGAAGAAGGAACACGAGAAGCTGGAGAAATACCAAGGGCTCAGAGAAGAGCTCGAGAGGATGTGGAGGGTGAAGGTAACGGTGGTCCCCGTGGTAATCGGAGCACTAGGTGCGGTGACTCCCAAGCTAGGCGAGTGGCTCCAGCAGATCCCGGGAATAACATCGGAGATCTCTGTCCAGAAGAGCGCAGTCCTGGGAACAGCTAAGATACTGCGCAGGACCCTCAAGCTCCCAGGCCTCTGGTAGAGGACCCGAGCTCGAAGGATTGACCGCCCGCAGGGGCGAGTGGGGAATTTTTTTTTTTTTTAATATATTTATTTCATCTGATCTCTGTACGAGTGATGCAACAGGTTTGAGCTCATCAGACTTGTTAAAGTCTGACAAGTTCAGCAGTGTTGTTACAGATGTGTGTTTGTGCACACATGTGTGCCTTTTATAATGGCAGATCATTTCCAAGTTGTACACTAGATTACTAATGACCACAATAACAGAAACAGCAGTTTGTCTTTGGGTTTAAACTGATCTTTTGTTTGGTGACAAGGATACGTTCTCCAAGAAAGCTGGTGAGTGTCATTTCACAGAATAGAAGCACAGATATTTGCACAGTATGCTTGTACAGACTGTACAAACAGGAAGTGTTTGTCTGTGATGACTCAATGACCTTGAATTGCCTGTATAAATGTTTTATTTCATTTTAAATGTATCTTCGGGCTTCTTTTTGTTTCCTTTAGTACTTCTGTTGAAGCTGTTCCTCGAACACCTCCAATGCTGTCTGATTTTGTGATGTTACAGCATCACGTTGCTGCTTTGTGACTGAATTAGTTCTATGAAGATTTTTAGGCACAATCCAAACAACTGGTTCCTTGTTTTTACTGTCTGAAAATTATCACCCATTGTTTTAAAGAATGTTTACTCACGGCGGTTTCAATATTTGTTCTGTCAGCAGTGTTATCTTTTAAGGTACATGAGTGATGTGCTTGCTAACAAAGCCAGTGGCCAGCAAAGGTTGTTCTGCATTTATCCTCTAAATGTACATAAATAAATGTAACTAAATAGGGTTCTTGACTGTGCCCCACATTTTCTACAAAAGAAAAAACACCTGGGTTGTAATATGAGTTTTTTTTATACTGAAACTTGAAATGCATTTTTAGTCATGAAATAACCAGGAAAAAATAATGAAGTTTAATAACCATTGTTACATAAAATATCCCAAAAGTGTTTATGTGCATAGTCAGACACTAAAGAGTTGCTTTCTCCAGACTTTGCACAGAGCACTGCATTCATCAGATAGAGAAGGACTGCCTGAACAGAACAGAAGAGAGTAAAGTTTAACCTTCAAAAAATGCTTTGGAAGATTTCCCACATTTAAACCCCAAATTAATAACAATGGATTGCATTTGTATAGAGCTTTTTGAGGCCCTCAAAGCACTTTACAATTCCACTATTCATTCACTCTCACATTCACACACTGGTGTGTGTCAAGCTACAGTTGTAGCCACAACTGCCCTGGGGCAGACAGACAGAAGCCAGGCTGCCATATCGCGCCATCGGCCCCTCTGGCCATCACCAGTGGGTGAAGTGGCTTGCCCAAGGACACAACAACTTAGACTGTCCGAGCCGGGGCTCGAACCAGCAACCTTCTGATTACAAGACGAACTGCCAACTCTTGAGCCACGATCGCCCCTTTGAATTAAGTAAAGCAATTAAGACCAGATAGATCACGTATTCAATTAAATCTTGGAAGCATTGTAAAACAATTATTATCAGAGGAAGTAATGTCTTTGTGATGGCGGGTGTAGAAGAAAGAAAAAGCCAACAGACCATCCCTTTCATACCTGCACATGGCCCCTATACTTGAAATGATAACCTTCTAGAGGCCTCCCCTCATGTGACATGATAAAGAAACCACTGACAGTTGTCACACCTGTCAACCAGTTATTACCTAATAACAACCAGTTATTAGAAGCACTTCTTTCGTCCTGTCTTCCTCCATCTTAACATCTTTGGACGTGATTTCTGTGATTGCTGCTACTGTTGTGCATGTTGAAATAAACTGGCATTGACATGTTTGATGGGTTCATAAAGAGTTTGTCCTACCAATATAAAAATATAACCATTATAAACCAGCTAAACTGCACATGCAGACCAATGGTTCTGTTGTTTAACCTGCTCTCACAGACATACATGGGTAGATAATAGACAAAAAAAAATGTCGCCCAGTAAACCTGATACAGTACAACAGCACAAGCGACTGGAACCTTCAAAATGATCATACAGTGGCTGCTGCAGGACAAACAGACAGCCAAGTGAGATCCAAAACAAAGAAGTTTCATTAACATTCCCACTTTTTGCATTAAATATAGGGAATTGTTTTCGATTAGTCAGTATCACGAAAATGCATCATAGTAATTCTGAAGGATATTATGTGACTGGTTTTGGTGTTTTGTTAGCAGGTTTATTCAAAATGGTAGGGAAGGATTTGCAGGAAATGTTTTACCAGAGGTGAGGCATGGCCTAGTGCAGAAATGATAATAAAGTTGAATTTGATTACAGATTTGTTTGTTTTTAAAATATTTACTATTTTGAGGAAAAGTAGGTAGTTGAAATCATATCATTATAAATAAATATCACACTCTAAAAGAAGTGTTGGAAGCGCCACGTCCGGTGTGGCAGACGTGTGGAGTTTGTAGAAAGGACCCAAAATGCAGCAGCTCTGGTGCAGGTGAGTATTTATTGAACAAAAGTGGATACAAACGGAAATGGCGAGGGTGAGCATGAACTAAGAAAACCTAAACTGGAAAAACTAACAGAACTAACCAGAAACCAAGATGCAGGGAGGTACGAGGAAATACACAAAGAGACGGACGGAGAGACGGACGGAGAGACGCAGGGAGACCGAGGGGAACAACACAGACGGGTGAACACACACTATAAATACACACACCAGTAATCAGAGGATGGGAAACAGGAGGGAAACACTCGGAGCAAAACAAAACAGGAGCACTAGAAGGTCACAAAACAGAACACGAGTCCAAAACCAAAAGAAGACAAAAAAAGAAACACACTGGGGCTCAAGAAAACAAAGTCCAAAACAGAACACTTCAGGGGGCCGAAAACACAGGAGCCCGAGGGCCAACCATGTGGACGGCAACGGCGGCGACAAGCAGGCAGTTCAGGGGGCCGACCGTGCGGACGGCAACGGCGGCGATGTGGAAACAGTTCAGGGGGCCGACCGTGCGGAAGGCAGCGGCGGCGATAACACTGGTCCGGGGGCCAGCCGTGCAGAAGGCAGTGGCGGCGACTCAGGCGAAGTGGGTCTGGGGACCACCCACGACGGCCATGGCGCCCGACCAATAGCCTGGAAAGTGGCCGGTTAACAGCAGACCCAGACAAGGCTGAACCAGGCGACGTTGAAGGCGAAGACACGGAGGCTGGACCAGGCGACGCTGAAGCTGAAGCTGAAGCTGAAGCTGAAGCTGAAGCAGAAGCCGAAGCCGAAGCTGGACCAGGCGATGCTGAAGCTGAAGCAGAAGCTGAAGCTGGACCAGGCAAGGCTGAAGCTGAAGCAGAAGCCGAAGCTGGACCAGGCGAAGCAGAGGCTGAAGCTGGACCGGGCGAAGCTGAAGCTGAAGCTGGACCGGGCGAAGCTGAAGCTGGAGCTGAAGCTGGAGCTGAAGCTGGACCAGGCGACGGCAAAGCTGAAGCCAAAGCTGGACCAGGCAACGCAGAGGCAGAAGCAAAGGCTGCTGCAGGCGAGGATGATGAAGCCGCTGCAGGCGAGGATGAGTCTGAAGCTGGACCAGGCGAGGGTGAAGACTCGGAGGCTGGCGGCACTGCTCCGGCCCGGGTCGACACCACTGATGCCATCAACACCGGTGTATCCGAGCAGTGGGAAAGAGGTGGAGGAGCTGCGTGGGGCACCTTGGCAACCGGAGGTGGTGGACGAGGTGCGTGAGGAGCCAGCAGGCAGTCACAGGATACGAAATTTTCCATCAGATATGTATCTTTTTTGAGTTTGTGTATTCTGTTTGTCTTTTGCGTTTATCTAAGGTGAAATCCTGTTTCCTGTTTCAGGATGTTGCACATCACGAGAAATAATTTGACATCTTGCCTTAGTCAAACAGTATAAATAAATCAGGTCCCTGGTTTGCTGCACCATCGGCTCAGCTCTTCACTGAAACCAGCTCTAACACCATGCTGTCCTCCAGACTCAGCAGCACACTGTGTGAGTACAAAAAAATCTTTCCACCCAAAAGGTTGTTCTTAATGTATCATTTATATGATTTTTGTTTGATCAGTAAGTGGTGTATTTAACATCCATTTTTTCTTTGGGTTTTCTTTATTGTCATTTGTGTTTTGAGGTAAATTAAAGTCCATCTGAAACACTGTTAACTTAATACAGAAGATAAATGAATAAATCAGCTGTAGTTCATGCACCATCTAACACTGAGGTTTCTTTTTTGTGTTTCAGTGCTTGCAGCAACATGTGTACTCATGACTTCAGGTAATTGTTAAATGTTCAGCAATTGTTTATCCAAATGTGCCTTTCTTTTATCCCAATACTTTAGCCACACTAGTCATTTAAACCCATTGTTCTGTGCTTTCACTCAAGTACGATGGAGTGTTACGACCACATAAAAAGTAATATTGTTCACTTTGAGATTACAGTCAAAATTTCAAAATTAAATTGCAAATGCTCAGCACTTACTGTGTCTGTGATACAACATCCACCCTCTTTACTGCATGGGGCTGTGTCCATTGCTATCCTTACATCTGTTCATTGTATTTCTTCTTTTCTCTCAAAATGAACAATAATATTTTTCTTTTTGATGTGGCCCTAAGACTCCTTCATACTCCAAGTTTCTTCCAAAGAGGTACCCTGGATTTGCAAATTGGTTATGCTTTATGTACAGTATGGTGAATTTTGTGCTGTGTGAATACTTGAATGTGATAAGCCACTAACAACAAGAACCTCTGATAGGTTTTTAGTCCCATTACCATTAGGGATTAATCCTTTAGTTAAACTCTGGAAACTCTATTTGATTTATTGAGGTCTTGAGTGATAGGAACATTTCAGTAACCAATAATAGTTCCCTGTGAAACTGATGTTAAATTAGTGGTAGTAGCTTTTGGTAGTCATTAAAACGGTAGGGACACGTCCCCATTGTCGCTACCATAAGTTACTTCTGATTCACCTGCATCATGCTCAGCCATTTACATTACACATGAGACTTACTCAGAATTCATTCAAGAAGAACACTGATACTGTTGGGATTTATTTTATTTATTTATTTTTTATTGTATTTTTATTTATTTTACCTTTAAGGTTAATATCTCACAATTAGCATCACACATTTTATTCTTTACTGCACACAGTGTATTGTAGAATAGTTAGTAGAATAATAGAATAGTTTGTAGAATAGGATTCACTCTGATACTAACAGACTCAGCCCCCTTCACAAGAATGTGGATGGGGTTGTGGTACCCACAAGACAAGGCCATATATCAGGTGCTGTTATGGTGTTGGGTATAGACCAGGGGTATAGGCAACCTTTCTGATGACGTGTGCCATCTAAAATTTCCTCAGAAGTCAGTGTGCCATATGATTGCATTAGCAATAAATTTAATAACGCTCTATATTAACAGTTACACAATATATAGAACCACTTTATAGAATTATATTTGTTCGGAGATGTTTGCAGCTATCAGCAAATAGTTATCAAGTATTTTGAAACAAAAAAAAATAAAAAAGACACTTTTTATCCATAACAAGAACTCCATAACAGCAAATGAACTGTACAACAGAAAATGCAAATGCTATTCATGGTCTCCTCACAACAATGATAAGAAAAATAAACTGGGCCAATATGGCATGTTTGTTAATACATTCTAATCTCTGGTCTCTCACTCAGAGACACAGGTCTCCGAGTGTCCAGCATTCAGACTGCACTCTTCATGTGAGAGAAAATCTGTTCACATAGATATGTAGAGCCAAATACTGGCCTCTGCAATGTTCTGAAGACAGTTAAACTTGTCAGATAGTGATGTCCAGCAGGTGAAAATGCAAGCTCCATGAACACACACAGCTGTGGATTCCAGCTGCTTCGATGTTGCATTAACTGGCATTAACTCAGCCAGTTAATGCGAGACAAATCTAGCTGCTCATTAAAGCTTTCTGGTTTGATCAGAAAATAAAACGTGCTTCATCCTAGCTGAAGTACGGGACAAACTGTGTTCCTTTTCACCTCAATACGCGTAATATTTTCTCTGAATACGGGACGATTCCGTCTTTTTACGGGACGGTTGGCAACTCTACTAACTAACCTCATGAATAAAATAAAGTTCACTATCAGTAACATCATAGCACCCACCCAGCTGTATGCTAGCTAGCATGCAGTACGAGTTATTGTAACTGACTGTAAAAAGTCAGCACAACAAAAATAAACTCCACCTAAACTTGGTTTATATCTGACCCAGATAGACTGCAGGTCATAACTTCTTACCTGTAGTTCAGTTCACCTGACACTCGGACCAGCAGCCGCTTCGGTCTCTCCTCCTCCTGCCTCCCCTTTCTCTCATCCACCTGCTGGTCTCCACCACTTGGTAATGTTACTGAATCTGTGGAAGCCCCGCCATATCCGCCACCAAACAACTGAGTTATTTTCACACACCGGCCAGCATCTGGCCAATCCACCACCTTTCATTATTTATACCGTTACAAAAAAAAAATCATCGGTCCATAAAAATGGAAAATCACCATCGGCCCACTGAGCAAATGCCCAGTATGCCCGATGGCCAGTCCAGCTATGGTCGTGCCATCAGTTAACCCTTCGCGTGCCACGACTGGGTTGTCTATACCAGGGTTGCCGACCCCTGGTATAGACCTATGCATTCCTATGCAAGAAGGTAAGAGGTGGTTGCCATGGTAATGGGTGAAGCGGCATCTACAATAAGGTGATGCCGAGAAAGTTGCAGCGGAAGAGATGTGTGCTGGATCTCAGCCAAGTGAGGAGAACTGTGACTTTCCTCCAACTTTTGACCAATTGCCTTAATATCCTGTTTATCACACATAATAAAAAGCATTTACTGTCTGGGTGTGGGACGTTATATTTAACGAGCAACTGAGCGACTTTTTTTCTAAAAAGCGACTAGAGACAAATCTGGCGACTTTTTCTGGTGTTATTGGAGACTTATTTATGACGACTTTTTGACTTGAAAGCGCGTATCGCTCTTACTCTCAAACAGCAGCAGGTGCTGCCGTGGGCACCTCGCCCGTTCCAAAGCGCTATAGCGGTGCTATATTTTATATTCGTTCATATTTGCTTTAGGAGCAAACAGATGAATAAAGGCCCTACTGTAGTATGCTTCATTTATCCAAGACTTACTAATTATGGAGTTATTTTCCATTTCAGGCTTTCCTAGAACTGGTCCTTTAGCCCACTTCCCAGTGTCAACAGAGAGGGTGATCACCTGTGACAGCCCCGACAATGTACAACGCCTGAGCTGTGGTAACATGAAAATAATCTCTATGTTTAAGGTTTTTTATAGCTCTTTGCTATCACTCAAATATAAACCCAGTTGTGAGGTAATCTCAATTCTTTCTCATTTCCAGCAGGAGACGGCTTCTCTGGTTGTAAACAGAAGTCTGATTCTATGTCTGTAAGATAATTAGCTTACCCCCTGCAGATCTCTGACCTCAGTAAACACTTTGCTGAGGAGGATAACCTGTTAAGGTTTCAGTTCTTTTTGTGCTTTATTTAGTGAAACTACAGTTTATGCTTGTGACTCATATGATCTTTCAGATTCAATGTAATACCCCAGATCTACAGAAATGAAGGCATTCTCTGATTATTGAAAAACATAAAGAGCCTTGGGTTTTCCTCTTGTGCTGCACACCTTATGCATTTCTCATGAGTTCCTCCTTTTGAACTTTCTTTCCCATGCTTTCTGTAAAACAGAGAATGGGGTGATCATTGTGCAATCAGTTCTGTTCGGAAGGACAGATGCAGAAACCTGCAGTGTGGGGAGACCTGCAGAACAGCTTAAAAATACACAATGTTCCCAGGATGGCGCCCTGAAGGTTGTCAAGAGCAGGTACACAAATCTGAGCACTTTATATCAATCATTAATTGATCACTTTAACCCACCTTTGTCTCCCTGCAGATGTGATGGTCAGAAGGTATGTGAAATAAATACAGTCCTCTTCCATACTTCTGATCCGTGCTACGGCATTTACAAATACGTGGACACCACCTACGCCTGCTTCCCAGCCAGTAAATTACATCTGTAATAAGAAACTAATATTCAGTCAAATCTGTGAATGTCCATGTTTCTAATGTTCCTTGTTGTCACTTTGTCAGTCCACAGTGTGACATGTGACGATTCTCTGGCAAACCTTCAGTGCGGTGAGAGCACAGTTCCTCTTTCTTTGTGTGTCTCTGGATTCATCTGATAAAGATACAAATGAAGTTAAAGTTAAATACGTGTTTAAATCTTTAATGTTTGCTCTTCATCAGATGAAGGACAGGTTTTACTTATTCGCAGAGCTGATTACGGACGTCATGATGCAACTACATGCTCTTTCAATCGTCCAGCCTCTCAGCTCCAAAATGTCCAATGCTCAAAGCAAATAAACAAAGTAGCCGAGAGGTACAGTTGCCGACTCTCTTTCTTCAGCCTTATATCTTCTCTTCACAACATATAGTTGGCCTCTGCCAACTCACTTTTGCCTGAATCCACAGCTGTAACGGGAAAAGCAGCTGTACTGTCAAAGTGAGCGGCTCTGTGTTTGGAGACCCATGTTATGGCACCTACAAGTACCTGGAGGTGGCTTACAGCTGTCACTGTAAGTAATTCAGATTTGTTTTTTTTCCTGCTCTTTAATTTTAGCATTTATAACAGCAAAAAGTTAAGCACATTCAACATTGAGAGGAAAATGTGAATCTGCTCTTAGACACCGTGCTTTTAGGTGGTTCAGGAAAAAACACTGATTCTTTTCTAAAACACTGTAGTTCGGTATTGAAACTCTGAAATAAAATTTTCTTTCAGTTGCAGATGAAAGCTGAATGCTGCTGAATGGAGGAAATCACTGACATCAAATACTATCAGCGTCTATTATCTTTAAATAAATTGTGTAATGAATCAATTATTAATCAAAAAGATCAATCAATATCCAGTGCAACGTATGGTCAAAAATATAAAGACAGGTACTGATTTTACATGCATATCAGATTTATTCAAGACATGTCAACTTGGTCTGTGGTGTCTAGATATATTTGGCCTTTATTCTAAATGTAAAACTGATTTAAAACTGATTGCCTTAAATATTTTTTTCTGATTCACTCTTAATTTTGCCTTCAATAATAAAATAATCACAAACTGATCAACTGGATGGTGTGAGCTAAATGTGACAGAGGTCTGACTAATTTCCGAAGTGAATGTTGAAACGGTCGGGTGTCAAGGTAAAGTGAGAGGAGCATATTGTCATGATATTCAGAACCACAAAAATTCAGCTCTCAAAATAAACAACATTTATCTTTTTATCATTAAGGACACCAGGGTCATTACTCCAACAGTACTCATAGTTTGATAGTACAATAACACACATTACATGAAATGTGAAGTTCTGTTAAGTTCAGTTGTATTTATAAAGCACCAAACCACAACAATCAGATGACTCCCTGTGAGCAAGCACTTGGCGACAGTGGGAAGGAAGAAGTCTCTTTTATAACAGAAAGAAACCTCCAGCACAACAAGGCCCAGAGAGGGGTGGCAGTCTGCTGCGACTGGTTGGAGGTCAGGGACAAAATAAAATGTTGCAGCTGAGGTCTACTTTTGTCCAGTGTTTGTGTTCAGTATGAATTCTGAGAAAAGTTGTTCTGTTATCTAAAACATACAGAAACATAAAGAAATCATTCTAAAATATTTTTATCTTCATCTAAGGTTGATGCAAAAAAAAAGAACAAAGATACTTATACAGTTTGTAATTTATTTTATTATTTTAGATTTTTTTCTCATTTTAAATCTTTAACAAAATCTCCACTGTTTTGTTAAAACAGTGTTTTCCCACTGTATCCGCTCTTTTTTAACAATAGGCTGCAAGTTTCTGGAAACAAAGCAGAACATTTACTGCAGCTCTGAAAGGCCAGAATTTCATCTCCTTTACAACTCAGGGCCTCAAACTAGAGTCAAACTAGGTATGCAATACAACTTTGTGCCACAAGATTTATAAAGTATTCCGATTCTGAGTCTTATTCTGAAGATGTTGCAACAAGTGTAATCTAAGGAGCTTGGAAATTAAAACATGAGGACTGCTTTAAGTTTCCTTGAAGAGGTTTCACCTCTCATCTGAGAAGCTTCTTCAGTTCTAAGAGCAATTGGTGGAGAGTCCCATATTTTAGGCCTTTGGGAGTGTCCCCAAGAGGGTCATGGTCATTGATCCTCTGCCTAATCACACAAACCAAGGAGGGAAAACGGCTGTGATTCACAATCAGCCAAAGTTTCGGGTGAACCCATTGTGAAACCAGTCCAATCCTATGATGTGATTTATTGAGGTCAAATGGCCCAGAATGTGAGTGGGAATTAAGGTGTCTGGGAAGGGATCTCAAAACTGGATTATAGATGGCAGACAGTTGGTGTCGTAAACCACCGCCTCTGTTCAAAGATGGTCATTCACAGTGGACATAGATGGCTTCTTTCCCTCCTCTTTTAAACCATCTTTCTTGGGGACACATCCATAGTGCTTAAAATCTGGGACTCTCCACCAGATGTTACAACTATGGTGCCATGTAACCACTCTATCAAATTTCTTTTTTTTCTCCATCTTGTCGCTTCTGCTGTCTCCCTTTCTCTCCCTCTCTCCTCCTCTCTGTCTTTGTGCTGTCATCCAAAAGGTAAATGTTACGGTGAAACAGAATTTACAACTCAATAAAAGG
This sequence comes from Copadichromis virginalis, assembly GCF_057382275.1. Lineage (NCBI taxonomy): Eukaryota > Metazoa > Chordata > Actinopteri > Cichliformes > Cichlidae > Copadichromis > Copadichromis virginalis. Next base: position 30,071,046 of record NC_140619.1, read on the forward strand.
CACAAAAAGATCCATATCAATTATCCATCCATGTTCAATATTCAGATTTAATGTTGAACTTGTACTGCTGGCACTCGACGTGAGGTAACATGCTTTTGACTTTCAACTTTCAAACCAGCATCTGTTTTTTTCCCCTCTTTTCATGGCACGATAATCCAGCACAAGTTCTCTTAATGAGGCAACACAATCACACCATTGTGCATCATCTGAAGAAGAGTAGCAGGTTAAGAGCTGTACAGCTCAGAGGCAGACTGCTGCTGTGTGAACATTCAAGCAACATGTTGAATGCTGCTTCTGACAAAGGTTCAGTTTCCTCTTCCGGCAAAATTACTGACACAAAGCTAGCATAGCCTACAATGCCACATGACACCATAACAGCTTCTTCTTCTTCTTCAGCTGGTGCTTTAGCTCTGTAGACGCGCTCTAGCTCCTGCATCAGATTCACAGGAAAGCTGTCACAGGTCTGTCTTCCTGTATGCTGCTGTAGCAGTGATGATGTCATAGAACAGTTTTCCTCACCAGTGAGTTCGATGAGGTTTCAACAACAGACTCAAACACATGTGTAATGGATTTTTCAGCTTCAGGTTTCCAGGATCATGATTTGGGTGTTTACAAAGGCCCTGTTCTTTATGTCCTCCAAACCTTTTGAATGATTGTGTAGCTGCTGTTTAATGGCATATCATGTTTTTTAGGACCTAGTTCAACAGTTCAGCAGTCAGAGTTGAAGGAAACTTCTTTCTAAATACTCTGAATCAGCGGTTCCCAACCCCCAGGCGACGGACTGGTACCAGTCAGTGAGTCATTTGGTACCAGGCTGCGAGAGTTGAGGCTCGGGTGTGAAATGTATGGTTTTCTGGGTTTTTATCATTAACTAGCTTTCTCTGGGTCTTTGTAGTTGTGTGTCTAATTTTGAAAGAAATATTTACGTTACCATAACAACCAGAGAGCATTAAGGGGCAGAAAGGAGGATGTTACTCCCAATGTTGTTGGCGCATTTTCAGGAGGACGCTGCTAATAAAGTTACACAATTACACAGTGAATTTGCGTTTCTTATTATATTTACAAAATAACACAGTTTTTGTCTTGATTGTATCATTTTATTGTGTTGTATTTATTCACGACATCTTAAAGGCCGGTCCGTGAAAATATTGTCTGACATTAAATTGGTCTGTGGCGCGAAAAAGGTTGGGGACCGCTACTTGATTGATTTTAATGCTCAGCTTTCTGTAAGGATGTTTTTTCTCATGCACTGACATAATTACACCTTGACCCATGCTCCGAAACACTCTCCTTTTGCAGTCTCTGACCAGTGAGATGTGTGTGGAGATGTTCCTGCAAATCAGAATATTTTCCAATCCATTCCAATTTGTTCTCAAACTCACTCCTGCTGCATCCTATCTGTTACTGTTCATATTCTCAGTCTTTTTTCTTACCGTTTCGTCATTCCAAACATTCACTAAATTACAAAATCATCTGCTCTGCGACTGCTTTTTAAAAAAATGCTGAAATAAATTCCCTTCCATTGTATTTACATATCACCAAATCACAACAAAACACCTATAACTTATGGTGGCAGCGAGAGGCCAAACTGTCTGCAGCTTAAGAAAACACCAGCAATAAGAAAAATGCTGCAAAAGCACACAAAGCACAACAGAAATATGAAAAACGACAACAGAAATAGGGGGGGAACAGAAATAGGGAAAAACAACAACAACAGAAATAGGGAAAAACAACAACAGAAATAGGAAAAAACAAAGCAGAAAAAGGAAAAAACAGATTTCCAAAAGCACAAGGGAAGTGTTTCTGGGGAGACAATAACCCGATAGACCAGTGTGTTTTGACACTTCACTCGCATACCTACAACTGAGAGAGTGGAGACTTTCAGAAAATCAATACAGCAAGACAGATCCTTAGAAAACAGAACCAGCTTCACCCCTGATCAGACCTGCACACTGTTAGGCCTCTGCCTCTTCACCACATATTCTAAATACAATGAAGGTTAATACAGATACAAACATGAATGTGCCATGGGCTCTCCAGTGTCACCCACCGTAGCCAAACCTTACATAGAAGAAATGGAAAGTAAGAGCTTTTGAATCTTTCGTAGGGACAACACCTTGCCACTGGTAAAGATAAGTGGATGACACCTGGGTCAAAGAAGTAGAAACCTTTAACCTTAACTTACCTTCACATCAGCTCAGTGGATAGAAAAGTCCACCAGGGAAGACACAAAGAATAATAGTTTGTCATTTCTGGAGTGTGGTATGTGCATTGAAGAGGATGGAAATGCAATCAGGACCTGCTGTTATGTAATGCTCTCTTCTCCCCTTCTTTAACTCTACAAGCCTGACCGGAGGACAAGAGGTGGTTGCCATGGCAATGGGAGTGTTGCTAGGCAATGAGAAATACATGCCTAACTCTTTTCCTACAGAGATAATCTGACCATCCTCTTCTCTTGTAGGTGCAGGATTTTTCTTTGTTGACAAAAAGACCTGAATAGCATTGCTATGTAAAATAAATATCTACTGTGACGCATAAGCACTGCTTAATGGAATTCCTACTGGAAATCAAAGTTTTCTCTAGGCTGGATCTTCCTACCACCTGGAATCTAAGTTACTGTAAGAACAAATAAGCAGACAAGATATTCAGCATTTGACAGTGCTCAAATCTACAGTATAATACTCTGTGGGTATTATACTGTAAATTTGGGTCTTTAGGTTCTCAGTCATCAGGGTCAATGTAATCTAGGGAGACTGGAAAGAAAAGAGACTGAACTTGTTTAAGTTTCATCTTCAGTTCAAAAACATTCACAGTATTTGCAATTAAACACAAACAAAATTCTATGACTTGGTGAATTTATGTCGTGTTATATGACAGAAATGCAGACCAGTGAAGAAGAGAGAAAATGAGGGAGAGGGAAACAATCTTTACTGTCATTGCACAGTCATACTTAGTACAATAGTACAACAAAATTGTCAGTACTAAGCAGAACAAAACGCAACATGGTAAACTTCAGAGTGGAAGAAAAATATATCAACAAAATATATTTTTTGACAAAAGGTATGAATAATAAATGAAAGAATGAAAGGTCATTGCAAATATATTGTATAGATTACCAAAATAACGTGAAATGTATCTATCAATGTCATTATTTCCCATCAGCAAAGAAATTACTTTGAATAAACAACTGTAAAGTCCACTCACCTGATGTTTTTCCATCTGAATTAAAGGTTTTTCATTCCTGCTCAGGTCACTGAGCCTAAATGTTCCATTTCCTGGAAAAATTAGACATCTCTGTTCTTTGATATTACATCTAGTATTTTTAATGAATTCTTTAACAATTGGTATCGATGTATTTCTGAGGTGCTGTCCATCAGCTGGATTTTCACAGTTCCTCCCAAAGCTCCATAACACTGAGCTCCATCCTGTCTGCCATCACATTAAGTTTACGCAGTGCAGCCCCACGCACAGGGCGATCCACGATAACTCGCTAACAGAGATTTGCCATGTTAATGTGGTTATGGTATTAAAGTCATTTTAACGAGATTAATGCTGACAGCACTCGTATTTACAGATGACTATATATGCAAATATATAATATAATTAATAATTACTAAAAAAATAAGAGTTTCTTTTATGAAGCTTGGTAACACACTACTATATATACAGATACATATTGTATAGCAGTGAGACCAGTTTTCCCGTGTTCCACTCGTATACGTTAGTTTGAAGAGGAAAGAGAAAAACTTCCACAGGACTCCGATGTGAAAAGATATAACAAAAATTTATTCCACAGCTTGCAAATCTTCTTACAGGAGTAATCAGGTTTAACTTATCCTCAACAAAAAACAAATTTCTTCCAGTCAGAGATGTTGCATATAATTAAATTTTTGCGTGATGCATAAAGTTAAAAGATTAAAACTAATAAAACAAGTTTTAAAAAGAGACTTTTCCATTTGATTGATTATGCAGAAAAAGTAGAATTGGGCTGAAAGATCTATTGCTTTATTACCTATTCAGGTTGTAAATCGTGTTTTTAAAAAGTAACTAAGTAACTAAGTAATTCATTACTTTTGAAAATAAGTAATCAGTGAAGTAACATTACATAACAAACAAATTACTAATCAGTAATTAGTTACTGATTACTTTTTTCAAGTAACTTTGCCAACACTGCTTGTGAGTACATCATCCTTTTTGTTTGTAATGTTCATGTTCTGAGGCTAACTTTAATTTCTCACGCCATCTTCCTCTTCTTTGCTTTTTTAGGGTTAGACGTCACCCAACACTGGCCATTATGACATAAAGAAACATGATGCTGGATTAATAGAATTTGACTGTGTGTGTTATACTGGCTTTTAGTTAACATTCAGTGGAAAAGGGCTGACAGTATGTTCAATATTTGGCCGTGCTCAAAACTAGAATATCCTAATATTATTTATGACATGATAGAGTACTAGAGTTTCTCATTTAATGTTTTTTCTTTATTTTCGTGACTATTTGCATTGTAGATTCTCACTGAAGGCATCAAAACTATCAATGAACACATATGGAATTATGTACTAACAATTACTGCTTTGCATACTCTTGGCATTAGAAATAGTTATGATTCGGTCATCATCATGTCAGTTTGTTGTAATGAGATAACTGTGAAAACTTGGCTTGGTTATGTAACACTTCTTCTCCTCCTTCATCTACCGGGTTCATGAACCTAACATCAGCATACATTACTTCCTGGTCTTCTCTGCAGAGAAGCAAGATAACATCATAACATATTTTCCATTGCAGACAGGAAAGCACACAGACTGGAGTAGACTAGACTAGACTTCCCAGACTTGGATGGATTTTTTACCTTTGCACAGAGCTATTTTGTTTTTCATTGTTATGTTAAAGCTAGCAAGTTAGCTAACAAATTTAGCTGAAATATGATGAAAAGATCAAGAAACCTTTAGCAAGAAAATATTTTTGTATATGTATAAAAAGTACCATACAAACCTGTGTTGTATTAACTCCTTGACAATTGCTTGTAATGTTTTCCATAAAGAGAATAATAATAACAATGATAATATTCTGTCATTAGTTTGGGATCTGGGTGCATCACATGTTAACTATGTGTCAGCTCTCTTGTTCTGACTCATTTGTATGTGACATTTCAAAGACTGAAATGTACTGCCATTATTTTGAGACTCGTCACAGTTTTAAGCCATGTATCAGTTTAAAAACTGTTCAGGAGGTTTTGTTTGTGAAACTGATGATTTGATGCTTTGTCATTCAGAGCTTCAAAGTGGGAAAGGAAGTAGATTCATATCTTCTTAATTGCAGAAGTGGACATACAGGGTGATGAAGTACATTCAGACAGTGCTGCTGTTTCACACTTTTCTGAAGCTAAGCTAAATTTCTCATATGAGCCTCCTCTCATTTGATTTCCTCTGGTTCAGTTACTTCACCCAACACTGCTGCTGTTTTTGCTACAGGTAGTTGTTAGCCTCTGTTAAGTGCTGTTAGCCGGTGTTAGAGAAACTTTCCTTGAAGTCGATCTAACATTGACACCAGTGGCGGAGCATGGGAGTGGCTTACTGGGCTTAAGCCTGGGTTGTTTGTTCAGAAGCCCGGGGTCTTTTGGAGTGTAATTTTTTCATAGTTAGATGCCTGGCTGACAACTGTATAAAGCAAAAAACTACACATAGTGCGCACTGTGGGAATTTATGACTGTGCGTAAATCCCCCCTAATATTGGTATGATCCGAGCTCAGACACTAAGCGAGGGGGCGGGGGAGCTGCTGCCTGTTGGAGAAACGGAGCCAGGCAGACAGAGGAGAACTGAAGTTTGACCAGGTACCAAAGCAAATCATTCGTACTGTACAAATAATGTAAATATGACGGTGAATCACGAAAAATTGATATCAAAATGATCACTTGACCCATATTACGTTACTCGCTCTTCAAGTGAATCAACAAATGGCAAAATAAAAAGCAGAGCCAATTACTCTTTCAGTCATTTATACCCCCCCCAAAAAAAAAAAAATCCCACACAATCATACTACCCATTAGGGCTAAGCCCCAGGTGTTTCAAATGTCTGCCTCTGATTGACACTTAGCAAATAGACTTTCATACGATGTGAGAAATCAGGTGGCAAAATGTTGGCTTATAACCAGAGGTTATTGTTTAGCTGACTTAATGTCAGCTATCTTGAGTTTGGAGGATGGCACATCTAATGATAAGTCAGTCATGTTTTCACTTCTTTAGTGAAAGGGACCCATTCTCAGATGATAAAACATAAAGGTATGATCCTTCATATGTTATGTTTGAAGGTGCAGACACTAATTAAAATTTGCCTGCACATGCATAAAGGTGATTAGGCAATATCCATCTCAGCCACTGGATTCAAGGTGGCAGGGCAACTTCTCAGCCTTCACAAATCAGCCTGCTCCTATTTAAGTAGTTTTAATGGGCAAATTCTGAGTTCACAAAGATACTTTGGTTTGTTGTTGTGTTTGCTCCTGCAAGCATTATTGTATTCAAATATGTGCATGTCCTTTTTAGACACAATTTCATTTATGTACAAGCAACAGTAATACCTCCGTAAACCAGTAGAGGGAAACTTTACATCTCTTCATACTGATGATGAATCTTGTTCACGTCTCAGCTTTCATTAACAAAACAGTGCGTGATCAAAACGCCAGAGCATGTGACAACGCATACAAGGAGAATTACCTGAAAGGTTTTTGATTTAAAAAAAAAAAGGAAATATATAAATTCAAGCTCTTGCATTTAAAACCAAGGAGCTGGTGGTAGACTTCAGCACACACAAACATCCTCCACTGCAACCATTAAACAGTCAAGTTATGGATATTGAGGCTGTGGACAGCTACCTTGGTGTTTACCTGAACAATAAACTGGACTGGACTCATAACTCAGACGCCCTCTACAGGAAAGGGCAGAGCAGGCTGTACCTGCTGCGGAGACTCAGGTCTTTTGGAGTGAAGGGCCCACTCCTGCAGACCTTCTATGACTCTGTGGTGGCCTTGGCCATCTTTTTTGGTGTGGTCTGCTGGGGCAGAAGCATCTCTGCTGAGGACAGGAAGAGACTGAACAGCTGATCCGGAGGGTCAGCTCTGTTCTTGGATGCCCTCTGGACCCAGAGGAGGTGGTGAATGACAGGAGAATGGTGGCTAAGCTGTCATCACTGTTGAACAGCATCTGCAACCCTATGCAGGAGTCTCTGACAGCACTAAGCAGCTCCTTCAGTGGCAGGCTGCGGCACCCACGGTGTGGGACGGAGAGATTTCGAAGGTCTTTCCTCCCCTCTGCTGTCAGGCTCTCACAAAACTTCGCAACTGACCAAACACACACATCCACAAATGTGCAACACTAAGTGCAGTACTCTTTTTCTGACAACGTTGTTATTTTCTACTCAGTTGTATATAGTATTTGTATTCTATTTTATTCTATTGTATACAGTATAATGTTTTATTTTATTCTATTCTATTGTGTACATTTGTGTACGGTATCTTTTTCTTATTCTTATCCTATTCCAGTGTTTTTCAAATTTTTGCTATCTAACTTTGCACTGTCCACTTTGTGCTGTAACAAAACAAATAATAAAGGTCATCTTATCTTATCTTAATTTAATTAAAGGCTTTAAATCATTACTGTTTGTATTCATGGCAGCAGCAAACACAAAACTAGTGTAAAAATAAGGACCAGTTTTAACTTGATAGTTAAAAAAGTGAAGTGGCCTTCACCTACTTCCCTTAGTTTTGTTCAGATGGTTTTGTTTTTTGTATTTTTAGAGTTTCCAATAAGATGCTTCTAAAATATTGGCATGAATAAAATATTTATATTCATCACATTTTATTTTTTTGACCTACAGAAGTGTGTGAAAAGCACTTCTAAATTCTTTAATATTTGCTGGAAAAACTGGAAATAAAGGCAGCATAAAAAGCAAAATAGAGATTGCAACATTCTAACATCAGTGCATACATTTAAGTTGTATAACCACCTTAAATCTTCAACCCAGCCTGAAGTCATATTTCTGCACAGGGTTGTTGTTGTTGTTTGGAGTCTTTAACACTCCCTGAGTCCAGGAGAAGCTGAGCAGAGGCTCCTCTCCACGCCTCAGCCTAACCACCTGTTTCTCATCAGCCTCATTTACAACCTGCATTTAAGGTCCCACTTGAGCTTGAGCAAATCTGCCAGATTGTCTGCTTCCTTAGTAGAAGCAGACATACACATTACATGCACATTACAAACACACTGTTAAAGTGTAGGTGTAAAAAAAAATTAGAAATGTAGTAACAATGTAGTAAAATAATTATAAAATGACATCTAGCTCAGTTCAACTTTTAGAAAACAAAGGAATAAATGATACATTTTTATCTAATATGTAAGTTTACCAAAAACTGTACAAAAAAGATCTGTGAATAAAACTGAGGAATTTTTAACTCTTGTTTTTTAACAAGATGATGACAGTACAACTAGCAAAATTATCAACAATTGCTAAGTAAACCAGAAATCATGTCTTCTTTATGCAATATCAAATGCAATAGTCACGTATCTGATTGTGATAAAGCTGAGTGGTCATTGCTGTTGTAGCTTAAGTAGTAGTAGCAGCTTAAGAAAATTGATCTTTGTCATCATTTAGTGTGTTAACACAGTCAGCAACAGCTTCCAACAGCATCCTGTTAGCGATCAACTTCTGAGGAGGATGTGTAAAAACTTTGACCAAGAGTAGCATTATTATGTGCATCACACTTCTTTCTCTGAAACTGAAAAAAGCAGTTGTCTCTTTGCTTCGTCTTTGAATTAACAAGAACTGGACATTGGACAGTATTGGACCCAGGATTTAGAATTCTTAGTTTGTATTCTTCAGGTTAGGATTTTCTTTATATTTTCTTATCATAGTCGAGGTCTCTAGTCTTACTTATTGTTTATTTGAAATCTAATTAGGAAAATGGAGATACACAACAGTAAATAAGAACTGTAATCCAGGATGTGATAAAAGTGGTGATAAAGTTCTAAAGAAGTGAGCTTTGATAAAAAGTTGAATCTCCAAGTCGAATTTTTGAGACAAATTAAATATTTTACCGAGGTTCTTTTGGGGGGTCTAAGCTGATGGTTAATGGCATTAAAAACCAGGATTTCAGCTTTAAGGGTGACATCATTATGTGAAAGCCAAGTTTCAGCCTCAGGGCCTTATAGAAGAGGACCAGTTTGTCAGATATGGAACCGATTTAGAGCAGCGCTCGGATGCCAAAGCATTGCTCAAGACATAAATTATTATTTTAAGGTCCACTATATCAAATGTATCAATTCATACAAGCAGAGCTGAAAAGTACAGGCTCTTTGCTGTGACACAATTTAAACAGCAGCTGGTGGAAAATGTGTTGTGGTTAAGTTTAAAAAAACGTTGACCTTTTCCTGCTCGGTTTTTGGTTTTGTTGTTCTACTTTTTGGTAGGTGGAGGGTTATACAAGTACAATTTTAAACGCAACGCCTTTAAAAACCAATAGAGGGAAACCTCACACCTACCCATATGTATACCGAATCAGTCATAATCGTATTACGTAATAAGGTATTACTGAATTTTTATTGTTAGTTGTGCACTGTATTTGAAATGTTCACTGACATTTGTTATCCACTGGCACCAGTTCCAGTTGAGCCACAGAAAGCTTTCACTTGACGTCATAATTAATTCAAATTCAGCTGCAAGTAATAATTATAGTGAGTTTGTTGTCATGATCCTGAGTCGTTGGCCCAGCGATTTGAGTTTATTCTAGTTTCATGAGTCTTTCCTTGCATAAGGAAGACGATTTAAGTTTGTTTTGTACAGTTTAGTTCCTTTATTGAGTTTATTTGTATTTCTAGTTTCTTTTTTTTTAGGTTCCTTTTGTACCTTTGACTCGTTCCTGTGTCTCCTCTGAGAGTTAGTCGTGCCCTTTGTATTTATCTGTTTCCTTAGTCTTGTCTGTGTCTCCTCCCTCTGCTCCCTGTTTTTAGTCAGTCTGGGTCTCAGTGTGGGTTTCTCGTGTCTTCCTGTTTTGTTTTGATAGTCACGTGTCCTGTGTCCATCACGTTCAGTTGTTTGCTGTCTCGCCAGTTAGATCATGTCCAGCCCTGTTTCCCAGGTGTTTCCCCTCTGCACTTATTCCCTTTGTATAAATTGTCTGCATTTCCTTCTGTTTCTTGTCGTGATTTCTCTTATCCTCCACGTCTGTGTGCGTGCCATCTGCTTAATATATCTCAGTTTAGTTTCCTCATGAGTTCCTTGGTTAGCATATTTGGTAATTCAGCAAAAAAGCTACATTTCAGTTTAGTTTTGCCTGTGAGTCTACATTTGGGTTCTCAACTCTGGCTGCTTCACACAGTTACATGACAGTTGTATTTATATGACATTTTGTTTTTGATAGCATAGAATAGTCATTCTCAAAGCCAAATAACACAACACAAAGCATGACCTCAAAATATATGCAGTGATTATACTTGATACAGTATCTGTTGCATGTTTCAAAGAAGTGCGAAGGACACACCTTAAACCACTCATCACCTTAAACCCATCTGCAGCTTGTTTTTTCCTGTCTACTTTCCTGTTAGCAATCAGTTGTAGATAAGTGAATGGATGAACTCAAAAAGACATCACATGTAATTTTAAAAATATTAGTTGAAATTTGAAAAATTTTCTCTTCATTCTTTTATTTACTTTATTTAAAGGCCACTGTGCTGACATGAAGTGTTGCAGCAATCAAAAAACTGGAATCTCAGCACTTCAGATTTTTGACATATTTTCTGCAGTTCCGTGTTCTGAGATTCCATGTTAAGTTTTGCCATACAAGGAGTGATTTTCATTGTAAACAGTTACTACAGTTTGAAGGAAGTGAAACATGTCAACATACAAACCACAGGCATGCCTGCAGCATCTTCCACAAAATCTCATTTTGATCTGTTATTTCTTTTGATTTTATCCTGCCCCATTTGCCTACAGTCACATACAGTCCTGTCAGTTATAACAGTTTTAGCTTTTAAACTATTAATTTTTTATCACATTTTTATTCAGTGAAAGAAACATATGAGTTAAATGACAAATTTAAAAAAAACTTTAAGAAATCAAAAGGTTTAATATACCTTTTATTATATTTCTAGCTAATGCTATACATAAAGAAAAATTACATTTAAATTTTGATTTTTTTTTTTTATTTTTTTTTTTTTACTTTAGTGTTGCATAATCAGGCTTCAGACAGGCTTTAGAAATGAACATTTTAATCATCTACATACATTTTTTGGATCAATTTCCATTCTATTTTATTTATTTATTGCACCAAATCACAATTACAGTTGCTTCAATGTGCAATATATTGTACAGTAAAGACCATACAAAAACCCTTACAGACAAAACCCCAACAAGTCTTTTTCAGTATGTACAAGTATAAAATGAAAATATCACAGTCACCTCCTGATTTCTTTTTTTGTAGTTTGATATTTTTTTTCCCCAATTTTTAGGAATCTTTAGTTCAGTGTCCAGTATTGATTATTGAAGAGGTGAGCTCAGTCATCTTGTTGCTTAAAGTACAGGAGCACGTGAACCTGTAAAAATATAGAAAAGATACAGCAGAACAAACACTTTTTAACTTCCCCATCCAATTATGTTATTCAGTGAATGATGCAGTTGCTTATTGAGCATTGTTGATCATGAGACAGCATGTTACCTTGCTTACGATGGTTCATTTCTCTACACGCAAAACAGCATGACACTGCTATCAGGAGAAATGCCAGTACACAACAGGCTATGACCAGGTAAAGACACTTGTCTGCTGAGGGAAGATCACAGTGATAACAATTAAGTGTTCAACGTAAATGTCACTGTATTTGCAACATAGAAGATCCCAACATTGTCATGGTCTACGGTGGGTGGCTGGAGTTTCCATTAGGCTCCTGAACTGACCTGGGATCTGCCCCTGGGCAGGGCCAACTCCAGCTCCTGCACACCTGGAGCCTATTGCAGGCTATCAAGCCAGAGGGATTTAAACCACACATCGATGTTCACTCACTGCCAGTTCGTCATCAACCCATGTTGGTAACAGGTCTTGTGTCTCAAGTTCTCGCTGTGATTCATCTTACTAACTAAGACTCTTTTGTGCTACAGTCGCTGTACCCACCCTGGCTCACTCCACCTCCGGACTCGGAATATCTAGTGATCATTTTGGAAATCCCTCTGTGCCTCACCTGCCTGCCCTCCTGCCATCACACTCCATCTGGAGCCCCGGATCTCAGGTCAGCCTTTCCACGCCACTCAGCCTCCCCTGGATCTTCATCATCCCCCTCTCAAACACTCCAGGTCCCTAACTGCAAAGTAAGAATTGCTGCTCTTATACTGGCCACTTCTGAGCTGCCTTCACTACCTGCCTAACTTCTATATCCTCTCCCCTCAGTGTGACTGTTCCCCACTCAGCTCCGTTCCACTTCTCAGGCCTCGTTCCCTCGCCCTAGCCACGTTCCCCTGGGCACGCCACACCAAGGCTCCACGTCTCGTCATTTTCTGTCTTTGCCACGTTTCCCTTTGTTTTGTTCCCCTTGCACTTAACCGTAATAAACTATTAAATCATCTACCGTCTCCGCTCTGGGTTCCTGCACCTGGGTCCTATTCAGTACCGGCCATCCGTCGCCGTGACAAACATGAAACAAGTCAGTTTGTTATGAGGCTGAGGTATCAGATTACAGATATAAAAACATAATGAATCCTAGACATTTTTCTTAGCTACCATTATGCAGTTTGGATCATGGCTGAATACTTCATTAATTGATCTTGATACATGTATCAAGAACCCGAGGTTATGTTTCTTCCAAGATCTTTACTTCTTGACAGTTCCAGATTCACATTTGTTCTTATCTTTTATTCCTTTTCATTTGTTCAGTGAAACACTTAGTTAAGAAAAGTGTTATGTAGTTAAAGTTTATTGCTCTGACTGTGATTATTTGCTAACTCCCACTAAACCACACCAGAGGTATAGTGTTAGACACTGAAGAAAAACCACACTGACAATTTCTGTTAAACCACCTGTTTCCTGTCATAGAACCACACCTACTACAACACATCCATTTCACAGCTTAATGTGCACATATAGTGCAGCTAATAATAATCAGTGACCAAGTGGAAAGTTTTAGTGTGCCATAAAAAGATAAATAAATCGTGAATATGAACAGCTGCCCTTGTGTGGCTGAAATAACTGAAAATACCAACAGATACAAAGATGTTGTATCAACAAATATTCTGTTCATTCTCCTCAAGAAATCGAAAACTTTAAACATGATACATTTTCATGTCTCTGCATTTTCTTTATTTCATCTTCTATAATTAGTTGCACAAGTGATGTGTACTGTGTTTTGCAGTTCTATTCTCACATGCTTACATTTCTGATTAACTTTATAATAATATCAAAACTATAAAATTATGAGTAAGTTACCTTCCAGGTTCCAGAGTCCCTTGCCTTCAACTTTGCCACTGTCTTTAACATCCAGGGTGAAATGAATAGTTTTCTCTTGAATTCCATCTGACTTAAAGACCTCAATGCTGTATCGACCTGAATCATTCCTCCTCAGGTTTGTGATCTTGATTGTCCCGTTCTCGATTATAAACTGTAGTCTATTGTGAAATTCCTTGTCTATCGTTATTTTTTCTTTCATCTGATTAAACGCAATTATATTATTGATGACCTTCAAACACTTCACTTCACGGCCATTAGCATCAGTCATCACTTGGATATACACAGTTCCTTGAAGAAGAGGAGAGCACGGACATGTGTTCGTCCTGAGGTCACAAGTAGTCTCATCAACCGTAACCAGAGCTGGAAAAGATGCATTCAAAAGAACATGAGTTGAAATTATTCACACTACAAATGTATGTTTGGCTTCTTTGTGAGAATGATCTTACCATGAGTTCCCACTGCCAATAGCGCAAGAATAAGAAACTGCTCCATGCTTTTCATTCACCCACGCTGTGGTTTTAATGTTTTAAAATGAATCTAGAAAGTTTTGGACACATCCGTGTATAAATCTGCTGTGAACCTCAGCCCTAACTGACAGGAAACAGTAAATGGGAGACGATATAGGCAGGGTATTTTCACAGGGGCAGGAAATAAAGTGATTCACTTTGCTTGCCAACACAAAGAGAACTGAGACAGGCTGCTGTACTGAACTGATCTTAAGAAATATTTACCACATATGAACAAATATGTTCTCCTCTCTGTTGTAATTGCATGTGAAAACTTGAATCTAAACAACACTGGGAACTGCAGTCACACTTTCAGAACAGTCAGCCACACGTGGTACGTTGGTTACCACAGATAGTGTGAGAAAGAGCAAACCAAAACTAAAGTGACAAATTAAGTCACCAATAGTCCAGAAGCTTCTGTGAGGAGAACTTTATTGTTTAACAGTCTTTACAGGGTGTGCAGGAGAGATGTCTTTTTCTGTTTGTAGGTTTGCATAAGTTTGCTTTCCAAAAAGGAAGAGAAATGAAAGATATAGAACAAATAAAATGCAGACAACCTGGTTAAAAGCACCACGCGAAAAGGATGCAAATCTTTGCCACAATATGAAACTGTGAGGCAATGTTCTCCAGAAAATATTAAAACACAGAATCCTCTTATCCAACAAAGGAGGCTGAATTCAATATGAAAAATCATGATTTTTTGACTCACAAGTATTTGGGTAAAGAAAACAAATTCCAAATGATGCAGATTTATATGTGAATAAGTTTGTAATAGCACAATAAACTTTAAAAAGTAAATATCAAATAGTCACTATGAACATAGTAACATTAAACATTGCAGCTCTGCACAGGTGGAAGCAAGCTTTACAATTCTTCACTTACTCTTAATTAAGGTTAGTAAGCAAGAGGAGTGATGGAGAACAGAATAAGAAGAATAAAAATGATCATTAGAAAAGAAGAATGTACATTGCTTACTTACATTTTAATGGACGCACACAACAGGACAGGCTAAGGCAGTAACACACATATAATCACTCAACTGGAACTGAGAAAACCCATCTGTGTGAAAAAATAAAAGAACCTACATCGGTAGTTCCTGTATTACAGCAGAGATGGAAGCTACCACTCTTATAGGGGTGCAGTAAACCTGTGCGAATAGTACGGGGCTTTTAAACACACTGAAGCTACTTTGACTTTTGTTTTGCATGCTTCCTCCTACCCTGCTCTAAAAATAGAAGAAACAGCTATGTCTGTACATGCATGTCCACCAGCATATATGTGCCCGGCTGGGCATCTCATCAGTTTTTATTCTGGCACAATGAGGCAAACAAGCCTGTTTTTTAAAACATATTGCTATGTTGCTTTGTACTGGTTTTTGCTAAAGTCCTTGCAATCGTTCAAGCTCATCGTGAATAGCTGTGACAAATGAAGAAGGAAGCCCTCTTCTAATATTCAGTGGAACAGGTAGCTGCTATAAAAAGTACAGAACAGCACAAAAAGAATCTGATGTGTACAGAAACAAAGAATATTCTTCCGGTAGAAAATATGTAAATACAATAATCCAGAGGCTAATTTAATGAAGGAAATAATGTCTACAATTAATGTCACATTGCCACAGAGGTAGTCATCATTTACATTAATCAAAGCTAGAAAGCTTCTGATGATTCCACCTTGTCATTCTTGTCAAGTACACAGATTTTGAGTTTGTAAAACAACCCTTACCTGTGCAACAGTAAACACACTAGCACCTGTAAAATGGAATTCGCTCATGTGTTTTTGAAGCTTATAATGTTCACTTTTGCAAAACAAACACTTGTAATTGAGATACAAACAAATTAATAATGAAAACATCACCAATCGGTTATTCTTACAGAAATCGAACATGCACCTGCAGCTACAGCTCGATCTTGCAGAAACCTGGCCCATGAGTGAGAACACATCTTCAGATGTTCTCTCAACTAAAGTAGCACCTCTTCATTAAACCAGTGATTTTCTTTTGGTTGTGTTCTCCTATACTATGTTAGACATGATCCGAGTTTTTAGTTTCCCGAAAAATGACCTGCTTTTGGATAGCTTTAGCTTCTTCTTCCAATCCATGCTTTTTTTCTGGAAAAAACTGCCCCAGTTGTCCTCCTCCTCATCTCCTACCCAAGGGACCCAGGCACCTCCATTCAGATAGGGGTCAGCCCGCGGATCCTCTGATGGGTACCTCACAGGCACTGCAGTGCGATTGTAGTACACCAGTCTGGCAAGCAGCTGCTTCACAACATCCGGTCTCTGCTCAGAAAGGTCATAACGTTCATAGGGGTCCCCGGAGATGTTAAAAAGCCACACTGTTTTTCGAGGACGTGTGTGACGCTCCTGCTTCCACCAGCTACTGGGGAAACCTGGAAGTATTTGTGGTGGAATCCAGTCTCCATAACCAGGGTCTCCTGTCAGAAGTTTCCAATCTCCAGCTCGTATGGAGGCCTGAATGGCTGTATTCCAAATGCCATATCCTTTCTGCAGGGAGCCAGTGTGTGCATGGTTATACAGAGGGTCGATGTTGTGCAGGATTTCCAGCCTAGGTGATTCTTTTCCTTCACTGATGGCCTCCCACACATTATACCCATCAACCCCCTCAGTGAGGGACTCATCACCACCTGCTAATCCCACTAATGTGGGATACCAATCAGTAATGTGCACCAGTGATTTGCTCACCCTCCTCTTTTTCCTTAACAGAGGGCTGTGGACGAATCCCAGACCCCGGATGCCACCTTCCCAGTAGGTTCCTTTACGTCCTCTAAGAGGCCAGTTACTTCCACCAGACAAGGGCTGACCTCCATTGTCTGTAGAGAAAATGATGACACTGTTCTGATAGTATCCATACTTGCGGAGAGCGTATGTTATATTACGAACCGCTTCATCTACAGCTGACACCATAGCAGCATACTTCCTGCGTGCCACATTTTCCAGCCCAAGGTAGGGGTAGATGTACTCATCTGGATATTGTAAGGGTGTGTGAACAGCTTGGAAGGAGAGGAAGATGAACAGCGGTTGGGATTGAGGATCATGGGTTGCCAGGATCTTGCGTACTCTCCTTGTGTACAGATGCGTGGAGTATTTTCCACTCTGACCCCAGGCAACTGACTCCCCCTCATGGAGATCAAAGCCACACAGCCCAGAGCCATCACAGCCATCATAGGTGTAGTAGTTAACACTCCCCGTTAAGGATCCAAAGTATGTGTCAAAGCCACGGCGAGTGGGTAAGCACTCCTTCTTATAGAACCCCAAGTGCCACTTCCCTACCATGTGGGTGGAGTAGCCGAGTTCCTGTAGCCTCTGAGGGAGCGTGACCTGGTCAAAAGGCAGGCAGTTAGGCTGGCGAGGTCGGATGATGGAGTGCTGAAGACCAGTGTGGATTTGGTACCTGCAGAATTTAAGATTAAGAAAATATTTAAAAGGAAAAATATATTGTTTGCATTTAGGGATAAGATTCGTTTTTGAGGTTGCATATCTTTTGGGCGCAATAATAAAGGAGGGAAATCTGATATCAAGACAGCCTTAATCCATATCATCCAATCACATCCAACAGGTTAAACAGAAATGTGAATAAGAGGGGTTGTAAAGAGGTTTAGAAAAATAGAACAGGGAGAAGGAGACTGCCCTGTTTTTCTCAAACAGGTTATGGTGATTGGCATGAAGATACACTCCAGATTTGTGTCTGTTTATATTTGTATGCCAGTCAAAACACAGACAGAAGGCTGTGTAATAGCAAGCACATCTTTTACATCCTTTTTCTTTAATTGGAAATATATAGTCGGAAATCACATGTTTGGACCTGATTGATAGCTTTGAAACATAAAAGCTGTACACTTTCTAGATTTGCCATTATCTCTAGAAGAGTGGTCTTGGTTCCACTGTCCCCATGCATTCAAATACAAGCTCACAAAACAGGAAGCTGCTTTAAAATCCAGTAGTTTAATTCATCAGGCAGCAGTTACATCTATGTTAAACATCAGTATGGTCTAATTCTAGGAATACAAAGCATTTATTTTAAATAAGGAGCAGTCCAGTCACAGGACACTTTACCTGCCAGTGATGAATTGACTTCTGGATGGGGTGCAGATGGGCTGGATGTAATAATTCTCCAGCTTCACGCCATCCGCAGCCAGTTTATCCAGCACCGGTGTCCTGATGTCTGAGCTATGATAGCCAATGTCATTGAACCCCTGGTCATCTGTCATAATGAAAATAATATGAGGGGGTTGAGGGACAGGAAATCTGCCAATAAAAGGTTTTTCTGGATCGTTTTCCACCTGGTTAGGGCTCATCAGATCCCAGGTCAGGTACCCGAGGCTCAGCAGGCTCATCATGGAGAAACCGGTGAGAGCTGTCGTTGCCATGGTTCCTGTGACGCTTTAAATTACTTAAGCTTGCTTGTATTTAGTAAGCTGGCGCTAAATAACTATGCAGTGAGACTCAGGGTTAAAAAAAAACCCCTCATAAGGTGTTGCAAGTAACCCCTTGTACACTTGAATGGCAGTTAAGCAACCTAAAACTAAGAAAAGCTACACCTCCAGCCTCGCTGAATCTCCAAACACTTTCTGCCACCTTTGAAAGCATTCCACTTTTCCAAGTGTTCCTGTTAACCCCGCCCAGTTGCCTTGCTGCCTCACTGAAATAATATCAGCCCCTACTGACCCCACTGCCAAAGAAAATACAGTATTTCTACTACATCCAGGTGTTAATGGAGAGTTTACATCTCACATTAGTGATACTTCTGCTGAATTTGGACATTGTGCTGCATTATTCTAGATATTAATGTAGCTTTGTTGGTCTTTGACTGTAAAAAATAGCTTTAAAAACATACTTAGTACTCAAAATAATTGCATCATAGACTCTCCTCTTCATTTGTGCTCCATCATGATCATCATTTCAATATGCCACCCTATAAACTTCAGAAAACCTTAGAAAGCAAGAGCAATATCTCCCCATCTGACCTGGTTAAAACACAGTTGACAGAGGGTCTACAGAAAAAAAAACACCATGTGTGGGGGAGATTTGAGTCTCAGGGTGGCTGTGGGGCCCTACAGACACAGGTCTCCACTCTACTCTGTACTGCACTCACAAACACTCTTATTTTTCCTGCTGTTTCTGCGCACTGCAGACCCTACGAGAGAGACAGAACAGACTTCTCTGACTGATAACATCTCCAGCTGGGCGTCATGGAAGCACTTTACAAATCATCCAGTGGGTCAACAGAAAGCAGCAGGACTGCACAGCCTCACCCACAGCTCCTGGAGGTATTTCTCCACAGTATCTGCACTGTAGATCACCATCATGATACAGGTTCACTTTGACTGGGAACAGTGGAATAGCTGTAGAGAACAGCTAAAAATCAGACTATAAAAAGTAGAAAATAATTAATCTAACATACATTGGGTATTTGCCTGTCACTGTGAATCACAAGTGTTTTTGAGCTCTGGTGCTGTTGAAGCTAGGATCAGGCTTCATTTCATAGCAGAGCTAAAAGCACAAAGTGATTGACGCTGTTCCCTTCAGGGCCGTCTCCTTGCGAAACACTGCACAGTTTCCACTGAACATTGCACTCCTTCTTGAGGTCCTTCATTGGCAAAAATGGCAACAATGCAATTCTGGGAAACAGGGCGATTTTACAGGGAATCAAATTTGAAAAATAAGGCTGGTGGTTAATATTTCTTTTGCTTTAAATCTTGAATATAATGAATACTTCATGGTCACCAACGTCAAATGTGGCTAGCAGACAAAAATAAACTGATATACTGAAGCGAGGAGTTGGTCAACATAGTGAGATGTAAAACATCACACCTTGCAAGTGTTGATATTGAGGTTTGTGGGCATGGAGGTCGTGGGGTGCAAAAGGAAGAATGACCCCGCCCCCCAAAAGAGTATAAAGCTGAGGTTGATGGGCATGTTTGTCTTGAAGCAGGAAAGGCATCTTTAGAGCGGAGCTTTAGACTTTATGACAGAACAAACAGAGAAAGAGGGAGGAAAAGGGACCTGAAGTTTTATACGATCATGTTTATTCTCGTGCTGTTCTAGAGGGAATACATTACATATCATGATT
The DNA here is from genome assembly GCF_057382275.1 of Copadichromis virginalis. Taxonomy (NCBI): domain Eukaryota; kingdom Metazoa; phylum Chordata; class Actinopteri; order Cichliformes; family Cichlidae; genus Copadichromis; species Copadichromis virginalis. Next base: position 30,091,115 of record NC_140619.1, read on the forward strand.
GTGATATTACTGCTTTTCCTCAAAAGTATGCAAAAAATTAGAGGAAAGAGAGTTTCCTGGTCTTTGGGCAGCCACACTTATGAGATGTGACTCATCTGTTTTCTGCCGCTCAGAGCTGTAACTGCGGCAGCTCGCCAGGCTGACAACAACTCTGCTCACATCCAAGACCACAATGCACACAACACGTATACGAACACTCACGTCTATCACATCCACAAATATTAACAGAGCCACGTCCCCAGAGACCCGACAGACTCTGAAGTCTAAAAAGACTGTGATAGGCCAATACCACAGATATATTCTTGCTCGCCTTCCACATTTGCTCTTTCTTTTGTGGATTGTCATATTGCCAAAATAATTTCACCACGAACGCAAGGCTAAGCCACAAAATGGTTTGATGACAGTATTTACAGAATGAGTAACCTTACAATGCACCAGTAATAGAATATCACGGACCCTGAATAAACATCGTGCTCGGTTTCTGGAGGTTATTTTTAAAGTTATTTGTTTGTTTTAACTTATGTTAGGCTCGTGTTTTTAAAAAATGTAAATAAAAATGGAATTTCTTAATATCCTCGTAAACCGCAGCTGTCTATTTCCAGTAAGCGGTCATTTCAGGCATGTTAAAAAAGGTCACTCTGCTTTAAGAAACCACTCATTCTGAGTTGTTGCTGTGGGAGTTAAATTTCACATTCTCAGACACTTATTTCACTATTTTAGTTATTGATTAACCAATTAAACTTGTTATGTGGTAACAACCTTTAAATCTGCTACATGGGAATTTCTCAGACTGAGATTTAATTGTGTTCACTGGCTGTTCATTACCCTCCTAATTTGCCAATTTCTTCCAGAGGATGTGAGCAAAGTGCTGTGAAGTAGGCTATCATAAATTTAACAACACTTCATTTTCCTACCCCGTAATTAACAGTGGAGCCATAAAACAGAATCCAGTTTCTTTAAGGATTTCTTAGCTTGAGCTGGAGAAAACCATTCATAAAGTTATAAATAGCAATGGTAGCTTTTGCTGGTACAGGTAGTTTTCAGCTCCTGTCTTGCTTCTGTGGTTTTTGCCTCTCTGTCACGTAAAGAGTAAATCAATAGCAGACCCACCCTAAAAGATTTGGATTTAGTAACACAAAATTATACTTTCACAGCATTTTCTCATCTTTACATCCCTGTCCAAACCGGTTCCAAGCAGGATTTTAAGGCCTTGAGAAATCCGACAATGAGTTTAAAGGGAAGTAGAGACGGCTGTGCCGGTCGGCAGCAGATGTTGGCTTTGGCTAAAGAAAGTGGTGCTGTTACTGAATACGGCTGCTCTGCTTCACTAGGAACACTACCCCCTTTCTAATCAACGCAGCCCTGCCGGTAAACCTCCACATTACCCCCACCTCTCACCCCAATTTTCTAATCTGAGTAAGACTGGATGGAACTGTTCTTTTTCCTCCTGTGTGCCAACTCTGAGGCAAAACTTGTACTTCAGCATGCTCAGCTTGTCATCTCTCCACTTTATACAATAGAAGCCTTGTTTCAGAATTTACTAAAAATGGCTTTTTCATCTTTTATCAATCTTTCAGCTACAGGTCATTTATTTGGGAGCAAAGTAAAGGCCAAAGACGCTTCCTCTCTCAGGTGAGTTTCCTAAACAGTCCTCGACAACAACCAGGACCTACATACAGTTATATTAGCTATTCAAATGCAGAGAGAAGTAACTGAATAAGAGCACTGTAGATAAGAAAGTAGGGAGGTTAGTATGGTTAATTTGCGTAGGTTTTGACTCAGTTTACAAGTTACACAGAAGAAAAGAACTGTATTTACCAAAAAACAGGAACAGCGTTTAGATTCTGCTAACAGCCTTATTATTGCCTCAGTTTCTCTTTGTGAACTTGTGTGGTTGCCTTTTACAGTGTAGTAGTTACCATGTCACAAGATCTGTCCCAGAATCAAGTGTTTAAGACTGATAACTTTAATTTCTAACTCAAATAAAGAGTAAACATTTCTTAGATTTCCTCTGTCTGGTGGGGTTTTAAAGTCCACATATCAGCCTTCAGCAGGTGGAAATCAGAGGAAGGGCTCAAACACATGGCCTTGGCCGTCGCTGAAGGTGTGTTTGATTTGGCTCATGTGGAGCTCCGGCAGCACCTGGTTGGCAAGGCTAGGCATAGCAGTTCATTAGGACCCTCCTGCAAAGCCCCTTGGATATACATCATAAGGGACTCGTTGAAGAATCCCTAAGGAGAGGGTGTTAAAAAAAAGTATAGCTCAGTTATGCTATTTTTTATTCTTTTATATATTTATTAATCACATGTGTGTAAGTGTTTCCACTTAACCAGTTTTACTGTTGTGCCAGTGTGGCAGCGATGACAGGTTGTGGCACCCAGACCTTGCCGTCTATAGCGGGTAATTAAATGGAGAGTGAGCACAGATGTGAGCTGTTAAATGTGTCCAGCGTAATTTATTTCCTGTGAAACAGGCTGCCATTTACAAGTGTAGCCTGTACAAATACTGCAGTCATTTTACAGAAACGTGCCATCAAAGCCGAGGGGAGCGTACTACTTCTTTTTCCTTGTGTTCAAGGATGTCTTTTGGTCCTCCCTCAAGCAGTAACTTTAGCTAAAATCCATTTTCTTACACTCGTCAATACCCAGTTTAATATATTGGAATGTTTGTTTGGAGTAAACATGAGCAAATTAAATATTACATTTTCTTTGCTCACTTTTAAATATTACAAATTAAAATTGTTTTTCTTCCACAAAACTTTGGTGGTCTGTCCCATCAACACTCTAAGAATGGGAGCTGAGTCAGCCTCATAACCTGCGCGTTGTCCAAACCAAATGTGTGTGTGTGTGTGTGTGTGTGTGTGTGTGTGTGTGTGTGTGTGTGTGTGTGTGTGTGTGTGTGTGTGTGTATGAGTGTGAGAGTGTGAGAGTGAGAGAGAAGAGTATGAGGGGTAGCAAGCTTGTGGAAGATGGTGAAATCAAGCTCAGTGAGACCCACTGAGTGCTGACGTTGAGCTTGGACTACACACTGCTTTCCTTTTCTGGTTTTCCCTGATGAATGAGTCTCTTTCAGCTGCCTTGCTCTTACTGACCCCCTGCTTACCCAATACTCTCCTTTAGTTTGACCTAAGATCTCACCGCCAGCTTTCTCAGATCTTTTCACTGGCAGCATGTACCCATGCCCAATCACCATTAATGTCCTCCCACACCAAAGCAAAAAGTTAGACTTATATCCAAATACACCTGATAGAGTTGACTGACCTTTCTGGCAGTTTCTGGGATATTTCTGACTTGTTCACTTGCTTGAATAGCTTGTGGATTGTCTGGCTATGTGGATGGGTAATGGGTTTGTTTTTTTCGAACATGTGATTAAAAAAGAGAACTGAGTCAAGAAACCTAGAGCCACAAGAGCGAGCTAACAGAGACATAAAGGGTAGGTGTATTTTAAGACTTACAGTTATGTTTCCTGAATATGAGCAGGCAGTTTATGTTGGCTCTCACAGTTCATTTCTTGCCTTTTAACATATATGCCGAGGTGGATTTTGGTCTCTACAAATGTCCCGCTTTTACATATTTGTAAGGTTTGAGAACATCTCAACAGAGGGACAGGGTCTGTTACAATAGAGACACACATATACAGTCACTTCATGGGTACATCTGTTCAACTGCTTATAAACACAAATATCTAAATATAAGCCAATCACATGTGATCAACTCAAGATGAAGATGAAGATGCAGAAGTGCATCTCTGAACGCACAGCCGGTTAAACCCTAAAGCAGATGGGCTACAGCAGCAGAAGACCGCAGCAGGTGCAACTCCTGTTAATTATGACCAGGAAATTGAAACGTTGCTTCACATATGCTAACTGAACAATCCCAATTATTTTATTGCAACATTCAGATAGTAGATAGCTGAATTTGGCAAAATTTAGTAACGATGTGTGCATTGTTGCTGTCCCTTCATACCCAAAGTGTACCCATTTCGTGATGGCTACTTCCAGCAGGATAACACACTATGCCGCAAAGCTCAAATAATATGAAAGGGGTTTCTTGAACATCACAGTGAGTTCACTGTAGTGAAATGGCCTCCAGTCACCAGATCTCAATCCAATAAAGCACCCTTATGGGGTGTGGTGGAACAGGAGTGTCACACTGTGGATATCCAACCAAAATAATCTGTAGCAACTGTGGGATGATATCATGTCGATATGGCCCAAATTCTCAGAAAAATGTTTCTAGCATCTTGATAAATCTATGCCTGTTCTGCAGGAAAAAGGAAGTGGTGGGTGAATGTAACAGACAAAAGAGATCAAGCTTATCACACTATGCAGAACGCAAACGATCTTTTACACTGAAGACAAAGACTTATTACACAGCATGTTTTATCTGCTTCTACATGCAACATGCAGACAGTTGCACAGCGGAAGGAGCAATTGAAAGCAACCAGTTGTACACTTGGTGCTTTTAAGTAGTAGCTATAAAAAGACATTGCCCACTAGAAGCATGCCATGCCACAAAGCTGTCATATTGTTTGTTTGCTTTATATTAAAAGTGTTTATAGTAGCTGAACTGTAATGATAGAAGGGCAGATCAGATGTCTGCATTTTACCGGTAGAATCAGAGTAAATTTCCAGAACATCATTTATAAAATATGATTCGTCCACATCATGAAAATCATCCCCTCTTTGGGTAAAACTGAGCCTAAACTGGCCCGAATATAAGATAGTTAAAGGCAGATAGCAAAACACAAATATAAAAAGAAAATGATTTGGTTTAAATGGTTCAATGCTAATGTCAGTTTTCATTATAACATGGCTTTAAAATGCGGTGAAAAGACAGCTGAAAAAACCTCTGACACACATATGACTAACAGACTATATAAACTACTTTCCGTTATTAGCCCCTTATCGAAATGCATTGTGTACACAGGTTAAGTTTTCATTTGAATGCGTGATATTTTTGCAAGGACCGCTGACAGCGTTGCTACGCCCCGCTTACTACATCTCCCATAGTGCATTGCAGCGGTAGGAAATAATCACATCCTTGGGTCAGAGTTCAAAATGGTAACATGCGGGTTTCAGAAGCTGCAACTCTGAGCATCATGAGGATACTTTTAATATGAAAATACCACTTGCGTTAGCTTAGCCTTAGTTTGATTAATCCTTTTTTCGTTTCTCGAATATGTCCGTGAACGCATCAAAGCACGAGCTGATCCAGCTGATCTACCGCCACTTGAAGGAGCATGGTTATCGCTCAGCTGCAGATGAGCTACAGAGGCACAGCCCACAGGTCAACATTGTTCACCACACACACACATATCAACTGCAACTGTTACAATGTTTCAAATGCTGCTCCTGTGCTGTGCAATAAACCCCCTCTACTCACACCTCATGAAATTCCACAAAAAAACATTTTCTGAAGTGTGGACGGGGAAGAACGTTTGCTCAATTAAATCTCCCCATTTTTCGTAACAACTAGACTGCTACGTGTTTCTATTTTTCTGCATAAACATAGTTGTGTGTGTATATATAACTTTAAAGATCGTAAGATCCAAGAAATGTATCCTCCCCTTGCTGTGAGCTAAAACAAGCTCAATGTTAGGACTTATATACCACTTAAAAAAAAGTGGTGTGTGAGTGGGCCAACTTCTTGTTGCGTTCAATACTTGCCTAGACTAAGAACGTAACACTTGAAAGGCTTTCACCTTGTATAGACCTCTGTAAGAGGGACTGTGGCTGGAGGAAAGACAGAAAAAGTCAGATTAGTTTTAAAGGTAATCAAGTCCTTGACATAAAAAATACCATCAGTTAGACTCTACTCACCAAGAGCTTCCACCCAAAGTGGCTCAAATAGGATGTAGCATATGGCCAATTTAAATGAGTGGGGAGAGTGTGCGGCCAGGAAAAGCTGTTTGTGGTAAAGTCTAAGAAAAAAGCCCAGAGATTTGTATAAGTGCAGTCATTGCAAATGTAATACAGACCAAGAAGGCTTGTTGATTTTTCTTCCCCAAATGAGAACCATTTGGTCCCTCCACAGGTTTTTGAATTTGTAAATATTCCACAAAATGTAGTAGACTTTGTCCTTTTCTGTAAACGTGTTTATTATTCTAGTTTATTCATTTGTAATGAACTCAAGTCCTTCCTAACCACCTTCTTGGGGTCTGCTTTCATTCAAATTTGACACATAACCATAACAATGGCATGTTTTTATGTCTTTATATGCTGACATCTCCTTCAGACTACTGTACCATGTCCAAGAAATACTCCCACTGTATATTTCAAACTTCTTAATAAGTTGTAACATTTAATTTTGATTTTCTACAGGGGGAGACCAAAATATCAGTATCACTACTCGACATCTACACATCATGGTTGAAGTAAGGATGATTTCTTAGTGCTTTTCAGAAGCAACGGCCACTGGGTTAGATGTCTCATTTTGTAATAGCTTGGATACTAACTATTTTTTTTATTCCTGACAGTAACCCAAAAAATTCAGCAGATCAAGGAAGGACTCCAACTAAAGGTTCATATTTTTCTTTTTCTTTGTTAAATACAAATTAAATTAGAAAGCTGAAGTTGGATCTGAGATACTACATTTGTTTATTTGTGTATATGTGTGTCCTGATCCAGCTGTTCATGCTTACAAAATTCTTAAGCAAGATTTGGAACTTCTGTACATTAGTTTGCTTTGAGTATTTTCATCTTACACCTGTACCCAAACATTCACACTCCTAACAACCTCCAATCAGATTCAAGATGAGGGCGACAGCTTAGTGAAAAAACTGACATATCAGAGAATGCAGCTCGGTTTGTAGCAGTAAACTCTTTGAGGCCAGAGGTTGGCGTATTTGAATGCATTTTAACACATTTGCACTTTTTATGTTTAGCAAAGTCTACAACATCAAAAAAGAAAAAGGACACAACTGCAAAAAAGGTGAATTTTTATTTTGTTTTAATTTCTTTTCGTGGCAGTTCTTGGACTATACCAACCACGCTAATCCTTCTTTTTCTTTTTTTCCCAGTCTGTTCCAGCAAACAAGAAAAAACCTGAGGGAAAAGCTGCAAAAAAAGTCACAGGGGAGAAGAAATCAAAGAGCCGAACATCAGACAAAGTTGTGACTGCCGGTGCAGATGATTCAGACTCTGACAGCAGTCTGGATGTGGAGAAGTGGAAGAAACTGCTCCAACAGATGACAGGTGAGTCACTGAATGCATTATTCATGGGCGAGCGTGTCAAGGATGAGGTGATGAAAAGAATCCTAGAAAAATGAAGAGGGGGTTATGAGTGGACAATAAAGTGACCAAAGCCAGGCTAGAAATATTTGACTTGCCCAAAACACCTCACTTAAGGAGCAACCAGGGCACATCCAGTTCAGATACCTCAAACATTTCACATCAAATGAAATGAATCCCATCTGCCCCTCTCAGAAGGAGCGGTTATTTGCACAGTAACTTTAGGATAGTTTTCCCTTAATGTAATGAAATTATTTTCAGTTGCAGGCTGTCAGCGCACACGTGGGTGAGTTTTATCTTTTTTCCAACAAGTTTGATCTGTTAGAGATCCAATCAGATGAAATTAGGCTTGTTAGAAGAGGGGTCCTTAACGTGGTCTGAGCTAACATAACCTGTTTCAGGAAAAGACTGTATTTTATATTTCAAATAAGATTTTATTGAAATGAGAATCATGCAAAGATACTCTAATGCAGGTTCTGAATTAAAGTGTAAAGCTGGAAATAAGCAAAATATGTCTCATTTGAGCTAACGTCAAAGCGCGCTATTGAGAGACTGAGATGTAGCATTCAGGCGAGGTGTTCATGGTGGAAGGAGTCTAAACTCAGGTGGAATAAACTGTGGAGGGTGTGGAAAATGTACAAAGTGATGGAAGATGAAGGGAAAGCTTGGTCCCTCCACTTAATGAGAGAAAGACAACCACCAGACAGTGCAGCACCACCCATGAACAACCTCACCATGGAAAAGAGTGATTTCATCCAAACAGAGCTGTGTACAGTTACTGTTTGCTCGCTGTTTATGTTTTCTTTTAGGCATTTGTTCCACCATGCACAGTTTGATGTTTTTACTGGGTTTTCTCTGTCCACAGATGCCGACATAGTCAAGATGAATGCCATCAATGCCCTGGACTCCTCTGCTCCTCAACCCCCGAAAAAGAGAGTCAGGAAACCCCGGGCTAAGGCTCCGGCGAAACCTGGAACCCCAGTTAAACCGAGTAACGGGACAGTGAAACACAATGACGAAGGTGGCGAGAAACATGTGACTGAAAAAAAAGCAAAGACGAGCTCGACCGAGAAGAATGTGACAAAAAATGTGACTTCTGTCACCTCAAGCACTCCGAGCCAAAAGCAAAACCTCTCATCTCCAGCGGACAAACAAATAAAAAAGGACAGGGAAACTGCAACTCCCAGTGAACAAACAACTGATGACAGAACATCTGAGCCCAAGAAGAAGAAGAAAAAGAAGGAGAAAATTGCAGACAAGGAGGAAAAGAATGAGACGGGTGAAGATGGAAAAGAGGAATGTGGCGAAGAGACGAGAAAGACCAAAGACACGAAGCAGGAGGAGGCTAAAAAAACTCCGAAGGTGAATAAAAAAGCAAAAGAAACCAAAGATGATGCTGAAAGAAATGAGACAGTCACGACTGAGACAAACACAAGAGGGAACGCTGATGAGAAAACCCTTTCAGAGTCAACGGTACAAGAAAAGAAACAAAAGAAGAAGAAGAAAGAGAAGGCTGGTAGTGAGGGAAGTTTGGCACAGACTGGAAATTCTGAGCAGGTATCTGAGGAAGTGAAAAATAACAAAGAGAGCAAACAGGAAGAAAACAACCAAACCTCAGAGCACATAGCAGAAGAAAAGAAAGCCAAGAAGAAAAAAAAGAAGAAAACAGAAAGTGAGGAAAATTCATTGACATTTGCAAGTGAAAGCATTTCAAAGCAAAAAGCTGAAGACATAGAAAATAATACAGAGCAAAAAACTGAAGAAATTGAGACTTTAGAGCAGACGTCTACAGAAAAGAAGGCAAAGAAGAGGAAAAGGGACCTTCTTAATGGTGAGGAAAATCCAGAACAAGTACTGCAGGAAAAGAAATCAAAGAAGAAGAAAAAAGAAAAAGCTGATGAAGAAAGAGAGCAGGTAGTTGAGGATATAATAGATAATAAGGTAGAGGAAACAACAGAGCAGGTCAAGAGTGTCAAGAAGAAAAAGAAAAAGAATCCCGCCAACACAGAGCCGCTGCCTCCACCTGACGTAGAGGCAACGAGTTCTCAAACGGAGAAGAAGAGAAGTGAGTAAACAACCCACATATAGCTTAAAAACATGTAATTTGATGGTTTTGTAAAATTGCTTTGCATTTGTCCTCAGAAAAAAGCAAATTGAAATCAGCCGACATCCCAGAAATACCTGTAGATTCAATCCAAGACGCCATGGCAACAGAAACCGCCTCAAGCGACTCCCACAAAAAGGTATCACGCTACTTAGAAAACAAATCTCGACGCTACTTAGAAAACAAATGTGTCCAGTCTCAACGTTGGCGGATCCTAACCCTCATGTCCGTCTCTCCACAGAAGAAGAAGAAATCATCAAAGAATCATCAAGATGTGTGACTCGTCATCCCGCAGACCCAGAGGACGAGGGTCACATCACGTCCTCCGATTTCCGATCATGTACACTGATCATATATCAGTAGTTAGAATATGACTTAAAACTTTAAAGATCCGTCGTTTATATTTTTGCTACATTTTTATCTTTTTATGGGTTTTGGGTTTGTGTTTTTTTACTTAAGTGTTTCTACGGTAGCTGCCATTTTCACGGCACGCGCATTTCGTGGTTGTTTTGGGGAACTGATGATCACCTGTTGAAATATTTCTGCCTCATAGTGAAATTCAGATGGGGTTTAATTGAGTAACGTCTGTTTTTATAAACATGGATTCTGTTTTGCTCTCAGGAATTTCCCTCGTGATAATCCTGAGCTAGGTTCTCTAAACCACCTTTCATATTTTTATGCAGATTTAAGTTGTAAAATGAAGTGAAACTGTGTGATTCTGATTAAGAGGTTTACTCCTGTCCTATAGCTGTCTTTTGGTATTTCGTTAAAAAAAATTACACACTTTTTTTTAACCAGATGTATATTTATTCAAATTGACATGTCAGCTGTTCTATCGTGGGAAAGGAGGGGAAATTCTATGTGTGTGATGAGCATTATTTTTTAAAGTTTTAAATGTTTGATATTAATTTTCTTATATAGATTGTATATTATGCTTTTAATACAAATTAAACACCATAGTTTTTTTTTGTTTTTATCAACTGTACCCGTCCCAAGTCTTACATCTGGTAAATCCTGTTCTTTGGGCACACAAACGCTGAACTTCTTACAAATTAAGGGAAAATGCTTGACTTGATGAGCTCTGGAGATTGTGCTGTGCTGTAGGGGACACTCTATATGTTTGTACGTGTCAGGGATCTCGGTGAGACAAATTAAGATTATTAAGAGAGACGAGGCCTAAAACTGCCTTTCCGCTGAATCGTGTAATGTGAGGGTGTCAAGTCTTTTTTAAGGAAACCGAGAAAACGACTGTTCCACTCCAATCCGGAGGGTGACGCTAATGCAGCGAAAAGACGTTTGTTTTACCACTGTTAAAGAAGAAAGAAGAAGACTGCCCCACTACCATAGCTACACACTAACCATACGATGAGTAACTGTCAGTGAAGTTTTACAGTTGCAGTTGTTACTGGCCGCCAAATGTGGAGGTTGAACAAAGTTCGTCACAAAGCCGGACAACAAGGCGGCAGCTTGGAGGAGCTCAGGCTGAAGAGGCGAGAGAACGAGAGAGGTGTGTCTGCTAAATACCGAGGCTCAGTTTCCCAAACATACTGTAGGCTAACCCTGGTCTTTAACTAAAACCCTGTTTATTCAGTAATGAGCTCATTTTTCCTTTGGCTCTGTGACTATGTTTAGTTTCCATAGAAACTAGCTGGAACTGTAGCTTCAACGTAACCATTATTTTATTAATATCTTAATAAACTTTTAGGTACACGTTGCTAGAGCCAAGTTGAACCCCCTTGTGTTTTCAGAATTGTCTTAATTCATCATGGCACAGATTCAATAAAGTGCTGGTATTGTTCTATTAGTACTGGTATTGGTATTGTAGCCTCAGCTGTCTATTGCTGTAGGCCATCTACTTCGTGTTGGCGTTCATAGATGCTCTTTTGCATACCTTTGTTGTCATGGGCGGTTATTTGAGATATTGTTGCCTTCCCATCAGCTCAAACGAGTCGGCCACTCTCCTCTGACATCTGGCTTCACTAAGGCATTTTTCCTCTTTCTCAGACCGTTCTCTGTGAACTCTAGAGATGGTTGTGTTGAAAATTCCAGCACGTCATCCGTTTATGGAATACACAGGCCAGCCAATTTGGCACAAACAGCCATTCCACATTCAGAGGCATTTAAATCACTATTCTTCCCCATTTTCATGCTCAGTTTAAACTTCAGCAGGCCATCTTGACCCTGTCTACATGTCTAAACCAACTCAGTTGTTGCTATGTGATTATCTGATTAGATACTTGTATTTACCAAGCAGTTGAACAAATGTGCATAATAAAGTGTGAAATAGGTTTATGTAATGTGCACATGTAATTTTTTTAAAAACTGTATTACAAAGATACAGCTCTTTTTTATGACACCCGTGAGGAACTGTTAGTTAGCTGTTACATCTTCATCTCCAGGCATTTTTACAACACATAAACAGCAAAAACAGTTCCTGTGCAGATATAGCTTTTCGTTTCTACTCGAAATTCAGTGTTTTTTTTTAAAATTGAGATGTTCCCATGTACAGGTCTTAATATAAAATAGAGCAGTGTTGGTGACATACACTGGCGTAAAATGAGTCAAAACCTAAATGGATATGTTAGCATCATCTTAACTTCAGCTTCTTTATTTCCCCACAGGCATGGCCTCCCCATGGTGGCTTTATCTCAAAAGGACGCATGTTTTGCACAGCATATGTACACTAAACACAAGTATGATCACGTATGATCCCTGAAGGTTAAAGAGTTGTGACATGCCTCTCCCTGAATGCTTTAGCACTGAGACAGGCACGCAGAGACAGGCAGCTGGTGAGCAAGCGACTACTGCTAAATGAAGATGAGGAGCAGCCGGACGTTAGCATGGACACAGCCCCAGGAGGACATGTAAGTATCAGATATTGTGTTGGATCAGGGGTGTCAAGCACAAGAATTTCCCAGGTGCCAGAATTCTCCAATCTGGCCCACTTGAAGGCTGGAAGATGTAAAGGAGGGAATCAACTTATAGGCTATGTTTTCAGAAGTTTTACATCTTTTACTGCTGATAAAGACCTCCTACGTAGCCATTCACGCTAAACTAAAGGAATTATCTAATAGATAAATAATTAAATGACAGAAAAGTTAATGTTTTTTGACATCTTTTGAAATTTTGGTGGGAAAAAAAGAATATTTTCTGTGAATTAACAAAAACTTTGTTTTATAAGTACAGGACAGTCTGGAAAAAGAGCTACTGGAACCTTTCTGTAATTTTATTTTGCTGAAAAATTGAGACATATTGTTGAAATGTTTCTTCTTTGTCTCATTGTAAGGTTTCTCAGGGATTTAAAGTGTAGCTAAATATATTAACACTGACAGAATGGGGTGTTTTTACTACTCGAGCCAAACTGGGCCGTATTTGACCCACAACGTAAACTGATTTTGACATGCCTGTCTTAGATTATTTTTTTTGGTAGGGTCAGTAAAATGAAAGATCTGAACTCAGCCTGCCAGTCTCATATTTCCTCAGGACATTGTTAGTCTGCTCCACAAACTTCAACACAGCGGGACAGAGAAGGAGGCACACCTGAAGGCCTTGAGTAAAGTTCTGCGCGACCCAGCTGCACAGCTCACCTTTATCAAGTATGGTAGTGGCTTCTGTTGCCATATTGGAAGAGACTAAATTACGCTGTCACTTTTAAGTCACTTCCTCATCTTTGTGTGTGAAACTGTGTTTTCTTTCAGGCACGAGAACAGTATGCATCTGCTGGTCGGCCTCCTCACTGGCTCTAATGCTCAGTGCCGCCTGCAGGCCGTTCGGTGTCTTCACGAGCTCTCTCACTCTTCCCACACTAATGTGGCTCCAGCCTGTCTGCCTGCTACCCCTTACCTGCTCACTTACCTGTCTGGCCCAAGCACTAAGTTTACAGTAAGTCACCATGCAGTGCAGGCAGTTTGTGATATAGTATGACCTACAATGCAGAAGACTTTTGACTTCCTTATTGTGCGGAACATTATATGTACACAGGAGCTGTGTCTCTACACACTTGGTAACATGTGTCCAGACAGCGATGTGGTAAGAGAGAAGCTCCTGGCTCAGGGAATCATTCCCGCTCTGGCCAGCTGTATAGAGGTAAACTACGAAGGCTCACTGTCTACACTAATATCCTTACTGTACTGGCAATTCGTAGAATTGTTGCAGTTGAATCCAAATCTACTCAAACATCCAATTCATAGAGAGACAGGAGTGTGACTGCTGCACGTCTTTGTAACATGTTACTGTGTATTTGTCCAGAACCAACGGCACACACTTGCAGTAGTGGAAGCTGCAGCGTTCACCCTCTCTCAGCTTCTCCAGGCCAGAGACGCACCTGAGAAGATAATCCCGTAAATATATCAATAATGCACTTCTTCACGTCTTCAGCCTCTGCATTCCTCATCTCGCAGAAAATGTCAGAGTAATGTTTTGTTCACATTTAACCTTGTTGTGTTTTTTTGTCTTCCTCTGTGTCTGTAGGATAGTCCTGAAGTCTACCTTGCCTTCACACCTGTTATCCGTCCTTACCCCCGACCCACAGTTCGGCCTGGCTCCTGCCATAGAGTGTGCATGGTGTCTCCATTACCTCATATGCAGGTGAGAAGTTTAGGAAAGTGTCCAAAACCTTTTTTGTTTTTTTGCTGATTTGCTATTGTAGCTAATTACTGAATCTGTTTTGTGCCTTTTATTAGCACAGATGATAACAAAGAGCTGCTGGCTCAGGGTGCCCTGTCACAGTGCAGCTCCTTGTTAGTGTCACTAGGTGGTGCTGTCACCGAGGGAAACAAAGAAGATGGGATTGAGCTGGTATGGAAGTGAATGATCAAATCCAATATTTACTTTCAAAACTTGTTAAGACTTTTTTTTTTACTTTTAAGCAAACAAATTTGATAATTATCATTGAATTAATAATGTAGATTAGTTCATTTCATGCTGAGCTACCTCCAAAGATAGTAAAATGACTTAACTATTATTAAAAGTCAGTTGAAGAATCTAGGAACTGAAACAAAACAGCAACATCGCATATTTGCCTAAGCTTCAGAACAAAGTAAAAATAACAACTAGAGATGGCACGATACCACTTTTTTATGTCCGATACCGATATCATAAATTTGGATATCTGCCGATACCGATATGAATCCGATATAATGTTTTTTAATCAACAAAACTGTTTTTAAATATCTTGCTGCATTTTGTATAAGTTCATACTCAAGTTTAAAACAACAACTACACTAAAGCTATTCTGTTATACCTGCATGCAAAAAAAATATTTCATAGTTCAGCAATACTGATCAATCTAATAAACTTAAACCTACACCATCCTCCCTATTCTGGTATTTTAAAGAGTACTTAGCATAAATATTAAGCAACCTAACTAATAGGGTTCCAACTCCCAGCAACAACAAAAATAAATAAATAAAAAATAGGGAACCACCCCTCACGCTCCACCTCATGATGCTTAATCGACGTAATCAACCTTAATTTGATGCAGTGTGAAAAAAAATGCACAGAAATCAATTATTTTTCAAGAAATATTAAATAGATTCAACATCTTTCTTCAACAAAATTGCAGACTGCACAGATGGTACCTTCCCAAAGGAAAAAGTACTATAGCTTACTAGGGTATATATATTAGACTTAATAGTTACTATTAAGTCTAGAAGTAATAGACTAAATGAATAGAAGTAATTGACTTCTATTCATTTTGCATCAAATTAAAACTTTGGCTGTCAGATAATTATTTATTAAAAGCTAGACATTTTAAATGAGAATAAGAAAGAAAAGTATGTCTTTGTGCCCCCTTTTCCCTGTTCATGCCCTATCGGCCCCCCTGTCTAAACTTTGCTAGATCCGCCCCTGCACAGTTACCAGCCGTCAGCTGCGTAGAAAAAGATCCTGGTGTAGAAAGTAATATTAAATACATTCTAACAACAGCTGATCAAGCTTAAACGTGCTGCTGTTGTTTATCCACTGGTTTCCTCTTTCTGGTGCAAACTGGGCCAAAAGCAAACTAGAGACACGGACTCGCGACAGAAAAGCCGATCAGCTGATCATTAAGCAGTTTCATGATTGAAGTAGCAGCAAGAAGAGGCAGTCGCTCCATATATCGCTTGTTAAGCTTAACGCAGGAATGCTTTACAAACATTCAGAGATGGACTTACACACTTGCTTTACTTCTCTCGGGATAACTTTGTCGGAGATGAAATGCCGGGTTGCTAGCGAAGCTCCAAATGCTATCCAGACCACCGACAGGTCCCGCATGCCACAGCCGCTCTATCACGTGATGCATACTGCTCCGACGTGCTAACGTTCTGAGGTGAGTTACGGCGTGTTGCAAGTTTTGTGAGGTGCTTTCGTGATATTTAATGGATCGGATTACATTTTTTATTTTTCTCCGATATCCGATCCAGTAATTTAGGTCAGTATCGGACCGATACCGATACGTAATATCGGATCGGTCCATCTCTAATAACAACTTTAGTTTTTAATCTGACTTGGATCACAGAAGCTTTTAATGTGTCTTCTTCAGCTCATCTGGCCTCTGTTGAGGTGTGTGGGAAACATCTTGTCCTCCTGCCCGGAGGAAGACCTGAATGCTCAACTGACTGATGCTCATCTGCCAGCTTCTCTGTGTGCACTTGTTCAAGCCTACCTGCACACCCTGCCAGCCTTGGCCAGAGAGACCGTCTGGGTCCTTAACAACCTCACAGGTACGGCTCTCTTGTTTTAGTCGTCTCTGAATGGGACTGCAGCCATACAGAAGTACACCTCATCATTACTAATAGAACCGTTTTGCAATATATTTTTCCTGCTTTGCTGCAGTTCAGTATAGATTTGTGCAAGAAAACATTGCATTTTTTTTTTGGTGTAACTATTCAATCTATTCAAATACTGAATAAAATGCTTGTGGCTGCCTTGTGCATTCTCTGTGCACATCTGAGATTTGATGCATCATAATTATCAGGGTTTTCTGTAGTGTGTGTAACGTGCCCCATTGTGTTTTCTACCTCTCTCCATCCCAGCTCACTCCACCGAATTCTGCTCCGCCCTCTTGACTCTAAACTTGGTCCCAGGATTGATCCAACTTCTCCCATTTTCTCAAGGCATTAATACTATGGTTAGTACTATGATTGATATAAGTGCTTCTTGTAATATTAAGTCATTGTGGCATATAATAAGAAATCTTGTGGTTTTCTCTTGCATCCTTTTGGATGAAAAAAGTGTTTTTTGATTTTGTGTTTTTGTTGTTTTTTGTTTTTCTTGCTTGTTACACTCAGATTCTCAGGATTCTGGCTAATATTGCCCACAAGAAAAAGGTGTTCTGTGTGCAGCTCATGCAGCTTGGTTTACTGTCTGCACTCTGTGCCACGCTTAAAATGGCTGATCAGGAAATGGTGATTCAGAGCCTGGACATCCTGTTCATGATGACTGTCAGCAGTCCAGTGGTAAGTGTGGTAATTAGTGAAACTAAACTCTGTAATGATTGCTAAGCTGTGGCATGATGTGGTATTCTTCTTCTTCAGGTGGCAGAGGAGTTTGTCAGGCAAGATGGGCTTTCACTGTTGGAGGTCCTTCAGTACAATGGTGCAGCAGAGATGAGACAAAGGTCGACGTACCTCCTGGAGAAGCACTTGTTGTCCTACCAACAGCATATAACAGTAATTGTTATGCAGCCTTATTGTCTCTGTTGAATTTTTTTTGTAGTTTTTAGTTAAAAATGTCTGATGGGAGCTGCTGTCTTGCAGGTGGACAATATGCCAGATCCTTGAATCAACAACAAGACTTGTTGTGTTAGGAGGGCCCAGCTGAGGATAACAACATGTTTACATTTTGATATGATAGATATCAAACTTGTTTGTGCATTTGAAGTAATTAGTGATAAAACTGCTGTCTTGTATGTTTTTACTCATGGAATTTTAATCTATGCAAATATTAAATATTTTTATAATACTTGTACTGGTGAAGTACTTTTGCATAAAACTGTATTTATATTCAGATATGGCTTGACATATTTCGAGATGTTAAGATACTGAAGGTGGAACATATAACATTAGAAACATAATGTGTCTTTATCAACAAGACCTTGTCATCATGCCTGTGTAACGATTAAATAATTATGACATAATAAAACTCTTCCTTACAACAAATATGACTGCTGCTTTTTTTGGAGTATTTGCTGTTTGGTTTGATTTTTATTAAGAAACATTTAGTTACATTTAATCACAAAAAATCTTGGGACTTTTACATGTGATGCTGATGATTAGTGAGGGCAGCACAGACCGACCCAAAGTGGTGGCACTGCTATATGTATGTATGTTAAAAAAAATAATCAGAAGTTGATCATTGTGATTGCTTCAAACTGCTGTTTAAAGCTGAAACTTGTAGAGATGATAAATATGCCCAATTAGAAAGTAATTTCAATAATGATAAAAAAAAAGAAAACATTAATGCAATCTGAAACCGTAATGTAAATAATTTTTAAAAAAGCCTCACTTAAAGACTTTAAGTAGGTAAAGTTGTTGTTTTTTTTTATGTACACCTGCTTACACTTATAACACAGTCAGTGTGCACAGACCTCATGGAGTTTTCACTGACCACACTGTGGAACAGTTTCAGCCTGTAACTTCCAATCAAAGTCTTTGGCTCCTCCCCTTAATGAAAAAAACTGTCTCTTTCTCTTTCTACCCACAATAATCCCTTCCCGTTATCTTTCACGCTGCTTTTGCTGCATGAAAATCCAAGACGAGGTAAGAAGGACCATTGGGGCCAAATTAATACAAAACATATATTGCTGAAATTGAGAATAAAATCAAAATTTGGAGATCAAGTTACATAATGTTGTTTTGAGGAGGGAAAAAGTTAAAATACTATTTTGAGGAAAAAACTGGAAATGTGGAGATTACAGTTGTTGTTTCATGAAAGACTGCCATATTTGTTATACCCTTTACAGAATGCCTTGTTTAGATGAGTTAGAAGGACACATTGTTCTGCCGTGTTTTGATAGAATACACAACACGTTCTCACTCCCAAACACCAAACACTTCCCTAGATTACGAGATCGGAAAAATTAAGAAACATGAGAACAGTTTGGAATGAATCTACACATATGCGTTTATTTTACTTAAATCGCTTTGGAAAACACTAACTTCTTTAAAGTGCTGGTTAAGGTTCGGGATAAGGTTAGGTCAGGAACGCCTCTGGACTTGACAAATCGTCACGCGTGAGAACGGGCTGACATACATCCTCTCTGTTACAAGAGGGCGTAACCACCTTTAGTCTCTCCGTTACCGGCCGTCTAGTATAAAGTGAGTATAAACAGTAAGCTGTCAGTGTAGAGAATAGAAATCTTGTGGAAATCTTTTTTTTTTTTTGTTATTCTCTTTTTATTAAACAACCTATATAAACACAAATAATCCAAAATAAACATATAATCAAGAACAGACGTAAATAATAAAAAAATAAATAAATAAATAAAAATAAGAAAAACAGACGGGTGTACCCTCTAGTGTGTATGTACTCGCACACACATATTCACTCACACACCCATATTCTTAAGCATACATACACATACCTACTTACATATGTGTTCACTTGTAGTCTCATACATACTAACATATACATATAAACACATAACGATTCAGAAATGTGGCATATATAGTTACAGAGATTCAAACAAGATCGGGTCTCCTTAACCGGATGTAGTGTTTCCATTTACCCCAAATTTCACTAAATATATCAAACTGGAGTCTTTTAATGAAGGTAATTCTTTCCATTTTAAACATCCCATGTACAGTCTCATGCCAATCACCCAGTGATGGAATTTTCACACTAAGCCATTTCTTGGTAATAATTTTACGGGCAGCCAAACTCAGGATACCATACAACTGCTTAGACATTTTATCTACATTTACTGAGTATAAATATCCAAACAAAAGTTCGTCCCAATTAAAGGGAAGCTGCATACCAAAAATAATCTGCAACTCAGAGTGGATCAATACCCAAAAAATGTTGATCCTTGGGCAAGACCAGAACAGAAGAAAATGTTTTACTCCTTGGGCCCCACAATTTCTCCAGCAATTAGAGTGATTAAAATAATGTTTACTTTGTGCAGGGGTAATAAAAAACCTACAGCTACTCTTCCAACCGTAACATCTCCATGTATTAGAACTAGAAATTCTCCACTGAAAAGCGCACTGCTCATACCAAATGTTATCTGATATTGCTATATTTGTTTCATTTTCCCATTTTTTTTTTGATGTAGGTAGTATTCCACTTCTTAACCTCTTGTATACCCTTGTACAATCTTGAAATCACCTTAAGGCCTGTGTCAGCCTGATAAGCCTTGACAAATATACTCAGAACAGGTAAAGAAAAAAGATCTGTTCTCTTAGGTATAAAATTATATAGATGATGCCTAATTTGTAAGAACCTAAAAAAGTCAGTTTTACTTAACTGGTATTGATCTTTTATTGATTGGAAGTCCCTAAGAATTCCCTTATCGTAAAACATACAATATGCCGTTAAACCTTGTCCAGACCATTTTTTATATCTTACGTCTAATTCATTAGGTAAAAAATCACTGTCAAAAGCGCACCATCTTAAAATCCTAACCTCTTCAATCCAATCATTCTTATTAAGAAATTGTAACCAGAGTTTTAAAGGTAGGTTAATCCATTGGTTTCCTTGATGAATTTGTTTTTTAATAAGTGTCACATCCCCTAGAATTGCCTGAATTGGAGAATCTTTTAAGGTCACTGTTTCTAGTTCTTTCCATCTCGCTTGATAATCTACATTACACCAACACACTAATGTCCTCAATTGAGCAGAAATATAATAGTCTTTCAAACATGGGAACCCCAACCCTCCTTTGTCTTTAGCCAACTGAATAGTTTGGTACTTAATCCGTGGTTTTTTCCCCTGCCATATAAACCTAGAGATTATTTTGTCCCATTCCCGAAATTGTTTGTCAGTTATTTCTACTGGGAGTGTTTGGAATAGGTAGAGCATCCTGGGCAAGATATTCATTTTAACTGTATCTATACGTGATTCAAAATTTAAAAATGGTAATAAATTCCATCTTTTAATATCCTCATTTATTTTATACCTTAAAGGATTAAAGTTTGCATTGTATATCTTAGACAGATCTTTAGTAATATTTACTCCAAGATACTTCATCTGCTCCGTTTCCCATTTCAAATTGGCTTTAGCCTTAATTTCATAATTGGGCTCATAGTTAAAAGTTAATATCTGAGTCTTCGATATATTTAGTTTATAACCTGATATTGAACTAAAGATCTCCAGAAGTGACAATAGCTTGGGGAAAGTAGTGTTTGGATTTGTCAAATAAATCAAAATATCGTCAGCAAACAAGGAAATCTTATGCTCTCGACCCCTAATCTTGACTCCAATAATAGTATTGCTTTGTATTACACTTTGACTCAGGGCCTCTATGAAGAGAGCAAAGAGTGAGGGGCTTAGAGGACAACCCTGACGTGTCCCTCTCTGTAGGTTAAAAACATTTGAAAGCGCCCCGTTAACTTTGATTCTTGCCTTTGGTGATTTATATAATGCTTGTATAATCCTGATAAACGATTGATGGAATCCGAATTTATCCATGACTTTGTATAAAAATTCCCAATTAACCCGATCGAAGGCCTTTTCTGCATCTAAGCTCATAAGGACCATCTGAATTTTATTTTTCCTAACATAATCAATAACGTGTAGTGTTCGGCGAACATTATCTTGCGTTTGTCTCTGCTTAATAAAACCAGTCTGATCCAAACTAATTATCTGAACAAGAATATTTTCAATTCTTTTGGCAAGAATGTATGTAAATATCTTAAAGTCCTGGTTAAGAACACTAATGGGGCGGTAATTTCCACAGTCAAGCCTGTCCTTTCCTTCTTTAGCTATTATAGAGATAGAAGCCTCATTCCAAGATGGGGGAATTACTCCCGTCTTTAAAATATAGTTGAATGATGTTCTCATCAAAGGAATCAGTACCTCTTTCATTTCTTTATACCAGTCTGATGGGAATCCATCTGGGCCTGGGCATTTATTCGGTTTCAATTTTGTAATAGCTTTTTTAATTTCAAATTCAGATATGTCCTTGATTAGGGTTATATTCTGTTTTTCATTCAACTTTGGTAAGTCGAATGAATCTAAAAAAGATATCATACCTTTAATATCCACTCTAGGTTGTGTATATAGTTCTTTGTAGAATTTTAGGAAGGCTGACTGTATATCTTCAAGTTTATACACAATGTTATTTGTTTGAGGGTCCTTTATTTTATATATTGTATTTTCTAATTGTTGTTTTTTTAATTTATAAGCCAGTAATTTAGCAGATTTGCCTCCTACCTCATAGTATCTTTGTTTTAAAAAAACCATATTTTTTTGTATTTCACTTGAAAAAATTTCATCAATTTCGTTTTTCTTCTTTTGTATTTCTAATTGTAAGTTTGTAACTGCGCTTATTTTATGGGCATCTTCAAGATATTGTAGTTGTGTCTGGAGTTTTCTTAAATGCTCATTTCTCTTCTTTTTTAAATTAGCGCTGTAACCTATGAGTTTTCCTCTTATCACTGCTTTTAGGGCATCCAATAGAATACTTGGGGAAACTTCTTCATTATTATTTTCCGCTATATAATCTATTATATCTTGACTAATTTGTTCTTTCATCGTGCTTAGAATACTTGTATTTAATCTCCAGGATGTAACTCTTCTTTCGTATCCAAGCACTACTTCCAGGTACAATGTGGAATACTTGTGGAAATCTTAATAGAAATTATTGTGAGCTGTGATTCTTTTCCCCCACACTGAGCCCTTACCTGCTGAAACTCACTTTAACTTTAACTAATTTTTCTGTTTAGATGCAATGTCACACGCACGAGGTTCAATTAGCTTTGCACAAAAATAATACATACCAGGTTGTCAGTAGTTTCACTAACTCTGCCAATAATGCCGATCTACTTATAATACAGTAAGTGTGCACAGACCTAATGGGGATTTCATTTTAACTGAGTGGTTTACTCACTATACTGTGGAACAGCCTAAGCCTGTAACTTCCAGACAGTCTTTAGCCCCACCACTTAATAAAAAAAGAAGTCTCAAATTGCCACACTTCCTCTTTCCACCCACAACATTCCCTTCCTGTTATCTTTCACTCTGCTTTTTCTGCATGAAAATCTAAGACAGGGTGAGTCATGTTTTCTAAGACTTTTGAAAAATCTTGCATTCATCTGGCTTTTAAATGTTTTCTGCTACTCCACAGATATTCTGCCCCCAACAATCTGTGCTGCTGTGGGGAAGCATCCAGTTCAATTAAGTCTTTTTGACCCACAGCCAAGCACTGTGTGTAGTCTCCTGAAAATGGAGGGAACTCAGACAACGACTAGAGAGGAGGGGACAACAGAAAGAAATGGGGATCAGGGGACTAGCAGCAATGTGCCTATGTCCAGCAAACCTCTGCATCGCTTTGTCCGAAAGGAGCCCAGAAGTCTTGGGGTAACACATCAGATAAGCAAAATCTTAAATAAGCAGATTTATACACGAGGATAGCTATAAGCTGATGCAGCTGTAGACACTCTCATCCATTCTTCCTCTTCCCCTTTCCAGATTGTCATTCTGATGTTTGGCTGTGCTGAGTTGTTAATGGGATTTCAGTTCTCCAATGAAGAGTTCAAATTCTCTGCTCAACTCATTCCCTTTTGGCAGGGAGCTCTGGTACTTACTGTAGCATTTTACTGGCTAGCACTGACATGCTGACAGCTAAAAATGATTGAACTTGACTGGTCATATCTTCTGTGCAGTTATTGTTCAGAAAAGTTCAAAGTACTGCCTGTGCTATAAATATGAGGCTACAACCATCAGTTTGTTAGGTTAACAGCACAAGCATGACACACAGTCATAATACCAAAAGGTTTTAAAAATGCATCTGGTACAATTGCAATGCTACGTGTTAACTAGATCTTTCCAATGACAAATAAACATCAGCAAGTATTCATAGTTTCCTACAAAAGATGTATTGTATGAAGACAGACTCACACAGCTTCACACTGTGAAAATATCACCCATAAATCTACTGTGGGTTAAGGTCAAACAGCATCATTTGTTGTGATTATTTGCTCACTAGTTTCTTACCTGTGGAATCCTGTCAGTCTACACTGAGTTGCATCCGTCCAAGAAGATGGTACGTCATGGTTTTATTTCCTATTTGTGATTTTCAGCCTTGTTTATACTCCTACAGTCCTTCCTAATTCAGTGGCCTAATTAATTTTGATTAACTTATCTTTCCCAGGTGACTGTGTGCTTGGCCCTGTATGTGGTTTCCATCTTTGGAATCGTAATCTCTTTCATATACAGGATGATCCAGGTCCTCTCTTATCCCTACTTTTTTTTTTTGCGATTTCATTTGAACGATGCAAGTGTGGTGAGTTACAGTACATATCTATTTTTTGATTATGATTGTATGACATGCATGTTTTCACAGCATATCAATAACTCTCACTTTCTGTCACTGTAGATGCTGCTGAAAAGTATCGAAGCCATTTTACTGGTCTCCAGTATTTCAGTGTTAGTGATTCTCATTTTTCTAACCACTGTCGCAAGTTTCGCACTGAAATCCACACGCACTCAGGTAATAGCATATTTTATTTTTTTATTATTGACATACAAGCCTTCTGTCTACTTCAAAGAAACATGCCACAGAGTCCGATTTATCCCAGGGATATCTGCTGAAGGACAGTTTTCAATAGCTTTGGTCACTCATCATTTTATTTTTCTTCCACTTTCATGTTTTGTTTTGTTTTTTCAGGTCATCGTCCAGCAAATTCCACCACCGAGGACTGAAACGCCATCGGACTGAGGACATCTTTTTAAAGTATTATTAAACATTACACGACCTTACTAAAACACACTTGTTGGTCTCTTGCGACACTTGTTCTTGAACTAAAATCATTTATGTCATCACTGTGAGGAAAAACTATCTTAGAAGAACTTTTTCAGGAAGGCAATAACGACTAATCTGTCTGGCAGCCCTTGCGTTTCCCTGCTGCACGTCTGCAAATCTCTTCTCATCGACTGAATGTGTTGACCTCGGCCAGATGTCATACACTATATGTTGGACAACATCTGGGCTATGCAACATTTGTTTGTGACAAGTGTCAAAATTCAGTCCAACCATAAAAGTTTTGATTTGTTTTAAAACATACTTGTTAGAAATTCCTTTTTTATTGTTAATATCTGAAAATTTCCTTCCTCATCAGACCTTTAGTCATTTGGAAGCCATGTAGAAAATCTGTTATGCGTGTCATCTTTTCAGAGACGTCCAAAATTTTCCATCTAATTGTATCTGCATTATTATTAGTGTCTTATTAGTAGTGTTTGACTGTCATTAAACGGTGCTTTGTACTCTGTACTGAATGTTTAACTGAAGACATTTTACAATATGACATGTTGTAACTGGATGAGTAAACTATTAGCTTTGACCTCTGGTTACAGAGGGAGCAGGTACTGCACTGTGATCTAAGAAGCCTCGGTATAAACTCTGTTTTTCCTGTTTGCGTAAAATCTTTTTATATTTTGTGCAGTAATTGTGTACTGATTTAAACATAAACTTTTGTTAAGCCAATATAAATATTCTCATTTCATTATGTTAATCTTTGCATAGATTAGAGCTGTACAAACTCTGTTTTTGCCTTATAAATGATATTTTCATGTGAGTTTGTACATTTCAATAAATTGCTGCATCTCTCTCATTTTCCTACCAAAACTTGAAGTGAGAGATGGCTCAATACTTTTGCACAGTACTCTATATGTTTATATGTGTCAGGGAACTCAGTGTGACGAATTAAGTAAGATTAGTAAGAGAGATAGCTTTTAACTCTCAGGGATGGCACAGTGTTTGAGTTTGGGAACTGAAGGGGAGTTTGGACCCGGAAACGGCTAATGACGTCAGATAGTTTGTTTAACCTCCACAGTGGCCATCAAATGTGGAGGTTAAACAAAGTTCGTCACAAAGCCGGACGACAAGGCGACAGCTTGGGGGAATTTCGGCTGAAGAGGCGAGAGAACGAGAGAGATGTGTCTGCTAAATACTGATGCTCAGTTTCCCAAACATACAGTAGATTAACTCAGGTGCACTGTGGCATTTAAACAATATTCAGTTGGTATTAAGGGTGCCAAATAAATATCCCTGACACTATTACAGCACCAGCGGCAGCCTGAACTACTCATACAAGGCAGGATGTATCACTTTTGTCATGTGTTTTATGCCAAATTCTCATCCTATCATCCAATGTTGCAGCAGAAATTGAGACTCATCAGAACAGTCGATGTTTTACAATTTTCTGTTGTCCCATGTGAATTTTAGCTACAGCTGTTTATTGCCATCTGCTTCAAGGTTTCACGTGTTGTGCGTTCAGAGATGCTCTTTTGCATACCTTGGTTGTCACAGGTGGCTATTTGACGTATTGTGGCCTTCCCATCAGCTCAAACGAGTCTGGCCATTCTCCTCTGACATCTGGCATCAGTAAGACATTTTTCACCCAGAGAACTGCAGCTAACTGGATCCTGTTTTTTTCTCTTTTTCATTTTGATGCTCAGTTTGGACTTCAGCAGGCTGTCTTGACCATGTCTACATGTCTAAAGAACTGAGTTCTTGCTATGTGATGGTCTGATTAGATATTTGTATTGCCAAGCAGTTGAACAAGTGTGCCTAATAAAGTATGAAATAGGCTGTACATAAAGATTAGACTCGACTGGACATTAAAAGTAGGAGTAATCTGCATTTTTTTTTAAACTGCATTACAAAGATGCTGCTCTTTTTTGTGACACCCCAGAGGAACTGAGCAACACATAAACAGTTCGCCCATCAAAACTGAGACGCACTCATGTAGCTTAACATTTGGTCTACATCAGAAACTTTTCTGTAATGCAGGTTTTAATATAAAATAGACATACACTGTCTTAAAAGGATAACAAAAAAAAACTTGAGTGGATATGTTAGCTTAACTGTGACTGAGGGAAACAAAGAAGATGGACTTGAGCTGGTATGGAAATACACTATTTTGGAAAATCTTTAAGACTCTTTAAAAAAAAAGAAAAGAAAAAAACCTTTAAATAAAAAGTAATACTGTAATTTTTTATATTCATTTCTTATTATTCAGACATTTAATTTAAATTATATGGCAGTCAAATTAAAGGCTACAAAACTTCTTTGAAACAGATATTTAATCAATAGTGATGCACCTAAAACATTTAGAATTATGCATAGTTATGGTGCAATTTTGGCTGGTGCGTTCAAGGAAGCCTCAACATCAGAGGTTTTCCTGCTAAAAAGCATTAAATTCATTGGCTAAATTTATGGCCAATTGTTACTCAAACAAAGTTGCCACAAGTATCCATCTTTGATTCTTTCTTACATTGCACAAATTCAGCATTTGTTAATTGTAATTGAATTAACATTGTAGAGTAAGTATTGTCATGCTAAACTACCTCCAAAGAAATTGAAAGAATTCATTATTACTAAAAGTCAAGTGATGAATCTAGAACTTAATTAATTAATTAATATTAAATATTAAAATAAGCATTAACTGTGAAGTTGCATCATACAGAATATTCTTATTGAATAAGGCCACTGGTCCATGGGCTATTCAACTTTCATCTACCGTATGAATCTTAGCCTTCATCAAAAAATAAAGTTTTATGACTTAAATAAAATGAACTATGAGATAAAAGATACCTTGAAATTTCAAGTTATTTTCAAGTATAACATTTGACCACTGAAACCCTTGTTTTTGCTGTAATTTGGCACTTTATTAAAATAATAGTAAGAATAATAATAATGCATTTTACTATTTTTTCAGTTTTTGTAAAACAGTAAATTTAAACATTCTAATTTGGTTTGGATAACAACAATAATTGTATTTTAACATTAAAAATATAACTCTAGTTAAGGAGTGTGTGTACTGATGGATTAACCACTACAGAAACATAAAAAAATATCTTTGGTAATTACCACTAATTTTCATTTAGTAAAGCTGTGGGATAAACATTACATTGTGAGGTGGTCGAATACATTTTTTAAGCAATGTAACTCACTTGAGATAATAATAATGTTGACATATCAACATTACGTCCAGTTGTTATCAGGGTATTATCAGGGCGGCACGGTGGCGCTGTGCACTGTTGCCTCACAGCAAGATTCTACCACCTGGTCGGAGCCTTTCCCTGTGGGGAGTGCATGTTCTCCCTGTCTTTGTGTGGGTTCTCTCTGGGTACTCTGGCTTCCTCCCACAGTCCAAAGACATGCAGTTAGTGAGGTTAGGTTAATTGGTCATTCTAAAATGCCCATGCGTGTAAATGTGAGTGTGAACCTGAGTGTGATTGGTTGTTTGTCTCTGTGTGTTAGCCCTGTGACAGACTAGCGACCTGTCCAGGGTTTATCCTGCCTCTCGCCTTATAGTAGCTGGGATAGGCTCCAGCGACCTGGTGACCCTGAAAATGATAAGTGGAAGAGAATGGATGAATGGGTTGTCATATCCACGGCTTTTTTTCCCTTCCCAGTGGTGGAAACAAGTTTTCATATATTAAGCCACAATAAGTGAAAATCTACTGTGGGTTAAAAGTCAAATAGCAAAAGTCAAATGTGATTATTTGCTCACTAGTTTCTTACCTGTGGAATCTGTGAGGGGGAAAAAAAAAAAACTATCTTAGAAGAACTTTTTCAGGAAGATAACCAATCTGTCTGGCAACCGTACACATCGACTGAATGTGTTGAACAAGGCCAGATGTCATACCGTATATGTTGGACAACATCTAGGCTACCTAGCATTTGTTAGTCACACAACTTGGCTGTAAATGCCAAAATTCAGGACGGTACCTGGAACGGGTATAAACTATAAAAGTTTGGTTTTTAAAAAAAATTAAAAATTAATTAATTAAAAAAAACAAAACATACTTGTTAAAAACACTTTATTGTTAATATCTTCATCAGACCTTTGGTAATTTTGAAAATCTATTATACGTGTCATCTTTTCAGAGATGTCCAAGATTTTGCATCTAATTGTATCTGCATTGTTAACAGTGTCTTATTTGTCTTTGACTATCACTAAACTTTGCTTTGTATTCTGCACTTAAATGTTTAAACCTTTGATTTTATCCCCAATCAACATCTCAGGTGCCCCAGTGTTTTCTGTAGTAGCACATTAAACTTTATGTATTAAGAAACAGGAGTAGGTTTTCTAATATATATATATATATATATATATATATATATATATATATATATATATATATATATATATATAATATTGATAATAGTAAAACGATTCTGTGGACAAGGCAGCAGCTTCCTAACACCACCTTCAGTCAGTGTATTTAGTTGCTGCCACCAAAGCAGCTGGATAGCGTAGTGGTTAGACTACACGCCTTTGGAACAGAGGATCGCAAGTTCGATTCCTGCCTGGGGCGTCTGTATCCAGTAAGGGTCCTAAGGCTAGACCCCCTATGCTAAGCAAGCCTACCGCAGACATGAGCGAGACAGATAAATATGAAGGCATGCCGGCTCGGACGTCGCCCGGATCAACAAGGTCCGCGTCAGGTGTTGAGGAACCAGGGCACCCTGACGAAAAGTGGGCTACTGGAACAAGAAGGCATCGGTGGGCAAGAGACGAAAACAGGGCGTTGTTGGAATGCTACTATGCAAGTAACCCCGGCGGAAGGGGCTACATGAATAGGATGAGGGACCTATGGATTCTTCGATACCCAACATCCACAATGACGGCGAAACAACTAGTAGCTCAGTGTTCCAACATTCGAAAGAAGGGACTGCTCTCACAGCTAGAGATTGACGAGGTACAACACAAATGCTACGGCAAGGAGGAGTCAGGACGCCAGGTCAGGGGGGAGATATCATCACCCCCACCCGAGATTGGGTACATAGCCCCAAGTGCGATAGGAGAAGGATCGTTGAGTGCGAGAGGAACTGACCTGAAAAATAGGATCATGGCCAAGCTTGAAACCTGGATCCCGCGTAGCCGGTTACCAAGATTACGTGAAGTTCCCTCAGAAGGTCTGCTAGATGATGTTAATGCAGCACTACGGGCAATACCTACAACCACGATTACCGACACTAACAAGCTGATCTACAATACGGCAACAGTGATCAGTGAGATGCTTGGCTACAAGTTGAACAGCGACAAGGGGCAGTACCCTCCATGGAGAAGGAGGCTAGAGGGCAAGATCAAAGTAGCACGGAGGGAGGTTAGCCAACTAACGGAGTTGCAGAAAGGTGCGACAAATAAGGTGCCTAAGAAATACAGCAAGCTGTCCATACCTGAGGCCTTGGAAACTGCCAAGCAAAGACTCACAGCCTTGGCCAGCCGCTTGAGGAGGTACACCAGAGAGATAGAAGGCAGGAGAATAAACCAGCTGTTCTCCACAGAACCAGCAAAGGTGTACTCTCAGTGGCAAGGGAACAATAAGAGAACAGCACCACCAAGGCTGGAGACGGAGCAATACTGGAAGAGCATATGGGAGAAGGATGCAACCCATAACGGCAATGCTCAGTGGCTAGAGGATCTGAGGGCAGACCACAGCGACCTCCCTGAACAGGGTCCAGTAACCATCACAGTGGCAGATATCCAAGAAAGGGTCTCCAGTATGAAGAGTTGGACAGCACCAGGGCCCGACATGGTTCACGCCTACTGGCTGAAGAAGCTGACTGCACTCCACGAGCGTCTGGCAGCACAAATGAACCAGCTGCTAGTTAACGAGAGACACCCGGAATGGCTAACTGAAGGCCGGACGGTCCTGATCCCCAAGGACCCCAAGAAGGGACCGGTCCCCTCCAACTACCGACCAATAACCTGCCTCAGTACTACATGGAAGCTCCTGTCAGGCATCATATCGGCTAAGATGAACAGGCACATGGGTCAATACATGAGCGGGACACAGAAAGGAATTGGCAAGAATACCAGAGGCGCAAAACACCAGCTACTGGTAGACAGAACAATCAGCCGAGACTGCAAGACCAGACTGACCAACCTGTGCACTGCCTGGATTGATTACAAGAAGGCCTATGACTCAATGCCCCACAGCTGGATACTGGAATGCCTAGAATTGTACAAGATCAATGGGACCCTAAGAGCCTTCATCAGGAACTCAATGGGGATGTGGCGTACAACACTAGAGGCCAACTCCAAGCCCATAGCACAAGTCACCATCAAGTGCGGGATCTACCAAGGAGATGCTCTGTCCCCACTGCTGTTCTGCATAGGCCTGAACCCCCTCAGTGAGATCATTAACAAGACTGGCTACGGATACCGACTACAGAACGGAGCAGTTGTCAGCCACCTCCTGTACATGGATGACATCAAGCTGTATGCCAAGAGTGAACAAGACATCGATTCACTGATCCACACTACCAGGCTATACAGCAATGACATTGGAATGTCGTTCGGACTGGAGAAGTGTAGTCGGATGGTAACAAAGAGAGGGAAGGTAGTCAGAACTGAGGGGATTGAACTACCAGAAGGCAACATTGCAGACATAGAGGACAGTTACAAGTACTTGGGGATCCCACAGGCGAATGGGAACCATGAAGAGGCCGCTAGAAAAGCTGCAACCACCAAGTACCTGCAGAGGGTCAGGCAAGTCCTGAGGAGTCAGCTGAATGGTAAGAACAAGATCCGGGCCATCAACACGTACGCCTTGCCCGTGATCAGGTACCCTGCTGGGGTAATAGGCTGGCCAAAGGAGGAGATAGAAGCCACTGACATAAAGACAAGAAAGCTCCTTACCATGCATGGAGGGTTTCACCCCAAATCCAGCACCCTGAGGCTGTACGCTAAGCGGAAGGAAGGGGGCCGGGGACTGGTGAGTGTCAGCACCACAGTCCAGGATGAGACAACGAACATCCAAGAATACATTGGGAAGATGGCCCCAACTGACCGAGTGCTCAGTGAATACCTCAGGCAGCAGAAACTCAAGAAAGTGGAGGAAGGCGAGGAACCAGCATGGAAGGACAGGCCCCTGCACGGTATGTACCACCGGCAGATAGAGGAGGTGGCTGATATCCAGAAATCCTACCAGTGGCTGGACAAAGCTGGACTGAAAGACAGCACAGAGGCACTAATCATGGCAGCACAAGAACAAGCTCTGAGCACAAGATCCATAGAGGCTGGGGTCTATCACACCAGGCAAGACCCCAGGTGCAGGCTGTGTAAAGATGCCCCAGAGACAATCCAGCACATAACAGCAGGGTGCAAGATGCTAGCAGGCAAGGCATACATGGAACGCCATAACCAAGTGGCCGGCATAGTGTACAGGAACATCTGTGCCGAGTATAACCTGGAAGTCCCGAGGTCAAAATGGGAGATGCCCCCAAGGGTGGTGGAGAATGACCGAGCTAAGATCCTGTGGGACTTCCAGATACAGACGGACAAAATGGTGGTGGCTAACCAACCGGACATAGTGGTGGTAGACAAACAGAAGAAGATGGCCGTAGTGATCGATGTAGCGGTTCCGAATGACAGCAATATCAGGAAGAAGGAACACGAGAAGCTGGAGAAATACCAAGGGCTCAGAGAAGAGCTCGAGAGGATGTGGAGGGTGAAGGTAACGGTGGTCCCCGTGGTAATCGGAGCACTAGGTGCGGTGACTCCCAAGCTAGGCGAGTGGCTCCAGCAGATCCCAGGAACAACATCGGAGATCTCTGTCCAGAAGAGCGCAGTCCTGGGAACAGCTAAGATACTGCGCAGGACCCTCAAGCTCCCAGGCCTCTGGTAGAGGACCCGAGCTTGAAGGATAAACCGCCCGCAGGGGCGTGCTGGGTGTTAGTTTTATATATATATATATATATATATATATATATATATATATATATATATATATATATATATATATATGTGCAAGGAATTTACTCCATCAGTGGTGGATACAACTCATGAAGACACTGATATCAAAAACATTTTGGTCTTTTATTTTGGGAGATTTCATTAAGTAGACAAACAGTAGTTGAACATTTTGACAGAAGTCTCCCCCTGGTGTTGGTAATGCAGGGAGGATGGGCACCCAGAAGGAGATTTTCTTGTAGTTATATTTGGTCCATGTGCAATTCTTGATTTGTTTTTCTTGGGTTATTGTCACAGTATTTAATATACATAGCTGGCAGTGTACAGAGACTGTGTGGAGGCCTGGCCAGCTGCACCGGTGGGCTTGTACTCTCCTTTGGAAGCCAGGCCATTGATCTGAGGGGAAGAGCAGAGGGGGAGGAAAAAAAGACAGGACAAAGTCAAATTGGAAAGTTAATTATCAGCCAAGTTACTTGTGTCACATTAGCGTAAGACTAAATAGAACGGGGGGGGGGGGGGGACCAACAACAATCATTTACTAGACAGTGTAAAGTTGGGCAATGCAAGATAAGCATTATTTGACAGCCAGTTCAGTAAACAGTCCTCAGCAAATTGATAACACTCGTTAATAGTATCTACTGAGGATCAGTACTACTCATTGACCTTGGCTCTGGTGATGAAAGTTTGCTGTGTGGCTGCCTTGTTTTCAGCTTTGCCCTTCCAGGCAGCAAGAGCAGAAGCCTGGAGTGCACGACCGTAAGAGAAGGTCAGCTTCCAGGGACGGTGCAGAGGCACCTGATTGATGGCGTTCAGGTTGACGGAGGCCTCCTCTTCACTCTGCCCTCCGGACAGGAAGCAGATGCCTTTAAAGAAACAGAAAAATAGTGTCATACTCATAATCAAATGAACTGCTCTGCACCTTCCTTAACTGTAATGTAAAAGCTGTCCTCATGCCACTTACCAGGCACTGAGGCAGGCACGGTCCGCCTCAGAGCAGTCACTGTAGCCATGGCAACTTCCTGAGGGGTGTACTTCTTAGTGCAGGAGTGTCCAGCAGTGACCATGTTGGGCTTCAGCAGAGTGCCCTCCAGGTACACATGGTGGTCAGACAGAGCCTTGTACACTGCAGCCAGGACCTAAAGATGACCCGGCAGATTTATTACTAGACACCCTTCCCATCTTATGTACTGGGAATATCCTTTGCTGCTGGTGGTCTTGCTTACCTTTTCTGTGGCGTACTGGCAACGCTGAAGGTCATGGTCTCCATCAGGCAGGATCTCTGGCTCCACAATGGGCACAAGGCCATTCTGGTGAATACAAGTTCAAATGAATGACTAGAATTTACCCAATTTGTCAGCCTTTTATGTAGAGCAATTTGCTATACACGCACCTGTTGGCAGATACTGGCATATCTGGCGAGGACATTGGCGTTCTCTGCAATGGCAAGAGCTGATGGGCAGCCATCTGAGATCTTGAGCACACACCTCCACTTGGCAAAGTCACAGCCGTCCTTTTTGTACTGGGCACAGCGCTCTGAGAGGCCATCAAGTCCTAGAGAAGCCAAAGAACATTAGCAACCCCGTCTTTGAAAGGCTTATTCTGCATCATTGTGATGAGATTTGCAGAGAAATGCACAAGGTGTTGAATCCGCGTTACCTTGTGTGGTGGTCTCTCCATCTGTTCCCATCAGACCAGCTGTGCCTTTGTCCACCTAAAGCAAGAAAATGCAAACATGTCAGCAAATTCTAAAAAAATCTTTATCTCTGAGATTCAAAGGGTCAGACACTGCTTGCTCCTTACTTTGATGCCAACAACAATGCCCTTTTCCTTGACGAGCTGGGGGAACAGCTTCCCACTGTCTGACTTCTGGTAGAGTGTCTCGTGGAAGAAGATGATGCCACCCACGCAGTTTGAGAAGGAGGCATCAGAGGAGAAGAGGATGTCACGGAAGCTGCGGCGGTTCTCCTCGGTGTTCTCCACGTTGATTTTCTGGAGCCGCTTCGCCATGGTGCCTTTAAAGAGAAACACAACACAGAAAATAATTTCACCTGCATGCACAGCATTTACCTCTCAGCATGGAGTACTAAATAAAAGGGTGGCTCACCTGTTGATTCATCTGCAGCCAGGATTCCCTTTCCTGGAGCCACGATCCTCTGAGCAATGTCAGAGAGCTCCCTCTTCTGCTCCGGAGAAAGGGATGGGAACGGATGAGTCATCCTAAGAGAAATAACAATACAGGTTTTTTGGCAGGTGTTTGGAAAGTCTTCAACCATTAGTGGTACGAGGAAGATTTAATCTTGTTTTCCATCTGACACAAAATCCAACAACATTCTGTTCTCCTTCAACACATCCAAGGTTAAAAATTTGGTTAAAAAAGGGTTGAACTTTGGCCTACAAAACACAACTGCTCCCTTTCATTGTGCAACATGTGTTCAAAGTTCACCCGCAGTTTTGGTCTAGAAGTTTTTGCAGTGCTGTCAGCAAATAATGCATTAAACAGGCCCATGTCATAGCCAATAATCAAGAACATCGCTTGCAAAGAATAAAGTAAGCGATCGTAAAAGACAGGCTGAACTTAGGCGCTTTTCAAATATTTGCGCACATCCAAGCATGCGCTCTGACGGCCATCTGCAGAAAACAGGTTTATGTTTGCCAAGCCTTTCAAAGTAAAATAGCCTCTAATGTATGATGCAAAGGAAAGTGAACTTCCTAAATGAACCGTGTACCGTGTGCACACACAAATTATAACACATTAAAACTTGCTACTTCAATCAGTAAACCCGCAGAGGCTTACTAATCCAACCAAAAATTCTAGTCTGCAACATATGACAATCTGCAATATCGCAAGTGTGCAAGAGTAAAACAAAACAACTAGTCTTACTTGACAGTTTTGTTAAACAGCGACGACAACTGACGTGGCAGATAAGCCTCTACAGACCCAAAGCAGCAACGACACTGACACACAACCCGAAAAGTGGATGAAAGGGGGCATTTAAAGGCTGTCCGGATCCACGAAGTAGGAGGTGCTCGTGATGTGGCGGGGCGTGTGTAACCCGGATAACTGCAATTGGCCCGTTTAGGCCCACACGGGGGCGGTCATTTTTTATGATGACTTTGCTACCAATGCACTATGTTCTTATCGGGTAAGTGGAAAACAACAGGGGAGCGATGTGTGTAATAAAAATCGAGGTCTGCATGTATGCACGCACCGGCATGCACTCATCACATGATCAAGAGAGGGGCCCCTCTGTCTCTGCTCACAGAGCTGCACACTGACAGATGCTGAAATGTGAGCCGCTGGCTGCAATGTTGCATTTCAGGTTTGTTTTTGTATTTCCTGGTGAAAATGTGAGTCGCAAAAGCATTCGATGAACTCTTCAGTTCTTTTTTTTTTTGCGTCGAATTTCTACATTTCTGCACGTTTATGTCTGAAGAGGTGTGTGTGTGTGTGTGTGTGTGTGTGTGTGTGTGTGTGTGTGTGTGTCATAAAAGCCACATCTCATATTGTGGAGAGTTTTTATATTATTACACGCAGAGACCACTGGTGCACCTCCACGTCCTTTTTCTTTTAATTCTGCTCGATTTATCTCATCGTGTTTTAGTTTGAGGTTTGGAAACAAGTAATATTCAGTTTCTTTCATTAAAAGTCACGTATATGTGCCAAGTGCATCACAGTGCGTG
Source organism: Copadichromis virginalis (assembly GCF_057382275.1). Taxonomy (NCBI): domain Eukaryota; kingdom Metazoa; phylum Chordata; class Actinopteri; order Cichliformes; family Cichlidae; genus Copadichromis; species Copadichromis virginalis. Next base: position 30,126,978 of record NC_140619.1, read on the forward strand.
ATAATCACGTCATGGATAGACAGTTTCCTTATCAGCTGCTGAAAGTGTTCCAAAAAGCTTTTGTGTTGGGGGAGTTTCTTGTGACCACCAGGCAATAGGTGACCTCATCAGATAGCTGTATTTGAACTCATGGCTGGAATGGATTTTAAACTCAGGATTAACTACAAGCCAGTTTTTACACAATCCGGACTCTGCACCATGAGCAATTTGCCCTTTGATATCTCTGATCGAGATCATTCTTTGTTCACGAATCCGATTTTACCTATTATACACAGGATCATCACATACATGCATATTTATTATAGATAACACTGCTTATCTCGCATAACATTAATGAAAAATATTGGACAGGAGAAATTACCCTTTGGTTGTTACCCTTTGACTGCTTGGTAATGACTCCAGTATCAATTCTGCTTTAGAAAAACACAGAGCAGTCTCAATTTGTGTTATAACATTTGGGAACTTGTACATTAATGCATGAGTTATGTATTAATAACCATTTGATTGCAGAAATTATTCAGCACGTCTTGGCTCAGAAATCTGGGTGTCATTTTTGTCTGTTCAGTGTCTCTTGAGCAATCATTCCAAACAGCTGGTTAGGGGCTGTTTTCCTAATTTAAGGAGTATTTCAAAACTCAGACTGCTGGTGTCAAAGGCTTTTATCTCTTCTTATTTGGATTATTTTGATTTTGATTTATTTTTTTTACTTGTTTTAGCAAATCACTCATTGACCTTTGCCAGACTGTTAAAAATGTTGCACTAGGACTTTTAACTAGCACCAACTAACATTCCCTTTTTGGCTTCTCTTCATTTGTTGCCAGTAAATTGAAGAATTTGTTTGAACATTTTAGTTTGAGCTGCTTCCTGGGATAATAGGTCATCAGGTCAGAGGTTGCTGCAGACCCCAAGCACTCAATCTGGTTTTCGATGTAGCGAGGACCAAGGTTGTACAATTTTCTTCCATTGTGAGGGTTGCACCCATGAAAAACTTGCCCAGTCTTCTTTGCCAATGCCAAATGGCTTATTCTGTGACCAACACAACCGCATCGGTTGTCTTGCAACAAATGTGTGCAGCCCACATACTCAGCTCTGCTGCTCAACCCACAAATTTGTTTTCCTTACAGATTCATGACCCTTTGAAGGGAATTAAACTTTCCAAGAGTATAAGATTTACTGCCAAGAAGCATTGTTACAAAAAGAAATAATTAAACACCTTCCCCTACCTTTTGTAGTAAGTTTGTCTCACACCATCCCTTCTATGACACCAACCTTCTCATTACAACCATGAATGTTCTCCATGGTCTTCTTCTTTCCCTCCTACAACTCCATCTTCAACATCCTTTGTCCAGTATGTCCACTATCCCTCTTCTCTGCATGTCCAAAGCATCCACCAGCCATGCCTCTCTACATTCGTCTCGAAACTGCGCAACCTGAGCCCTCACTTTAATTTCTCCATCCATGCTTTGTTTTTTCCTCCATCCCACTGAAAATCTGAACATCTTCAACTCATTTTCAACTCTCCAGCTCAGCCTCCTGTCTTTTCTGTCAGGTCCATCATCTCCAAACCATACATCATGGCAAGCTCATCACTATCTCGTAAATGTTCCCTTTCACTCTCGCTGCTATTAAATTTGCTCGTGAAATTAAACATTTCGAATGAATTTTAATCAGATCAAATCAGTTAATAGTGATTGGCTTATGGGCAATTGTGCAACATGTATGACGTTTTATTTGATAATTTTTGAATGTAGAGTATCAGACAGTCTAAAAGTGTGGTGAAGGAGAGTTCGCAGATTTACAAGATGAGACCTGCTACGCTGTATGGTTTGAAGTTGATAGCACTAACAAAAATAAAGGAGGCCAAGCTGAAGATCTTACAATTCCCTTTGGGAGTCACCAGGAGGACCAACATTAGAAACGAGTGTATCAGAGGGAGAAAGATTGAGCAGTTTGGACATGTGCATCTTATTGGACAAAAGATGCTTAATATGGAGTTGCCAGGCAGAACGATAAGAGGGGAGACTACAGAGAGGATTAATGGATGTAGTGAAGGAGGACATGCAGATGCTTGGTGTGGCAGAAGAGGTTGCTAGGTATAGGGTGAGATATTGGTGTTGGGTGACTCTAACGGGTGGACTCAGTAGCAAAAACACACACAGGCTCGGGGGTTGCGCTGAATGCTGTTTTATTTACAGTTATAGGGGATATTTACAAGGGAAGGGGCTATTTACAGTGATCGGGTAAACGAGCGAGGAGCGAGAGGGAATGAAACAGAGCAGGAGGATGGGTGGCGCACTGGAGTGACTTGATACACAGAAAATACAGACGCGGGCGGTGATCACAGCCAGAGGCGAGGTAAATCTCCGTCATAGATCCGGGAAGACAAACTCCAAAAGAACAGGCAGGCGAGCAGGCGGCGGAACAAGCTAGTGCAGGGGAAAAACGGGCAGGGAGACGAAGCCTGAACATAAAGCTCAAGCAGCGTTAATCTAGAGCAGGGGTGTCAAGCTCCAGGCCTCGAGGGCCCGTGCTCTGCAGGTTTTAGATCTCACCCTGGGTCAACACATACATACATCCCAATAGAAATCCAACAAACACTATACAGAGTAAGGATGACGGGACTATTAATGAACTTTTTATGGATATCAGCACGTTATGATGTCAGGGGAAATGAAGTGGCAGATAATGCTGAAAATGAGGCCACTGGAAAAAGATTAGTGGAGTTAATTATCAGCTTTGGTAAAAAAAAAAAAAAAAAAAGAAAGAAAAAAAAAGAAATAAGAAATATATTAAAACTGAAAATGACGGAGAGATGGCAAAAAGAAAGGACGATGGGTTTATAAAATTGGATTTCATTGATTTACTTAGAAAGTTATCAGGCGATTTTTAATTAAAATTTGCATGATAGGATCGAATACTTTAGTGAGGATTCGGTTCACACTCCATACCAATTGGTGGCGGCAATGCACCAGTTCGTTGTTTGCCATCCGCCAATAAGCACAAAGAAGAGAAAGAAGAAGAAGCCGGACGCGTCCCTTTGGTGAATTTGCGCCCTCCGTGGCAGCAGGGGGCGCACTGCCAAGTTAGCTTTAATCCATCATGACTGTGGAAACTTCCGTTTCCGAGAGCCAGGGAGCCGCAACATCAACATCCACAGACAGATTCAGTTACTAGCTTAAAAGTCTTAACGTTAAAAGCGGTAAGGTTTCTATTAGCTGTAGCTGTTGTTGACAGTATTACAGAGTAGTTGCACCAAAGTACGGGATCAGAATGAAGTTGATCGGCATTTAAAGCTGGCGTTAGCAAATGGCTAACGTTCTCCTAACCTTACAGTCACTCATTTAATCAGACTGTTGGTGAATTGAAATGTTACGAGGTCATTTGGGTTTGTTTCTTTCCTCCTCCCATCTCTTTGGGCGATATAGTATCAGAATAAGCACTGAGAGAGTTACCTGATATCATTTGATCTAGCTGGCTTTGTCGTTTACCCAGTTACTTTCATTTGAGACACACAGTTTCCTCCGGTTAGAATGAGAATTTTTTTATTCCTGTATTTGTTTCAGGAGTCCGACGATGTCGGGGCAAAAGCGTCCTGCCGATCCCAGCGGCCCTTCGTCCTCCGGTGCGCCGCCAGAGAAGCGCAGGGAGCGTGAAGGAGAGGACGGAGGTGCCGGAGTCAGCGCCGCGGCCGGAGGGAGCACCGCGGTGGAGACTGTCATTAAACTGGGAGGGGTGTCCAACTCTGTGAGTCCTCATCTATTATCCACTCTACCCTTAATATATCTATTAGCAACCGTCTTCTCGTATTGTGGATAAGTTTTCTTCTTTGTGCAGTCATGTTTCAATCAAATCTTTTTTAGGAAGAACAAGACATCAAAGCTCTCCAGACTAAGAACAGAAAGTTGGGAGAATCTCTCGATCAAAGACAGGTAAATTCATTCCCCGGTGTTGTTTTCTACCTCATCAGACTGTAGAAGCTGCACTTGTTTCTTGTCTTGTTAATCTAAAAGCTTTTGATCTGTTATCTTGTTGCGTGCAGGTGATTGAGGATGAACTTCGAGAGCGAATTGAGAGATTGGAGACCCGGCAAGCAACAGATGATGCCAGTCTTCTGATCCTGAACAGATACTGGAACCAGGTGACCCCTCTGTCAAAAATGATCATTAACAAATATCTTCTGTATGAAGATGTAAAATTCCAAATTATTATGCTCTTTGGTCTCTTTCAGTTTGATGAAAACATTCGGCTGATCATCAGGCGTTACGACCAAGCAAGCAGTGAGCCTGAGAAATCTCCAACGGGTGAGGGGCGGAGCCTGAAGCCAGAAACTCCAGAACCCGATGGCGACTCCAACCAGGAGAGAGCCAAGGACCGAGGTAAGAACAGAACTTACCAACGAATCATCACTTTGAAAGCAGTGACGTTAAAAAAACCCAAAAACGGAATCTGTTATGTGGCTGTCATCCAGGCCACCAAGGAGAGACAAACAACTCCTTCCTGGCCACGCTGGCTAGCAGCAGCAGTGAGGAGATGGAGGCAGAGCTTCAGGAGAGGGTGGAGTCTAGCCAGAAGCAGGCTACCCGTGTGCTGGAGATCTATGAATCTCTGAAAAGCACCGTGGCTCAGCTCAAGGCTGAGTTGGACTCTGGAGCTGGTGAGATTCAATGTTTTGACGTTTTCTGTGAAGAGAGTTTTTCAGTGAGACAATGAGATTAAATGTGCGTGCATCAGGTTTTCTTTAAATGTGATGCTGTTGCTTTTCATTCCAGGGGGCAGTCTGTGGGTGGTAGCATCCAAACTGAACACTCTCCTGACCAGTGAAAACGAGCGGCTTCAACAGCTGACGGAGGACCTCAAACAGAAGTACACACACATGACGAGCGAGGTATGAACTGCATCTTGAACTGGATTAATCCTCAGATCCAACTAACTTTTACACTTTTTAAACACTTGTTTTGAAGATAATATAAACTTCTTGAATGATTTGGTCATAAAGACTTGATTTTTTTTTCTCAGTAGTTAATTCTTTGGGTTTTTTCTGTGTCGCTTAGTCCCGGCTTCTGGCACGGGCGGCTAACAAGGCCGACCAGCGTGTCAGCGAGGTGCAGGCTTTGATCGAGGAGTTGCAGTGGGACATGGAGAAGATCCGCCGGCGGGAAAACAGACTGAACGCACACTTGATCGAGATACTGGAGAGGGTGAGGATAGCGCAGGCTGATTAGAAGCAGGGAAATGTCAGGAGATTATTTGTATGTTGTAACACTTCCTGTGTACTCCAGGTAAACAGCAAAGGCTACAAAGTGTGTGGAGAGGCCAGCAGTGTGTGTGGGACCATCACTATTAACAAGAGAAAGGTAGGATTCCCTTTTAAAGTTAAAGAGCAGCTTTTTGGACAGCAAAAAAACTATAGCGTGAGCATTTTTGTACTTTTCCTTGACACAGTTTGAGGAGATGAACAGTGAGCTGGAGGAGAACAGAGAGCTGGCGGAAAATCGTCTCATCGAGCTGCAGAAGCTCGAGCAAGACCTGCAAAATGTTCAGCAGGAGAACGGCAGCATGAAGGTGCTCACACTGAACGCAGCATTGCTTTGACATTTGTTTTAGTTGCTTGTGATTCATGAGCACTTTTAAAGTCCACTTTCATGAAACCAAACAACCAAACTGCTAATTTACCATCGTGTAAAAATGCTTTTTACTTGAAGCTAATTAAAAATGAGTGGATTCACATGAGTGTAACAGAAATGAAGTCAGTTTTTACACCAGAGTCTTTCTGATGAACCTCAAAAATGTGATGGAAATTATTCATCAGCTAATATTTTTCTCTCCGTTTTGTTGACTTTTCTCATTACCTCTGTTTTGCTCAGACGGAGCTGCTGAACCGAGCTGAAAGCTTGGTGAAAGAAACCGCAGAGTATCGCTGTCTGCAGTCACAGTTTTCTGTGCTCTACAACGAGTCTCTGATCCTCAAGGCTCAGTTAGATGAGACACGCGCTCGACTCAACACCACGAGGACGGCACGGCTACGACAGCTCGAGCACATGGAGGTAGGTTGTGTGTTTGGGCGGTTTCGTTTGTCTTCGTCACACCTCGTCTTACTCTCATCTTCTCTGTGTGCAGAATGATGAGGTGACTCTGCAGAGGAAGGTGCGCACAGAGGTGTTTCAGTTGGAGGACACACTGGCGCAGGTCAGGAAAGAGTATGAGATGCTGCGCATCGAATTTGAGCAGACTCTTGCTGCCAATGAGCAAGCAGGTAACTGATGGAAGTTTTGACATTAAAAGTGAATGAGATGCATTATTTGTATTTGAACCAAAACCTTCACCCTTGACTTCCTCTTACTTCATTCAGGTCCCATTAATAGGGAGATGCGACACCTGATCAGCACGTTGCAAACTCACAACCAACAGATGAAGGGAGAGGTGGTGAAATACAAGTTGAGACTTAGAGAAGCGCAAGCTGAGCTCAACCAGGTAAGTGAGATGGAGGCAAGAAGAGAAATGAAACAATGATGGCGTGCTTTCACAGTCACATCTTCTGGGTGAAGTGAAGCAGAACATGATGGCACAATCTGTTACCCTCATAGGTTCGCGCTTCAAAGGGCAACGCCCCCCTCCAATCTCAGTCCAGCACAGAGATGGATGTGAAGGAGGATATGACTTCTCCATCAACGCTAGCTGTTTCTGGGGAACCTGTGGTCAAGACGGAGCCTGACAACGGCTCCTCCACACCCAGCAGCACAGGTAACTCCCAGCTTAGCTAACTAATTCTAAAACTGATCTCATTTTATGTAGCTTTATTTTAGATAGCTTTTTATTTTTTCGCTAATTAGCCTGTCCCAGTTTACAATTCCTCCATGGCTTTCTCGCATCGTCTTTCTACAGGTGCCTCAGTGAAAACAGAGTCTGGTATAGAGCTCGAGGCAACTATAAAGGAAGAGGAGAAGGAGGAGAAGAAAGAGAAGGAAGAAAAGAAAGAGAAGGACATTATAAAGAAGGAGGAAAAAGAGAGAGAGAGGGAAAAGGAGAGGGAGAGGCCGACCCGGAGCAGCGGGAGCAGCAGCAGCAGTAGCAGCAGCATGATAAAGGAAGAGAAGGAGAAACCAGGGAGCAGCAGCCAGGCAGAGGAGTTGGCCGGGGAGCGTCTCTCTATGGTTGGAGGGTCAAAGAGGAAGGAGATGGAGCAGCTGAAGATCGTTCGCACAGAACTCAAGTAAGATACATTAGTGATTTTTATTTATTTATTTTAAGCTGTGTCAGAGATTATTCATCCATGCAGGATTTTTTCTGCTTTTCTTTTTTTTTGCACACACATAAATTAAAATTATACATTATAAAGAGACATATGACCAAGAATTTGGAAGCTGGAAAAATATTGTAAACTGTAAGTACTCAAACAGCCCATTATCATATTTTTTGTTTCCTCAATCTGATTTTGGAGGGCTTGATTTCAGTGTTACACCTTTGTGTTCATATTTTCATATTATAGTATTATATATATGCTTCATATGTCACAGTTGTCAGAGTACAGTGGAAACATGTTTACTTTCATTGTTGTTGTGGATCTTTTGTTCTGCGGGTCAGCTTCAGGCTGCAAACGTCATGTGATTCTTTGAATCAACAGCAGTAGCACTCACTAAATGATGAGCTCTTCATTATACAGCAGGTAAACAAAGAATGTTGACATGTAAAACATGGGGGAACGGTCTTTTTGTTGTATATGGAGCTAGCATAGCTTGAGAAACTCCTTTAACTGTGTGTTGTGTGTTCGTTTAGGTGATAGTTTTGTTAAATATTCTCACTGTGGTTGTGCAGGAAAGCCCAGGAGTCCCAGCGGGAGATGAAGCTGCTGTTGGACATGTACCGCTCAGCACCCAAGGAGCAGAGGGACAAGGTCCAGCTCATGGCTGCAGAGAAGAAGACCAAGTCTGAGGTGATCAGCGCTGCACAATGCAGGCGTTTTGTTAACATGATCGGCAAAGTAGTGGAAGTGAATCTGTTTGGTCCACTAAGATGTTTCTGGCTTGATTTTTATGTATTTTTTTTACATGGATGGATGGAAGCAGGTAGTAATGTGCTTTGGGCTTCCCGTATAAATGTCCTGGTTTCAGGCAGAGGAGCTGCGGCAGAGGCTGAGAGAGCTGGAGGAGAGGGAGAGGAAGGAAGGCAAGAAAATGGCTGATGAAGAGGCTCTGAGGAAGATCCGTTCTGTGGAGGAGCAGATCGACATCCTCAACAAGAAGCTGTCCATAGCTAAACAGGTGCGGGACCTCATAATTTAGTTTTTACTCTTAAATACCTCTGCCTGGTTCTTTTCTTCCAACACTCTCGCCTCCTCCTGTAGGAGGAAGACGCTCTGCTGAGCGAGATGGACGTGACGGGCCAGGCTTTTGAGGACATGCAGGAACAGAACATCCGCCTGATGCAGCAGCTCAGAGAAAAAGACGACGCCAACTTCAAGCTGATGAGCGAGCGAATCAAGTCCAACCAGATCCACAAGCTGCTGAAAGAGGAGAAGGAGGAGCTCGCCGACCAGCTACTTACTTTAAAAACTCAGGTGAAGCACAAGGCGACTGCAGCACCCATGTGCGCCCCCCACCACACATAGATTAATTGCTAATTAGTAATTGAATATAGTTAATTACTTTCTTTTAATGCACTGTGCATCATAGTGGTTTGTAACAAACATGGTAAAACATTTTCTGCTGAACAGTTTCCTGCTTTGTTCTTTTTTTTTTTTTCTTTTTTTTTCTTCTTTTTTTTCTTTTTTAAATAAAAGGGATTTCTTGAAATCGTTGTTTGCGCTGTACCTTACAGGTCGATGCCCAGCTGCAGGTGGTGAGGAAGCTTGAGGAGAAGGAGCGCCTCCTGCAGGGCACCATCAACACTGCTGAGAGGGAGCTGGCACTTCGAACACAAGCCCTGGACATGAATAAACGCAAGGTAACATATTGTTCCGTATGAAGGGGATAAAAGCTGAGGTGAAGGGCAGGAGAAAACCTGCTTGTCCAGGGATGGCAACCACTCCGAATGGCTACTCACTGTGATGCCTTTTCGTCTGACCTGACCTCGAAGGAAACAGAAGTCCATCGGAGGCCCAGCCTGTTGAGCTGAGCAGTCAGTTTTTGAGATTGTTATGTTGCCTTGGTACCTTCTCAAGATGTGCCAAAAAATCCTAGAGCCTTACAGCGAAACAACTTTTAACAAACAACAGTTGCACAGTGTTTAAATGGATCAACAATCAGCACCTTATAGACCCTCTGTGGTTTATCTGCTCAGTGTGCTGGAGAGTGGAGGCACTGCTGACATCAAAACTGGCATATCGCTTCCTGACGAACCCCCGCGCACATTTGCCCCCTGGAAATTTTATGATCTTTATTGTTTATTTCATATACCAGCTCATCCTAAATGTTATCGAGCACTCAGATGATACTGATGTAGGCGTTGCCCTCCTACGTAACGGGGAGGAGGAGAACACACCAATGCTTGATTTCTTCCTAAACTGTTGTGAGCAGTCAAAATCTTGTCTATTGATTTTTAGCTGCAGGCTTCTAACAATACATCTTTCACTGGAGAGCCGGTTCAGCTCACTAGAAAGTGCCTTTACATTGTGCTTGATCATATGTAAAGCTTAAATAATGTGATAAAATGCCCTGTGACTATGCTGTAAATCAAATTTCCCTAAGAGGGCAGAATCAGAGCTACAAAATGAGCTCCTATTAAGGAATTTAAGCTTCCTTAATGCTATTTAGATGTACATAGTTAAAGTAAATAATAACTAAAATCACTTTCACATGCTGTACTGTGTGTGCACAGTGGAGTGCATGGGATTAGAATTTCCCCACTGACAGCTCTCATCCTCCTTCAGGCTCAGGAGTCGGCTTTGCTTTCGGAGGAGGTGCGAACTCAGCTGGAGCAGGTTCAGCAGAGGCTCAAGCTGGTCAGAGAGGAGGTCGTTGAGAACAGCATCTCCAGGGAAAAGGAGTCCTTCAATGCGCGACGAGCACAGGTACGCAAATCACCAAGTTTCAGTAAACACGGCAGTTTGAAATGCCGTCACATAATCATATGCACTGGGATTACAGACTTTAAAGCAATTTTAACTATACTGCTGAAAACAGCCCTACATGTTGATCCTCCACAGCTCTCCTGTATCAGATTGTACCATAAATCTAAACTGGATTTAAAACAATTTAATTTTCTGTCATAAGACTTTCGAGATGACTTTTTCTCAAAATACACAACATATTTTCTAATCCCTAATTGGATTTGTTTCCTCTATAATTCCAATATTTCCATTATGTTTCCCCCTCCAATGAAACGGTGAAAACTTCTCACATGACTGTTAATGCCACTTAATAGTCTCTTTTCCACGAGTACTTACTCTACTCTATGGGACTCGGCTCGGCTTTGATCGTTTTCCATTGCGATCGAGTAGCACCTTAAGGTGCCTGGAGTTGTTATAGCAACGCAGCTGCGACAAAAAGCGGCACAACAGAGAAGGACGTCGAAGCGAGGGTATACCTGCTGCTAAATCAAGGGTAAACATCTGCACCCGGTGGTTTGAACATGGTGTTTTTTGAAAGAGTTGCTCTCATGACTCTTTAAGTGACGCCACTGACTGGCCAATCAGCAGCATGCAGTCTGTTGATGTCACATTTTTGGATCGTCTTAGATTGCTTGGAACCCAGCAGAGCAGATATTAAAAATGACCTAATGGAAACCCCTGAAAAGTCGAGTCAAGTCAGTACAAAAGGGCTATAAGACTATTATAGTCATAAAGTCTGTTGTTAGATGAGCCCAAAATATAGGGAGTGTCTCCTGTCACTTACAGCTGTTACATCTCCCCATTGTGTTTTTTTTTCAGGAGGACATTTCCAAACTGAGGAGAAAGATTGAGAAGGCCAAGAAGCCAGCCGAGAAAATCAGCAATGGAGACGATATTCTAAATGAAGAAATAAATGATTATAAGGTCAGACCCTCAGCTTGGCATAAAGTCCTGCAGCAGACTAGCCTGGCTCTCAACGAAGGTGATCCGATGAGTCTGCCAGAACACTTAAAGCTCAGTGATGTGTGTATTGCATCTTTAGTGTAGAAATTGCAGCATTCGCAGGAGGTTATGTCTTTTAGACACTCTGGGAAGTTACCAGTCTCAACCAAGATAAAGCACAGCAACATAAACTCCTGTGCTTCTGTTCCCCATGTGTTCAGTCTTTGTGCTAATCTGAGCTCACAGGTTGCTAGCTATAACTTCCTATTTACTATAAAAACAAAATGAGGCTAACCTTGTGGCAGAGTTTCTCCTTTAGCTCTGATCTGATGACCATTGATAACTTTATGATTCTAATGCTGAAAAACATCTGAGGTCAAACTACAGTCTCACCAACTGTGGGAAAAAATACAGGCAGTTCCTGTTACACATAAGTAATGTCTCATGGCTGCAAGCAAAATCCATAAACAAATACACTGACAGGTGTTATAGCTGAGTGTGTTTTTGGGAGTGTGATCAGAGTCTTTATGAGGACAGAATAGAACAACTGGAATTCAGTGGATCTGTTAGAAAACAGACTTGCTCAAATTTCAGATTCCTATAGGCCTGTGATCACATTTGTCCAGATTTATCCCCAGAGGCAGTACATATAATTATGATCTGAGTCTTTAGTGATACACACCTGCTTTACAGGATTTCTGTTCTTCTAAGAGAGTGGTTGAGTGTTAAGTCTGGTTTGAGGGCTTCACTCCTGCCCTAGATATTCACTTCCACTCATTAGGAACCATTCAGTCGAGAAAAACAATGTTTTTTTCAGTGTATTGTTCAAACCGTTCCTTGTCTCTCTCTCTCTCTACAGGCACGTCTTACGTGTCCGTGCTGCAACTCCCGGGTGAAGGATGCTGTGCTGACAAAGTGCTTCCACGTCTTCTGCTTCGAGTGCGTTAAGACGCGCTACGACACACGCCAGAGGAAGTGCCCCAAATGCAACGCGGCCTTCGGGGCCAACGACTTCCATCGCATCTACATCGGCTAAAAGCCACGCAGCTAAACTCGTCAGGAAGCGGGTCAGCGAGATGAGCTGGAGTAGAGACACTGCCTGGGGAAAAGGCTCAGCACGGCACTCACGTGCCCCCTCCTCCAATTATGTACTTCCCTTACACTCTGATGTGCAAGAGATTGTTGGTGAGGAGACAGTCGATGATTTCAGCTTTGTGTGGGCCGCAGTGATGCTTTGAAGATTTTTGTTGTTGTTGTTGTTTTATTTTAACAATAACCGAAGCTTCTCTCATCCAGTGTCCACTAATTAACTTTCTTTTTTTAATGCTGGTGCAGACAGAGGCTTGTTTGTGTGCACTCATTTGAAAGCAGCCCATTAAACCAGTTATCAGAGAAACAGCAGTGCTGTGGATGTTGGTGTGTATGTACACTGTGAATGCCGTTTTCTTTTTTTTTTTATCTGCCTGTTTTTGCTCAGTGCTGCCCTGAAACAAGCTGACTTGGTGCTGTATAATTGCTGTTCTGCTAGTTATTAAAATTACATGAAAACTGTTCCGCTTCTTCTTCGTTTTTTTATTATTAAAACCATGTGAAGTCTTAACGTTTGATCCTGCAGCATTAAAATACAAGTCCCAGTGTGCAAATCTCTGTTTATCCCCGCTCAGCAGAGCTCTTTCCTCCCTCTGCTCCTCCTCCCCGAAGCCCCAGACGTGTTTGCACGTTGGAAACGGTCGTTAGAAACGCTGGAAGGAAGGGAGTGCCGAACGGGAACGGTGGCACGAAGGGCTTTTTCTCTCTCGCTCTCTCACTCTTTAAATGTTATGCAACATAATCCATCACAGAAGTGCATTTTGATGCAAGTTCAGAGACAAAGGAGCACCAACCTCGATCGCTGTGGGGCTCAGAGCTGAAATAAGAGGCTTTAGGAGACTCGTGGCCAGCTCACACTCAGAGTTTCGGTCGTTTTCTTGCAGATCTGCCCAGGAAACAAACCACTTTTGGATTCATACACTGCGGGAGTTTTTTTGTTGTTGTTTTTAACTGTAACTTTCCGTTACGTTTTGACTGATGATCTCATATCTCTATCGCTGCTGGATCTAAGCCTTTAACGGTTTCTTACCAAATATAGCTGGAGCGTCCTTGGGGAGCGCAGAGTTCCAGGATTGGATATTTTTTGCAGTGCAGCCAGAGTTTATAATTAAACACCAATAGTAATAATATCCTCCTGAAACCGAAAGGATTTTTAAACCTGTGTTTTATCTGAATTTCAAATTTTACACTTGAATGTCTTATTATTTTTAAAAGCGTGCGCCTTCTACTGCCTGTCCTTCTGCCTGTTGGTGCTACATGTTGATTTAAAACTCGGTGTGCAGTCAGCGAATGCTCCCAACAGAAGCCATTTTTAAGTCTGTGATTTTCTGTCTGAGTCACTGAACACGAGCTGCTCAACCTGCTCTGAGCAGCGTGAACCTGTGCGCGTTCACTTGGCACATTTTCCACACATTGTTCTCAAACCTCCTTTCAGTGACTCCGTGCGTCTGGGCTGAGAGCGCAGTGGATGTGCCATGGCTCGGGTTTTTCTTACTATCTGTGTGTTGGCTCTCGGCTTGACGGTGGCCTGGGCTGGAGCCGAAGCTCGGGCTGAGCAGGCCAAGGCGGACAGCCCATCGGTGGTTACCCTGCGTACCGTTTTCACGGGAACCTGCCAGGAGATCCACCGGTACGCGGAGTCGTTAGTGGGAACCAGCGTGATACGATCAGCTGCTGAGGTAAAGAGGGGAGGTGCACCGCGGGATAACGCTCTTTTCCTCCTTGCACTAGGAAGTGGATTTGAATTGTTAAAATGCGGTGGTCTAACTTCACTATTCTCTCAGTATTCTCGCTCTGTGCTTAACTGTACCCGATTACTAATTCTGAAAGCTCCAACCTTTCTCTTTAACCTTTCTCCACCCATCACTTCACCCTCTACACACGCATTCCCCTCCATGTGCTCTTCAACTTGATAATCTCCCTTCCTGATCCCCCATCATCTTCTCTGCCCTCATTTTTCTGTCTTCTCCTCACCCCTTCGCACTCTTCCACACGCTCATCTCCGCCTCCCTGCTCCTTCTACTACTGGTGGCTCCCTTTTCCCTCAGAGTGCAGTGTTGTTTCTTGAGTCATTGCTTGGTCAGGAGAACGTCGGTACATTGGCCATGGTAAGCAACATTCCTGGGTGTTTCCATCGTGCTGCCCTGACATGGTGCCTTAAACAGAGCCCACTCACTTGGTTCAGTTTAGCCCCATGTCGTGTCATGTCGTGTTACACCATATAGCGCTGAGAGTAGAGAAGCTGTGTGTTTCAGTACAGTGATATTTGCATGTAAGGGCTCACTTTACTTGTGAGCTTTTGTGTGTGTGTGTGTGTGGAAACGTCATTGTGCATTAGTAGTTCACCATGAATCACCTAGTGTGTCTGAATGTGTGAGTTAACTTCCCACATGCAGTCAAACTGAAAATAAAGCCTGTTTCTGCAACTTCAGATTTAAGCTAAACAAAAGATCTGGACGCTGTGCTGATAGTTCCCAGTAAAATCAGTGTAAAAGAGCAAAATCTTTGGTATAATAGTGTAATAAGTAAATAAGCCCGATTTTACAGTTATGAAAGCTTTAAAAGTTTTGGAAATTAAAACCAATAGAAGGTTATTACACCTGTTTATGAGTTACACAGACACTGGCATGAAGTTCTTAAGTTTGTGGCCTTGTGTAGTGCAACAGGTGCAGATTAGATATGCGTCCAACTCGCTGGGCTCCCCTTGACCTTGCAGTACTGTGTCTGTGTGTGTGTTGTTTTGTGAGTCGGGGGTGGAGGGTGCACAGGAATAGAGAGGGGTGCTGTCCAGCTGTCACCAGCACGCACAGCTGTTTGTCCAAGTCGGCACATCTTCTATCTTAAGATGCCGCTCATAAGATAAGAGATAAGATAAGATAAGATAGAACTTTATTAATCCCTCGGGTGGGTTCCTCTGGGAAATTCGACTTCCAAAAAAAGCACAGCAACGACCAAAGTTACAGTTACAGAACTGTTATATATATATATATATATACACACACACACACACACACATATATAAATACAGAGACAAATATAAATAAAATATACAAAGGGGATAAATAGAATAAATAGGAATAAAAAATAAAAATACAAGTGAAATAAGGGCTATTAAAGTTCCCAGCTGAATGCGATCAGTGAGTTTGTACCAGCTGCTCCTGTCAGCATTATGAATCACACTGCCTGCACATTGTCTTCTGTCGTCTCTCTGCATGGTTTTCAGTCTGGCCAGTATGCCATGTTACTTAATTGTGGCCTTGTGTAATAACAAATGTAAAGCATGTCTCCACCCTCCTTGCACACCACTCCAGTTTTTTGAGATGGTGATCCGATTCCTGGCCGAAGGAGCTGCCAGCGGCCTGAATGTCATCGCCGTTTACGTCACAGAGATCCTCAGAGTCACTGGATTTGATGGTGGGTAGCAGGATGAGTCCCTATGTGTGTGTCTGTTTGTGTGTGTGTGTGTGTGTGTGTGTGTGTGTGTGTGTGTGTGTGTGTGTGTGTGTGTGTGTGTGTGTGTGTGTGCTCACGTAAAGTTGAATCCATGGCAATAAAAAATGCAAGTGAAAATATGCAGACTTGCCTCTCCCTCCGGGCAATTTGTAAGCCACTCCTTTTTAATTGTAAGTGTTTGCTCTTGTTGCTTCCTGTGTAACAGAAAGTATTTTCAAGCTTTATTCTTTTTAACAACACGGCTAAGCTGGATTTCCTCCCTCCACAGCTACACTGAAACTGCCCCACTTTACTCCAGAGGGTGTGACGGCCGTCGCCCAGTGGGGTCTGGTGGCCCTCATTGGCTACTGGTTGCTGTCCATCGTTCTGCGTCTGCTGATTGGTGCGATAAAGCAGGTCTTCTGGATTATCAAAACTGTCTTGGGACTCTGGTTTTTTGGACTGATAGTGACTGATAAGCAAGCGTCCGCAGACACCACGGCAGTTCGACTGGCTGGCTTAGTGCTGGTATGCGTCTTTTTGACGCTGCTCACTTCGAGCTCTGAAAAGTCTTTTGTTGTGGAGGATCGACTGAGGCGCCTGGAGGGCCGAGTGAACGCAGTAGAGAGTAAGAAAAAGGAGTAGTGATGAGAAAAGGCAGACAGGAGTTAAGATGGACAAAGGTGATGGCAATGCAAGTTAAGAAAAATAGTAACTGATTTCTGTCAGCCTGTTTGTGTGAGATATGGGTAATAAAGTAATCTCTGGGATTTTTAATCAAAAATGTTCTTTTCGTCTGCAATCAAGCCACATGAAACTTGTTTACTATGACAAACAAAATGTATTGAAAGGCTACACAAGAAAAAAAATGACTGTGCATACAGGAAATAATTCCATAAATGAGATCATAACAGTCCTTTTCTGCCCTGTCTGTTGCACCATTTCAAACACAATAAAATATTTTACAAAATTTTCAGTTCAAAGAGAAAAGCTTCAGTCATGCAAACTCTGTGTGCATTTCAGCCAGCTGCTTACCATGACCACAGTTTCCACAGTGACAACTGAGCTAAATGAAAATGTTGTTTCCTTTGCAAGCACTGTGCAAAAAAGCAAAGTATTCTGTTCCTTTGGTACACATTCCTGGGGGTCAACCATCAAAGAATGATGAATGGTGAACCATTGAGATGCAAAAGTACAATCTTTGACCTTCTGGTATCACTAAGGGAAAGTCCATTACAGCAGCCAATCCAACTGATATTTTTGTCTGGGCTGAAGTGGTTGACCAACTGCCAGACCAGCGTAACCCAGCGTAATCATGCAGCTATCCTGATTGAGAACTTTCCATGCACTGATGGCATCTTAGATTAGGCTTCATAAGCACAAGCATCAAGCAACACATCTTATATTTGATGACTTATGTTCAATTAGCTACAGCCATGCCTCTTCACTCCCATCTGCCAGGCTGGGTCCCAACGGCTCTGTCATCTGGAAGCTTTTTAATCCTTTGGGTTCTTACCACCAATCTCCACCCCCACTGTCACATCAAGGGAATGGAGCAACCTGACCTCAGTGCCAAAATTATCACTTCTGCTTGCTCCCCTTCACCATCAATAGTCAAAATCCTCCTACGCTGTTCTTTGGTGGAGTGCCAAGCAGACCAGATACAATTCTATTGTGAAATCAACCTTTTTTTTCTCACCACATTAGTGAAAAAAGGAGGAAACTGATAGAGTGTTGCAGCTAAATGTATCTAAAATGAATTTCTTTTAAAAGATTAAAAGGATAAAGCAAGAATTAGACACCAGCTCTTCCTCTCACAGCTCTGCAACCCTTTTTATGCATTTGGATTTCCCAGGCCACAACTTCACTTAATTATACAGAAATGGCAAACCGATTCAGCAGCTAGCTTATGAACACTTTAGAGCACCTAAAGAGCCAGCTGTTTCCCTTAACAGAATTTAGAGAGCGTTAAATATTGGGCATATGTTCACCAGGTGTCCAAAACACAGATAAATGCAGATTTTGCAACTCCTTCCAAACTTTTCTTAGTTACTTAAAAGAAAATCTTCTAGTTACACTTCCCCAAAAACTTAAAAAGCAAAACAAACCCTAACTCAAGCTGTGAAAGAATGGAAGTGGATATTTTCACATTTTTGTTACACAATAGCATACATACTATAGCTTTTATAGGATTCCCACGTCTCTGATATAACCTACACAGAGATTGCCAATTATTGTGGGAAAAGGCTAAACAAAAACATATTAATTTTAAGTAACTTTAAGAAATTAAATGAGTCACACGAGGTTTTAGTGCTTAGAGTTTTATTTTGTGTGTTTCTTCTGCTATTACAAAGTTAGTTTGAACACATACTCCAGTTTTTAAAGCATGAGCTGATAAACCTTTTTAAATGTCTCTACACAGGACTACTTGTTGTGCGTGTCAGACAGGTCTGAGGTTCTGTTGTTTTTCTTCTCAAGACAGAAAAGCCTCAGGTGTAGTTTGAGTCCTGCTCTGCTTCCTGTCTTCTGTGAACCAGCTACTATGGCAGAAAGGAATTTATGTGCTTGGATGGGCTTTTGGCTCTCTAGTGACACTGTTGGAGGTGCTTTAAGTATTAGTGAAGGTAAACTGTGCAGGGGAACAAATGCAAATACCAAACAAGTTGTAGAGGTAGGATAATGCTAGCTTTAATGTAACAGATGTCTAAATACATGCTGATATGTCCATAAGGGTTTTTTAAAAGGTTTTACAGCATATAGTCTTCTCAGAAAGTGCTTAAATAACATACACACAATACACACAATCGACAGTACTTTCACAGGATGAAGGGGTATTGCACTTGTAACTAAATGTAACAGATCAAAAGTTCCCACATATGGACACAAATACATCAAATATATAAAAACAAAACATAAACCACATGTCAGGAGGGTAGGTCTTTGGTAAAGCATAGAAATATTTCCATATTGATGGCCCTTGCATTTCTAAGTTTGCTTTTTGTGTACAAGATATGATTAAATACTAAGATATGAACTCTTCATACAAGCAACAATAACAAAAAAGTCTAAAATAAGCGTCTTCATTAGCAGTCTCACATTTCATACAAACTGTGAATGCATCTTTCTCAGGAGCTAAAAACAGTTCCCTTATTTAAGTTAATATGACTCAGATTCCACATTTAACTGTAAAACCTCAGTTTTTGCAACGTGCCTACTGCATATATCTTCCCTGAAAATATCACATTCACAGTGGTCTGTAATGCATAACGTATTCCTGACAGAACTATAGAGAACAGAAAAATGTATTTACAGTAGTGTTGATTAATGTGCCGTATCCCTTAAAAATCACAACATAAAAAACAAAAAGACAGAGGAAAATCCGAAAATACATATTTTCTTTCTCCTTGATAAATATGGAACTACAGCAGGCAGCAGTGAAGACACAAGCTTCAAAATGTTTTTGGTTCTAAGGTTTTTTTTATCCATAAAAAACTATCTGTAGAAACATAAATTTGTAAATGTACCAGTGGTTACAAAACATTTTTTTTCTTGGCTCAAAGATGTCAGGCAAGCCTATTCCCTGAAATGTCAAATTATCCCTTCGTCACCGTACTAAAGAACACAGTTCAAAATCAAGACTTTTAGAAGAAGTTGAATTTTTCTGAGGTATAAACATCACAGTACGTTGAGGCTGAGCTGAGTGGCGGACCAGAATTGAAAATTGTCCCCTTCAATTCAAACCGTGGCTCAGGGTCGGAGGTGGGAGTGATGGTTGGAGCCTCTTCCTGCTTCGCCGGCGGTGTAACCTGGAGGAAAAAGACAGACGTGTCACTGCACATTTAGCCTTTAAACCAAGTCTCGTTTCTAAGTTTAAAGAAGTTTCAAAACTGCATTGAACATGCACTTAGGTCTCACCTCACAATAAGCAGGTGGAGAATCCGTAGCAGCAGAACTGTGTATCTGCAGAGTTCAACAACACACATTAATAGCAGGAAAGAGAGGAGAATAAAAATGGCTCCGGAGTTGAGTTCATACACTAACCAGCAGGTCAACTGGAGCATCAGGAGCCTCATCAGTGTTGGGTGGATTAGAGAGTTCACAGTGCTGGTTTGATCCCGGACCCACAGGCTCAAACTGCAGTTCGATTTAAACAGACAATATAAACACAACTAAAAAAAATAAATACACAAAAAGCAAAAAAATAGCAGATCATGTTCACCTCATGGTAATACACAGCAGGCTCGCTATCATTCTCTGCAGCTGCTTCTGAGTTCTCCTTTGCTGAGGATCTCTCACCACAACAGCAGTACTTGCAGCAACACCAGCACAGTGTGAAGAACAACGCACCACCACCAATACCGAGGTAAGCCTGACTGAACTGTGGCTCTGAAACAAAGTCTGTTAATCAGCCCAAAGCAAACTATACTGTATAATGAAAATGATCTTAGTTTATTTACCTTCCATTTCCAGGAAAACTACCAAGGCTTTGTCATCATTATCATCTCTGACTTCAAACCGTCCACTGCATGTCTTTTGGATGGCCTTGTGTACAATCCCACATGGCTTTAAAAGCTCAAACCCCACGCAATCCACTTGTTTCAAATCATGCTGCAGTCTGCCCTTAAGGACTATCGCAGTCTTACTGTTTTCGCCAGGGAAGAAGTAAATGTTGCAGGAGTGCGGTTCCAGATCAAAAGTGATGTTCAGGACTTGATTAGTCTCCAGGGTATAGCTCTTTGTGACCTCTGATAAAGAAAATATTAAAGTGATTTTTAAGTTAATGCACTAATGCATGAGGAATCTGTAGGAAGCAGGGGCAGCTCTAGGGGAGGGGTTGATGACGGGAAATCGTGAGGGACATACAAAGTGACACAATGCAAATGACAAAAATTACATATGGAGAAATAAATAACAAGTTAATATTTCAACTCATTGTAGGGTGTCTATAGGACTTTTATCAACGTTTCCCCCTCAGTTGCACATGGTGATTTCCCCTGCAGTGGACGGGGTTTTTAAGTATATGATGTGTTCAACTTTGTCTTGGTTCGTGGTGTAAGTTTTTTGGGGGGTTTTGTGTCCGATTTAAGGAAAATTAAGTTACTGTCGTGTATGATGCTTCTGAAGATGAGCTGTGAGAATCTTCATAAAACCAGAACCTGTCCTTTTAAAAAGGCTTAAAACGAACCAACCCATATGTCCTTTACCGAGCTTTAGATTTGCATTGCTCTGGTGGACTTTATAAAATCCAGTTTACAGAGTATAGAGCTATATGACTTAACTAAATGCATATTTGTTATATACCGCAGTTTGGCTTTAGAGACTTTAAATGTGCTGTTACAGTAGTGTTACGCTCTCATTGATTTGTAGGTCAATCTAACTATAGGCTTGTGGTAAAAGTTTAGCACACCTGTAGAAAAAGAAAAAAAACATTAGATAAATCAAGGACTAAAAAGATCCACACCTTTTACGTCAATGATCTTCGCATGCATCAATTCCCCATAGTTGTCTTTGAATATGTAGCGGCCACTGTCTTTTTGGGCTAAAGAACTGATGGTATATAAGGTCTCAGTCATCTTCCATCTACTGCCCTCTTTGGGCTGATCTTCGTCACGTTCCCACAAGATCGTCCCTTCTGATTTGTTCTTGGGGATTAACTCGATAAAGTGAACCCTTCTTGACACCCTCATCCTGAATCTGTTTCCATACTCCACTTCATAATTTTCAACATTTTCAAGGCCTGGAGAGGAGAGAAAAATTATTAATGTATGTTGTTATTGCAAATTACTTTTGCTAATTCTGGCATATTTACATTGACATGTTCATAATTATACCGTGTTATCAGAGTTAAGAAAATTGCACTTAAATACAATAATAAAGGGTGATCCTGAGCACTGATGCTGAGTCCCAGACTTCAGCATTATTAAAGCTGCTTTACTAACGTGGAAATGAGCTTCCTTACTTACCAACACCAAGACTGGCAACTAGAAGCAGCAATAAGATCATGATGATGTGCAGGGATTCAGAGATTCCGAGTCTCGAATAAACAGTTAGGCACAAAGCACCCTGCGTTTGGGGTTCATTTGTACCTCTTTTAGTATATAGACTTCATATTACACCTACCCTACATAAATACATGGGTAGTAGAAGAAGGTTACAAAGTTAATACGCGCCGGTACGCTGTTAAAGTCGCAAAACGGAGAAACATTTTGTAAGCCCACCCAAAGGGCGTTTCCTTCAGCGCACTAGTGATGCGTTTAAGGGTTTTACGGAAATTATTGTTAAAATATCGAACAAGAGGGTTCGGTGTGACTCGGCCTCAGCCCCTCAGTTCGATAAAAGATTGGCGAGGGGCTGTTAGGTCCACGAACAATAATAATATTTTTTATTAAAGGTTAATTGTTGTTGTTGTTATTAATACATTTAATAATAATAATAATAATAATAATAATAATAATAATAATAATAATAATGCATTTTATTTGAGGGCGCCTTTCAAAAACCCAAGGTCACCTTACAAAAAACAAAATTAATAAAAGGAACAGTTGTCATAAAATACATAAAATAAGTTAAAATTACAAAACAGAGCTTGACAACAGATAAAATCAGCATTAAAGCGAATAAGCCAGTTTAAACAGATGTGTTTTGAGCTGTGTCTTAAAATAGAAAGGGAGTCAATATTTCTTAGTGCAGGAGGAAGAGAGTTCCAGAGCCGGGAAGCAGAGCGACTGAAAGCTCTGTTCCCCATAGTAATAAGGTGTGAGGACGGAACAGTAAGATGAATAAGACTAAGGACAAGGATGGCAGCAGCATGGGGAGTAAGGAAGGGACGGAGTCGGTTAATATTACGTTTGACATTTGACAATATTGTTCAAATTACATAGATAGAGAGAGAGAGAGAGAGAGATAGAGAGATAGATAGAGAGAACCATGGAGAGGCTGCTAGGAAAGCTTCAAATGCAGAGAGTCAGGCAAGTCCCGAGGTGCCAGCTAAACAGTAAAAACAAGGAAGGAGGAAGAGGAGGAACCATCATGGGAGGATAGGCCCCTGCAGAGCATGTACCACCGGCAGATAGAGGAGGTGACTGACATCCAGAAATCCTACCAGTGGCTGGATAAAGCTGGACTTAAAGTCAGCACAAAGGATATTGGAAGCACAGGAACAAGCTCTGAGCACAAAATCCATAGAGGCTGGGGTCTATCACACTAGGCAAGGCCCCAGGTGCAGACTGTGTAAAGATGCCCCTGAGCTAATCCAGCACATAACAGCAGGATGCAAGATGCTGACAGGCAGGGCATACATGGGACGCCATATCCAAGTGGCCAGCATAGTATACAGGAACATCTGTGCCAAGTATGGCCTGGAAGTCGAGAGGGGGATTTATTTTATTATTATTTTTAGAATGAAATCAAAATTTCAAGACAAATTTTAAAATGTTATTTTGAGAAAAAAGCTAAATTTGAATTTAAGTTGAATTTAATCTCAAAATAGTATTTCAAGTTTATTCTCAAATTTGTATGTTGAATTTCTCATTGAAATACTATTTTGGAGAATTAATTGGAAATTTTGAGATTAAAGTCGAAATAGTATCTTGACTTTCATCTTGGATATCTTTTATTGTCATCTTTAATTTTAAGAATTAAGTCAACATTTCTAGATTAATCTTGAAACACTTCTAAGAAAATGAAGTTGAAACAGAATCTAATTACTTTGGTAATCTCCACGCTTTTCTGCCACTACAAGACTCATTTTGGTTTTGAGTGAAATTTCCTTTTAATACACTTAAGATCCATGTACCCTTTGAGTGACTTATGGAAGCTTTATGTGTAGATTTACATAATATCCCAATTCAGCTTTGGCTGTAACAGAGTTAACGCTAAATAGCAAAGATATATATGGGGTCAGTTATGTGACAGACAGAGCTCATTAAGCAGGCAGGTGTGAGCCTGGTTGCTATAGCGACACCATCCAGTGGCACCACACACACACACACACACACACACACACACACACACACACACACACACACACAAACAGACATACACCTCTCTGCTGCTGCTTTAACCCTTTAAAACCGGTCGGAGTTTGTTGTTGTTGTTTTTTTACCTTCGGAGCCCTTATAAGCCTGTACTGGTGTTTTTAAAAGTCATGTTTGACTTCATACTTTTCTGAATAGTTTCTGGGATGCTTAGAACTCAAATTGCACTGCTGAAAATAGTTTATTTTGATGTATATGCTGTATTTTTGCAAATTTGCATTATGATATTTATTTTCATTTTTCCAGCAGTATATAAAAAATTGGTGTGAAGACACTCAAAATAAATTTCCTGTTGCTAGAAACTATTTTGTGCAACTTTTTTGTATTTACAAACTTCTTAAATTTCTCTAACTAGAAATATATGTAAAAAAAAAAAAAGATTTTCAATTTTTTGTAGTGTATTGTACTTTTTTGCAATTTATGTAGTTATTATAGACTTAATGCACACATATTACCCAATTTTGGGCTATAACAGCTATACTGATGTACAGCAACTTGAAATGCTCCCAAAAATGGCACTACAGCATGTAAAAATATAAATATAACTCTAGTGGACTTGGTTCTATGGTAGGTCCTAAAGGTTTAAATAAACAGAAAAGTCATTGTGAAACAAATGCTTCCCAAGAAAATACTACAAGTCGTATTGACAAAAATAAATGCTTTTCAGCATTCACACTAATAAAGATTTGAATAACAATACTGTCAATACTTATCAGCATTCACACTAATTAACAAAAAATCCAATTTAGGATTTTTTTTTAAACAAGAACAAAAGACAGGGTGAACTTGTATTTAGAAATGCATATCTAACAGGGCTCTGGAGGTAGAGCAGGTCATCCACTAATCAGAAGGTTGGTGGTTCAATCCCTGGCTGTTATAATCTGCATGCCAAAGGATTCTTGGGATACTGAACCCCAAGTTACTCACCGATATGATAAGTGTGAATGCTACATAGAAAGCACTTAAGTACAAAAACAGTAGAAAAAAGTACTTCAAGTGGAAAGGTTCTTTATAAGAAACAGTCTATCTAAAAAATTCTATTATCAAACAGATTGGTTGATGCAGGATAGTTTAATTCTCATTAAGATTTTCAGTTACACAACAATAGCTGCCTGCCACCAAATGAGATGTAAAAACAATTCCTGATCCTGATTCTATCACATTTGTAAAACAAATTGAGCCAGGGGAGTCCTGAATTGGGGTCCTTTCCCCGAAATGTAAACACATATACATTCACTCAGGTGAGAACAGATTCTATTTATCATCACATACCAGGGTTTAATGTTTTCCAACAGAAGACAGCCCAGACATGGTCACACGGCACGTGGAGCAGCTTACCTTCAAACATTTACCACAAATTTTGAGCCTCCTTTACTTGGACTGAACTGTACTGGTCCATAATAAATAAATAAATAAATAAATATATATATATATATATATATATATATATATATATATATATATATATATATATACATATATATATATATATATAAAATCAGATGAAAAGTTTAATCCCATGCCGTAGCAATTATTCTCAGGCTTTATACCAGGAATGGACCAGGAATGAACAGGTAGACAGGTATTATTAATGTAAGTTAGAGAATTTTTCATGGAGTTCCACAGAGTTCTGTCCTAGAACCAATACTTTTTACATTATACGTTTCCCCTCATGCAATGTTATTACAAAACACATGCATTTTCATTGCTATGCAGATGAAACCAAGTTATATTTATCTACGAAATATGATAACACCATGCAATTACTTAAACTACATGCATGTAGGCAAAGGAACATCCATGCAGGAATTAACATCTGCACATCAACTTTCTATAAGAGCTGCATAGTAGCAAACTCTCCAAAACCAGCTTTTTTAAATGTCTGTCAACATACAAATGCTCTTATAATTAAATGAGTTACAGTTGCATTAGAAGCTATTACAACTGTAACGCTAATTGTAATGTTGAAAATCTAACCCTCTAGTTTCCATGCAAATTTTAAGGGGCTCTTCCATTTAGATTTTTTAAAATGTAAGAAGTAGTGGTGTTGTTATTCCACTGTGTCCCCACACGTGTGCGTGTGCATGTGTGTGTGTGTGTGTTAGAGAGAGAGTGAGACAGAAAGAGGGAGCGAGACAGAGGGACAGAGTTGAAAAATTCATATAAGCTCTTTAAGGTCTTTTTCAAATCATTACACTAATTCCATATTCAGACATCTTCATGCAATGCAAACAACTATCAGAATTTTACATACATTATATAAACGATACATGTTTTTCAATGCCCGATAAAACTTTTATACAAGCTTCTGTTTAAAGATATACAGAAGCAGTTATACTTGTATTGCATTTGAGAATTTGACAATATAAAAAGGCATATTTAAAAATTGCCCACCATCCCTCAAAACACAATGATAAAAGCTACAAACAAGTGATGTATGGAGCTGGATGCACATAACAGAGGTAGAAAATACCCATGGAAGCAAAAGCTAGCAACATTATCCAGCCTGATATCACGGCAAAGCATGTAATAGGCACGTTGGTCCACCGTATCTATTACACACTTTGCCAAGATACTGGACTACATTATCTGTCATTCCATAAATATCCATAAATAGCCTGTGAAGAGAAGCAAAGCAGACACTATTTCATGCAAGTAACAATTCTAATTTATTGTAAATGCGTTTATATTGCACAATTTAATAAAACCCTGATTCCTGTAATTCACACTTAAGCTGCTGTAACAGAATATTTGGAGGACAACACTGAGTGAGATTTATGTTCTCATACCTGAGGAAAATTTAGGAAAAAAAATAAAAATTCCAAAGCTTTCCAGAACCAAACTGTTTGCAAGACATGAACTTACAAATTTACAAGCAATCTTGTTAACTGAAAAAATATATTTGGAATCCATACATTTTACAACAGCACATCTTTGTGTGAAAGATAAAAAAACGGATCATGCATCAACACAGTGCGATTAACATCTGTCTGCATGGTCCTTTTCCTGTCCGTGTATGGCTTTGCAAAGATGAAAATGGAAACAATAATAAACTCTACCTGAATTTTCAGCATACTGTTTACGGAAAGTTTAGTTTGTCTGAGTTATAAACATCACAGATAGTTGTGTTTGAAGTAAGAGATGGTGCAAAAGGCATGTCTAATCCTTTCAGTTCAAATTGCGGCTCCGGGTCTGATGAGAGGAAGTCTGGACCGACTGAGGGAGCTGGAGTGGAAGCCTGGTTTTCAGGTACTGAAACCTGGAGACATCGGTAAAACGAAAAAAGGTGCATAAGCACAGTGGTTAAAATGAATCAGTCACTGACAGGCCAAAAATGCCTCTGAATGAGGAAATTTCTGTTCTTAGTTTTATGCATTCATGGGGATTTTTGTATGTTTGTTTGTGTGTATGTACCTCAGGCTGAGCGGGGTTCTCATGGATATTCACTTTGTGGTACAACTGTGAAGTTAGGAAAAAGCACATGAGTCAGAAGAGGAAAGAGGATGAGCGCTAATGTGAGTTGCCAGGCAGTCCCAGACGAGATAAAGACTTAGTGCCCCAATCCATAAATAACTACTATTTCTTTTTAAAACAACAAAAGTGGCTGAGTTCCTTTCACCTCTCTTTTATCTTTGCCTTGAATATAAATCAAGCTTTACACCTACCAGTGGCTCAGAGGAGGTAGCTGAAGGTTGTGTAGAAATATGAGAATTCACAGGCTGATAAGACAAAGCTGAAGGATGTGAGTAACTTGGGCACGCAGGTTGATTCTCAATCTGTAATTGGAATAAGAATTTTAAAATTTTAAAATAAGAACATCAAATATTAACACAGCTGGTCTTAATTTCCACTTAAAAGAATACTTACATGATAATATACAGCAGGTGCAGGTGAGGCTGCAGTCTGAGGAGCAGACTTGTCCCTTTTACAGCACTTTTTACAACAACAGCAACAGCAGATGATCCCGACGACAATCAAGGCAATAACGGCCATAAATATAAACTGTGGCAACATTTCTGTAAGAGTATGGAGAAAGTTAGGGAATATGGTGTAGAGGGTGGGGGTTGATGTTAGTTAGAACTTCTACTCTATGAGGAGAAATGCTCTGTTGCTTACCAGGGGTCACTTCAAGCCGAGCACTCAAGATCAGGTTGCCATCTGGGTCTCTGAACTCAAAGGTGCCAGAGTCTCTAATTTCTGTAGAATTTATAATTATGCCATCCATCACTGCATGAATTCTGCCAGAAAAGCGATTATCTTTTATGATCAGACTGCCATCCATCAGTGTTTCAGGATCCATTTGGCCCTCAGGTGTAAAAGTCACGGTCCACTTCTTAGGACCCCGAGGGTATTCAATGAGAATGTGCTCATTCCACCTTGTTTCATAGTGTCTGGTTTGTTCTGTTAGTGACACAGATCAGACTTCATTAGAACATTTAATCTGGTAAAATGCAGAAATCTCACAGGCAGCTTCTCACATCACCTTTTACTTTGAGCAGCACCTTGGCCAACACAGAGTGGTTCTTATCCATGAAGTTGTAGTACCCACTGTCTGCCTGAGTGAGGTAAGACAGCTGCCAATTACCGTTTTTCACCTCAGCTCTGCTTTCTCTGATCTGAGAGTCTGTGCGATTCCACAGGATCTTTGGCTGGTCCGGACTGTGAAGGGGAGTAAACTCCAGGATTTCAGCCCATCTAGGGATAGAGTCCTCCCACGTATAGTAGTAATCCCTTGTGACATTTTTAGCACATTCTTAAAATGCAGATTAAGAAAAAAAAGGAGGGGACTTGTGCTTAGGAACAGGTAGCTAAAACACATACCTTTATATTTTTGATCTAAATATACAGTACAGTTCAAATTCTTACCCAAGACTTTCAGTTCAACAACATCTTGTCGCTGGTAGCCACCAGATGAGACAGAATAAATTCCTTCATCTCTTTTTTCTACATCTGTAAGATAAATTGAGCCAGGAGAGACTCTAAAGCGTGTGTCTTTTGCCTGAAAGATAGACAGCACATATATATTCCTCAGATTATAACATATTCTATATACTTTGATTTAATTGTTTCAAACATAGGCCTAACATTTATCATATTGCCGAAATGTAATGGTCACATAGAGGCTGCTCACCATCCCATTATTTATAACAACTTTTTTGGATCCCGTATTAGTTTCAGTAAAGTATATTGGTCCAGTATAACGTGAGGGTATATAATTAGATGGAAACTGCCACCTCCTGCCATAGCACACCTCATCAGTTTGTATACCAGAGGATGAACCTTTAATCAAAAAGATGCAAGAGAAGAAGAGACAGATGGAGGTAGTGTTAATGTAACTGAAACCACAAACATCTGACAACATAATATCAGTTGTTTCCATTAATATACCAAACACACACACACACACATACCGGTATTTTGTTACACTCTGAAAGTAATTTTGAAGACAAGGTTCTGGAACCTCACTGAATTTACACAAATGCAGCAGCATAAAAAAGCATTCTCATCCCCAAAGCACGAGGCAGAGTAAAGTATAACTCTCAATCTGATGAATTAACTCACATTCGTCATAAAGCATCAGAAATAAACCAAGTTATTATTAGCTGAATGAAGGAAATACATGAACAACATCTCACATCAGTAAATTACCCTATTTTCAGCTCAGTCACCACAGCAGCTCCAAACCATTAAACCATTTCTGCCTTGCCTGTAACTTTGTCTCCAAACGGTTCAACCTGATTGGTCCCTCTGATGCACTCACTTCATTAGCCGCTATTCTCAAACCAGCAATGGCTGACCATCTTAGAACAGCAACTGGCCACTTTTAGATATCAGCACTACTGAGCCATTAACTCAAACCCATACATTACAAACAGCGAGGTGTATTAATGAAGCCAGATCTATGGCTTGACCAGCTATGCTGAGATGGCTAAGCTCAAAGTAAGAGTCACTGTGGTCATTTATGCTGGTGGCGGTCCTGGCCTGTTTGGCGCCCGGGGCGAACACTCCCTGTTTGTTTACTTGCACCGCGGTAACTGGAGCCTCGTCGTCTCGTCTCTCTATATACTGGACTGTATATAGCGGAGATGACAATAAAGTTTACTTTGACTTCAGCACAGCTACAAGCAGGCGCTCCTGCGCTCACTTTTCGCGTATAGAATTTCGAAAAAACATCGGTGCAAATTATAAGTCTGTATCATAATGTCTGGTGTTTTCGTGTTTGTTGTTTAGTTTTTATTTTGTTTTATTTTGCGAGTTGGTTATTAGATGCTGCTTCAGCCAGCCAGAGAATCCCCCGCCCTCTCCTCTCTGTGCCGTAAACAGCAGGCGCACCTCGCAAACGGAGGGCGCCCTTACTCCCAGGAAATGGGCGATAGAAAACCGATCGGTGCCTATGCCATTCCCAATATGCGCTGGCTGATGTCGGGGCAGCATGAGTACGAGCAATTTTTTATTTTTTGCCGATGCCCGTGATGCCGCCCCCCACCACGATGCCGCCCTGGGCAGCCGCCCGTTTCGCCCGTATCAAAAACCGCTAGGGAGCAGGTCAGGTTTCAATTTAAATCCTCCAGAAACGCAACGTGTTCACTGATTCTTTTATTTACAGCATGTTTTAGCTGTTAAGCGAAACCTTATTAAAAACCAATGAATGAAGCACAGAGTGTACAGGAATGTGCACATATAATTAATCAATTCGATATAAAAAGTATAAAAAAAATTTAGCAACAGATTAAAACCACGTATTGTTATATATAGGAATACGTGGTTTTAATCTGTTGCTAAGTTTCTTTAGCACTGCTGGAATTGCAGCTCCATGAACATTGAACATAAACCATGAACACCGTTTCAACTAATAAAATACCAAAAAGTTGACTCTGTTCAGCTAGACAAAGGATTAACTTTTTGGGATGTCCTTATCTGGATGATTGAGCATGCATCAAGACAACCAATAAAATAATTA
This sequence comes from Copadichromis virginalis, assembly GCF_057382275.1. NCBI lineage: Eukaryota > Metazoa > Chordata > Actinopteri > Cichliformes > Cichlidae > Copadichromis > Copadichromis virginalis. The sequence goes on from NC_140619.1 coordinate 30,157,483, forward strand.
CACTTTGATCTGCTGACAAACTGCCATTCGGCAGAAACGCTGCCTATTCGGATATTGGACAATGGCCTTTAACGTTTAAATAGATCCAGTTTAAAGTTTCAGAGCTCTAATCTGCAGCTGTTACCTTAAACAGCAGTGATAACGTGATTAACTTGAATGGATATGATATGTTTTTTCTTTAAATATTATAAATGACCATTTTAAGCGCCACTCTTAGGGGATTATCGCATGCGGACGATGAGTCACGTGACGCTGCAAAACGCCCATATTTACGTGTGAGCGCTCACAGAACCGGAAGCAGAAGACAAATAAAGAATAAGAAAAAGTTGATTGCCACCGTCGTGCTACCCGTTATCTCTGACTGAGGTTATATGTTTTGTCAAACCAGCTAACGGAAAGAAATCTCGGCTGTGCTGAATTTTCTGGTTTCCGTCGTGTAAACATTTCCTTTCACTTTGCGGCTAAAGACATTAATGACAATGCATAAATACCGTGAATAGTTTAAAACACATAAATATGTAACTGTATATTTATATTTCAATGAAATTAATCAGATTATTGTTTTGTTTTCTTTCGAAAAACAATAAAAAAAAAACCCAATATGCTTGCTTATTTATTTATTTTTATTTATGGGTGGATGTACGTTGATAGGTGTTTATGTTTCCCAAATAATTTATTGATAAATGAAATGCACCAAGCACTAATTCTGGGAATAGCAGATGGGTGTGGAGACAATGCGTATTGTTCTTCCTGTGTTCTGCTACTGATTTAAATTGCATTAGTCTACAGCAGCCCCACAACACCAAACGTCTTTTACTACAACATGCACGCACTTTAATTCGCTCCGGCAGAGTGCCACTTAACACCTGGCTCCACGGAGAGATTGGATAACTTTGTACATGCTGTATCCACGGAGTGTGTGGCATGGAAATCAATTAACGTTTGTTGTAAATAATCCCAAACCATCGAGCGTTGTATTTCAGATTTCAGGTGTTTATATGTTAGAATGTGGGAATGAGCTCTACTCACCGAAGAAGACAATGGAAAACATCAAAAACACAAGCGACATGTCCTGCAGAAAAAGAGCAGAGAGGTGACTTGAGGCTCTTTTTTCTGAGTGTTTTTTCCCTCAGCTTCCAAGACCAAATCCGTACCGCATTCCCTTCTATAATGAAATGTTCGGATAACACACAAAAATTAACCCCGAAAATAGCAAATCAGTGACACAGGTGATGTTCAGTATTAAAAAGCCTGACTAAGAAGAAGTTGTGGACAAACAGAAAAAGAATAATGAGACCGTACTTCTTTTGTGTGATTGAGTTCTGTGCGTCCTGCAGCTGCTGGGTGGAGAAAAGAAGGACTGGGCGTGACTTAGGCTCCACCTCTCCCACTGTAACTGCATACAGGGCCCATCTCCCAGGATACTTTTCAATAACAAACCAGGCATTTGTGTTGTTTCTGCCTCCAAGATCGCTTTTAAAACCACCATATCATAAATAAAAGCAGTTTAAAGGGGATAAAAATACAACTTTTTGCACCGTTTTGTTGGCTGCCGTCCCATTTCAAGTGAATTCAGTAGGAATGAATTCTAAAGGAATCGCAGTCAAGACGTTTTTAAACATGTTACATAAAAACACTGGGAAATAACTGGTCCGGCACCATAAAACCTGCTTTATTTTAATCATGTATATAACCTATACTAAAAACATATTTAAAGTGTCAGCATGTGCACTGTTAAGGACTTTACTTATCTCATGTGACACTTATCTCATGTAAACCTCCCCAAATAAAGATAAACCACACACACTCCTGAAACAGCAAGTTTGCTCATTTACAAAGACACGAACAGTCTCTAATTTTTATGTTTGTTTCATTTCAACGGAGAGAGACAAACGTCAGGTGTGCCCATGTGGCACACAGATAAATCAGTTTTGTCATTTTACATTTATTTCTTATCATTTAAGCCAGAAGAGTTGTGCTGGGTGATTTCTATAGATTTCTATTGATTTCTATATATTAAAATAGAACAAAATGTCTTTATCATGTAGTAAAACTAAGATGTATCAATGAAATTGGACTTCTTATATTGAGAAATCTGAGGGATGTTGTCTACCTACTTAAGATCAAAGTAGGCTGTATGTGTAATATGGTGTAATAAGAGTTTGACATTCCTGCCATAGAAAATCAATAGAGCGTTTCTGTAAAGAGGAGTAAAAGAGATGAGTCCAAACGTGGTGACCAACTACAAGAAACATCTGCTGCGCTTGCCAACAAGGGTTTCTCCACAAAGAACTTGCTTATGTCGTTCTTGGGGATAAAACACTCACTCAATGACATGAAATCAATTTATTATTTTTATGTAATGTGTTTTTTCCTGGATTTTTGGTCCATATTCTGTCTCTCCCATTAAAATGAAACTACCATCAAATCTAGAGACTCTTTATTTCTGGGGAGCTGGAGATCAAGTAATTTTCCCTCACTGTAGAAACTAACAAGTTAATTTTGTTAATTAACTTTTGTTAATTTTTTAACAAGAAGGAAAATTTAAGTGAGAGGTGTTCCATGTCGCGTTATGATCTCTTATATTTTCTAAGATCATCTCATCATTTGCACGTACAGTCAGAATCTGACGAGTTACTACAGAAGTCTAAAATCTAGCAGCATAGTAAGAGGGAGGGAAAATATGTTCCCTTACAAGAACTGCAAAATGTGACGCACTTTGCGTATCAGCGGCCGAGAATACGACGTATCCATCGCCATAACAGAAGGGGGAGCAGTGGGCATGCGCGCTCTGCGGAGGTCGTCGTTATCCTCTTATCCTCATCCACAAAAACATTTTTTTTAAATTACCCTCACATCCTGCAGGTGAGTTCACATTACGCACAAACTGAGTAATCGTTTGTTGATGATCGGTAACTGATGACCCGGCAGCCAGTAGTAGCGCTACAATGGTTCAGAAGATGGGAAACATGCTGGACACCTGAGTGGACATGACTTCAAAGAGCGGACAGGACGTCATGGGGGGACATGAGTGTGTGCAGTGCGCTGAGTCCGCATCGACATCATTTGGGCTGTCGCTGAGCTCCCCGCCTTTTGCAGCTTGTTGATTAATGATCGCATGTCCCGTCTGGCCGCTTGTTTTCGGAGGAGGGTTGGTGTGAATGTCAATTACGTTTACAGATGAAACAATCCGCTGTCTTTTACAGGAGAAGATGTCCTCCTGCGTCCTCTACACTGCACTTTTCACCCTTCCTTTTGCACTGGGTAAGTGTGGCACCAGTTTTTAATAAGACTACCCGTAGTTTTTCTGTTTCTTTCTGCTTAAATAATTATTAATAATGCACTTACTGGTGCTTTATATTACGGTTAGGTTATTCGTAGTAAAAGTGAAGTCAATGTTACTATTTTAAAAAGTGACTAATTAATACATTTGTCGATAACGTCACCATTATCTGCAGAATGTTTCTAGAAAGCCATTTCATTAAAGGGTCTTGGATTAAATAAAACAAAGGCAAAGAAGAATGGCCAGCCCAGATTTGAAGAGCAGAGATTTTTGTTTTTTAGCACTTCAACTCTGAAATATAATTCTCACAAATATAAATTTCCAACATGCAAAACTATAATAAATGTGAGAGGTGCCCAGAGAAAATGCAGTGGAAAAATATGCAGTATAAAGTCAGTACGTGAACAGTAACAATTAATAAACGTGTACATATGCTGAATTAAAGAGCTTAAAAGTTAAATCACATAGCAGACTCTAAAAATCTGTTACAAAATAGATGACCTTAAATGACCTAATAACATAAAAGTAGGTCAACCTTTTACATATGTAGGAGAGTTTACAGTCCGTATCTGAGGTCTGAAGAAAATTATTAATTATGTTACTCGTACTTTTCCTGCAGGTTGGGAATTACTAGGTGAGTCAAAAGTCACATTTTACCGCTCATGCATCCTTCTTCTGCAGCACATGGTCTCCAATGATGTTGCTGACTTTCATTTGCACCTCGACAGGTGACCGAGAAAAAGTTCAGACTGTTTGCGTCGGGAAGGAGTTTCGTCTACCGGTGGACTCAACGTCGCGAATCGTGACTTTTACACCGTATCCCGACGGGCCGAAACGCATCCTGCTGGAGAAAACCACTGTGAGTGGACGAGTGTTGACACTTGGGGTTTTTTTGTGTGTGTGTGTGTTTGGTTGCTGTGTTGCCTAAAAATGGATCTGCCATGCAACTGTAGGTTAAGGACCCACGGTTTGAGTGGACCAAAGATAAGTCGTTAGTCCTGAAAGAAGTGAGTCATGCTGACCAGGGAGTTTATGCCAACAAGCTGTCCATGGGCTTCACCTACGAGACTGTCCGTCTGATCGTTTCGGGTATGACAGTTGCCTCTCTTTGGCGAAATTCATTGCTTTGTGTCATGATGCAAAAGAGCCAGCTTTTTCAATGATCTGCCTCTCTTTGCTTGAAACATTAAGTTATTTAATAACTTAATGTGTCCCTATGCTTTGATGTCATAGGCAATCTATTCATTGCCTTAAAGCAGAGAAGTTGTAGCAACTGTTCTGACTCCGTGTCAGGTGTGTTTGTGTGTGTGTATATAACGTTTGCCAGCCACACCCCTGCTGCATAAAAAGAGGAGAGGTTAATTGGTATAAATATACAGCAGGTGTGGCATTACTTTACCTGCCACTGCCCCCTGAACCAATCTTTCCCACCTCTCCTGCAGCTGAACACTGCCGTAAGCATGCATAGCCTACGAATGGTCCCTACACAAGTAATGTCAGGAAAATGTACTCATCAAAGTATCATAAAGAAAGATATATTATCACTTTTCTTTTCGTTTTGATTTGTGATCATTTACAGTACACTGATGTGTGTTAGGAGTGGGTCTTTTGCAATATCACTTTCCTTTTCACCAGTTTAGTTAAAAAGAAAGTAACTTTTGCATCTCTAAATTGTACTTAAATAAACTTGTTCTCTTTCTGTCTTTCACTTACCTCGTGGTTCTTCGTCTTCCTTCAGAATGCATTAAACCCTACCGCAGAAACTATGGGGAGACCTTTGAGCACAGCATCCCCGAAAATGGCTCCCTGCTGGAGTTCTCTCACCGGGGCGCTCCGCCTGAGGCTGTGCCGGTCGTGCTTTGGAACCGGACAGACCCCGAAACCGGTAACGCTGGCCGGGGGCGGCTGCTAAGAGGGGGGAAGGTCTGGGTGGCGGAGAGAGTGACGCAAGCAGACCAAGGCAACTACACCATGAGAGACGACAACGGGAAGGTGCTGGGTCGCAGCACCCTCACCGTCCGTGGTGAGCAGAGCAGAAACGTGGGTTTTAAGAAGCTGACTGACTACCTTTAACTTTGTGACTTTACAGTGCTAATGGTTTTGTTTTATCCTTCCCTTTCTATCTGATGCCCTCTCATACTTCCACATTCACCACTACTCCATTTTTCATGATTTTACACATGGATGGATGCAGGGCATTCCTTCAACATCACACGCTTTACCAAAGAGTCCATAATCCTGCCTCTATATCTTCCTCTTGCTCATGCCCATCTCATTTTTACCCCTGGCCATTTTCCTGATGAATCCTCCCTGGGCCCCTTTGACCCCAAACCCCCACGTGGCCCTGTGCAGCTCATCCGTGAGGGGCAGATAACGGACCATGACCTGCACTACAGGGGTATCATCTCACTGAGTAGGAACGGCTCCATCTACGAGGTGGTCATTGCAAGGCTGACCTCAAGGCATGATGGGCTGTATGAAGTTAAAGACAGGAATGGCAACCTGGTATCCTCCACCTACTTGCACGTGATCAGTGGGTATTGTGCCACGTTTTTGGAAGCATGTATCAATCAGAAGTTGTTTGATCCATAGTTGCCACTCCTCCTAAAATCCATGTGTCTGCCATCTTCTCAGACAAAAGGGGAGGGAGTTGGCGAGCGCTCCTCAAATCCGTTACTGTCCCTTCTGGCATGTTCGTGTCCCTGGCTGGTTTCATCCTGTTCATGAAACGTTACCCAAACTGTAGCCTCTCCCAACTCATCACGTGCTTTAGAACACACCGCACGCTGCCAGCCAACCCCCCGAGGGTCAACATCCAGGTGAGGAAACCAGGAGAGTCCACAGCTAAATAAATGATTACAAGCCGTCGAGCCAATCTTATTGCAAATGCATGCACTTTGACACCGACAGAAGCCACTTGTTGACGTTTTTTGACATTTCTTTTTTGCTCCAGAGAGTCTGATGAACTGAAGTATCTTTAAAAAGTATGGAGAAAAAAAACTTATGGTAGAAGCTCTTTATTCAGTGGGTATGTTTTATTTCAGATATCCATCCATCCATCCATTCGCTACCGCTTATCCTTTTCAGGGTCGCGGGGGGCGCTGGAGCCTATCCCAGCTGTCATAGGGCGAGAGGCGGGGTACACCCTGGACAGGTCGCCAGTCTGTCGCAGGGCTAACACACAGGGACAGACAACCATTCACACTCAGATTCACTCGCACATTCACACCTAGTGGCAATTTGAATTATCCAATTAACCTATCCCCTCTAATTATTTCAGATAATTTGTAGATATTTTTATATATTCTGTCCGAAGTATTTTGACTGAAGCTCCGTAGATGTCAGCGTGATGATGCCACACACATCACTAGCAAGGAGCAACCTGATATCACGGCTAAACATTTAACAGACACACCGGTCCACGATGATCACTAAAGGTCACATTTATTGTTTTTACGAGCAGTAACCGGTGAATTGTGGTGGTCTGTGAGTCGGATGAGTTCCTAGGTCTTTGTCGTTATTGGTTTATTTATGTTTGTGGGGTTTTGTTTTTTCTTTTGCAGCACTACAGTCCCCCCTCTCCTCAGCCCCCAGGTCACTACAGCTACTCTCAGCAGACTGGAACACCAAGAAAATGGACCCCAAGAGCCAGTCCTGTTCACACTGTAAGACTGATTAACTAATATAATCTTCTTCTTTTTTAAGGGAGCTAAAATCATTCAATTGAATTGTGTCTTTGTGCATATCTGTTGTTGTTTGTATTTCTAGGGTTATGCTCCGGTAACGGTAGGGTCTCCAAGAGCCGAGAACCAGGATGTGCACAGAGCAACAGCTGGGAGTTCCCCTAGTCATAACTTAACTGTTGAGGTAATACAGCTCTCCAGCTGTGAATATTTAGATGCCACAGATTATTATGATATTTGCTTAAGCTTGTGTCTTCATCCCTTGCTAGCAGGCTAAATCTAATGAGGACGAGGACAGGATTTCCTTCCCTGTGCCCGGAGCTTCAGACTGCCTCCACTCATCCGAGGACTGCGTTCAGTTCCAAATCAAAAAGGATGGAGATAAGGGAAGGGGGAACAAATCACAAGACTTCTTTTCCACGCTGCCACTAGACACAGACACCTCTGAGTCCTGCAGTATTTACACGTCAAAGAATCTGAACTTTTCATAAAAGAGAGAACATGGAGAAATCACACAAACGGTGAAGCTCCTGACCGAGAAGAAGAACCTCACCTGTGCCTTATGCACGGTTTTAATAGTTTGCTTTGTGATGTAATTTTTCTGAAGCATGAGTTAGGGCTGCTCAATTAATCGAATTTTAATCACGATTACGATCTGGGCTTTCAACGATCATTAAAAATGACTGAGCCGATTATTGGCCCCTCCCTCATTTATCCGCGACACCTTAAAGGCCGGTCCGTGAAAATATTGTCGGGCATAAACCGTCCGTGGCGCAAAAAAGGTTGGAGACCGCTGATTAAGAGGACCCGAGGGAAGCTCGGAAAGCTAAGCAGAAGTTATTTGGAGAGGAGAGTGACTGCCGTTGGTTGAAAAGAGAGGTAAAAAAAACTTCAGTGGTGTTGCACACTATTTTATATTATTTTTTAAAGTCATTGTTAACCCTTTAGATCCGGTCAGAGCAGCACTCCGTTTTGCATAACTATTTTTAAATCCCTGTAGAACCTGGACCTGTAAGCTAGCGCAATAATTTGTTTTGCATATGAAACCGGAGGAGTTGTACTTACATCTGATGCCATCAGTTTGTCCTCGGTCACGGTTTCCTTCCACATATAGCTTTGCAAAAACTGCATAAAAAGCGCTTGCAGGAACAAAAACATAATATTCCAGAAACACGCTTTGCCGATCCGATCAGCTGTTCGTAACACTTCCCACAGTTAAACAGACGTCAGCGCGAACTGTCACATGTCCGCCATTTCCTGCCCGAAACCGGAAGTGACGTCATTTTCGCGGAAATTGTAGTTTTTTTACTTGTAGGCCTTAAAAGCCTATACTGGTCATGTTTGACTTTTCTGAATAGTTTCTGGGATGCTTAGAACTCGAATTGCACTGCTGGAAATAGTTTATTTTGATGCTGTTTTCTTTGCAAATTTGCATCATAGGATTGTTTTTTCGTTTTTCCTGCAGTATATAAAAATTGATATATCTCCAAAATAAAACTATGAAGACACTCAAAATAAATTTCCTGTTGTAAACTATTTTTTGCAACTTTTTTGTATTTAAAGTTTTGAAGGATAAGCCTCTTAAATTTCTCCAAGTAGAAATATATGCAAAAAAAAACAAAAATGATTTTCAATTTTTTTTTGTAGTTTATTGTACTTTTTTGCAATTAATGTAGTTACTATGGACTTAATGCATACATATTATTAAAATATGGGCTATAATAGTTGTATAGCAACTTGAAATGCTCCCACAAATGGCACTACAACATGTAAAAATATAATATAAGCTCTGGCGGACTTGGTTCTATGGTAGGTCTTAAAGGGTTAAATAAATATCGTCAAATAATCGAGATCTCAATTTCAGTGAAAATAATCGTGATTATCATTTTTGCCATAATCGAGCAGCCCTAGCATGAGTTGAGCATAATCCTTCCTGTCTCATATTGTACTGCCTGATGGTGCTCCTGAAATCTCCTGCCGTTACCTACCTCCGGACCCTCAGGACCAATATGATCTGCACTGCTCCTGTGTTTAAGACAGTCTCTAGGGCTACCCACCAGTTGTTGTGGTAACGTTTGATAAATTTCATTTTTCAATACTGTACAGCAATATAGACTTAAGTTCTCACCCATCATGTTGTCCATACTTAATTATTATTCTAAATAGCTCGTCTGCATTTTTAACAATTTATGCAGTGTATTAAATCTTTGGGGTAATTCTACTTATAATAGTTATGTGACATGTTTCACCAAATACTGCAGTTAATATTTGAATGTTGTGTGCAGGATAACCTTTTATCCCCAAAGCTTGTAATATTTTCATAATGTCAAAATGTCATCACTCAAAAAATAAAAAAATAATCTTTAAGAAACACATTTTAGATGATGTCGTCTTTACACTGTATGTATATTGGCCACCCAGGGGTGGTCCTCTTCTCTTTGCTCTTCTCTCTCTATGCAAATGACTGTTTCTCAAAAGACCTGTCAGTCAGAATTGTGATGTTTGATGACGGTCTGAAGTCGGCCTTATCAAGGACACAGATGTGGAGTTGAACAGCTGGCCCTGTGGGGCAGTCAGATCAGCCTAGAGCTGAATACGCTCAAAACTGTAGCAGTAACAGTGGAGTTGAGGAGTCCCTCTCCATTATGCCTGCTTGCCACAATCTTCCAAGATCTAAAGTGGTCACTCCGTATAGACACTATTATCAAAAAGGCAGAGCAGAGCCTGCGCCAGCTCAGGAGGTTCAACCTGCCTCAGGAGGTGATGATCTATTCAACTCTGGAATAATCCAGTTTGTTCTCTGCTCACTCATGTCGGTATTGTTTGGATCAGCATCCATGCAGGACAAGAACAGACTATGATGGACAGTGAAGTCTGCAGGAAAAACAAATCCAGAGTCAGGACACAAGCAGGCAATATCACTCCATACCCTCTGGTAGGTGCTACAGAGCACCATTTGCCCAAAAAAGCAGCCATCTGTACAGTTCCTTTCCACAGGCCATCACTCTGATAAACATTTAGGACACTCACATAGTCTCTGTATTTAAAACATCCACCATACCTGATGCTGAATCAAAGCATACTGTATATACTGTTCTGTCCTGTTGTACATAGCTATATGCCGTATATATATTTATAGTCAATCCTCATGGATATACTGTATATATACTAACTAGCTGTCCATCTCTTATTTATTCCAACAGATTTGCACTCTGCAACTTTGGACTATAAATATGCCATAAATGTATTATTGTCTGTGCCGTGTTGGTGTCATGTTGTTACTCTGCTTGTACGTTGGCTACTCTGTCATGTACACTGAGTGCAAAAACTCCTTGTATGTGTACACATACTTGATCAATAAAGCTGATTCTGACTCTTGTGTCGTGAGCGTCTATTTGGCTAAAACTCGTTCTCGTTCTCCTCAGCGCATGACGGTAGGTGGCAGAGTTTGGGACATTGAAGCTAAGTCAAAGCGTAGAAGAAGAATCTTCGTTGTAGCGGCAATGAAAGAACAGCGTGCTACTTCCAAACAGAAGTAAAGTCTACCTTAGCTGCAACAACTTTAAAGTAAAGCGCGAGCTTAAATCACAATTAAGACGAGACTTGTAGGACTCTGCCTGGAACATGGCTTTGGTTTGTGCAAGTAGGTGAAGCTGAATTCATTGATATGACGGAGGCCGGTTAGCACGGTACCGCGCTAATGCTGCTAGCTGATTTAGCTAGCGTTAGCGGCCATGCAGCACCGCCTTCTGCTTTTATATAGTTCAGCGAGCTCTCTTTTTTTAATTGTGTGTTTATTTAAATTGCTGGTAGTTATGTGGTGTTAAAAAGCCGGAACTGAACTCTTTTACAGTTTCTAATGAAGTGCCAGAGCACCCGTGCGTCTCTCCGGTGTCCAACCAGGTGTTTGAACGGAGGCTGATCGAGAAGTACATCGCAGAGAATGGGACGGACCCGATGAACGGACAGCCGCTGTCCGAGGAGCAGCTCGTAGACATCAAAGGTGGGTTTCTGGGTGTTTTCTATAAGTCAATAGACCGTAATAAAGCTCATACAGAGTAATGCTACTTCCGTGAGAGAGGTCGTTATCAGTGGCATGATGCTCGGCTTTGGTTTAGTAGGCTGAAGTTTGCAGGCGTGTTGCATTGTACTGTATTGTATTTATCATATAAAAAAACCAAACAATACCTGAAAAATTCAAGTGAAGCGGAAAAATAAAACCTTCCAAACAAATCAACTTTTATTTTCAACTTCAGAAGAAGCAGAATATTCTACGTTTTAATTTTATTTGTGTGGCCTTCAGGGGTGAAGCAAACCTCGATTGGTGTTCGTGAACTACTCTTTGTGATATTCATAGAAACATAGAACATTATCAAGATTTATATATGAAAAGAAAATCAGTGCGTCATATGCCCTTAAATACTCAAATCTCATTGCAAATAAGCCTTGATAAGTTACTGAAGAGGTTTCCTGTCTTTTAGTGGCTCATCCTATTAGACCAAAGGCACCATCGGCAACCAGTATTCCTGCCATTCTCAAGTCCCTTCAAGATGAATGGGTAAGTCCTGTAAACTCTGAGATATCAAAGAACAGAGCACTTTATACTGTATCTATTGTATGTATCATTTTGTTTTTAAATGGATTTTTCTTATTAATGTTTAACACTACATCAACAACACATTACACACACACAACATTTAAGAACCTTTAAACAAGTAGGGAGTCAGCTATTAATCAATCAATATAAATTAATAATAATAATAATAATGGATTGGATTTATATAGCGCTTTTCAAGGCACCCAAAGCGCTTTACAATTCCACTATTGATTCACTCTCACATTCACACACTGGTGGAGGCAGCTACAGTTGTAGCCACAGCTGCCCTGGGGCAGACTGACAGAAGCGAGGCTGCCATATCGCGCCTTCAGCCCCTCTGGCCAACACCAGTAGGCAGTAGGGTAAAGTGTCTTGCCCAAGGACACAACGACCAGGACAGAGAGGTCGAACCGACGACCTTCTGGTTACAGATCCGTTTCCCAACCCCCTGAGCCACGGTTGCCCCAAATTAGTTATAAATATGTAGAAGTAAAATCAATCTGTAGGGTGTTACATAGTTTAACAATTAAAAGTGTGTTACAGTGCACCATTTATCCCTCTCTGGCAGTTTTTAACAACAGGACAGTTGTTTTGGGTTTATTTTGTTTGTTTGTTTTCAATTGTGCATTGTATGATGGGTCACAACACATTATTATAAATCTAATCTGTGCCACAAAATAATAATCTAATGGAAGATTTGCCCCTTTCCTTTGTTGAATTGCAAGTTTTGTGACAAACCCTGGGTCTTTAGAATCAATTTTAATTCATTTCTATTAGTAGAGGATCAAAAAATATGTTTGTTTGGTACATTGATTTAAATAACTTGAATTCTTTAGCTGAGACCAAAAAAGCGAATTCGATCTTGTTATCCTCCTTTTTTCATTTAAACACATATTCCAGTGAGTCTGTTTGTTTTTGTTTGTTTATCTTCCTTTTTTAAAATTTGTGAAATAATACATGTGCTCCTTTCTCACTTTTTCCTTTTGATATCTGTTCTAGGATGCTGTAATGCTTCATAGTTTCACCTTGCGGCAGCAGCTGCAGACTACTCGCCAAGAACTTTCACATGCCCTCTATCAGCACGATGCCGCCTGCAGAGTCATCGCTCGACTCACCAAAGAGGTCACAGCTGCAAGAGAAGGTGGGTCGACAGCAGTTTGGGTTTCTACACAGTTATGAAACATGTAGAAATGGCTTTAATGTGATCGTCTGGTCCAAATGAACCTGGATTCATTGATATTATGTGTGTGTTTTATTTATTTTAATGAGTTGATTTCTTCTTTCCACAGCTCTTGCCACGCTCAAACCCCAGGCCGGATTGGTTGCCCCTCAGGCAGTGCCCGCCTCTCAGCCAGCTGCAGCAGTGAGTAGCTGGGCTTTATTTTCAGCTGATAAGACAATGATCAGACTGACAAATCATGCCATTTAAACAATATTTAATTCTGCCTTTTTTACACCAGGGGGCTGGTGGAGAGCCTATGGAGATTAGTGAACAAGTGGGAATGACTCCAGAAATCATCCAGAAGGTAATATTGATTTTTTTTTTTTATTGATTTTTTTTTTACCATTATGACCTTTGTCATAATTGCTTGATGGTTTTAAATGTGCTTTTTTCTGTTTGCAGCTCCAAGACAAGGCTACTATCCTCACTACAGAGAGAAAGAAGGTATTATATTTCTCTTGTATTTAGCTGCTAATGTGCAAACACTTGTTTTGCCACAAGCTCTGTTTGTGCATAATTTACTCTCGCTCTCATTTAATTGCTTTACTGTGGTTCTCTACAGAGAGGCAAAACTGTCCCAGAGGATCTGGTTAGAGCCGAGGATCTTGGCAAATACCGCCAAGTGGCCTCCCATGCTGTAAGTATAGATTGTGCAGGATCACGAGGATGCGTTTGTTTCACAGAGCGATCCAATGTATCAACATTCTCTCTTATGTTGCTTTCAGGGTCTTCATAGTGCCAGTGTGCCGGGTATTCTGTCTCTGGATCTGTGTCCCTCAGACACCAACAAAGTGCTCACCGGTACACTGAATCAATCTTTCATTCTGTATTTCATTTGCTGGGATGCCAGACAAAGAATCTGATATTAAACCTGTTCTATCTCCCAGGTGGAGCTGATAAGAACGTGGTGGTGTTTGACAAGAACGAAGAGCAGATCGTGGCAACGCTTAAGGGTCACACCAAGAAGGTTACCTCTGTCATTTACCACCCATCTCAGGTAACATGTCCTCTGAGAACCTAAATGCAAACATTCACCTCCATTTTAATGGAGATGTGACTAACACGATTGTTCCTTTAATCCGCTGTTCCTCACTCGCTTGCCGTCTTTTCTCTCCTAGTCTGTGGTCTTCTCCGCCTCTCCAGACACCACCATCCGTGTGTGGTCTGTCACCGGGGGCAACTGTGTGCAGGTGGTGCGTGCTCACGAGGGAGGCGTCACTGGTCTCTCTCTTCATGCTACTGGAGACTACCTGCTCAGCTCCTCTGAGGATCAGGTGCGTGCTTGAAATTACCGACAGGCCATGAACTTAATCACTGAATGATCGACCTTTTTGCCATTAAACTGCTTCACCGCTCTAACTCTTATTTTTATCCTGTAGTACTGGGCCTTTTCTGATATCCAGACAGGCAGAGTCCTCACCAAAGTTACTGATGAAAGTGCTGGCTGTGGTAAGTTTCTCTTTGCTTGCTTAATGCGTTTGATAGTCATAATAACAGTCCTCTTCCAGGCATAATGTTTCTGATTGCACCCCTCAGCTCTCACATGCGCTCAGTTCCACCCTGATGGTCTCATTTTTGGCACTGGTACTGCGGACTCCCAGATTAAGATTTGGGATCTGAAGGAGCGCACCAACGTGGCCAACTTCCCCGGTCACTCTGGACCTGTCACCTCCATTGCTTTCTCTGAGAACGGATACTATCTGGCCACAGGTGAGACTGACTTGATAGCATTTTTTGCGTAGATTAGCCGTCAGTCTGTAATGTGCATAAACTTGTAGAGCTGCATGAACATTTTCTTTAGAGTATCAAAAGTGACTTGTGCATCAATGACTTGCATAGTTTTGGAGATTTCCCCGTGTCTTCAGCCTTACAAGAATAAAAATGGTGTGCCAATAGAAAAAAATTAACTTATCCTCGTTTGCTCCAGGTGCCCAGGACAGCTCTCTGAAACTGTGGGATTTGAGGAAGCTGAAGAACTTCAAGACCATTACTCTGGACAACAACTATGAGGTAAGAAATTTGGGATTTCTTCTTTCTAAAGGAATTTTTTAAGTGTTTGAGAAATAGTCTTAGCATCACCTGTAGGCTGTCATTGCACGCAGAGATAAATGGCTGTGGATGAAAAGTTGCATGTATAATTGTCAGGGTGCTGGTGGGTGGATTGTTTTAACTTCAGAAAGAACCAGATTATCAGTTTTTCACTGCGTTCTCTTTATTTTTACTAAGCCGAACTCCAGCGTTTCACTGTGGACCAGCTTTGAAGTTGTCCAACCCATCTTAGGTTTGCTTCTGAGCCTAATCCATTCATTTTTTGTTTCAGGTGAAGTCCCTTGTGTTTGATCAGAGTGGTACCTACCTGGCTGTAGGAGGGTCTGACATCCGTGTCTACATCTGCAAGCAGTGGTCTGAGGTCCTCAACTTCACCGGTATGAAGACAAACAAAAAAAAGTCAAATCTCTTTCGAGATTTTCAACTAGTATGCACGTGACATTTACCCCTGATCTTTTTCTTTTCAACCATAGACCATACAGGATTGGTGACTGGGGTGGCCTTTGGAGAGAATGCCCGGTTCCTGACTTCTACAGCAATGGACAGAAGCCTCAAATTTTACAGTTTGTAAAAAATAAAAGCAGAAATTCAAGATGAGGGGAGGAGGGCAACTAAGACGAGAACAGTCTGTGTCAGAGCTGCCGCTACCTCCGACACATTCATTATCAGAAAAGGAAGAAAAAAAGAAATCTGTGCTAACTTTGCATCTTTTTTAGTGAGTCAGTCCTCATATCCAGTGAAGAAATCTGTGAGATTGTCAGCGATTTGAAGCAGCATGGTTAGTGCGACATGTTTGTTGGCTTTATGTGTTTGAAATCTAAATGATGTAAAATGACATGAAAAGCCTCTAAGTTCCTTTCCTGTTTGCCAGCAATTATGATTTTACTGTAGTATTTTCTTTTTTTTGTGTATGTATGAAAGGAGAGGGGGTCTTTGGAAACTATTATTGCTTCTTAGTGTAGACCAGCTTCATTATAATATCGTTAGGGTAAGATAAGATACATCTACAGTCATGTACAGTGAGATCAACAGGTGTAAGAAATTGATGTACTTCTGTGAAAAACCTTTGCCACATTTCATTTCCTGTTTTATTGATTCCATTTAAACATTTTTGTCTTTTGTTTTCCCCCTGGGTGTGTATTTCTTATTACCTGCTGTTTTACCTGTTGCACATCTGCCCTTTTACAATTAAATAAAATATCTTTTGTATTGCCATACAAGTGTCTGTCCCTGTGGGGGTCCTCAGCTAGAATGGTTACTTTGTAGATACATCCAAAATATAAAGTTCCTTTCAAATCAAAATGCATTTTACTCATTGCTTTCTTGATGTTTGAGCTTTATACCAAACAATGAGAGTGATCTTTATTTTTGATACAGTCGCGGTCACCGGTTCACATACAAGGAGGATTGGCTTGTTTTGTGTTTTTTACCCTCTTTTACGTACTTGCATTGATATTTGGTTAAATGTTTCCTTAGAAGGGCTTGCCTTGAGCAGACAATCTAGGTATCCATCAACAAGCTTCAGTTGAGCTTGAAGGTCTTGATTTTGGAGCAGGACCCTTTTTTTTTTTTTTTTTTTTTCTTTCTTTCTTTCTTTTGACTGGCATCCTCAGTCTGTCGTGACGTAACACTCTAAAACTCACTTCACTGTGGACAGTGATGCTGCCTGTTCCAGCAGTTTCCAGTTTAATGGCATGCTTCATTGTAACCATTTTCCTCTTATCTGACAGTGACAGTTCAGGTCTTCCTCCAGACATACATGCAACCCCCCCCTCCCCCCCTGACAAAGTAGTGACACATTTGCATAACAAATCCCTTTTATGTTGGCAAAGAGGAACTCATGATCACATGAACAAGAAGTTAATATGCGCTGGCCTTTTCAAGTAAAAAGACAGAACCTTCAACACCAATTAATTAAAAGACTTGATTGTGTGTGGATTAGAGGAAATCCACAATAAATTCAAACATGCACTGAGTTCTTGTTTTTTTTTTTTTTTTTAAACCATTAAAGATCTATGCTGTACAATCATTCCACCCTAGAGAAAGAATAGCTTGAAGAAATCAAAACGGCCATGGTTTTCACGCCTATGATACATATCTGCATGCTTAGAGGCTGTGATTTCTACGCAAATCCTACACAACATCTCAGTTGAATTTTAAGTGTTCATTGTTGTGAACTTCTACATTCTTCCTTTGCCTGCTGCATAATAATGAAACTACTAAGAAAGGAACTATTTTTCAGTTTCTTTAAATGTAACAGAACTGAATTAAAAATCACTTTAAATGTATGGTTGACTTTTACTTTGAATAGTGTCCCTAACGTTAGCATGTATCTTTTGGAGACATCACATGCTACAAATTATGGTACTGACCTTGGTTTGTATGTATTTAATAAAGTTAGGAGAGGAAAAAAACAGGGCAGGTCTGGGTTTATCAAACGCACGTGACTGCGGTTTCCAGATGACTGTACACGGCCAAACCAGCTTCTCCAGATGAGCTTAACTCTAATATCAAACCGTGAATTATTAATAATAAGCTTCTGACTTCCTGTCAGACTAAAATTCTAATAAAAAAGAACAAAGAAAAATATCCACTTATTGGACTCGTTACCGCCATTAAAGATCCTAAAATCTCGACCTCTCGCGGTGGAGCGAGATTCAAATGGTAACTATCACGTGCCTCCTGCAGTAACGTGACTCTCACAAACAGGAAGTGCGGAGCCAGAGAACTTCTACCCCAAGTCTCGCAGACGCGTCTGCTTTGTCCAGGTTAGCAGTCCCGGGTCAGTCCGTCCCGCTGGGTACCAGACTGCCTGACAGACACCAGGTCGAACTGCAGCGGAGGTAAAGAGCCAGACAGGTGAGGTTTCCGACATTCAGCTCAAATCTGTGTTTTTATCAAGCGGGTTTATCTCCTATAGTTGTCGCCGAGACTAAACCAAACCCCTCTGTTACTTTTCTTTAATGTGGCTGATATTAATGGGTTAAATATTTTTTAAACGCTTCAGTGTTTCGGCTTTTCCTTCACTGGAGTTGTGTGCTAGCGATGATAGAGAAAACGAAACTTTGCCCCAGGCAACAAAAGCTGAAAAGCAGAGACAATAGTCGATAGATCGAAGAAGACCCGAAGTCAAATGCTTTTTCCTTAACAGCATGGATCTTTTTACATTTATAAACTGAAGCCATGCTCCTTTCATGTAACATCTATTTTATGATATAAGTAATTTTGTATATATTCTTAGTGGTCGGTTTCTCACCCTCATGACACTCTTAACGCTCAGTTTATGAAGAAACTGTTCCAATTCACCGCTCATTCCTCCAAATGAATGAGGTTAGTCTGACTATAGTGCGAGCAATGCTTTGAAAAATGATCCAGCGCTATAAGCTTTTTTAAAAAAAGGATCAAACACTGTAACCTTCATAAAGGGGGGGTTTACTGTAGAGCGCTTGTACAAAACAGCTTTGTATGTAGCTAGGGGAAAGCAGTAATAATGCACCTTATTGGGCCCTTCTAAAATATAGTAATGCTTTTTAATATATATGTACATCTTTGATTAATTTATTTAACTAAAAAAGAGTCCCTGTGCTAATTTTGGCAGACACATGTACATGCAACAATGGAAACCCCACCTGATCATCTGGTCAGGAGGACCTGATGCTTCCTCTTTCTTAAGTTTCCACTTAGATACTTCTGCACTGAGTAGTTTTTATTGCTCTAACTGAAAGTAGATGCCATCTGTTAACACCATTGTCTGTCTTTTTTTTTTTTTTTTTTTAATTCATATTCCTCTTTATATGGTGCAGTACTTTCACTCAGCTGTATCCAGAGGACGGTGTGTGTGTAAAGTTGTTTCTTTGGTGTTGTACAGACATGGGCTCCATATTTCGCAGCGAGGAGGTGTGCCTGGTGCAGCTCTTTCTTCAGTCCGGCTCGGCCTATAATTGTGTCAGCGAGCTGGGAGAGCTGGGCCTGGTTGAGTTCAGAGACGTGAGTCTATTAAACCCTTTATTCCGTTCTTCTTCTTCTTGGTGCAGTTCATGGAGTCCAGTGCAATTGTTAACCTGCAACAGACTGTGTCATGGGTTTTGGTGAAGGTCATGTAGACTCGCTCAGTAACCTTATTCTCTGCTCTCCGCTTTCAGTTAAACCCCAACGTGAACTCCTTTCAGAGGAAATTTGTCAGCGAGGTCAGACGATGCGAGGATCTCGAGAAGACTTTCCGTGAGTACTGACTCATAATGCTCCCCTTTACATTTCCATTCATCTTCTTTATTTTCCATGATTCATCATCCACCTTTTCCACCCTCCAGACTTCTTGGAGCAGGAGATAAATCGCTCGCCATCCTTAAAGGGTCCACTCCCTCCTCCGTGTCCGACACCTTCTGCCCCTCAGCCCCGTGAGCTCATCACCATAGAGGAGGAGAGCGAGAGGCTCGCCAGGGAACTCAAGGAGGTGAGTGCCAAAATAGAGCCTGAGGAGTTAGTCTTCGGTTTTTTGCTTAGTGCACCACGAGAGACAGAACAATTTTTGGGATTAATGAAATATCGTGTATGTTTCCTACTAGGTATCCAGGAACAGAGATAGCCTTAGGGCTCAGCTGACGCAGCTCTCCCAGTATCAAGGAGTCCTGACCAGAACTCACTCTCTCACGGCGTCACACGTGGTGAAAAACTCCATTTCTGCTCCATTTTCTGTAATTGTTGTCATGAGGAAAACTAAAAAAGAATGTTCTCTGTCTTATTCTCACAGGTGCCACCTGCAGTGGAGAGCCAAGGTCTGTTTGATAACCGCCAAGATGTCCGACTCAGGTAGGTCTCAATTAAATGTTAAAGAGTAAAATGTTGTCTTTTTCCTCTCTATATAACAGTTTTCCTCTCCCTCAGTTTTGTGGCAGGAGTGGTCCACCCCTGGAAGGTGCCCTCGTTCGAGCGACTGTTATGGCGGGCGTGTCGCGGTTACATTATTGTGGATTTTAGAGAAATGGAGGATCGACTTCAGCACCCTGACACTGTAAGAGCTCGGGGAAAAGGAGAGGGGATCGCAGAGAGTTTCTGCTGTGAGTTTCATTCCAGGTGTTTTACCACAGCAGTTTGCTCTTTCTCCATTTGCAGGGGGAAATGGTGCAATGGACCGTGTTCCTCATTTCCTTCTGGGGAGATCAGATTGGACAGAAAGTCAAGAAGATCTGCGATTGGTGGGGATTTTTTTTTCTTTCTTTTATTTTTGAGATTCTGAAACTGCACCTTGCTGTGTTTTGAACTTGAATTTCTTTGGATTTTCCCTCCTCGCAGCTTCCGCACTGAGACATTTGCATACCCCGAGAGCTCTGCTGAGAGAGAGGAGGTTCTCCAGGGACTTCAAGGTAGAATTGAAGATATCAAATCAGTGAGTGATTTTCTTTTGGTTTTTGATACTACATATTCACATCAAAATAATTAAAAGACTGTAATCTCTGGTTTTATAGTTTCTACATAGGATATTATATTACAGTGCTTCTAGAACATTCATCATGCCTCTTTTTGTGTTTCCTTCTGCGACTTCAGGTGTTGTCACAGACAGAAAGCTTCTTGCAGCAGCTGCTGATGAAGGCGGTGGCCGTTCTGCCCCAGTGGAAGGTGCGCGTCCAGAAATGCAAGGCGATCCAGTCGGTACTGAATCTCTGCAGCCCCTCTGTCACTGACAAATGCCTGATCGCTGAGGCCTGGTGTCCCACCGCCAAGCTGCCTGAACTGCAGAGTGCGCTGAGAGAAGGAGGGGTGAGACAACAGATGAGCAGAAACATAGAGCTGTAAAAAGCACAGATGAGCAAATCGCCTAATTTCCTGTTTTTATCCCACCCTGTTCTCTGACCTCAGAGGAAAAGCGGTAGTGGGGTTGACTCTTTCTACAACCGCTTGCCTTGCTCTACACCTCGACCTACTCTGTTTCCCCTCAACTCCTTCACAACAGGTTTCCAGAACATTGTAGATGCCTACGGAGTGGCAGCCTACCGTGAAGTCAATCCAGGTGCGTCATTAGATGACATAAATAATTTCTTCATGAAATGTGTTCAAAGTGAAGTCTTTCAGGTATTTGTCTTTGGCTAAATCTCGTCTCTCAATGCTCCTGCAGCATTGTTCACCATAATTACATTCCCCTTCCTGTTTGCGGTGATGTTTGGGGACGTGGGCCATGGTTTACTGATGACTCTGACTGCTCTCTGGATGGTCCTCGAGGAAAAGGATCCCAAACTTAGAAACAACAACAATGAGGTAACTTAGGAGAGGAGACACTCTGTATTTAACAAAATGTCTAACTTAAAGGCAACTTAATTTCAGACCAAGCAGCATCAGTAAAACAACAGACCACATTTAGATTGTTCCTCTGTTCCACAGGACCTGCTTGTCACCACACTAATAACCAAATGAACTCACTTCCTGTTTAACGGATGCCCCAAAAAGTGTACTGAAATTCCAGAATGCTTTCATAATCTGCGTGAGCCAAGGAATCCGCCAGTACCTTGTAAATTTTGCATGTGGTTTGAAATTTGCATGCACAAACATGCCTCTGGCTTCATTCTTTTAGTGGCATTACAAGTTGAACCAACATGAAAATCACCGAAGAGAAAAATGAGAGCAAAAGTAGCAATGGTTTCTGTGACCTCAATTCCAAAAACGTCATAGAACCTAAATAATAACAAAACGCATTCATTTGCAATTCTCATAAACCTATATTTGATTCACAGTAGGACATAGAAAACATGTTAACCGTTTAAACTGAAAGCATGTACCATTTTTAAGGAAAACAAAACAAAACATGGCAACAAGATGACGCAAAATATTTGGGACTAAATCATTGCATTCTGTTTTTTGTCACACAGCTTCCCATTTATGTTTAAATGTAAAAAACAAAAAACAAAAAGTCAAATAATTCTAATGTACTAAAACATGTCCTTGACCACTTTGTGTGTCAGATCTGGAGGATGATGTTCGGTGGAAGGTATTTGATTCTGCTGATGGGACTGTTCTCCATCTACACGGGAGCCATTTACAACGAGTGCTTCAGCAAAGGCCTCGCCACCTTCAGCTCGGCCTGGCACGTCGGCCCAATGTTTGAAAAAAACATATGGAAGTAAGAACATTTTCGTGTATTCACCCTGCTTTTTTTTTTTTTTTTTTTTTCCAACAATGTGTTTATTGAGTTTTTAGTACACACAAAATACAGGTCAAATAAATCATAAACAATAATATAATAAGTAATATTTATTTTCTGTTTACTCCATTTTCAACACACTTTTTTACCTTCGTGGGGTCTCTTTCAGTTCATCGGTGCTGGCAGGGAGCCAGTACTTATCCATGGATCCTGTTGTGCCCGGCGTTTTCACAAGCCCCTATCCATTTGGCATTGACCCGGTGTGCCCATCATATTCATTGTCCTCCAATCAAATATGGACATAAATATGTATATATATGTCTCGATTGTAACTCCAGTTATTCTCTCTGATGTTGTCGTCAGGTCTGGGGGATGTCCAACAACAAACTAACATTCCTAAACTCTTACAAAATGAAGATGTCAGTCATCATCGGCATTATTCACATGACTTTTGGAGTCTGCTTGTCATTCTTCAACTACTGGTAAATAATCTTTACCCTTTGGTTGCATGTGTTTCGCTTGCACATGTGTTTTGTGTGTTTCAGATTAGCTCTGTGTTACCTTCACATCCTCATGTTCTTATCCTTGTTTCTCCCTGGTTGTTGTTTTTTTCTTTTTCTACAGGCACTTTCGCAAGTTCAGCAGTTTGATTTTTGTGCTGATCCCAGAGCTTTTCTTTCTGCTGTTTCTGTTTGGCTACCTGGTGTTCATGGTGGTCTATAAGTGGGTTGCTTACGCTCCTTCTCAGTCCAAAAGTGCTCCCAGCATACTGATCCACTTCATAGACATGTTCCTGTTTACGGAAAACCCTGACAACCCTCCGCTTTATCATGGACAGGTGTGTGCGTCGTTTGTGAGCTTCACTAATAGGAACATATCGGGTTTGCTTTATTCATTTTCTTAGCTTCCCACTTCCCGAAACGTGTGTGTTAGTTGGTCACACTGAGCAGTAGTTATCATGAAATCTTATTATAAACTGAATGATAGTCTTTATGTATGTTGTTACCGTATTTACATCTTTCAGTGGTTGTTTGTGGTTTTTATTTTGTGAAAGTCTAGCATGTAAATGCAGCACTGCTTTGGCAGGTCAAACCCCAGATGCCACATCTATTACAAGCACATGAACACAATAAGGGACTTTCCAAATATAGTAATCAGCACTTTAACTGCATTATCAAGCAACAGTGATGTAGTTGTGTGTCCGTTTTGTTTTTTGAATGACAAAAATGCTGCATTCATTAAGTAGATAAATACATGCAAGCCCTGAACTGAATAAATTAACGGTCAAACGAGGTTAACCTCTTCTCTGTAACTCTGTGTAGGCTATAGTGCAGAAGGTCCTGGTGATACTGGCTCTGTGTTCTGTGCCATTCCTCCTCCTTGGGAAGCCCACGTTTGAATACATTATGTTCAAGAGAAGACAACGTCGAGTCGTGAGTCTGCGTTTGGTTGGATTTTAATTCCTTTTATGTAGCTGCATTTACTTTTCTGACTGATCTTTAATTCTCTGCAGCATCTGGATGAAGACAGGCGTCCACTGGTGTCTGACGAAGGCTCGATCAATGTTCATCAGGGGGAAGTAGAAGGAAGGCCGCTAGTAGAAGAGGTGAGGGTGAAGCTAGAGTAACTAAATTAGTTTACCTGTTTTAATACGGTCTGGTGAACTCCTTTTGTTTTTGTTTTTTTTGTTGTTGTGCTTTCTGTAGGAGTTTGATGTTGCGGATGTGTTCATGCATCAGGCCATCCACACCATCGAGTACTGCTTGGGCTGCATCTCCAACACAGCCTCTTACCTCCGACTCTGGGCTCTCAGCCTGGCACACGCACGTCAGTGGCACTGCACATACAAACACAATGCTTATCTTCATACTCACATGATGCACACACACACACGAGACTTCCTCTTTTAAAGGAAACTTACTCATACTGTTCTTCTTTTTATTTATTTTTTTTAATCCATTTTATTTCTCTAGTTATACACACTCATGTTGTTGTTTTCCAGCCAGCTGTGATTCTCTAACAGTGATTCACTTGTGTCTCCACAGAGCTGTCAGAGGTGCTGTGGGAGATGGTCATGCGTAAGGCGCTGACGTGGCAAGGTTACGTGGGAGCTGTAGTCCTCTTTGTGATTTTCGCCTTCTTCGCTGTGCTGACAGTCTGCATCCTTCTGGTCATGGAGGGGCTCTCAGCTTTCTTGCACGCGCTCCGTCTGCACTGGTGAGAATGACAGAAGGGTTGAGACGAAGGGGGAAAATAGCTTTGCTTAACTAAGATTTTTAAAAGAAATAGGCTGTATGATTGGACTGGGTAAAATCCTGAACCACTTTTTAATTTCTTTTTTATTTCGGAGTGTGTGTCAGGTTTTATGTGTCTGTGCATTGTTTAAGCCAGCAATCCATGGTCACATGTTTTTGTTACATGCTGGTGTAAACATTGCACTCTATTTGCTGTCTGTCGTGTGACAGATGTAGTGAAGGCAATGACTGTGCTAAACAGACTTTACAGCTGCCTCTGGCAATAACCCTGCATGCAAAGTGGAATTTGACTGTAGGAGACACCACCTACAGTATGTAGCATTAATGCTGTAGTTTTCTCAGGATGGTGGTGCTGGAGAAAAGATTGACTTAACCTTTAGGAACAACAAGTCAGACTATTACCAAAAAAAAGTCCACTGTAGAATAAGAGTATGGTACTTGCTCTGAGGTTTCTGTTTGTTGCTGGAGATTGACTTATGCCCGTCTCTTTCACAGGGTGGAGTTTCAGAACAAGTTCTACAGTGGAGATGGTTACAAACTCACCCCTTTCTCCTTCACATCTATAATAAATGTCTCAAACCCTATATGATCAGCCAACGGGTTATTCAGGGTTGCTAGCAAAGTTAATTTATGTGTCTATGAATCAGAACGACCCTGTCTTAACAACGGTACTCGACCTTTGGTTCCCTTTTGCTATGAAAGGGTTTAGTTAACTTGCACAATGATCGATGAATGATGTACTCTTATTTTTGCATCAGTAGAATGATTCCCTATACGTTAATTTACCACTATATCATATCATATATGAAACATATATTTTGTATCCCCATGCTAATTATTTTTCAAAGTGTAATGTACTGCTTTCTAATTACTCTATCAGTAGCATGAGAAATTGTTGGTAATCATGTGCTTTTCACTCTCTCAACATTTATAATAAGCATCAATTTTGAAAAGGGAAAGTACACTAGTGAATGGATTTGTTTTGCAGTTTAAGGGAAAGTTTAAGTTTTGACCTGAAGTATTAAAGTGCAAGTTCTTTAGAATTCTTCAGATAATGACTTGGATGATTTTTATGAGCCAAAGATTTTCCCACATTGTCATGTCTTCCAACAACACCACACCAAGTATTTATTGATAAATACATTTTTCTCGGGTGCCTTACTAGGACTGTTTGTTTATACATTATGTGTTATGGACAGATGGTGTCTTCTATTGTTAAACCACCACTTTGTACAAAACACTGCAATGGAATGAATTTTCCCCTCCCTGTTTACACTGTAAAATTGAAGAGTTTTCAGCAGAAAATAAATTAAATGTTGAGTTTTATTAAATGAAGCACTTGAAGTATCTGTTGCCAGCTGAGTGATACCATTTATATGCCACAGTACTGTTTTGAGAAGTTACCACAGATGAAAGTACTGTGCAGAAGTCTAGAGGAGCCAACTGTTAATGTTTCATATTTGGCTTCTGAGGAACATTTTTTGTCTTTAGGTCGTTTTTTCTTAACAGCCTGTGACAAAAAAAAAAAACGATTTTTTTTTTCCATTTCTTTGATTCTATCCAACATCACACTAAGTATACATTTTATTTTTTGTACCAACAAGGTGATTCTCAGTCTGTAGCAGCATAACAATGATCCAAAACACAATAGGACAACTATCAGCCATGGCTTGACCTCAACATTACTGAAGTAGTGTGGGATCATCTTGACAGAGAACTCAGCAACATCCAAATGAGAGCTTTGTTTGTCCTTCAAGATGTCTGGAAACTATTTGTGAAGACGACTTAAATAAATGACAAAAAAAGCTTGACTAAAAGAGTTCATAGAGTTCAGAGTTATTCCAAATTTTGACTTTCAAGCTCATAAGAATTGTAAAAACTCTTGTTTTTGTCTAATTTACTGTATTTCTATGTATGTTTTCACGTTTCAATAAATCACTGTACTAATTTCCCATTTTCCAAGTAACATACAGTATAAGGAAATGAGGGGTGGCTCGAGACGTTTGCTCATTAGTGTAAAAGATGTAAATACAACAATGTAACAACTCCTACACAAAAGGAGTCTGACATTAAATAATAGTAATAACTTCTTTTGCAGGGAAGACTCTTCAGATCACTGGTTACTCTTGTTGCCTGATAGTTTTAGTAGAATTAAAAAGTTGTTGGCGTTTCCCACCGTTTTAAGTTCCGGAGTTAGTGTAAACGGAACCTTAAGCGCGTGTTCGGTTTCTATCTGTGCTGTTTCCTAAGTAGCACAGAGTGAACCGGATATTATCGGAATGTCAAAGATGGGACTCCTCATGTAACGGTGGATTTTTTTTGAATAGTTTGTTTGCTTGTTTTTGGCGTCTTACCGGATGGTAACACATTGATTGGACTTTTTATTTGTGAGGGGAGCACTGCTCGGGAGGACATGGCTCTGAGCCAAGTTAGTCGCAGTGTGCGGCTGCTCTTAGGTCAAATTCAACACTGTCGGCCAGCCCTGCTTTCAAACCAGACGGGTAAGCAAGTAAAGCTAGAAAGCCTTAAACTTTCTATCTGCAGTCATGAAAGCTGACCAGACTCTAATTGTCACACAGCTCGGTGTCTGAGTCAAGCAGCTTCTCAGCCAGAGCCCTCCGCGGATGAAAATGAAGCCGTGAACCCGACCTTTGTAAACAGAAATCCCCGCAACCTGGAGCAGATGGCTCTGGCTGTGAAGGATCGGGGCTGGAAGACAACCTGGCCACACCGGGAGTTCTACCACAGGTCTGTAAAGGTTTAAGTTCTTACTGTGAAATCCAGAATCTGAGTACCACTGTGAGGGTGCATCCTGTTGATTTAAAGTGAAATTAGTCTGTGGAAACAGGTGGTTTCTCTATAACGGAATTCTGGATTCAGACGAATATTGCTCATATATGAAATTGTAAAGGGCTTTTACTTTGAAGTCCAAAATCAGAGTAACGTTATACTGACCGAGTAGCACTGCTAGGGTGTCTCTTGTTTATCTAAAATCACAATAAAATACCAGAGTGTTAAAAAAGAAAAAGAGTGAACCAAACGTTAAAAAAGATCAGTATCAAACCAGAAATTTGACATGAGCATGAGAAGTGAAAGCAAAGTTACCCCAAGGTTCCTGATACAAGATTTAGCAAATATCAGAAGGGGACCAATCTGTCAGGGGCACAAACAAGGACTTCAGGTTTTTCTTCATTATTAAGTAGGAGAAAGTTGTCAGCCATCCATCTTTTAATAGCCTAAGCATATATTCAGGATCTGTAGATTATAAAATTCTTGGGCCTTAAAAGACGACCTATAACTGAACTTCGTCTGCATAGCAGTGATAAGAAATGTTCATAAATGTTCAGAAGAGAGAGCAGATATAAAGGCCCCAATACAGAACCTTGTGGGACACCATAGACAGACCCCCCAACATGATTGCATTATAAGAGCTGTAATGTCACATTAGCTGTTGTATTTTTGTTTTTTTCTTCAAATGGCAGTTTTTAAATTTCATTCATATTTTAGTATTCCAGAAATAAATCTAGTTGTGATGAAATAAGCATAGTCGTGATACAGCTTACTGTAATTTAACAACTATTGTTAGTGAGGACTTGTGAATTACTTTCTAACTTTATAGTACCAAATGTTATGAGGTAACACATTGTTAGAAGGTTATACAATAACTATATCAGTGTAATTAGTAATGTAACCAGTTACCTTATCAAACTAAATTACACATTTAAAATGACTTCAGTCTATGAAGGATTATGACTTTGTAACAAGCAGTGACACAGTCATTGTTCTTGAGACGTGGTGGCGCACATGCATTGATCTAAAGAAACAGTCAAAGACACAAAATGAACAGAAAGATATGTTTAAAAGTGTAGCAGTTGTTGGTAACAAAATTCAAAGAGAAATGGAGACAACAGTCATGTGCATCAACCCCACATTGGATCACAGCTTACAGCCTACAAACAAGTATCTATTTATCTAAATTTATTAATTATTTTCTTAAATTAATGTTAAGTTGTATAACTAAAATTGGGAAACAAAGATAATTGTTTTTATATTCACTACTATTATTCTAGATTATACGAATATTCTGTATTTGTTCTACCCCATTGGGTTCAGAACTGTCAGTATGAAAGGACAAAAACGTAATGTAATCAGTCAGGTTGATATGAAACATAGCATATTCATGCATAAAGAACAATTATCTCTATTTAATTTCCTCTCATGCCTGTCATTGTTTCAGGTTGATGTTCTCCCGTAGCCAACACCATGTGACAGCCCAAGTGTTTTCCAGCTGCTCCCCTATTCCGGTGCTTTCTTGTTCGACCAAAGAGTGGGCTGTGAAGAAGGAGCTGGCTTCTACAAACTGCGTGGCAGCCTGTCAGGCTGTGGGCGAGGTGCTGGCGCATCGCTGCCAGCAGGCTGGCATCACCAGGATGGTGTATAGGGTGATTCCCTGGACATACCGCTCAGATTCTGTGAGTACATGCAGCAGGGACTGGAAATAAAGTTACTGTCATTTTCCTTCACTTAGGTAGCCATTTGCTTCACGTCTCTCTCTCTCTCTCTGGCTTTTCTGTTTTGCAGGTTCAGTCTTTCAGAGCTGCAATGAAAGCAGGAGGAATAATTCTAAGTGAACCCAGAAGGAAATACATTGGGACCTGACTTTAATTCATCAGTCAAATCAGCTGTTCTGTATAAATCTGCTCTTTATCCCCATTACCCCTCTCTTTTGTTAACTATTACTGTGCTGATATTAAGATTACAACTGCTACATTAAAAAATAGGAATCAAAAGAAGGCTTGTCCCTGTGCCATGTCTCTTTTATATTAAATCAGTCTCCTCTGGTTTATTATTTAATCAAAAAATAAAGGTTCTTGTTTGGAGTACAATAATTTATTTTTTACTCAGGTGCATGTAAACAAGAGTGAGGTGCAGGCAGCAGAGAGTCTGTTACAATAAGGAAATGGATGACAATAAAAACCAATCACTGATCATTTTAATCATAGTACAGTGTGAAGTTGGCTCAGGCGGTGGGAACAGTGTGTTGGGATTATAAAGTGCATGTTTTCTTTTTTCCTCTTTTTTTTCCCTAATAGTGAGCATGCAGGTTAAATGCTTTCTTTCTTTTTAGCTTGGGTTCACTGGATAAAAAGTAATACCAGCATAAAATAAGAAATGTCCTCATCAGCATCTAGTGAAAACAGAACATGGAATAATTTAAGTTGATCCATTCAAAGTCCATATAAATACAAACTCAAACCCTGAACAGTGTCTTCTCACAGGCTGGTATAAAACACAAAACATGCACCCAGGCCATCAGCAATTATGTGACTATATATACTGTAATTGTGCACAAACTTGTAAAGTCACATTTATGATGACAAAAAAGTGGCAAATGGTACAAGAGAAATGCAATATATTACCACCACCTTGTACTTAAGCTAAAACATTAAAAACATCATTACAGAATCACTTTTCATTCTCAGGTTGAAGGCACTCATGTAGCCCTGGAGCCAAAATATAATGGATGAAAATAAAATGGGTGGGAAAGGTTCCTAGCAAACCGACATTTCCTTTAAATATATTGGCACACCGGCACAGAGGAATACAGTTTGGCAAACTGGCGTATGCCATAAAACTAGCCATGACATAATCCATAATGCACAGCTTAGATACAGTGAAATCCTCCATATCTGCACACGGTATGTGTTGTGAGAAGGAGGAAATGAACACTTTCTGCTTTGGGCTGGCAGGATACAGCCTCGTATAAGGAAATTAAAACAGTTATTGCATAGATACGTCTGAAGTGTTGAGAGGAGAGCTTAAAAAAACGGAAGAGGGACTGAGGGAGCTCGGCAGGGACATGCTGGTTCATATATGTTTGGATACCTTCATAAACATAAAACATAATAATACAATAATGCACAATGATTTCAGAAATCCTGGCTTTCACTGGTACAGCAATACTGCAGCATGGCCCTTATAAAAATCAACTATCTACTATAGCTTTTATGAGGTGACATATGCAATCCAAGACCTGCAAAATATAAATTAAGACTTTAGGATCATTGTATAAAAACCTTGGCATGTTCCCAGAGCACACGTTCCTTCTTTTCTCCTCTGTGCCTCGTTTATAGTTCCTCTTGTACCTCCCTGCTTGTTCATCTTTTTAATCACTTTGCGGCTTGCTTTGGCCCGCGCCCGGCCGGCTGGATGGTTCAGGTGAAACATCCACACATGCTTTCTGGTGAGTGAGACACCGGCGCCCATAGCTACGCCTCCGCTGTCCTGGTGACCGCCTCGGACTGCCAGGCATCTTTGAAAAGAACAAAGTAGGAAAGTACAAAGTTATAACATTGGGATTAATTCTTCAGCAAGAAATCTACTCCACAGATACATCGCAACCCCAAATGCCTCTGAACGCTATGTGACTACCTGACGTAAACCTCGGTCGAAATCTAACTACACGTTGTAGCCGGCGACT
Organism: Copadichromis virginalis; assembly: GCF_057382275.1. Lineage (NCBI taxonomy): Eukaryota > Metazoa > Chordata > Actinopteri > Cichliformes > Cichlidae > Copadichromis > Copadichromis virginalis. The sequence goes on from NC_140619.1 coordinate 30,188,185, forward strand.
ACTGTGATTATCCTGCTTCAGTACCGTCAATACCTTCTATTTCTGGCTACTTATTCACAACAGTTTTTTAATTTATCAGAGATGGCATAACAGTCCTCGCTTCAAGATAAGGAATAACAACGAAAGGACTCACAAATGTCAAAACTATTGGAACTGATGTAAGGAAATGTACAAAGTAGACAAAAACTTGACAGATAAATATTTTTAACTGTAACTGTGAGATGATTAGCACCTAAAGCAACACAACCATAAATGCTGCCAAAAATAATGTTGACCCCTGAAGTGGATTACATCATAATCTCTAGAAAGATTCACACAGAAGACTAAATCAGCTACTATTTTGGTAGTATAGTTACTGGCAGGACACAAGGTGTGAAAAAGGGGGGATGGAAGGCCTTACAGGTCCTTATATAGAGTCAAACTAAAGATTTTGATTAAAAATGAAACCTAGTTTGGGTGTTTTTTCCAATATGTATGTCTGTAGAAATATTAACATAATCACAAGAAGAAAAAGTTGCTATAAAAACGGCCTCCAGTGCTACCCCTCAGTCTCCTAGTAGTAATGACAATATAAAAAAATCCTACATCACTTCATTCTTGCAGTGACGACAATGCTCCATCAGCCTTTTACAGCTGAGAGGTAAGAACCATGACTCATATAGTTAAAACCTTATTCATGAGCTATTTCAAACAACAGGCTTCGCTACATGTCCTCAATCTAAATTAGCCATTTCCAAACTGTCAGCTTAACTACAAAGAGGAGGCTAGAGAGACCAGCACTCTGCTTCTTTTACCTGATCATATCCTTTATCCACATCATCCATCTCGCTGATGGACTGCATTAATGAGTAGAGGTTCATTCTGCCACTACGATTAACACTCGGCATGACCTGGAGATTAAAGAGAAGTAAAAAGATGAGTAGCCTTTGATGCACTCTGCGTGAACATATGAGGACAAATGTAGGTCAGGCAGTCTGCTCACCTTTTCTGGTTCATTTACAGTAATCACAGGGCCTGTCTGCACAGGGTCTTGGATAGTGTCAGACTTTGGGGCAGGCTGTTCAAACACCTAGATGAGGTTGATAAGATATAAAGGAGTTAAAGCTGTAAAGGTAAAAAAATAAACAAATCCGGATTTTAAAAAGTGATAGATTGCTCAGGATCTGATTACCTCACAGTCTTCCCCTGAGTCATTTTTTTCATCTGGAATATCTACGCCATCATCCTCATCAAGTCCGTCATCGTCCTCATCATCTTCTTCCTCCTCATCTTCTTCTTCTTCTTCACTTTCGGCTGTCTTTTCTTCCTCCCCTCTTTCCTCGTTTCGAACTGATTTTTGTCTTTGGTCTCTCGACTTTCGCTTCCAGAGAGCACTATGGCGCTGCTGGCTGGAATGATAAATGCACACAGAGCACATTCCTCAACTGAGCTCCCAAACTACAGAGAACAGGAAAAAAAGAGCACTAGGCCTAACCTTGCACTGAGGATGCCGCTGTAGGTCTGGAGCTGCTTCATGAAGCCCTCATTGGGCTTGATGATGGACCGGCGATCCCTGACGTAGGTCAGTGCCACATCCAGTGTCCAGTGCTGCTGCTTCATAGCGTAGGCAATCACTGTAGACGCAGAGCGGGACACGCCCATCTTGCAGTGAACCAACACCGCCTGACCACTCTTCCTGTAATACACAAAGATGAAGACGTAAACTCACACCGTGATTTTGGATTTTACTTAACAAATATTAAGTCGTGAAGGGAGAACTGCTGGGATGTATACACACATGCAAAATAATGCTCGGCAGTAAAACGCTTCTGGTTTGTGAACATGTGGCAGCTTTAAAACTGGCTGAGGAGCTGAACAAATTTAAGATTTGCAGCTTTAATTGTAGGGTAGCTTGGCCTTCTCTCACAGGTTTTGTTTCAAGACTCCAAACTGTAAACTGAAAACACAGAAGCAGTATTTTTCTATTTTCTTTGTGTGAATACTGCCTGTCATGATGTTTCACAACTCAGTCGTCGTTTGTAGACATCATTCACACAGATTAGACTTGAAATGGGAAGCCGAGTCACAGTGTGAACTGCGAAATTGGTGGTTATTCCAATCTTGATGGAATTCAATATTTGAGGAAACGTAGCCTTTCATTTTCTGTTAAAAGTGGGCACAGAGACCGACAACACTCTCAGCAGTATCCATTAAATATGAAGCTGCATGAAGCAAGCATAGCTCATCATAAAGACTGGAAACAGGGGGAAGCACTTCGTCTATAAAGGATTAAAGTAACGCATATAGTGCGCCAGTGCTGCTAAATCTCTCTAACATTTTATATTTTACGCTCACTGGCCACTATATTAAGTACACCGTTCCAACTCCTCGATAATGCAAGATGGATGGAAGAATGGTGATTTCACCACACAAGCATCTCTGGGATTTACAGAGAATGGTCTGGAAAGACAAAATATCAGCTGAGCAGTGGTTCTCTGGATAAAAATGCTTTGTCAGTGTCAGAGGGGATTGCTTAGAGCTGACAGAAAGACAACAGTAATTCAAATAATAAGTTGTTAAAACTAAGGTATGCAGAAGAACATTTCTGAATTTATAACATGTCAGACTGTGAAGACTTGTACAGTCTTGTTGCAGACCATGGGAACATAGTGTACCCAGAGCATCTTCAGCTCTGCCACCTCCACCTCAGCCTTCTGTCTTTTTGTCACTGTCACTGTCAGGTCTCACAACCATCTTGCAAACCTTCCCCTTCACTCTTGCTGCTATCCTTCTTCACAAATAACCCCTGACACTCATCCCCACCCACGAAACCCTGTCTGCACTCTCTTGTGCATTTAAATCATCTACCTTTATTATCTCCACTCCTTTCTTCTTCACCTTTCCACCTGTCTCCCTCTTATTTACAGTATGTCATAGACAGACCTCTATGGATATTTAGATTCACACATTTCAGCCCCTAACCAAGCTTCTGTCCCACTGGAACAATTACAACCCTTTTTACAAGTCTCGATTTAAAAAGCCTCTGGTACCTTGCAGTGTTGATGAAGTTAAATGTAGCTGGCCAATGGGACAGCAAGTCTGTGGCTTCCACATCGTACACTCTGATGTTCATGTAATTGAAGGACTCTGGGAAAAAGTTGTCAATCTCCCTCGTCACATTCAGAATGTAGCCCACGCTGAAAAACGTGCAGAGACACACTCAGAGCCAGAGCAAAACATAGTGCATAGTTAAATATTACCCTTATAGTGAGTTAATGGGATACAGAGACAGACCACAACACACAGAGCTGCAGAAAGTGTTACAGGTTCAACTACTAACTTGTTTTTCTGCAGCTCCTCAAAGTTAGCTGCGTTCCACTCGGAGCCCTGAAACCAAATAAAAACAAAAAAGGTTAAAGAACGGTCAGAGAAGATGAAAAGGAAAGGGCTGACAGAGCCATCTTCCCTATCGCTGTCAACACAGATCTGAAAGGGGAAGTTACAGTCACATGACAACATCCTGGCACTAAAAGCCATGTCAATTTTTTTGACCAAACAAAAGTGGCTGTACATAATATGTCTTTTAACTCTATCTGACCTTTAACAATGACTCACCAGGTATAGATAGTCAAATATTTTAGAGGGCTTGTCCATCTGAGCCATGGTGACCAGGATCTCATTGTCGATGTACTCCTTGTAGGGTCTCATGTCAAAGCCTATCCTGGTCTCCAGGGTAGCGTGCACCTACAGCAGAGAATGAATGCATTTTGTCACATTTTTTCACCTCAGTTATGCTCTAATAATTTGACTTTTTTTTTTTCTAAAACCAACTTCCTGTCTCTAGCTTCCCACACTTCTCACCATTTTGGATGTGAGGTTGTCCAGGTCTTCAGTCCTCATGATGTCTCTCAGGTGTTCTTTGATCAGGATCTCACTGGAAACTCTCTCTGCCGAACTTCCCAGAGAACAAAAGGGAAATTTTAGTACCAACTGGCAGGGAGGCACAAGCAATAAGAACAGTTTCTCATTATTACTACATTAATAGCAACATTAAGCATTGAAAGTGCCATGTTTAATTAGTATTTTTGAGGTATTTTCCACTTGATGCTACAGCTGTTCCTTTTTTAAAACATGGGATTTTAAGCACACAACGTTTACGTGTGGTGGATTGTGAATTTTCCAACTCCGGGACCAATAACTTAAAATGATACTTTAGTAAATTATCTTAACGTACATTATTTTTTTCTATCACATCAACTCCCTTGGCTACTACAAATAAAAGCATACCTCTGTCCATCGCTGTCCTTACGGATCGACTCCAGGTCATTCATGACCTCCCACTCATTGAGGCAGTTGCGATCGGACTCGATGTGCCGGTGGTAGTGCCGAGCCCATTCCAGCCCAGAGCCTGGGATCAAAGCTGCCTTGATTGCACGCTCACAGCAGCCATGCAACACCTGCAGCACTGACCTTACAAGAGGAGAGAGGGGAGAGGAAAAGCAAACAGAACATCACTATGTGTATTAACGACTTATCTTGAAATTTAGAGCAAATGAAAGCTATTGATATGCAAAGTGAGCAGCTGGACGCTGCCACAGTGGGGATATAAGCATCACTCACCACATGGTCTGCATGGAAACCGGTTTAAAGATTCTGGTCTCTTTTGCTGAGCTCACGCTAAAGCCACTACAGGAAACACACAGAAATGTGAACGCTCATTATTAAGCCTGACGACGAGAAAGAGAAGAACGAGAAATAAGACAGTAACAGTGTTAAGAAGCATCATTGTACTACATCACAGTCTGACACACAAGAGAGAAATAATTCAGTGTGATTAGAATTAGTTCTTGTTCTTGTGGAATGAAAACGCGAGGACAGTGATTGATTAGCACAGTTGGAGGTGTGATCCAGCCTGATGAGGGGGAACATACTGGTGTGACATGGCAAACACACTTGGATGACACTAAAGCATGCACGCGCATTTAAAACACAGCAGATTAAGCACTCCATCATGTTAGCCCAACTGTTTTTAAACCCGACACCTCTCAGTTTACTGAGAGATCAGCTCTTCTATCCTTTTTTGAGCATCAGCAGCCCAAACTGTTTTAATCAAGACATAGCCGGCTATTTGAAGACACACTAAATGTGCTGGAATGGACATTTGATGTTCTTCACGCACTACAATGCAGTCAAAGAATAAATTTATTAAGACTTTAAATCAGCTAAACTCACTAACCTTTCAATACACAGTCGCATAAAGAAACTAACCATACTTTACTTTCATTTCATTATTAAAAACACATGACCTCCATGCTTATGCAATGATGTGACTGAGTGACAGGAGCTGTTGTAGTTCACAGAGAATGATTCAACTCCAAAAATAAGGACATTACTCATTCATATTATCTCTGGCCAAAATCCCAGAAATCAGGCTGCACCGTCTGTGCAGCAGCCTACCAATCACTTCCTCACGCTTGCTTTCACACTGAATATAATCCTTAATCCTTCTTTAAAAACATGCTTCTTACCCATCTCCGTCCAGATAAACTTGTGTATTGCTCCATATTGGCAGTACCAGACCGATGGTGCAATGATCACTAGAAACAGAAGGGGAGGACACATACACACAAGACAAAGGAGGAAATTGTACTTGTTAAACCTTAACCAGGAATTATTAACAGAACAGAAATCGTATCTTGTGCAACTGTACACCTTCGTCTTGGTTACACACACCTGTCTGAGTTGGGGAAATCCATGCCCAGCAGGATGCTCTCATGTTTGTTGGCCAGTGTGGAAACCACGATCAGATACCTGACTCTTACTGAGCTAACAGAATCTAACTGCACCGCCTGCATGAAAAGATACACAGAGGGAGGGATGACAGGGAAACACACAACTTGTGAGCACTGTGTTTTACATGCAAAAAAAAAAAAAAATAATCATGGTTTTCTTTTTAAGTCTAAAGTTGCCAAATAAGGTTGGGTATTTGCAAGTGGTGTAAAATATCCTGCGTAGTTTATTTTCTTTGGCCTTAAAGGAAAACTCAAATCAGGGAAGTAAATGTTGTCTTTACAGAGATCATGGCTGGCTCCTGTCTGGTTAAAGGCCTCTACCTATAGTTTTGCTGAAACAAGCTGAAACGAGAAAAGCTACAAGTACAGTTTGTGACTTGGTGCTTTATAAATAAAATTGAATTGAATGAAATTTTGATGTGACATAAAAATATCATATCACCATTTCATTGCTATAGCAACACCATGCATTTACATTCCCTAGAGCAAGAATAAGACAAGCCCGGGCACGTCTGAGGGCAAGAGCCACGTGTCCCTGGCAAAATATGCAAGTAAATTGTTCCCACTGAAGGTGGACAGAACAAAAGTTTTTCACCACTTTAGGGCAAAAATGCAACCTGGCTATAAAAGTGAAGCAGCTAGTGATGTGCAACACAAAAGTAAACAAATGTCTTACATCAACAATGCTGAAGCAAGCTTCATATGACAGGAAGCAGAAACAGTGGATGGAAATTACTAATATATATTGTTTGGTCAAAGCGATGATACCAATCCAAATGGAAAAGGAGGGCTATAAGCAACTTGCTGAAAAGCTCAACCCAAGAGACAACAACCCAAATGGAAAACATTTTTTAGTTTTCTTATGTGACAATATCATGCTCCCCCTGAAGAGTTGCAAGGTTAAGTTACTTCAGCTGTTATTAACCCAAAGAATAAAACAATTATCTTATACTTTAACTAAAAAATTTTTTAGGACAAAGACTACCTGACTTTGCCCCTATTCTGTGTTATAATGCTGCTGCTGGTACATTGTTTCACAATTCAAATTTGGAAAGACAGTAGCTCATTGGAAAACAAAGTTTGAAAATGCCTTTCATTTAATTACTCTTAAAACTCCAGCTGCCTGCAAGCATCAATAAAATGTTGTTCCGTATTTTTCTCCATACATCCTCAACAATGTTCTTGTCGCAAATTTGCTTGGAATATTGCGATATACTTTCAAGATTAAATTGCCCACCCATCACACGTGATATTTTACTGATGCTTCCTACCAGGCAGTTTCACACATGCACTGGTGACTGGATATTTTCGGGATCTTATCCAGGAGGAGCTTTATGTGCTGCTAATTTCACAGTACAAAGTCTGTGTGATGCCTTATTAAGCCAGTTTGAGATTAAGGCAGGTAGTTTTTTGGCTACTATACAGAAAATTAAATGGGAGTATTGTGCCTTTCTTTGTGAATGCTGTCATTAACACCAAATAATAGCTCTGTACATAGCCACAAATTTTCCTATACCATACTATAGAAATATTACAAGAATAATATTTACGCAAGTTAGCTTGATGCTAGTGATACTGAGGACCAAAAAGCTGGTAACTCACTGTCTCTAAAGGTTTGTGACTTGTAGTGAGTCACTGAAATTTTCCCTTTAGTCACCTACCCTTTGAAAAAATCAATATGTGCAACAACACTCACCTTTAGGTTGTCTTAACATCATAAGCCATAATATTTACCAAAACTCAACATTTTGGAGTTACGGCCTTTGCCAGTGATACAATCGTATAAGTTTACTTGTTGATCAAAGACAAAAATAAATTGTTTCAGTGTGACATTTTTCTGATTTTGCTGATATGATCTGTAAAGACACGAGTCCTCACCAGCTTCACTGTATCTTCTGGTCTGAGGTGTTCAATCATTGCACGGAGATGTGTGTGGCGCATGTCTGGTGCGCCGCTGCTTTGCTTGACAGGAGAAGTCGGGGTGCGAGACATCTCCTGATGAAGGCTCCCGCTCTTGCCATCTTCCAGCAGGAGGACTGCCCCTTTAACGAGGGCAAAGCTCTCTCTACAGAGTTACAGAGAGGAGGTTACTGCTGCAGCCATCAAGTAACTGGTTATTGTCTTTCCTAGGTATGCAGTTTAGAACTATTTAAATGTCATGTGGGTTACAGCTACCTTTTCTGAAGTCTTCCTCTTCTTTGGAGGCCTTCATCCTTAGAAAATAAATACATTTAAAAAATAAATCTTCATCATCAGGAATCATGAACAAAAAAAAAAGTCTGGTTGGTTTGTATGTGTGCAGTTCACCACGTTAACTTTGATTTACCTATAATTACATTTACAAAGCCTGTA